>NC_045605.1:47116245-47831870 GCF_009762305.2 Zalophus californianus
AATCTAATTTCTTAAGCAGAAAACAGATTCTAGCTAATCTTGTGAATTAAAACTGGTTAGTAAAGATATTAAGTGGATACTATGCAAATACCATAATGGATGGGACATAAAGTTAGGTCCCTTTTAACAAGAACAGAGAGGTAACTGGATGGAGAGAAATTTGACTGGAAAGGAAGCATGGTGTAGGTAGGGGTACATCATAACTGGAAGCCAGAGAACTTGGGTCATTGTCTTTGTACTCTGATTACTTGGGTGTTCTTGGACAAATCACTTGGACAAATCACAAATCAAACTGAGGCTTTGCCTCAGTTTCCTAATCTAAAGTGACTAGATAATTTACATTTTAAGTTATAATACATTTATAACACTTTGATAGAATAGGAAAATTATTGTTAGAGAATCCCAACATTGCCTTTAATTTTTTTTCAGATTAAAATGTATCTGTTAATGTACTCTGCACCTTCTGATTAAGAGTAACTTTGCAGCTCGGCTCTATTTCACTATTTACTGTCCCTGACAATATTTATAAGGAATCTTCTTTTCCTTAATGCTACTCAGCCATGGGAAAGAAGGTTTTTATATTTATTTGTTTTAGGGAATGAGAGCAGAATGGGGATTTCCTTGCCTTTATATATGTACCTTAGATGATCTCCATGGTCCTTATTTTAAAATGGTTCCAAGTTAATCTTCCTGGAGAACTAAGTTCAAAATACCCCAGAATTGTCCCCCCACCCCCACCCCATACCAGCCTCAGGCTCCACACAGCAAGGCCTACCTGCTGGTTGCCCTCCAGTCTGAAAAAACAAACAGAATCAGAGGATTAAAAGTAATTTTAATAGTAATTTGGAGCAATGACTCTGCTCAGTCTTAAACCTCCTCTACTGCTGTCCTATAAGGGAGAATCTATCATTTCCTGGAAGGCTTCTAGTTATAGGATATTTACCACCTCCCAAGGTATTCACTCCATCTGGGCAAGTTTAAATATTATGTAGTTATTTTTTAAAATTAAACTCATGATATTTAAACTATTTTAGCATATTTTCTATTTTCTAATGTCAGTGAAAGTAAAGTAGTAAACTAAGTATCTGGAATTAATGGGGAATAATCTTTTCTTTTTAATGAGATACTGTAGTTAACTCTGGCTAATTTGGTTTACTAATGTAAAATGTAGAAGGTAATTACTCCTCATTTTCTGGTTGATGAAATATTGTGCTTTTATCTTTGAACATCTTGTAGTGCCTCAGGGTCAATGTTCTGCCTATTAAAGAACAATGACTGGACTTCTATACTAGCAATGCAGGAGATCAGTTTTTTGTATAGCCAACTCTGATATATTCATAAAGCAATTTTATTTTTTTAAAGATTTTTATTTATTTATTTGAGAGGGAGACAGGGATAGCGAGAGAGAGCACATGAGTGGGGAAAAGAGGGAGAAACAGGCTCCCCTGTGAGCAGGGAACCCGATGTGGGGCTCAGTCCCAAGACCCTGGGATCATGACCTGAGCTGAAGGCAGACGCTTAACCAACTGAGCCACCCAGGCGTCCCTTCATAAAGCAATTTTAACTGGTCAATCCAAATATCTTACTGATTTACTAGCTGCCTCTAAAGCAACACAAATACTACAGAAATGATATTCTGGTCATTTGGTATTTCTGTATTTAGGAATCTAGGTTTTTTTTGTTTTGTTTTTTGTTTTTGTTTTTGTTTTTACAACTGTTTGAAAACAGCAAAGCATACTCTGACAGATTAGGGAATATTCAGATATAGAGCCCTCAAACCAAACATTTGAAGTTTATGGTATTTACTATCTGGATAGATGAATTAATGATTTTGGAAGTACATCGGATCAGACAAAGGTGGGATGAGTTGCCGTTGGATGATCAAGCTCCACGACCTGGTTCATCTGCTCAGTCAGTAGAGTGCCCACCATGCACTGGTTTACCAACTGAAGAGCTATATAAATTTGAGCAAGTCAATTTTTCTGAGCCTCAGTTTCATCACCTGTAAAATTATACTTAATTCACTGGTTGTAAATACTCAATAAGAATATGTATATGAATGTGTCTAATTACAGCCTGCTAAATAAAAAGTTAATGCTAAATTTGAAAATTATTCTTTATTTTCTGTATTTATAAATACTATGGTTAGTGTAAACATGTATTTAGAAACCAAGCTACATTAAAAGTGATAGATTGCAAATTTTGTGTTGGATCCTGATTTTAACCCTGTTTTTAAAAAAAGAGTTTCTTTGGGATACAGCTTATTTATTCATTCAAAAAGTCTTTCACATCTGCTACACAGCTGGGCACTGTTCTAAACACTGGAGGTACAGCCGTGGACAAAATAGATAAACTTCTTGCTCCTAGGAATAAATTTCAAGTAGAGGATATGTAAGATATGAATAAAGAAGATAATTTCAGATTGTGATGGTTGCCATGAAGGAAATAAGTAGGATTACTTAAGAGAGAATGATAGAAGGGAATGTAATTTAATTAAGGAGGTCAGCTGGGGAAGGCCTTATAGAGTGCTAACATCTGAGCAGAGACCTGAATGATGTGAAGGAGACAGCTGTGTGGAAACCCGGGGAAGAGGGTTTCAGACAGAGGGAACAACAAATTCAAGGCCTTGAGGAAGAATGAGAGTGAAATACCATGAGGAATAGATAGCAGGCCAGCGTGATGGGATGTAAAAAGGTAGAATGTGGGAAGGGTGGTTAGCAAATACCCCAGAGGTGATTTATATCAACTTGAAAACAAAATAGCATTTCAGACCATATAGCTTTCCAGATTTGTGGCCTATGCACAACTATTTGGATTACTAGACTCTATTCGACTCATAGCATATTGTATAATGTAGGAAAAATTAAGCTTTATAAGGAATGTACTTAATGCTCAGCAAACTTTATATAAGCTTTTTTTTAGGGGAACGGTTTTTATTGAATGTTTTTATCATTTATAGTTTACCACCTGTAATTTTCTAAATTTCAAAGGTTGTTTCAATTTGATGATAATAACGGGGGGGTGGTTACATGGTCATCAGTTACATATGTTTCAACTCACATGAACAAAATTGACATGCAAACCATTGTGGGAAAGTAGGTGAAAAGTGAACATTTCTTGATTTCTGTGGCAATTTTTGATTCATTCAAAATTCTTATTTAATTTTTATGTTTGCCTTACAAAAAATACTACATACTTAACACACACAGAATACATAGACTCCTACCTTTCATAAATCATTTTCAAGACCCGGTACTATCCATATATTTTTTCATCATGGAAACTCTCTAGAAAAGTCAGTCCTTTTCTAGTTGATCCTAATTTCCTATTTGCCTCTGGAGAGTTTGGAAACGAGGGCAGGCGTTTTGCCCTGATCTGCCTGCAGTCTATTTATTTTACTAAGCTAACAAGCTATGCAGATGTCATTCGTGCGCCTGCTGTCCTGGGTATATGGGGAACAGACAGACGGAATGGAAGTCCATGTGGGTGGATTTCTTCAGTTATTTCCCTTGGAGCTAATCTTTCTTACTGGAGGCTATTCCTTCTGGGTTGCTCCCAAGGTCCTTATAAACTATGAAGACCTCGGTGTAGGAGCCCAGGGACGTGCCTGTCTTTTTACGGGGAATGCAAGTTGTTTGTAATTAGTCTGCGCAGAGTCTGGGCTCCTTCCGCTGGGGAATGCCTTTCAGATCTGTCTGTGTCTCACTCTCAGGTTGGACCCAGGGAGGCAGAAACTGCCTCAGGATTTGAGGCATGGAAAGCACACTGCATTCTGGGTTGGAGTAACCTAGGTGCTGTGTCACCGAGGGCGAATCTCACAGAGAGCTTCGGTTTCTTCATCTATGAAACAGGGGTTATATTTCCTTTTTGAAGGGTATAGTGACCATCAGAGATAATATGTATAAAGTATGTGCCACAGTATTTCCGATAATAGCCACTCGATAAATATGAATATAATAAAGATAAATATTTGTATTTGCAAATATCTTCAGATATATACACCAATCTTAATTGGTGTATTTCTTTCTTAAATATATAAATATGTGTTATATATATATTCTTTCTTAAATATATATACACACATATATATATCAATGATAGCTATTTGTACATATCGTTCTCAAGTGGACAAAGGATGCATATCATAGGTTAAAAAAAATCTCTTATCAAGAAAAATAAGTGGCATAACTGAAGCTGTGATCATTCTTTCATTCCCAAAATATTTATTTTGTAAACTCTTAAGTAAGGGTATCATGCTAAGTGGCAGAGAATTGTATTATATCTGTCCTCAAGGGGCTTAGATTCTAGGAGAATAAGCACAGGATATATCTCACTATTAGAGGTTTTTTTTTTTTTTTCTCCTACTGGGAAAAAAAAACAAAATAAAGTAATGAATATAAATGGTTAAGATACAGACTCAGTGTAAGTAATTTATAAAAGTAATTTTCTGATATCAAACCTCCAATGGTAGATTTTACTAAGAATCAATATGTTCCTGGATTGGTATCATTAACCTTAAGGAATATCAAATCAAATAAAGCAGTTTTCAGGCTTTATATCTTGCCAAACAGTTCTTGTGAAATCACAGACCCAATCTGAGCTGTATGTCCGTAAAAAAAAAAAAAAAAAAAAAAGCTTCAAGCTGATGCCTTGTTAATTTTAAAAATAAAAGAATGTTTCCCTTGAGACAAAGGGGTGGATTATCTTCTATCATCTTTAAATCTGAGGAAAATCAATGGAGAGCAAGGTATACACAAAGTAGAAAGCTGCATCCTAAATGGAACTACACTTTAAAGTGTTATTTTCTTTTATCCGAACATACAAACATTGTCCAATTAATCACATGTGGTAAACAAAACCTAATGATTATAGAACATGTATATTTTTACAGCACATTTATACTCACTTAAACATTACATGAATGATGTTCTTTCCCCCCCCCCCCCAGCAGAGGCTGCATGTTGTTTGTAAAATGCCTGCTCTAAAGTGCTTTTATTTAATGGAAACCCATTGGATGTGTTCATGTAAGCTGACTGCATAAAGAGGAAAGATATTATTGATTTACTTCTTTTTCAAACATAAAGTGTGCATAACATTCTTCTTCCTCACAACTTCTAGCTAACCCAGTGGGTCCTTCTCAACTCAGCACAGGGTTCCTCTCTGTAAAGCCTTCTCTGGCTACTCTATTCTGGATTAAATGCCTCTGTGTTGTGCTTCTCAAACACCCCAAGTGCTTGCTGTACTGTACGAGTTGATTCATGTGTAGGCAGGGATTTGGCTAGCTTTTACTCACCCTTGTGTCCCCACATAAATACATTGTCAAGCACGTTTGTTGAATTAACGAGATACTGGAGTAGGCAAAGGGAATATAGAGTCAAATTTGCCATCAAGGAGCATGTCATGGTCTAGTAAGTGATACAAACATTCATCCAAAAATTATATAGCGAGCCCTCAATAAACATGTGCTGGGTGCATGACTTCAGAAGTGTATATGGTATGCCTGCTATGCTAGATGAGTTGCCTTTATTCTGTAGGTCTTTACAGTTTGTGGAGTGTTTCATCTGTGATTAGTCAGGCAGAAGGTTAGTCAAGCTCCCTCTGTTTGTCCATATCTTAGCTTTCTCTACTCTAGGAAAATGGATGTGGTTCCAAAGATACCTTTCTTCCAAGGGTACCTTGTAAAATATCCATCTTATTCTGCTACACGATTTACTTCCTTTCTCTAATTCCTGACTGTGTTCTGATCATGACCAACAAAACTCTGGACTTGCAGTAAGTTACTAGGTATTTGTCCTGGGTAAGTCATTTAAATTTTCAAGGTGGTGAGACAGTCACAAGTGTTTTATCAACTTTAAAGTGCTATAGGAACATAAAGCCTAATGATTTTGAAGATGAATATGGCAGTCAGTCAATCAATTGCATATTAGATAGCTTGTTTGTGTCATGGAAACACTGATACCTGGGAATGCTCAAGGACATGATGTTATACATACTTGAACACAAGTTTAGGAAGTAATGAATTAACTTATTATTATGGTGTAATAAATGAGGAAGTCAAAGTGATGATTTTTTTAACCTTTTTATATTACTGAACCATAAGAGAGTCACCTAATTTAATTTTACTTGTGTTGTTTAACTTGAAAATTATCTGGTTTATTACACCAGTGGGATAACAGTTTTATATCTATAAACAATTTTTTGAACCAGTTTTTTTTTCTTTTCTCCTCTGAACACATATCTGATTTGCTATGAACTTTTTAATTAAAAAAATCCTTAGAAAAGTGCTCTCAATTTAGTAGAATAATGGCATGTCAGTTTTTGAGACACTTATCTATTTCACAATCAGGAAGCTATCAAGACTAGAACCTGAATAATTCATGAAAGGTGGAGGAATTTTACATGTTCATCCTGTTTTCAAATTGTTTATTGTAGAAAATATACTTTCTATAAAAAATGAGGGGTGTGTGTGTGTGGTACGTGGGGAATGGTTAATCACAGTGTGTATGGGTCCCTAGACACTTCTTATTGCCCTCAATGATCCAGCTGACCATGTTTTTTCCCTCTAGGAGGCAAAAGGAGGCATTGATTTCCCATTTTTATTGGTCAGGTAGTGCTTTCCAGCCTGTCATTCATTCTTTCTAGTTCCCCCACCCCTTCTCTCTGCACCCCTGTTTCTTTCTGTCTGTTTCAGTCTGTCTTTGTCTATCTGTCTAATAGGATGAAGGAAAAGTATGTTATCATCTAGAGTGTTGCTGGTTAAGCATATCAAATGCAGTCTGTGTAGCAGTTTCCCTGGAAGATTGGGAGGGATTTGAGGGTAGGGGGAAGGTTAATCCCTTGGCTGTTAAAATGCTGCGGAAGGGAACACAAAGCTCTAACCACATAATAAGTGCCCGTAGGCAGCCAGTGAGGAGCGAAAAGTTCAGGAAAAGAACTCATTTTTTTTTTTGTCTCTCATAATGTGGAACTTCTGTAAACACTTTGGAACTTCCTCTCACCCCAATTTTATAATATACTTATTTCTTTAAGTATTTAGGTTGTTTGTGTATTCACAGACGTCAGTGACCGCTCAAATAGGTACAGAAATAAAAGAAGAAATTTAATGCTTTCTAAGTTAAACCACCAAATCCTCAGTTTTTAATGTCCCTGGCCTCAATTTTCCTTTTCCAGCTGTTAGTCATTTGTAAGAAGCTGCCCTTGTAATTGCAAGTGAGTTGGGATGTGATGTATTCAGCACTGCATGCACTGTAGCTTTTCAGTCATATCTTTCGAGTCATTTAGACTCCCAGGGAATCATGTTCATAATAAATAGCTTTTTATTATCCAAAGCCGCTGTTCTGGCAGCGAAACGACAGCCCTTTGATAGATGGGCCGGGTAGTTTTTTATGTTGTGCTTACTCAGAGTTGTTAGTAGGAAAGACGAAGGCAGCAAAGGGGGGACTTTGGCAAAGCAGCTCTTATGGGTAGACTGAAGCAGCAGATCAGAATTCAGAAACAAGAACGAGAGCTGAAATGTGATTCTCTGGTGCCTGGTGTAACACTCCTCTCCACGATAGAACTGTGCGGGGCACTCTCAGGAGCCTTGTTCCGATCTCCGAATCCACTAAAGGACCATGCAGTCGCGGAGCCCAGCAAGCCACCAGGAAGTTTTGCCGGAGCTGATTTCTAGGGCATTTTCCGGTGCCTAGGAGAATCCTGCTTGCTTTGAACTGTATGGAGGAGGGCTCCAGTTTCCCATGAGGGGCCCCCTTGGAAAAGCCGTCTGTGCAGAATCCAGGCTCTGCTTCTCTCTGTGTGCTATTTATCAAAAGGCTTTTCTCACCTTTGCTGATTTGCTGGTGTGATTTCCATGTACTGAGTCCTGTGTAGGGATCCAGGATGGATTGCCTGTGCATTGTCACCACAAAGGTAGGATAGGAAACAGGGCTGTTGTGTGCAGCATTTTTCTATTATTATTCTGGTCCTGTAATTAAACAGCTCTGGTAGGTGCTGCCAGTTCATGAGATAAAATGATTAGTATAATGTACTTTGCTTGGCATTTTGTTCCCCATGAGGGTCTGAGGGTCCTATCCTTATTTGATTTCAACTTCTTATAATGATATTGTGTGTTTGTGCAAATGAAAGGAGAATTTGCCTGTGTTTTTTATGGAAGAATTTGCTTTTGCCTCTATTTATAGCTCAATATTAAAATATCTATAGTAGTAGTATAGCTTACACATCATTTTAACATAACATATCAGGGTAGTCTTTCTGAGTGTGATAATTAGCTTTTCATTTAAAAACCATGTCTCCTATGCTTGAAGAAGCCAATCAGCTTTACTGTGGCTTGACATATTGTTTCTGATTGGAGAATTCTGACATTCTGCATTTTAGTGATTTTTTTTAAAGGAAAAAAATATCTTTAGGCCCCGATTTAAAACAAACAAACAAACAAACACAATATTTATTGTTGAACCGATTCTATTTTGATTAGAGGCAAATTAAATATTTGCATTATCAGAAATAGAAACAAAAGTGGGATGGAATAAAATCAATAGGCATTCCTTTTATGTGTTTATGGCAAAGAGCTAGAAATTTCAAATGCATTTTGTTTTATTCTGTCATCAGTTCAAAAAAAGGTATTTAAATTTCATAAACACTGGTTATTTAATTAGAAATTACTATTTTTAGAAAAAAACTAATTAAAACACACTTATTCATTAGCTTTCTTTTCATTTTGCATGTAGGCACACTGTGAGTTAGTTTGATCTATATCTTTTAGTATCTCACATTGACTAGACACCCATTAAACATGACAAAATCAATAGCTTAGTGCATAAGCCTCATTAAGTGTAGATTTCCCACTGTGATCTCCTTTCACCACTAAAGAAAAGATTATTTAATTTTGAAGCCACAAGCCAAGTTCTTCATAGTATGACCTTAAATATTGTACTTTTCCAGATTATATTTACGAAGATCTTAATGGATCTCTTCCCATATGGTCTAGTATCACATGGCAGCTTCACTGATGTTAATGGATTTGAAGCCTAAAAACTTCTGATTGGGTTAGTTGACCAGGCCTCAAAATTACCTTATTTTACTTTTAAAAGTTGTGAAGCATCTAATTCATTTTTTTCAGGTAAGTCAGTAAGAACAAACTAAAATAAATTTTTAAAAAAGCTAAGTGGGAAATTGTATTTCTGTATGTAATCTAGGAAAGGAAATAGTCTCTTAAACATGCTGTACTTTCCCTGAGGTATTACACTCAGTGTTACTTTTCTTGAGTGGATACTGTGAGGTCTGACATACGTGTGTTTCATTTATCCCCAAATCATAATAGTTGCAGGTACTGTGAAACATAATGAGTACTTTAAAAATAAGTTATGAAAGGTTAGTTATTAATTACAACCCCAAACTGTAATCTGTTGCATTGAACAATTTATTAAATGATTAAATCAACCCTGAAATCTAAGTTTCCTCAGTTTGGAAAACATGATCTAATAAAGAAAACATGTCATGTGCTTTATATTCTTTTAACAAAGTATTAATGACCACAGGTACAAATGAAAAAATATTATTCTGCTTTAAATGCTGTATTAAACATAAATGTCATTAGTCTAATATTTTGATTTATCATATAAATTACACAACTCAATACAACAAACACCCATGTGAGAATTCATGAATTTTCTGAATTATATTTATGAATATTTCTATGGTGGCACACATATCATCTTTATAGGACAGGTATACTTACAAAGAAGTCATATTATGTTGGTGGTAAATAGTGCATGGTTGATTTAAAAGCTCCATATGAATGAGGAGACTTCCTGGCCAGCTTCAGATCCCAAATCCCATCCACCTCACCTACCACCATTGGTGCTCTTTTTTTTTTTTTTTTTTTTCCCAAGTGGCCCTGCACTTGGGATGTCCTTGCCCCACTTTCCTGGGACTCTTTGATAGGAAACTTGCCAACAACTTAGAAATTTTAATTCTATTTTAGTTCAACTCCCATCTTATTCTTCTCTAGCAGTGAGTCTACCTTCTAGGTGCTCTGGCTGAGATACTTTCTTCAAGTCATGCTTTACAGCAGCTCTGTGTGATACTGGAACTCCTAACTACCCTGATCTGTCCTGGGCTCCACCTCACCTACAGCACATCTCAATATCACCCTTGTCAAAATTTTCACTGGCAGGAAAACATAAATACTTCACCTGGTTCTCTTTCCTTCCTGTGTTGGCATGAAAGGCACTTACTGTCCCCTTGGGCCCACTTCCTCTGTTACACACACTGTAGAAGTAAACTCCTCTTCAGGTCTCTGCTGCACATTCCTAAGAATGGATGTTAGAAGATTAATGAGAGGAGAGATTATGACAAATCAAGACAAAGCACTGTATAATGGCATATAAAAGGATCTATTAGACATATCAGAGAAGTGTTTTTAGCTTTTCTGCATATAAAAAAGAAATGACTGTGACACATTTCATAATAATCTAACCCCCCTGATAAAATAATCCTACCCTAGATCTTACCCATAAGACTCAGGTTGCTTACTGTCTTAATTACTCTAGTCTGGTCAGACTGGTTTGCCCTCAGGTTTGAGGTAAAATCTTTTAGGCCAGGAAATAATCAGAGGAACCAAAAACAGAGTTTCTGCCACAGGGATCCCAAGGTCTTTTCAGATGTTCAGAAAACTCACTTTCAAAGAAGATTGAATCATCTCTTTTATTTGACTGTTTCTGTCCAGTTTCAGTTTCCACTCTTTTGTCACAGATATCACTACCGAGAATAAGTAACATTACTTAGTGTGAAAAGTAGAACTCTAGAGCAAGACTTGGACTTAAATTGTAGTTCTGACAATTACTAGCTTAGGATTTACTAAACTGTTTAACCTGATCTCCATGAACCTTTATTTCCTCATCTGTGAAAAGGATGCATTATCTGTGCAAGAGTGATGTTGTGGTAAAGTGTAGAAAGTACCTAGCACAATTCCTGGCATATGGAAAGAATTCAACATAGGGCAATTTATTGAGTAGCGCACAATTTATATCTTTATCTCTCTCTTTGGTTGAGGTCACTGAGGAAAATTGAATCATATCAATAATACGGATTAAACACTATTTACTTGTTAATATAATACATTTTATAGAGCGGGCATTTCTTTTTTTTTAAGATTTTATTTATTTGAGAGAGAGTGAGAGTGAGCACAAAAGAGAGATTAGACAGACTTATAGACATTAAAAAATTTTAAAGAAATCTACAAAGACAATTATAATACATTAGGTTGCTGTTATAACTTGTAATAAAGGCATGATGGTACTGTTAATTTTTAATAAGTTTAATGGTATTAACAGGTTACTGTGCATAATAAAATTCAACGAGCAGAATGAAAAGTGGACAGGCAGTATAAAAGATGCTTTACTGATGTTGTTAATACTATGTCTCCTCTGTAAATTAGATATCACTCTTTGGCTCCATCAACCCACTGTCTTTTACGCTAAAATTGCTCAGAATTTCTGAAAGAAAATAGAAGTTGTCGCTGGGTATTTAGAAGATATTTTTTATCAAGACTACTAAGTATCATATTACTTATTATGACCTGAATAGAAAAAAATGGCATATTATATTCTTAGAAATGAATTTATCATAGAAATATTTATAACTATAGTTTTGGGGGTAAAATTACTTTTATTTTCCACCAGACCTTTATGTAGAGAAAAGGAAACAAGTCACCAAGGCAACAAATGATTTGCCTGAGTGGCCCTGTCTTCATAGACAAAGCTGTTTATTCATGCAGGTGTGTACTTCTGTCTGCTCTTATGGTGGAAGCAGCACACCCATTCATTCATTCATTTTATTTATTTAACAAGTATTTATTTATTGAGTGCCTAGTATATACCTGACATATTGGTAGGCATAGGAATGTAATTAACAGTCTTTTCCCATGGAACTTTTAGTCTAATGAAGAAAGCAGCCATTTATAGGGTGGGTATGTGCTATGGTGAGTACTGTGAATTGTGTAAGACTGATGAATCACAGACCTGTATCCCTTAAACAAATAATACATTATATGGTAATTAAAAAAAGTAAAAAAATTTAAAAAATGAACAAAGAAAAAAAGATTAAAAAAAGAAAATAACAGTAATGTGTAATAAAGGGGTGAATATAGAATGCTATGGCAATGAGCAAAGGGATATCCAAGACTCTGGTGGACTTAGATGCAGGGTAGGCAAGGGCTTAGTATCAGGAAAGAGTTTTCTGGCAAGTGACAATTAAGCTAATATGTACAAGGGAGGATACAAGGGAGGACACAATGGAGATGGGAAAAGTGTTTTAAGCAAAGTCCTAGATGTGATAGATGATAGATAGATAGATGATAGATACATAGATAATGAAGAGAGGGAAGAGAGAGACAAAAGAGAAAAGGTAGAAAAGAGAGAATGGTACATTCAAGGAAAGGAAAGGCAGTGTAGCTGGGATCTAAGGGGTTCAAAGTGAGTAGGAAGATACAAAGCATGCAGAGATAGGTAGGGACCCAATTATAAGTATCAAGAAGTGGAGCTGTCTTAAAGGAAATAGGATTTTCCCTTTATCATTAGTAATGGTCCCAAGCCCTAGTTTGCTCTTTCACCCAGTTTGTTTCCCTAATTTAAGCTTTTTCATTCTATTTTCTACTATATCTGCCTTTGCCCATCCTTATATTTATTCAGTAAAAATAGTGGTTTTACCTTTCACCAGCTGAATGACCTTCTCTGAACTGTATTTTTCTCTTCCATAAATTTATACCTTTATCACAGTCTTGTTTTGAGGGTTCAGTGAGGTGATAAATATAAAATGCTTAACATATTACCGTTAGGGGGAGGGTGTGCTTTTTTTATTGGGGTCCACGTCTCCCTATCTTCCTATAGTTCCTTCATGGTCTTCTCATATTTATTCTGACAGTGATGCTGGTTTTGATACCTGTCATCCCAACCAAGTGGGATTCCTATGCCTACCAATATGTCAGGTATATACTCTATACAGTGACAGGGCCACTGTATAGAGGCTAGAGGGCCACTGGAGCAGGAGACTTAATGGGCCAGGGAAAAATCTCAGTGGCAGAGAGAGGCAGAAATACAGCTAAAAGTAGGGAAAATTTAGTACAATCTGGACTTTTTGTGTAGGAAAGTAGGAGAAATAGCCAGTGTGAAGAGATTCCATGACTCTATTAGTAACCTGGGATTAACCATTTTAATAATGTAAAACACTTTGGCATATTTATTCCACTAATATAATAGCTTAACTTTCCTTTATTAAGTATTCCATATAGCTGCCAGAATGATCCATCTAAGTCCAAATGTATCGCCCTGCTATAGCACCCTACTGAACTCAAGATGAGTAGTTGTCCAAACTCTTTCCTTAGTATATAATTCTATTTTGACCTAGCCCCTGAGTTCCTCTCCTGTCTTATCTTCCATCATTCTGCCTTGTGTTTTATATTCCAAGAATCTTAAAAATGCATGGACCAGAACATACTTATGTCTATGCTACCTTCTATGGCCTTCCTTAAACTAATTGACACATTGGTCTTGCTGGCTTCCCTCTGTTCTTTGAAGGTATCAACCATGTTCCTGTTTTGGAGACTACCACTCAACTCCTCTGTCTAGATGGCTCTGTCCATCTATCTATTCTACCTATCTTCCCGGTCTAACTATTCATGCCACTCCCTTTCCTCAAATCCCCAGTTAGAATGTATACTCATGGTGTTATCTCATATTATTCCATATTTCTGCCTGTTACAATTCATAATTCTACACTGATTTGTATGATTATTTTCTCAGTGTCTCCTTATTGACTAGCCAGAGGTCCATGAGGGAAGAGACTTTTTTTTTCTCATTTTTGTATATGTAGTGTCTGGGACACGTCCTAGCACACTGAAGGAACGTGATGAATTTAATTAACTCATTCAGTTTCAGACCAACCCAGTAAAGTAAAATCCTCCATATCTTAAATATTTGGTATACTCACACAGCTGAGCAGCTTCACAGTGGGGATTCAAACCCAGGTCTTTGTGATTCTTATATCCATACTTCTGTCCACTGTCATTATCCCCTTGTTGAATCACTTCAGGTTATTATTTAGTTAAAACATACTCTTTTTTTTTTATTATTATGTTATGTTAATCACCACACATTACATCATTAGTTTTTGATGTAGTGTTCCATGATTCATTGTTTGTGCATAACACCCAGTGCTCTGTGCAGAACGTGCCCTCTTTAATACCCATCACCAGGCTAACCCATCCTCCCACCCCCCTCCCCTCTAGAACTCTCAGTTTGTTTTTCAGAGTCCATTGTCTCTCATGGTTCATCTCCCCCTCCGATTTCCCCCCTTCATTCTACCCCTCCTGCTTTCTTCTTCTTCTTCTTTTTTTTTTTTTTTAACATATAACGTGTTATTTGTTTCAGAGGTACCTATCTGTGATTCAACAGTCTTGCACAATTCACAGCGCTCACCATAGTACATACCCTCCCCAATGTCTATCACCCAACTGCCCCATTCCCTCCCACCCCCACCCCTCCAGGAACCCTCAGTTTGTTTCCTGAGATTAAGAATTCCTTGTATCAGTGAGATCATATGATACATGTCTTTCTCTGATTGACTTATTTTGCTCAGCATAACGCTCTCCAGTTCCATCCACATCATTACAAATGGCAAGATTTTATGTTTTTGATGGCTGCATAATATTCCATTGTATATATATACCACTTCTTCTTTCTCCATTCATCTGTCGATGGTCATCTTGGCTCTTTCCATAGTTTGGCTATTGTGGACATTGCTGCTATAAACATTGGGGTGCACGTACCCCTTCGGATCCCTACTTTTGTATCGTTGGGGTAAATACCCAGTAGTGCAATTGCTGGATCGTATGGTAGCTCTATTTTAAACTTTTTGAGGAACCTCCATACTGTTTTCCAGAGTGGCTGCACCATCTTGCATTCCCACCACCAGTGTAGGAGGGTTCCCCTTTCTCCACATCCCCACCAACATCTGTTGTTTCCTGACTTGTTAATTGTAGCCATTCTGACTGGTGTGAGGTGCTCTCTCATTGAGGTT
The DNA here is from genome assembly GCF_009762305.2 of Zalophus californianus. Classification (NCBI taxonomy): domain Eukaryota; kingdom Metazoa; phylum Chordata; class Mammalia; order Carnivora; family Otariidae; genus Zalophus; species Zalophus californianus. The sequence goes on from NC_045605.1 coordinate 47,131,321, forward strand.
TTGCTTTGGATTTCCCTGATGCCGAGTGATGTTGAGCACCTTTTCATGTGTCTGTTGGCCATTTGAAACATACTCTTGATACTATATTTTGGATTTTGTTCCTTCTCTACCTAAACACCTAATTAAATAAAAATAATGCATTCACATAATGGTTAATTTAAAATTACTCAGAATTATAGTATGTAGTGTTTTGACACATATCCATAGCCTATGAAAGTGAACTTATAGAATGAAATAAAATTTTATTTTATGAATCACACCAGCCATTTTGTATACATCTGTAGTAAATGGTCTTCTATGCCAACTGATTACCAGGGTATTATTCACAATATTCGTCCTCTTTTGACACTTTGAGGAAAGCCACATGTGCTATGAAGAACTAGGAGTTTGAGAGCATTGTCCTTTGGAAGACCTTTGGATAAATCTTATTTTATCAGACAAATGTGGGTTTGTGAAGGAAACAAGTACAAATCAAATGATATTTAAACACATTTATTGTGCTCAAATTTGAAATAAATCACACAACTTTTATAAATTAAAAAAATTATCACTTCTCTTTATTATGTACCCCTTATTTGATCTGCATATTTATAGATAAGATTTTCTTAAAGGAGTTTACCATAATTACAGTTGCTTGAGAAACCCATCTCATTGTATGGATGTATGTTTCACCAAAGGCCGTTTGGGAGTGTGCATTGGACCAAGGTTGAGAAAGTGAAGTTATACACTTGGGTTTGCCATTTATTATATTAGTAATCTTAGTAATCTTAGTCAATTCAGTTTACCTTTCCTGAGGTTTTTTTTCTCTAGTTTGAAATGGTGGTAATACTAATGGTTTATCTATATTTCCTTCACAGGATTATTGTACACAATCAAATGAGTTTATATATTTGAAAACTATAAAGTACTTTATACATGGAAAGGATGACTATTACTGTTGAAAGGAGGAAATCCTAGCGTAAACTGGGATCTTTTATTACCAATAGCATTACTACTGTATGGTGGAGAAAATGAGAGCTGTATTCATATATGTATTAGAACTAATTTTATGCTAATTACAGTGACCCTGGCAAATTGGCCAGACATGTCTGAGGTCTCTCAGAGAAGTAAGCATTGGGCAGGTAGACAGCTGTTGGCATCCACCACTGAGTTTGGCTTAGAGTGACAGCACAGCATAGTGGAAGCACAGCCTTTGGAATCGGATAGATCCTTGCTTTAGGTTATTGGTTCTGTTGTCAGGAATAAATTACCTAATTTACCTAAATCTCAGTTTCCATATTTATGAAATGAAGTAACAATAAGCACTTCAAAGCGTTGTTGTGAGGATAAATTGCAATATTCATTACTTCCACAAATTATTTACTGAGTGCATACTGTGTGTCAGGTAGTATTAAGCAGTGCAGATATAACAGTGAGTATATTGAACAAAGGTCCCTGCTCTCATAGAATTTACATTATAGAGCAAGGAGACTGGCCATTAATAGGCACACAAATAATAAGCATAATTATAGATAACAATAACTGCTATAATTTAAAAGGCAGAGAAATGGAATGTAGAAAACTGGATGAGTGTACAAAGGGACAAGGGCTACTATAGATAGACAGGAATGTCGTCTCTGAAAAAAGTTCTGGGCATTTGAAAGGACTAGCTTTGTGAAGATCTTAGGGAAGAGCGTTCCAGACAAAGGGAGCAGCGAGTACAAATAAACACACAGGTCTTAGTATAGCAACTGTACATTACATATAGTCGCCAAATAGCTGTTTATGTTTTTATTCCTTCTCATCTTCCTTTTCCTTTATCTCTTTTTCGAGGAATCTGACATTTAAGGATAAGGTTCATAGTAAAATCATTAATTCAATTAGCCAATTACTACTTAGTAGCAAATTTTGTGGTGTAGTCATGGTGATGGGAATTTCTTCTGGTTTTAGTGAATATTTCCCAGGTTCATAGGTATTTATTTGTGAGAGAAAGAGACCAAATGTTTTAACATTTTCTTCCAGTGTATACTCAAAATTAGTACCGGATTTGAAATCCTCTGAAAATAGCCCTCTCTCCAAATTCCTCTATTCTAAACATCTACCCACATATATCCATTTCTTTGTATATAAGTAATTCAATTCTTGAACTAACCTCTCGGGGACAACAGGTTTTGTGAAAAATTGGTTTGCGGTAAATGAAAAAATTCTTTGAAATTTAGAATTTTATTTACTCGTTAAGTAAACTTAAGTCAAAAGTTCCAGGAAAATGTCCACTCTCTGGAGCCCTCTGAGAATAGATCATTCTCCTACTCTGTTCTCTGCTCAGTGGGTAGTATGTCATTATCTCAGTTATGAAATGTGGGAGTTGATCTTGATTCTTATTTTTTTCCTAAATCCCAGTGTGTCCTAATTCTTATTCATTCTTCTTACTTTGCCCATCCTCCCACCCTTTATACATTTTCCACACTGCTGAGACCTTCCTTAAGAAATATACATACAAATATGTATATTTATATGTATGTATATGTTATGTGTATATATATACACACACACAGTGTGTGTGTGTGTGTGTGTGTGTGTGTGTGTGTGTGTGTGTATAATTTGTATGTATGTTGTAATTCTAGTTAAAACCCTTAAGGGTTTCCTGTACCCTACTGTCCCATTATTCAAAGTGTGATCTGTTGACCAGTTGCAGTGGCATCCCTTCAGAGCTTGTTAGACATGCAGAATTTCAAGCCCCATGTGAGAACTACTGAGTCAGAACCTGCATTTAGTAAGATCTCTAGTTGATGTTTCACATTAAGTTTTTTTTTTTCCTTTTTTTTTTTTCACATTAAGTTGTGAGAAGCATTGACCTGCAGGATGAAGTTTACATAGCTTGACCTCATATATGTAGCCCTCTATGTTTGGACCCTTGCCTAACTTTCGTATCTCAGATTTCCCCATCCTTCATGAACTAACTTGAACTATAGCCACTTACATTTGTTTCCCCAAATAATCTGAATTCCTTTCTCCCATTTCTACATGCTTTACTTTATGCCTAGAATGCCTCTCAACTCTCTAGCCTGATGCTTACCTAATAAGCCTCTTCTTGACCTCTAAGTCTCAGCTTAAATGCAGATTCCTACATAAGTGCCTTCCTTGATAACTGTCCTACCAGACTTAGCCAGTCATTCTCCATGTATTCAATACAATGTCTGTATCTGTGTAATAGCCATTATCTAGTTGTACAATTAATTTTTACATGTGTCTCCCTCTTGCTAGAATGTGAACTCTGAAGACGGGGGTAGGGGGGAAGTACTTAGTTATATTGATAGCCAAGCACTTAGTATGGCGGTGGAAAGTATACTATAAGTGTTGACTGATTCTTTCATTTAACAGGCATAAGATAGATATTGCATTGTTGAATATGTGTAAAAGAATGAAGTGCTTCCTTCCTGCAACTTACACACACACACTTACACATGTATATGTATACACACACATATGTATATGCACATATACACAGGTGTATATAATATGCACCTTACAATACATACAATACATACATACATACATACATACATGTAAAAGATATCTTTGTACTCTGCTGGATAGATTATTCAGTTAACAGAGAGGCACTTGGTGAACTTAATCTATGAATGGTTGCTGGGCCTGAAATGACACTTGAAATGTCATTTTAATGTAAGAGAAATGGACTAAAAGAGATAAAAGTCCTCACCACACACCAAGAAAAATGTCAACTGGATCACATCTATGATAAACCAGCTATAAAGATCATGATTTAAACTTCTGAAATTCAAGTATAAAAATACTTATAAGTCAATAGCACAGTTTTATTAAACAAAAGCTAAAGCAGTCAGATCAGGTTTTCAGATTGAGAAAAGAATACCAACTCATGTCCATTTGACTTCACAGAGATTTTATATAGTATGATATTTAATCTCGTTTTGGGGAAGATTATTTGACTTCATAGCATGTATATATTTACCATAAATATATTGTAAAGGTATAGTAATTTTTTTACTATACAGTATATTTTTATTATACAGTATATTTTTACCATAAAAACATTAAAATTTGTCTGAAAGCTATACTATGGAAAATTTAAAAAATGACTTTATTGTCCTAAATTGTTAGGTCATGAATGAATTGAAGAATTAAAGAATTGAAAGAGACTTTTTATTTTTCTTTTCTTCCCAAATCAGGCTGCATTATGTTGCACTCAGCTTTCAGGATACAAACTTGTCTAGGAAAAGAATGGGAGTTCCCAGCAATTCTGCTATTTGTTTTTGGTTTGTTTTATTTTTTTTATATTGTTTACATTTTAGAGAAAAAAGTGTATCAGTACCTTTGACTGGTTTTTCCCCATGTAACCTCCAAAAGGAAACGAAAAAACTATAATAATGATTATTACTTGGAATTTGTCCAATTAACCACAGATATCACCAGCACTATGCAAGAGGTGTCCCAAATGGATCTTATGGTATTCTGTGGCAGAAATCTGACTTAAAAATTTTAGGCACTTTCAAATATTTCCTTAAAATTATTCTGAGACCCTTAGACAGAATGCCTCAAAATAATCAAATATACCACTTTTCCAGGTAGCAATATAGTCAGCAATAGAGATTCTCCCTAAAGACCACTTACTCACATTTTAAAAAAAAATCCAAAAATCAAATCTTAAGGTATGAATCATACCATTTATTATCTACACTAGCAAGAATTTTGGTTGTTGCCTAAAACATAGTTCAAAAACTGTTAATTAAAAAAAAACCTTATTCTTTCTGTATTTTATGTTTTTACACAGAGATCTATAATGTATCATGTTATTTTTATGATATCCCACAATAATGGTTCTAATTAGAAAATGTGAAGAAGAGTTCTATTCTTGCTGATAAAAAGTATTTGAAAATCATTTGCTAAAGATACCAGAAATAAAACCATATATTTTTAGCAAAACAAATCCTTCCTCTCTGGTCTTTGTTATGAATCCCCTAGGATTTCAAGCTACAGTGCTTTCTTGCTAGTCCTTTAAAATAAAACTGTCCTTAAGTAATACACATGTAATTTACTCAGCAATCTGAAGTTCTATTTAAATCAAGGACAGGTCTAATTGCTAGTTCTTCCTGGCTGACTGCTTGGTGTTGGCTATGGCACTTGATCTACAAAAGCCTGCACATTCTTGATTAGCATTTGTCCAAAAATATATATTCATAGGTGTCAGGAAGACAAGGCACATACAAAAATAATATCAATCAACCCCCTTTACTTTATGTTATGTTTTGCCAGAATTTTAATTATCTGAGAAAAAAAACCTCTGTCAGAGAGAACTGTGTACCTTTAAACTGATGGCATTCCTTGTATATTTCTCAGAAAACACTGTCCAACGTATATGCATTTTTTGAAACTCGAGAAGATTATAAGAACAAATCGATATGAATTGCATATTTAATAGGTTATAATTATGTCTTATCAAAAGCTCGGCTTTTTAAATCCTTTATTCTTTGGAAATATGGTAATTGTCCCCTTTCCCATGTAGTTAATTATAAATTTCAGGAAGAATTAAGTAGGCTAAAACTCGTCACTTTTTTTTCTTTGTCTCTATGGTAGCAGTGAGAATAGAAATGAATTGCTTTGATTTTGTTTCTGAATGGCCTTTCTTTCCTCAAAGTATGGACCTTATTTTGTGGACTTGAAATTTTAGATATTTTTTTTATTAGCTATTAAATCAAGGAAGGTATTTTTTACAGATGAACTTAAAAATGTGTCAGAAAGAAAAATGCAGCTTATTTTAGAAATCACAGGCTTTGTTTCCATGAGTTTGTAGTTTAAAATAGGTAAGATCTGCCAATGAAGAATATTCTTTGACTGCAGTAGTACATAACATCTAAAGTTTGTTTCTTGCAAGGAGAAAGTTACAAATGTAGTCCATTCTTCCTGTCTTGTCTTGTTATGTCAGTAGGATGCAGAGACAACATGTAAATATTAATGATGTTTAAAGTATTTTGCAAGACTATGTTTTTAAATCTTGTATTTAGAGGCTTAAATTATTCTATTATCTAACTCTGCCTAGCAATAATACAGCTTCCAAAGAATTCTAGAGCTTCAGGCAGTATTAGGACATACTGCCACAAAATGTTAAAACACTATAATATATTTTTTAGAAATATTTACAGACCAATGATTTCAAGTATGTGATTCCAGACTTCATAGTCAATTCTGGCTCCCAAATTCAGTTATCTTAAAACTGCAGGATTTCAGATATTCTTTTCAACTGAGATTTAAAACTTACCTTTAAAATTCCCCATGTTTGCTAAGTACTTTCTTGTACTTTTTCTCATTTAATTTTCCTAGTGATCTTGTGAAATAAATATTATTATTTTATACACAGAGGTGAGAAAATAGACTTGGAGGAGTTAATTAATCCCTGATTAATGAGATAAGTATTAATATTTATATAATATAAACATATTTATCTTAATACTGTTAGAGTATGTACTAGACCCTGGGCTAAATATAGCACAAGTATTATATAATCCTTATAATAATCCTTAAAATGGTATTTCTCTTCCCACTTTATAGATGAGAAAACCAAAACTCACAGAGACTAAGAAACTTATCTAAAGTTCCAGATCCAGAAAATAAAAACTCTGGCATTCTAACTCAGGTCCAGTGGATTCCTCATAGTATTAAACACCCTTCTCTACAACCTTTCAGGGTTAACGTGATAAAAGAATGAACTAACAATGCATATCAAATGCCTGGCATCTAATAGGTGCTCAGTAAATATGATTTTATTATATATGGAGAAAACGCCTTCTGAATCTAAGTCCTGGGACCCTATCTCCGTTGATACCATGCAGTGTCAAGTTACAACAGTAACAGTAGCTCTCATGTATAATACATCTTTGAATGTCACCAGCCTGAGAATTCAGAGCCAATCTCACTCATCAGAGTTAATTAATCCAGGTAACCAGATGGTTACAATATTATTTTAACCTAGAGTGTTTAATCCTCTTATGGACTAGCTAACCACTGATCACACCTTTGCTAACCTGGGCAAATGCTTGCCTGGAGTCACGAGGGAGTTTGGAAAGCGTGAATGTGACTCAGCATTGCCATCACTACCCACTGAAAAACCCTCATTCTCAGCATTCTGTAGAGAATGGGTCAGCAGCATTTTCATTTACAGAGGAGGCAAGTGCATGACCCCCACAGCATGGCTTCAGTCTTAGTAAGGATTTCCTCGGAAACAAATTAGGCCAACTTATTTTAAACATCTTTGAAACCTGAGAAAATAAAAGGAAGCAAGTAGAAAGACAAGCCCAGGAAGGGATGAAATCAGGTATTGAAGGATTATGAAGAATTATGTCCAAAACTGAATGAAAAGGTTAACAGTGATCATGAATATGTTTTGCATCTATAATTGATACATTGGATAAACAAGACTTATGGGATGTAATGATGGAAGCCACTTTAATGGCTCCCCATTTTTTGCCTAATACTTCTTAGTGTCAGTAATCCCTACCCTGTTTCATCCCTAGATGAAAACTTGAGCGGTCCCATTACTTCCCATGAATTTCCAGTTATTTGCAAGGAATTAAAAGTCCTGCAATCACTTAAAATCACAAATACAGATTCAATTTAGTGGTTAAAATTGTCCAGTTCCAAATATTAATCATAACTCCAAACACGTCTCCAGATATAAGATTTTCTCCTCCCTACTACGGGATCTTCAGATAAGACAGGATGCTTTTCTTCTCCATTTGCTAGTTATTCATCCTTCCAGGTTTGGAGCATGAGACGGAAGTAAAAATAAGAAAGCAGAAAGTTCTTATTGGATTGGGATTATCTGACTTTTTTGCTATCTGAAACTGACATGGAATAATAAAGATAATAATAACAAATACAAAGAAAATAGCACTTACATAGTGATGATTGTGTATAGGAATAGTTCTAAGTGCTTTACTTGTAGTAATTCCTTTAATCTTCATAACAGGCAAAGGGAGGTTAAGCAACTTGCCCAGTGTCACCATGCCAGTAAAAGATGGATCTGGGATTTTAACTCAGGCAGTCTGGTTCCAGACCCTGTCTCTCCTGAGCCCTGTTGTGGGTCTCAGGGAGTTTTCCCTTCTGGGCCTCTCTGACTAAATCTTCTGTAATGTGGATGATGTGTTTCTTTAGCCCCAGGTTTTTCAGCAGTGCAGTTCTCTTGGCAGGCATCACAATGGCTCCAGAATGGCTTTTTTTTGCTTTGTTTTGTTTTGACAAACTCTGAAAGTGCAGGCTGTCCCAAATGAAACCACTTCTCCTGAGGCAATAACCAATTTGCCATATTATCTCACTCGTTAAATTTTTCAGGTGGGAGTTGGATCCCAGGATACTGGCCTCTCAAATTCAGGGAAGTTATATCAAGCTCTAGGTGTAGGCCCACTGAAGCCTCATTCACTAATTCAAGAGAAAAATGAGATTCCCACACCCCCCTCTGCCCCTCTGCAAATAAATCCCTTTATAAATCTCCAAACACATAACCCTTATATAACTTCATTATAGATAAGGGTTCAGAGACCTGAAAGTGGTTCTTGGTAATTTCCTTTGAAATTATAGCACCTCCTTTGGAATCTCATTTTTGTCATATCTTGATGTCTTAGACAAGATTACCAATGCAACATTTTGTGCCTATACTATATTTTTGCACCTAGCAAAATTTGATTTTCTCCTTTTCCTTAACAACTTACTCTAAAATTACACATTTTTTATGGCAAATAAGGAAAATAACTGGATGAAACCTTTATTTGCTCAAATTATTTATATACATGTGTGTATATAAACATTTATGTATATATGTAGATACACACCTATGTCTGTGTATATTCATATTTTGTATCTATAGCTATATATCTATAAAATTGTTGATTTGGACGCATCCTGGGAGTTTTGTATTTTTTTTTTTCAATTTTCTGGGACATTCCCTTAACTCTCGATGTGCTGGAGCATATATTGAACTAGAAATCAGAAAATGTGTTTTCTAATCATTTTAAAAAGAAGAATTAATTTGTAAATATTATATTAATGTTTATAATAATTGATGCTGTAAATATAATTACTCATCACATTTATAAAGTACCTTACAGTTCACAGTTCATTTGCACAAAAATTATTACATGTCATTTTATTTCAGCCATGCAAAAAACCACTTAGTTTTACCATTTGTGAACATCATGTCTTCATGCCGGTTTCCTCACCTGTCAAGCACCTGAGAGTTTCAAAAAAGATGAGAAAGGCACCTCAAGTACTTTTCCAAAGACTCAACTCAGGAGAGCCTCTTGTGTTTTTTTTTTATTTTTATTTTAAAGACTTTATTTAGAGAGAGAGAGAGTGACAGAGAGAGAGAGCAGGAGCCAGGTGAGGGGTGGAGGGAGAAACAGACTCCCTGCTGAGCAGGGGACCCCACACAGAACTTGATCCTGAGACTCTGGGATCATGACCTGAGCCAAAGGCAGATGCTTAACTGACTGAGCCACCCAGGCACCCTGAGCCTCTTGTGTTTTGTATAGGACTAGGAATAGATCCATCTAGTTCTGTCCACTCCTTCTTAGGACTTATTTGTCCCACAACCTGTTGTCCATGCACCCCCTGTAAGTAGAGATAAATGAGGGGAAGGCAGAAGTCAGCTATCCGTGTAGCATAGCACAATTCTTTCACCTCAATTCTAGGTTTCTGAGGTGCAGAATCAAGGGACTTTCTGACCAAGTCCTAGAATACCTTAATTCAACACTATAAGATGGTGCATGGTGCCCCTTTATCTCAAAGGCCATCTACTCAACCTTTCCCCTCCTAAAAGCTTTACTGGAAAACTGAAGTATCTCCTCTGTAAAGCCCTTCCTTATTTAGAGTTCAGTACTCTTACCTTTGTCCTGAATTTCTCCATACAATTTCTCATCCTTTATTCCTGCCCCCAAAATGGGTGAGATGGATCTTTTTGATTGGCCCATGTCATGTTTTATTTATATCATATCAATAATATTGCTTTATAATTGCATGCTTATGGGGTCATTTTTTTTTTCCCTTAGACTCAGAACTTCTTTTAGACAGAGTATATCCTTATTCCTAATACAGTAGCTGGCACATACCAATTTTTCAACGAATGTTGACCAACTAAATGAATGAATGAATGATCATTTAACCCTGGTTTTTTTTTCCCTTCAGATTTATTTATTTATTTTAGACAGAAAGAGAGCACAAGCAGGGGCAGGGGCAGAGGGAGAGGAGGAGAGAGTGAAAGAGAAGCAGACTCCTGGCTGAGCATGGAGCTCAACACGGGGCTCAATCTCATGACACTGAGATCATAACCTGAGATGAAATCAAGAGTTGGATGGTTAACTGACTGAGCCACCCAGGCAGCCCTTAACCCTGTTTTAAATGTAACATGCTATAGTATATCTCCTAAAAGTTTGGGAGCTCTTTGAAGAAAGAATAATTATTTAAATTTTTATGTCTTTAAATTTTATGTCTCCCTATATAGTTAGCATGGTTTCTTCCACATAATGTTTATTTGATAAATGAGTGGATGGATAAAGGAATTAACGAGTATGTGTATGGTACTATCATGAGACAGTTCTCAGCCCAGGAAAAAACTCTATGATTATAAGAGTCATTTTACTATGACTATTACAATAGAACCTTTCAGCTTGTTCTCTGCTTTCAGAAGAACACGCTGTTTTGAATGAAACATTTAGGTCAAAATTTTGTTTGGATGAATCAGTTGTCACCCTGCCACACACAAACTTGTTTGGAGGATTAAATGATTAAAAGGTCTTATATGAGTACTTTGTAAACTCCAAAGCACTCTTAACAGATATAAGCTGCTGGTATTCAAAAAAACCCTCACTCTTTCTGGAGATGGGATTCATTGGGTAGAAGATCTTCAGTTTTCTTTACCAAGTGTTTGTCACTATTCAAATCCTCTGTAGTTATGTATTTACATAATCAATCTGAGGTATAACTGTCCAGCATGTCTGGCTCATTTGCACAGGATAATCCAGAATGAAATATGTCAAGATATTACAGTCAGAAAAAGACAACTAAGGAAGATGAGAGACTTGGAGACATCAACCTGTCTAAACAGTATAGCATTTTAAAAAGACCAAAACCCATTGATAGTTTTGTCTCTTGAGAGAACATGTTTTCCAAGGTTAGCACTGCAGATCCTCAATCCTGATCAAGTCACATATCAACATCTGTATGTATGAATATCCAGGGTAGTTGGATGCGAGAGAAGGGAAAGCTCTGTCTTGAGGTTAATTTGTCACCAATTTTTTTAAATTTTATTTTATTATGTTATGTTAATCACCATACATTACATCATTAGTTTTTGATGTAGTGTTCCATGATTCATTGTTTGTGTATAACACCCAGTGCTCCATGCAGTACGTGCCCTCTTTAATACCCTTTTTTCTTTTATCTTAAAATCTTGCTTGGAGAGCTGGGCTGGCCCTTTAGGGAATTCTAATATTCCCTCTTGATTTTTAGCTTAAGAATTAACTTAAAGGTAGGTTGAGAGTGTCCTTTCCTCTAGTAGTTGTTCTCTTTCTAAATGGCCTTGTAAGGGGGTGTGGATCTTCCAAGTAGGTGGTACCCCCAAACTCTTCTGACCACAGTGCCCACATTAAATGTTAGAAGCAATATTGAAGGAGAATGAAACTTGTAGGGAAAAAAGATTTTTAAACCCTTTGCTTTACCTACTGTGGCAGTTCCCTTGACCCCTGTTAGATTTTATCTTCTTTCAAGTAGAAGGATGGTTTAGGTAAAACCTAAGGTTAGGGTTTTCAATAACCACACTTGAGTTGAAAGCTCTTGTGAGACCATCTCTACTGGCAGTTCTCAACCTTTGTTATAACTCAAACTCACAGACGAATAACTCTCTCTTATGGTAACAGTAGATCAGAATGATAGGGGATTTCAACTGGAGGGTACACTCCTTTGGAAGAGGGAACATATTAAATTCTTGGGAGGAATGTGAGGTTTAGAAAAGATCCATGGGTGAATGACACTTCCTCTCCCCACATTGAATTGTGGATCTAATAAAAATCCTCCTATTTTATACATGAGAAAGGTGAGATTTAAAGTTTTAAAGTAACTTTCCCAAAGTTTCACAGATGGATTAATGGAAACACTACTGAAATCCAAGATCCTAACTTATATTCTGATCTTATTTTTTTTTGGTCACACACTAAGCATAATAATTTATGTCCATGTGGCCTCTGTCTTCAGTAGGCCTTTTTATGTGTCTGCCGCTATGTAATCATATTGTTAATCTGCTTGATTAAAACACTAATGGGAAGTCTTAGTATCCAAAACTCAGGTAGTAATAGAGTAAGAGAGACTTACACAGATTTCCATCTTTCTTTACTGCATGCTGTGTATCCATGGCAATTCAAACACTCCTTATTTTAGCCCCCATCACACTTTATGAGTACTTATATTCCTCCACTGAGGCATAGCTCAATTATTATTTACCTCTTTGTGCTCTATCAAAATGAACACTATCTAGATATAAAACAGGCTTGTTACTACTACTACTAATAATAACAATTATAAATTATTACAAGGGAGACATTCCTCACCATTAACATTGTTTGGTATGAATTCTCATGTTTAGAAATAATAATAACTAGCATTATTTTTCTTCCAAATTTTTATTTAAATTCTAGTTAGTTAACATATAGTGTAATATTGGTTTCAGGAGTAGAATTTAGTGATTCATCACTTACATACAACACCCAGTGCTCATCACAAGTGCCCTCCTTAATACCCATCACCCCTTTAGCCCATCCCCCACTACCTCCCTCCATCAACCCTCAGTTTGTTCTCTATCATAATAATAACTGACATTTCATTTTATTATTATTTTTTAAAAAAATTTATTTATTTATTTGACAGAGAGAGAGAGTGAGCACAAGCAGAGGAGCTGCAGAGGGAGAGGGAGAAGCAAGCTCCCCACTGAGCAGGGAGCCCAGTGCAGGGCTAGATCCCAGGACCCTGAAATCATGACCCAAGCCAAAGGCAGCCACTTAACTGACTGAGCTACCCAGGTGCCCTAACTAGCATTTTAATAATATTTTCAAATTTCAAAAAGCTTAGCCTCATATGTAGATAAGATATTTTTTTATCTGGCTTAGGCTGTCAGAAAAGGAAGGTAAGATTGTCCTGTTACTTTGTGTGTTCTATTAACATCCTTGCAAATTGTGATTATAACCTGAGGTGAATTTATATGTATCATCTAATAAAATTTGTATGAATAAGGCAAAATACTAACACTGTTTTGCAGATGTAACTACCAAGACTTAGGCCAGCTCATGGCTGCAAGTACATGGTTGAGCTTAGCTTGAAATTGTGGTCATCTGACACCAGTCGAGTGTACCTTAGGTACCCTGTTGGTACTATATATTATATTTTGATTTAAATAAGAAAACTCAGCATGAGATTGATGGTCTAAGTGTATTTTAATGGTGACTTTATCAATAATCACTCAAACAGCACTTCAGAGTTTAGTGATGGCTTAAAAATAGATTACCTAAATAAAGTTTGTTCTAAAAAGCTTACAAATCACAAAAAATAATTGTTAGTGTAAGTACTGAATTCAATATTTTATTCCAGTTAAGTCAGAAATGTTAGGATCATTGATAACATGAAATCATATTAGCTGATGACATGTCTTAAGCCCCATTAATCAGATAGAAAATGAAAAATACCAGAGGCAGCTTCTCATAGAGGGAACATGCATGGGCATGAAAGCCAGTCAGATTCTTGCTGCAATCCCAGCTAGGCTCCTTTCTTTTAGGGTAGCTTTTAGGCAAGTTGCTTATCCTCTCTGAGCCTCAGTTTATTCCCCTGTAGAATGGGCATAATAATACTGCTATCCATATTGTTGTGGTGACTAGTGATAATATAATGGATCTAGAACAATAGCGTATTTAGTAGCTCAATAAATCACAGCTAAGTTTTTTATGACTATTGCTAACATTATTAGCCCGTTTATATTATAATTGAGTGTAGAATAAAATAAATAAAAGGTAAAAGATGTGTTATTTGAATCACCTCCTCCCCTTTTTTTAACACTAATCAGTTCTCCTTATTACAGGGATTGAGCAGTATTATCAGTTAAAGGGAAGCATTTCATTCTTTCTAAAAGGCCGATTAGAAATGAATTTATAGGAGTTATAACAAAAGAATAGGTTAGCTAGAGATAAATTTCTTATGTAAAAAGAAGTGCCTGGCAAATGGCTTATGATGTCAAATCTCCATGTTCCTTGTTTGATTTCTTTGCACCTCATTTTCTGATGTGACAAGAAAGACCTCTAAGATCTATCCTGCATGACTGTACATTCCAGGGTTCTATCAAATGCCCTAGAGAGAATCATCACCACTAGCTCACAATCAGGAAGGAGAGACAAGTAAACAAGTCTATCTGTACCTTGACTGAAGTGATCTCACACGGAAACAGCATGTATCAGTGTTGTGTGGGAGCCTCTGGGTTAGGAGAGTTCTCAGATGGGTCCTGCTGGGGCCAGGAAAGGCCACTCACTGAGGAAGCCTAGTGCTCCAAATCTGGTCCTTAGAGTAATAGGAAAAGCAAAGGATGATTTCTTATGCTTTGATAAGAGTAGAAATTACATACCTAGTTTTCTGCAGCACTGCACCAAAAAATCATTCTCAAAGGCTTCTCCTATACTTGTAAATAAGATAATATACACATTGATGATAAATGTCAGCTTGTGTATATTGCTGCACATAATATATAAAACATAACATCATTTTTACTTATTTGCAGCAAAACCAAGGCAAATGCCCAGCCCAGAATTGTTCAGTGGAAGCCCCTGCTTGGATGCCTGTCCACCACTGTACTGTAAGTTTGGATAATTTGGTTATTCCAAATTGGCCAGATGAAAGGAGAATTATTTTTATATTTTGGAACAACCTTAGTCGAATGGGCTAGAATCCTTCCTGAGATTCTAGGAAAGAGAATTTTTTTTTTTCAGAAAGCTCTACATTGTAAGAAATACCTGTGATTAGGGATTTATGTGTTTTTTTGGAGTCAGGATAATTTGCCAAATATTTATTTAAATGGATTATTGATGATTTAGATTTGGACAGTCATTAAAATGAATATATTTGCACATGTATTTTTTTCAGCAGCTGCATATTCAGCAATATTTGATTTTAGATGTTTCAGAGAAGGATGCTTTCTCTTCTGTCATTGTTGTGTTGACTGTTTAATAGTGATGAGTATGCGGATTTCCAATTTTCAAGTCTTTCTGGTCTAATAATGGTCTCTGCGTTTGTGTGAAATCTTCTATCAGAGAATTTTCAAGTGCCCTAGAAACAAACAGGTACTATGTCATCATCCCTGTATTACCAATGGGAGATTTAAATGCGAAGGGAGTAAGAATAGTGTGTCAATTGTAAAGCTGGGAATAGATCTCAGACACCCTAACTCTTTTCATGAACTCATTCTACTACATCGTAGAGAAAAGTGAGTGAAGAAAGTGGCTGATTTGTATGATATTCTCCCATACGTGCATTGCCTGATAAATGGGACAATGATTCCTTTGGGAAATGTGTGTACTGTAACTGACAGTTTGCCTGTTATAAAATAATTTGTGTGTGATGGGGACAAGGTATTTGAAAATTACTTTTTGGGCATTCCCCTCATTTGACCCACCTTGCAAGCAATGTAAAGTGATATGTAGAGCTTCTTAAATATCCTCATCTATTGTTGAGATACAAGCTGCTGGAAGGTGTAGCTGGGCTATCATAACGTGACTTATGACTGCATTCTATTGCAGTAGGCCTGGGGGAGCCTACTTTTCACTCAGATTCATAAGAGCATGAAGCCTCTTTCCTTGTTTTTGTTTATCTGTGGAAGGAGGAGAAGGTGGGATCACTTTCAATGAAGGAGAGATGATGATGCTAAATTTTGGAGGCATTCCTGCAGTGCGGAGGCAGCCTATACTTGCTGGAGACTTGGAGAATAAAAATGTCACACTTTTGTGAGCAGATGGTCAGAGGGGAGTGCATGCTAAGGGACTCTGCTGATGCTAGAGAAAAGATGAGTTTTAATAATTCTGTTTCTTCATCAGTCACTCCTTCTATTGTATCCCTGATGATATTATCTCACAATTACTGATTTGTATGTCTATTTCTCCAGAGACCTTGTGCTATTCAGGGTCCTGGTATACCTACACCTACGTAAATCCCTGGTATGTGGTAGGTGCTCTGTGAGTGCAGTTTCAATGAATGAGTCTTCAATTTGTTGATTTCCTCTTTAGTAAGTTTTATTAAATTATCTACAACTCTTATATTTGTTGGTGAAGAGAGGTAATTATTCTATTTTACCTTCCTAGGTGGGTGCTTTCCATTTCTTTCCTTCAAGGGTCATTTTACACTTTTCCTTTACAGAGTATCATTGAGGATGTGTTTTAAGGAATTTTGTTTCAAACTAGACAAAATTTAGTGTTTTAATTCAGCTGTGTCAGGTGGTATGCCTGTTGCTGGAGGTACAAATATAAATAAGATAGTATTCCCATTTTATCAGAGACAATCAATATGTATCATCAATAAGAATTCTGATTAGTAGCTGATCCTCTACCACACTGATAATTTCAGCCCCAAATACCAAACATTTGACATGTCAGTTATTTTGTGCAGTCTTATTGCAAGTAAATCCATTATTAGAATTATGTTTTTTGGATTATTAAAAATAATTCATCTTTCATTATTACCTTAGAGCTGGACCCTGTAGGATCTAGAAATCCCAGATTAGGTCTTTATGTTATAGGACATTTGTGACTAAGTAGATGACTACATTTAAGACCCTTTCTGAAGAACATAAGTCAGAAATGCCAAATAGTCTGCTTCTCAGTTCTGTGGTCAGGTGAGAACATCAGAAAGATGTTTTTTCTTGATTTGCTATGGAATTAAGAGCTGTTGGTTTCATAGATTTCCTTTGCTGTTTATTTAAAAGTAATTACATTTCCCAGTGGGGCAGACACTTTCCAGAGGAGTTGACAACACATAATGATTCTGTTTTCTCTGTAAGTAACACTGATCCACAAAGGCAGGCTTTCAGTGGCCATGTTTGGGCTATGTGAGTCTGTCCCTGGCCATGCCTGACTTACCTAGGGGTAAATATCTCATCTCAGCTGAGCCAGTTGGATTCTGTCTCCTGGGAATTTGGAATTTGTACTAGAGAGATACCAAGTTGGTAGTCAACAGTATTGAATCATATGAATGACAGTAGTTTGGAAAATAATCTGTAACCTCAGCTGCTGAAATATTTAGACCTGCTCTATATCTGCCCTTTTGAGGTTCTGCTTACTCAAATCTCTCTTTGACTTTGTGAAAAGGCCCCAATAATCTGCTGATAATCCATAAGTTAGTTACATTCCCCCCAAGTTATTCTAGATTTTGTTTTGTTTTATTTTGTTTATTTGGGGGAATGTAATGTTTTTTGATGTATTTGCAACCAAAGAGATGAAAAAAACCAACCTTAACTAATACCCTTAGTCAGTAACACTTATGAAGGTCCCAACAGAGTTTATATACTGAGTGGTAGTCTCACACAAAAAGAAGCGCTGAGAACACTGAGAAAGAAGCATTGAGAATTTCCAATAGTCTATTTGGTAATAAAAATAGTCTATTCATTTATTCCAAATATCTGATTATATACATCACTTGGGTACATAAAAATGACCAAAGAATAATTTGTTAATGACTTAATCCACATTATAAAATGAAAAATATGAATAGTTAACTATATCGCTAACATAAGCATATTTATAAAACAAAAATATATATGATATGTATAATCATTCTGGTATTAATTTCCATTTTCTCATCTCTCAGAAAATAGAAAAATCTTAGCCTCCTCTGTTTAAGAGAATGTTTTGTCTGTTTCAAATCCTTCACTGACTGAATCAGGTTATAAATAAATTAATGCATACTTACATTCATAATAAATAGGTAGTCTGTTGTTATCTTTGTGTATTTGCAAGTTCACTTGATTGTTTCCTACATTTCTCTCCCCGATGCTCTATTCTTGTTCCTTGGTGCTTTGCTCTGGAATGATTGTATCCTTATAATTGGGTTTTATTACTTTTTACAAAAACGTCTTGGTCTTTGTGTGTGCATTTGCCCCAGGTTCGTTTTAAGTGCAGAGCTTTTATCATTGGTTTTTTTAAGAATGCTTCTCTCTGCAAATTGCTCTGCAAATGCCTGTCACTAGCTCCATATTGCCTTGAAAATGGCTTCTATTACTATTTGCTTAGTCTCTTCCTAGATGTTCTCTTTTTTGGCACTCCACACCTCTGTAGCAATGGGACCAAGAGGTATTTTAAAGACTTTTCCTTGTAGCCAGGACTAACCTGTACAAATTAGGGTTCAAGATGAATAATTACCTTCAGTAATTATACAGAAACATGGACGTATTTATACTTTTTGAATAACCGTAAATAACCTAACAAAAAGCATGACAGTTTTATTTTTTATTTATCTCTCCTTATATGGCTACATTAAGAACTAGAATGATATCCTTCTTCACCTCTACACTTTAAATTTAATTGGATTGTATGCTCATATGTAAATGAGCGGTGGTTACCTGAACCTCTGCCACTTATAAGCAAATCAAAAGAGACCCATAGGTTCTGGGACTCAGGTGAAAACAGGCACATCTCTGAATCTGGAGTGAACTAGGCTAAGAATTAGTTTCTGGTACTTGGAAACAAAGAAAGTTAGTCTCTACCAACTGCAGGAGGCTTGAGTGGCTGCTGCATTTCAGGGCATAAATCTCTGGACCACTCAGTATGGCTATGGCTTATGCATGGATTTGATCACTTTCAGGAATGTCCAGACACAATCCTTAGTTATTGGGCATTACTTAGAAATGGCTATAATATGTGATTTTATTGTTTGGAATATGATATATAAATACATATGATTTGTCTAGAATAATCGCTTTGTTTCTCTGAATATTTGCATACTTGTTAGAAATTCAAAAATAATGCAATGAGAGGTGTTTCTAAATTAAAAATAAAGTCCCTGCTATTATAGAGATTATCATGGATATTGTTTACCTGTATATCTCTCTTGTTATATAATATTCACCCATACATAGATATGTGAAGATTTTTCTTTGCTTTTTAAAATTTATTTATTTATTTATATGAGAGAGAGAGTGTTTGTGTGTGCACAAGCAGGGGGAGCGGCAGGCAGAGGGAGAAGCAAACTCCCTGCTGAGCAAGGAAGAGCCTGATGTGGGACTCGATCCCAGCACTCTGGGATCATGACCTGAGCCAAAGGCAGACGCTTGACTGACTGAGCCACTCAGGTGTCCCAATATGTGAAGTATTTTCAAAAATCATGTTAACATTTGCAAATTAGAACATTGCATTCTGACTACATCAAATTTGATCTATTCATTTAAGAAGCATTTACTGAGTACATTTTTCTAAGTTGTAAACCCTTGGATTCTTCAAGATAGAGCAAGAAACAATACATGTAAATGATCATTATGCTGGATAATACATGCTATAAAATGTTGTATATAAAAAGCTGTGGGGTGCATGGGTGGCTCAGTCAGTTAAGTGTCTGACTCTTGATTTCTGCTCAGGTCATGATCTTAAGGACGTGAGATTGAACCCCATGTCAGGCTTTGCACTGAGCATGGAGCCTGCTTAAGATTCTCTCTCGCCCCTTCTCTCTCTGCCCCTCCCCCCACCTGGACACTGTCTCTCTCAAAAAAAAAAAAAAAAGCTATGAATGTTCAGAATGGAGATGGAGATTTGCCTCAAGATGGATTTTGGAAGACAGAAAATGCAATATTTGGTAATAAATATGCAAACTTTAAAACTGATTAAGATTTCTGTTAAAACACAAACTCTGCCACTCACTGGTCATGTGACCTCAGACACTTTGCTTAATCTATCTTGAATTTATACATGCAACAGGGTATTTTGAGATTTACATGTGATAATGCATAGAACATGTTAACATAGAACCTGGCACATAGTCATTGCTTGATAAGTGGTAAGAGAAAAAAAAAGAAAAGGATAGGTCATCCCAGAAGGAAGTGAATGGGGCAGGATGAATTGGTGAGGGACAAAAAAAATGGGCAGTAACTCATTATTAGTTTAGGGCTATTTATTTGGATTTATTTAGGAGGATCCTTTCTTTGGAAAAGGATTTAGGCTGGGACAGAGAAAGTTTCCAGGAGTTAATATACAACTTTTTTGAGACTCTGAAAGCAGAAATTCGGAAGCTCTTGAAAAGAAACATTTTGCTCTATGACAGGCAGGAGCTGATGATGTAAGAGTATCATATTAACAAAAGATGTTTATATTCTGAGTAACAAAGGCCATTTTTGAAGAGTAGAGTTGGATACTCCTTTTAATTTAAATCATTTAAACATTTCCCTACCATGTCTCTCTAGATTATGAAAGTAATTTTTCTCTTTTATGGGAAATCAATAAAAACAGATGTTCCCCCAAAGAAACCAGAGGAGATATTCTTTTAAAGTGTTATTTATTTCAGCGTGTTCTCCCAGACTGCCTCACTTTACCCACAGTCAGAATCAGTCACTCTAATTAAAGCCAAATAATACAATGTGCATAAGCAATCATATAGTAATCTAAAGATTTTTCCTACTGATTTTGTAGCTTCTTCCTCACTTTTATTTTTTTCTCCACAGTTTGTTGTGTGACCTCATTTTGTATACAGCCCACATAAAACCCAGACCATGGCACTTAGAAACATTCAACCAAGTCATAAAATAAATAATGTTGTGTCTGCTCTCTGGGTGCTTCCAGAATTCCTATGAATACAGCACCCGCTGGGCTAACTCAGCTGCTGGGAAATCACACCCAGGATGGCTTTGATGAGTATTGTCTTTCCAAAGACTGGATACAAATTTTATTTTTTAGAGCAAGGTTTTCATACCATCAGCAGTCCCCTTATAGAACAAAAAGTCAGGACATTATCAGATGATCACAGTTTTAGGAAAATTATGGAAAATTGCAGAGTATAGGACTTTATCTTGGTCTGCACTGGGATTAAAGTGCATCTGGCCATCTGGGTGGTAGCCATGGGTTAGGAAAGAATCCAGAGGGGAAATTATCTTAGAAAAATCACAGTGCACTCTGCAGAACGTCTTTGATTCCAATTTTGCTGTAGTCAAGTGCTTTAAATCAAGGAAAGTATGAGGAAGATTAGACTGACACAATGGATAAATTCCTTTTTTTCTCTCTCTTCTGGCCCTTATCGTACTTTGGATGCATACTTGTTTCCTCTCTAGGTTTGAAAGAGTATGTTGGGAACTGCACTACTTATATCAGATAAATTTCTTACAATGATTTCTGAAATATGCCCAGAAAGTAAGCCCACAGTATGGAGGGGATGGGTGGGCACTTGTTCATGGGAGAGTTGAAAGGGCAATCCCAGTGAGCACACATAAAAAACTACACAGAATACAGAACAGAAGACATGCAAACAGGAACCCTGCATACCCTGGGCAAAGAAATGAAGGTTCCAAGTTCTGAGGTAGCAAGATCTGAGAAGCTAACTGGAAGAACGATAGGTAACCATCTAGGAGCAAAAGGCAGGCCTATGGTAAAAATGAGGTCAGTATATTTTATGTCCAGTGTCCGCAGCTTCCTCTTTCTGTACCTTTGAATATTTTCTAAGAATTCCAACTTTACCCAACTTTACTGATTTTGTGCCTCAGCATTCACCTGCCTCTTCTTACCTTCTCTTTTTTGTGATGCTATTACAGATGGAATTGTTTTCTTAATTTCATTTTTGGGTTGGTCATTGCTAGTGTATGGAAATACAATACGTTTTTGTTTATTAATATCGTACCTTGAAATGTTGCTGAATCTATTATTATAAGAGATTTTAGTGAATTCCTTAGGATTTTCTATATATAAGATCATGCCATCTGCAAAAAGAGATAGCTTTACTTCTTCCTTTCCAATTTGGATGCCACTTATTTCATTTTCTTGCCCAACTGCCTTGGCCAGAATATTCACTACACTATTTAATAGAGTTGGCAAGAGCAGACATTCTTGACTTGTTTTTGATTTTAGGGGAAAGTATTCTTGTTTCATCATTAAATATGATGTTAGCTCTGTGTGTGTGTGTGTGTGTGTGTGTTTTAATAGATGTCTTTTACCAGAATGAAGGAGTTCCCTTGTATTTCTAGTCTGTTGAGTGTTTTTGTCATGAAAGGGGGATTTTTGTATGTTTTGATATTTGTTTTTAACACTTGAAGTTTTAATCTGCTCAAAGAATGCTTTGCCCTTCATTGAGAACATTAAGCAGAACTTTTCCAGGATTCCTGAAAGCATAATCTCCCTACTCATAATCCCCACCTGACTTTGCCAAAGAATAACTCTTTGGTTTGACAGATGAGAAAACTGAAGCTCAGAGAAATGAAATATCTTTTTTGCATCCCACAATCAGCACATAGGGGAGCTAGGCTAGTCTTTTGGGTACCCAGTCTTTTCTCATTTATGGTATAATTCATTATATCTCCTGAGCAAATTGAATCCCTTGGGTTTGCTGTGGAAAACAATGAATTCAGAAGAGATTGGTATTTTATTAGCTGTGTGTTGTGTCATAGAAGGTGCTATGAAGATTCTATGCATTGCAATGCTGGGCAACATTGCATCGTTGGACAATCATCTTCGCAGCCATAGTAGCACATTTGAAGGTCTTCCTTTACAGGACTGTCAGGATTTCTAATCTTATTTATTTGGAAAAGTCCATGTGGAAAACCACTATGTAAACAGAGTTATAAATATATTCAGAAATTTAGTTATGTCCTTCTGTTCAGAGCTAAAGGAATTTTAACAGTGGGTTTTCTTTAAGAGGAGTGCTAGGCTTTATTTTCCTTCTTGGTTTCATTATTGATACAGGAACTGAATATGCAATGATTACTCAGAGATCTTCCATGATAGAGCTATAAGGTACATTATTTTTCAGAGGTTTATAGTGGGATGCTTATATAGAATAGGGTGATTCAATCATTTATAAATTATTGAGAATACAAAATGCTGTAATGTATGGATCTGTGGATTTTCCAATTTAAGGGCTTTGTCTCTGTGTCCAGAATAATCCCAGGAAGAATTGAATATTTGTTCTCTCTGACATCAACTTAAAGGAGCTTCAGCTATATTTACTGAACTTTTTACTTATTTAGTATCCAACAACCTTAATTATGTAGTATAAATTGAGAACCATTTAGAAGTAAACAAAAATGTGTTGAAGTGGACTAAGTCAATATTTCAATGCTCACAACCCATTTACAGACTACTGTCTATTCTATGAACTCACTGTGTGAGCTTCTTTTTTTTTTTTATTATGTTATGTTAATCACCATACATTACATCATTTGTTTTTGATGTAGTGTTCCATGATTCATTATTTGCGTATAACACCCAGGGCTTCATGCAGAACGTGCCCTCTTTAATACACATCACCAGACTAACCCATACTTCCACACCCCTCCTCTCTAGAGCCCTCAGTTTGTTTTTCAGAGTCCATTGTCTCTCATGGTTCATCTCCCCCTCCGATTTCCCCACCTTCATTCTACCCCTCCTGCTATCTTCTTCTTTTTCTTCTTTTATAAACATATAATGTATTTGTTTCAGAGGTACAGATCTGTGATTCAACAGTCTTGCACAATTCACAGTGCTCAACATAGCACATACCCTCCCCAATGTCTATCACCCAGCCACCCCATCCCTCCCACCCCCCACCACTCCAGCAACCCCCAGTTTGTTTCCTGAGATTAAGAATTCCTCATATCAGTGAGGTCATATGATACATGTCTTTCTTTGATTGACTTATTTTGCTCAGCATAACACTCTCCAGTTCCATCCATGTCGTTGCAAATGGCAAGATTTTATTTCTTTGATGGTTGCATAATATTCCATTGTATATATAAACCACACCTTCTTTATCCATTCTTCTGTCGATGGACATCTTGGCTCTTTCCACAGTTTGGCTATTGTGGACATTGCTGCTATAAGCATTGGGGTGCACATACCCTGTTGGATCCCTCCATTTGTATCTTTGGGGTAAATACCCAGTAATGCAATTGCTGGATCGTATGGTAGCTCTATTTTCAACTGTTTGAGGAATCTCCGTACTGTTTTCCAGAGTGGCTGCACCAGCTTACATTCCCACCAACAGTGTAGGAGGGTTCCCCTTTCTCTGCATCCCCGCCAACATCTGTCCTTTCCTGACTTGTTAATTTTAACCATTCTGACTGGTGTGAGGTGCTCTCTCATTGAGGTTTTGATTTGGATTTCCCTGATGCCAATTGATGTTGAGCACTTTTTCATGTGTCTGTTGGCCATTTGGATGTCTTCCCTGGAGAAATGTCTGTTCAGGTCTTCTGCCCATTTCTTGATTGGATCATTTGTTCTTTGGGTGTTGAGTTTGATAAGTTCTTTATAGATTTTGGATACTAGCCCTTTATCTGATATGTCATTTGCAAATATCTTCTCCCATTCTGTCAGTTGTCTGTTGGTTTTGTTGACTGTTTCTTTTGCTGTGCAAAGCTTTTTATCTTGATGAGGTCCCAATAGTTCATTTTTGCCCTTGCTTCCCTTGCCTTTGGCAATGTTTCTAGGAAGAAGTTGCTGCGGCTGAGGTCAAAGAGGTTGCTGCCTGTGTTCTCCTTTAGGATTTTGATGGACTCCTGTCTCACATTTAGATCTTTCAACCATTTGGAGTCTATTTTTGAGTGTGGTATAAGGAAATGGCCCAGTTTCATTCTTCTGCATGTGGCTGTCCAGTTTTCCCAACACCAATTGTTGAAGAGACTGTCTTTTTTCCACTGGACATCCTTTCCTGCTTTGTCAAAGATTAGTTGGCCATAGAGTTGAGGGTCCATTTCTGGCCTCTCTATTCTGTTCCATTGATCTATGTGTCTGTTTTTGTGCCAGTATCATACTGTTTTGATGATGACAGCTTTGTAATAGAGCTTGAAGTCCAGAATTGTGATGCCTCCTGCTTTGCTTTTCTTTTTCAACATTCCTCTGGATATTCAGGGTCTTTTCTGGTTCCATACAAATTTTAGATATATTTGTTCCATTTCTTTGAAAGAAGTGGATGGTATTTTGATGGGGATTGCATTGAATGTGTAGAATGCTCTAGGTAGCATTGACATCTTCACAATATTTGTTTTTCCAATCCATGAGCATGGAACATTTTTTCATTTCTTTGTGTCTTCCTCAATTTCTTTCCTGAGTATTTTATAGTTTTCTGAGTACAGATCCTTTGCCTCTTTGGTTAGATTTATTCCTAGGTTTCTTATGGTTTTGCGTGCAATTGTAAATGGGACCAAACCTTAATTTCTCTTTCTTCTGTCTTGTTGTTGGTGTATAGGAATGCCACTGATTTCTGTGCATTGATTTTGTATCGTGACACTTTACTGAATTCCTGTATGAGTTCTAGCAGTTTTGGGGTGGAGTCTTTTGGGTTTTGCATATAAAGTATCATATCATCTGCAAAGAGTGAGAGTTTGACTTCTTCTTTGCCGATTTGGATGCCTTCTATTTACGTTGTTGTCCGATTGCTGTGGCTAGGACTTCTAATACTATGTTGAATAGCAGTGGTGATAGTGGACATCCGTGCCGTGTTCCTGACCTTAGGGGGAAAGCTCTCAGTTTTACCCATTGAGAATGATATTCGCTGTGGGTTTTTCATAGATGGCTTTTATGATATTGAGGTATGTACCCTCTATACTCTGAAGAGTTTTGATCAAGAAAGGATGCTGTACTTTGTCAAATGCTTTTTCTACATTTATTGAGAGGATCATATGATTCTTCTTTCTTTTATTAATGTATTTGTGGATGTTGAACCAACCTTACAGCCCAGGGATAAATCCCACTTGGTCGTGCTGAATAATCCTTTTAATGTACTCTTGGATCCTATTGGCTAGGATTTTGGTGAGAATTTTTGCATCCATACTCATCAAGGATATTGGTCTGTCATTCTCCTTTTTGATGGGGTCTTTGTCAGGTTTGTGGATCAAGGTAATGGTGGCCTCCTAAAATGAGTTTGGAAGTTTTCCTTCCATTTCTATTTTTTGGTACAGTTTCAGAAGAATAGGTATTAATTCTTCCTTAAATGTTTGGTAGATTTTCCCTGGGAAGCCATTTGGCCATGGGCTTTTGTTTGTTGAGAGATTTTTGATGACTGCTTCAATTTCCTTAGTGGTTATAAGTCTGTTTAGGTTTTCTATTTCTTCCTGGTTCAGTTTTGGTCGTTGATATATCTCTAGGAATGCATCCATTTCTTCTAGATTATCTAATTTGCTGGCCTATAGTTGCTCATAATATGTTCCTATAATTGTTTGTATTTCTTTGGTGTTGGTTGTGATCTCTCCTCTTTCATTCATGATTTTGCTTATTTGGGTCATTTCCCTTTTCTTTTTGATAAGTCAGGCCCAGGGTTTATCCATCTTGTTAACTCTTTCAAAGAACCAGCTCCTAGTTTCTTTGATCTGTTCTACTCTTCTTTTGGTTTCTAGTTCATTGATTTCTGCTCTGATCTTTATTATTTCTCTTCTCCTGCTGGGTTTAGGTTTTATTTGCTGTTCTTTCTCCAGCTCCTTTAGCTGTAGGGTTAGTTTGTGTATTTGAGACCTTTCTTGTTTCTTGAGAAAGTCTTGTATTGCTATATACTTTCCTCCTAGGACTGCCTTTGCTGCATCCCAAAGATTTTGAACAGCTGTGTTTTCATTTTCATTGGTTTCCATGAATGTTTGAAATTCTTCTTTAATTTCCTGGTTGACCCATTCATTCTTTAGGAGGATGCTCTTTAGCCTCCATGTATTTGAGTTCTTTCTGACTTTCCTCTTGTGACTGAGTTCTAGTTTCAAAGCACTGTGGTCTGAAAATATGCAGGGAATAATCCCAATCTTTTGGTACCGGTTGAGACCTGATTTGTGACCTAGGATGTGATCAATTCTGGAGAATGTTCCATGGGCACTAGAGAAGAATGCGTATTCCGTTGCTTTGGGATGGAATGTTCTGAATATGTCTGTGAAGTCTGTTTGGTCCAGTGTGTCATTTAAAGTCTTTATTTCCTGGGGCGCCTGGGTGGCTCAGATGGTTAAGCGTCTGCCTTCGGTTCAGGTTATGATCCCAGGGTCCTGGGATCAAGTCCCACATTGGGCTCCCTGCTAGAGGAGGGATGCCTCTGCCTCTCTCTCTCTCTCTCTCTCTCTGACTCTTATGAATAAATAAATAAAACATTTAAAAAAATAAAGTCTTTATTTCCTTGTTGATCTTTTGCTTAGATGATCTGTCCATTTCAGTGAGGGGGGTCCATTTCAGTGTCCTTCCTCATCTCTTATTATAGTCTTTGGTTTAAAATCTAATTTGTCTGATATAAGGATTGCCACCCCAGCTCTCTTTTGGTGTCCATTAGCATGGTAAATGGTTTTCCACCCCCTCACTTTCAATCTGGGGGTGTCTTTGGGTCTAAAATGAGTCTCTTGCAGACAGCATATTGATGGGTCTTGTTTTTTAATCCAATCTGATAGCCTGTGTCTTTTGATTGGGGCATTTAGCCCATTTACGTTGAGGGTAACTATTGAAAGGTATGAATTTAGTTCCATTGTATTGCCTATGAGGTGACCATTACTGTATATTGTCTGTGTTCCTTTCTGATCTATGCTGCTTTTAGGCTCTCTCTTTGCTTAGAGGACCCCTTTCAATATTTCTTGAAGGACTGGTTTCATGTTTGCACATTCCTTTAGTTTTTGTTTGTCCTGGAAGCTTTTTATCTCTCCTTCTATTTTCAATGACAGCCTAGCTGGATATAGTATTCTTGGCTGCATATATTTCTCGTTTAGTGCTCTGAAGATATCATGCCAATCCTTTCTGGCCTGCCAGGTCTCTGTGGATGGGTCTGTTGCCAATCTAATGTTTCTACCATTGTAGGTTACAGATCTCTTCTCCCTAGCTGCTTTCAGGATTTTCTCTTTGTCTCTGAGACTCGTAAGTTTTACTGTTAGATATCGGGTTGTTGACCTACTTTTATTGATTTTCAGAGGGGTTCTCTGTGCCTCCTGGAGTTTGATGCCTGTTTCCTTCCCCACATTAGGGAAGTTCTCTGCTATAATTTGCTGCAATATACCTTCTGCCCCTCTCTCTCTTTCTTCTTCTTCTGGGATCCCAATTATTCTAATGTTGTTTTATCTTATGCTATCACTTATTTCTCACATTCTGCCCTCGTGATCCAGTAGTTGTTTATCTCTCTTTTTCTCAGCTTCTTTATTTTCCATCATTTGGTCTTCTATATCATGAATTCTCTCTTCTGCCTTATGTATTCTAGCAGTTAGAGCCTCCATTTTTCTTTGCACCTCATTAATAGCCTTTTTGATTTTGACTTGTTTAGATTTTACTTCTTTTATTTCTCCAGAAAGGGTTTCTCTAATAACTTCCATGTTTTTTTCAAGCCCAGCTAGTATCTTTAAAATCATCATTCTGAACTCTAGTTCTGACATTGTACTAATGTCCGTATTGCTTAGGTCCCTGGCAGTCGGTACCTCCTCATGTTCTTTTTGTTGAGGTGATTTTTAACGTCTTGTCATTTTGTCCAGAGGAGAATAGATGAAGGAGAGAACAAACTGCTAACAGGTTAACAACGTTCCCAGAAAATATAAACAAAACAAATCAGAAAAGACCTGAAACCGGGGGAAAAGAAAGGGAAAGAAGGAAAAAAAGAAAAAGAAATAAAAAAGAAACAATAAAAACAAACAGAAACAAAACAAAAGCAAAAACCAGGATATGATCACATATGATCAGGCTGGTGCATAGATCAGTGCCACACACTAGATTTTGGGTGTATTTTGGTCTGTTAGAAGAAAGTGCCTCTCAAAATTTTAAAGAAGGAAAAGCTTATATATGTACAAAAATAAGGGTTAATACAATGAAGGGATGGAATATGACTGTAAAGATGAAAATTATAAAAGATTTTATAAAAGGAATTGATAAGAAGTTGGTGAAAAAAGGAAGAAGATGATTTTAAAAAAAGGGAGAGAATGTGATTAGGCAGGAGATTAGAACAAAGCCATACACTAGAGATTTAGGGTATATTTTGATCTGTTAGAAAAAAGTGTATCTCAAAATTTGAACAACATATATATATATATATATATATATATATATATATATATATATATATATATATATACCAAAATAAGGGTAACTACTATGAAGTGGTAGAACATGGCTCTAAAAATGAAAAATAAATTTTTTTTTAAAAAAGGGATTGATAAAATGTTGGTTGAAAAGGGAAAGAAATTAAAAAAAAAAGACAGTTAATAAAAAATTAACTTTGAAAGACTAAAGAATCATGGTAAAAAAGCCATGAATTTTATGTGCAGTAAACTTGGTCTTGGCTGGCTGTTCTTGCTGATCTATGGGGGAGGGGCCTGTTGCTGTGGTTCCCAAATGTCTTTGCCGGACATGGAATTGCTCCCCCCTTGCCGCGGGCACCGGGCTAAGTAATCTGCTTGTGTTTGCTCTGTGGAGCTTTTGTTCCCTGCAAGCTTTCTCTACAGCTTTGGAGGACAACAGTGAAAATGGTGACCTCCCAATCTCCGCCCCGGAGGCCCCGAGAACTCGGGGCCCCACTCCTCAGTGAGCCCCCAGAGAAAAGCAGTCAATCACTCCCGTCTCCCTGGTCTCCAGCCACACTCTGTGCTCACCCGGCCTGGAGTGTTTCTATCTCTGGCACCTGACCCCGTGCGGAGTCTCCAAACCCAGCAGATCCCTGCGGTGCGCTCCCGCGCCGCTCCTCCTGGGGGAGGAAGGAGAATCTCCTCGGATCTGCTGCTTGTTGGGTCCCTGCTGGAGGAACAGTGGCCCGACTGTCACCAATCATGGTTTATGGCAACCCCGAGCTGAGAGCCCACTCCTCGGCTCCGTCTCTATAGCCAGCTTACCCGTTCTGACACCTGGGAGCTCTGCCACCCTCAGACAGCCCCAGTCTTTCTGTTACCCCGAGGGTCCTGAGACCACACTGTCCCAGAGAGGGTTCCACCTCCTGCTTAGCCCCTGGAGCAACATCCCTCAGCGGAGCAGAGTTCTAAAATTTCTGATTTTGTGCTCTGCTGCTCTATCACTTGCCAGAAGCAGCCGATAGAGGCCGCCTCCCCCACTGTCCTCCCGAATATCACCTCGGATTCACTTCTCCGCACGTCCTACCTTCCAGAAAGTGGTCGCTTTTCTGTTCAGAGAGTTGTTGCTATTCTTTTCTTCAATCTCCTGTTGAATTTGTAGGTGATCAGAATGGTTTGATCCCTATCCAGCTGCTTTCCTGGGAGCAGATGAAATCCAGGTCTCCTACACCTCTGCCATCTTCTCTGTGTGAGCTTCTTAATGCTTCTCAGGCACATGTATTTGAACATAAGAGACCCATAATACCTTATTTCAGAGTTTCAGAGTCAATTTAGATACATTTCTAATAATCATGGCTAACCCATTAGGTAAGATCCAGATAATTAGAGCAGGTATATGGAAATCAGGAGAGGGCATTACTAAAGCCTGGTATATTAGCAGCCAAGGGAAACAGCTGCCAACAGTGAGAATACAGATGGTAAAAACAAGTACAAGCTTTCAAACTATGAGATAATTCAGTGGTGGGGCATTTTATTATTATGGCATTATTATTATCAGCACTGGAGAACTATGAAAATGGTTACAGTTTAAGATCTATATTTGCCCCACAGTGGCACTTGAGCAGTGAACTCTCTGACAGCTTGGCCTACCTTCAACTTACCTCAGGTATTGGAAGATGTAATTGAAAGTTATGGATCTTGAATGTTTAAATAGTTAATTTTTTAAAAAGATTTTGTTTTTATTTATTTGTCAGAGAGAGAGAGAGAGAGCACAAGCAGGGGAGTAACAGGCAGAGGGAGAAGCCAGGCTCCCCACTGAGCAAGGAGCCCGAATGTGGGACTTGAGCCCAAGACCCCTAGATCATGACCTGAGCCGAAGACAGATGCTTAATCGACTGAGCCACCCAGGCGTTCCAATGAGTTAATTTTTTTAAAGATAAAGTTTGATTTTTTTTTTTTTGACAGTGATTTCTGTACCTTTGAAAGTCATTTCTGAGCTCAGAGCCATTACTTATTTTGGCTAACTGAATTCCTGAAAAGTATTATGGGACAGTGGGTTCCAGCCCTGAGTGGGGAAAGAGTCTCTGGGAACAAACATGATTGCTTTGGTTATGATGTGCTAAGTCCAGTGCAATTATGATGGAATCTCTCTTCTTTTTTCTAGAAACAAAGTACATACATGTCTAACAAACTCTCCTGGGTATTTCTCCCTAGCTATCATATTATTTCCTTTTATTTAGTGTTCTTAGATTACTATAGAACAGACATCATCAAGTGCTCTTGATGTGTGTGTTGGTGTCTGTTCACAGACCAGCTACAGATATGAGTCATGAATGACAGCTCTTCCTAGTGAATAATCCCACCTTGAAAACCTCATACTGTGTATGTCTCCTTAAAGAATTTTTCCTATAACAATGTTCAGGGTATGGTTATTTCATACAACTTTAGCCTTTAAACAAAGACCATGCAACATGTGACAAAAGTGTACTCTAAGTAGTAATGATTTTAGGCATTTAAAAATATTTATTCTTTGTCCTTTTTGGGTACATTACAAAAAAAATCATTATCTTTATAATGAACCAAGAAACCCAAGGAAATAACAACAAAGAAATATTATTTAAGCACCTAAATTACAAAAAAAAAAAGATAAGGAGGTGTTTTTGCCAAAGATGTACTTGCACCTGCTTACTGTTCCAACTTACTGTGCTGCATCTTTATATATATATATATATATTTTTTTTAAGATTTTATTTTTTTTATTATAGATTTTTATTTATTTATTGAGAGAGAGAGAGAATGGTAGAGAGAGAGCATGAGAGGGAAGGAGGTCAGAGGGAGAGGCAGACTCCCTGCTGAGCAGGGAGTCCGATGCGGGACTCGATCCAGGGACTCCAGGATCATGACCTGAGCTGAAGGCAGTCGCTTAACCAACTGAGCCACCCAGGCACCCTAAGATTTTATTTTTATTTATTTGACAGAGAGATACACAGCGAGAGAGGGAACACAAGCAGGGGGAGTGGCAGAGGGAGAAGTAGGCTTCCCGTGGACCAGAGAGCCCGATGTGGGGTTCAATCCCAGGACCTGGGATCATGACCTGAGCCAAGGCAGACACTTAACTGACTGAGTCACCCAGGCGCCCCTCTGTGTTGCTCTTCTTTTTTATCTTTAATTTTTTATTGTTATGTTAATCACCATACATTACATCATTAGTTTTTGATGTAGTGTTCCATGATTCATTGTTTGTGCATAACACCCAGTGCTCCACACAGAACGTGCCCTCTTTAATACACATCACCAGGCTAACCCATCCCCCCAACCCCCTCCCCTCTAGAAACCTCAGTTTGTTTTTAAGAGTCATCATCTCTCATGGTTTGTCTCCCCCTCCGACTTACTCCCCTTCATTCTTCCCCTCCTGCTATATTCTTCTTTTTTTTTCTTAACATATATTGCATTATTTGTTTCAGAAGTACAGACCTGTGATTCAACAGTCTTGCACAATTCACAGCGCTCACCATAGCACATACCCTCCCCAATGTCTATCACCCAGCCACCCCATCCCCCCACCCCCCACCACTCAGCAACCCTCAGTTTGTTTCCTGAGGTTAAAAATTCCTCATATCAGCAAGGTCATATAATACATGTCTTTCTCTGATTGACTTATTTCACTCAGCATAACATTCTCCAGTTCCATCCATGTCGTTGCAAATGCAAGATCTCATTCCTTTTTATGGCTGCATAATATTCCATGGTGTATATATACCACTTCTTCTTTATCCATTCATCTGTCGATGGACATCTTGGCTCTTTCCACAGTTTGGCTATTGTGGACATTGCTGCTATAAACATTGGGGTGCACGTACCCCTTTGGATCCCTATATTTGTATCCCTACACTACTTGTATCCCAGTAGTGTAATTGATGGATCGTATGGTAGCTCTATTTTCAACTGTTTGAGGAACCTCCATACTGTTTTCCAGAGTGGTTGCACCAGCTTTCATTCCCACCAACAGTGTAGGAGGGTTCCCCTTTCTCCACATCCCCGCCAACATCTGTCATTTCCTGACTTGTTAATTTTAGCCATTCTGATGGGTGTGAGGTGGTATCTCACTGAGGTTTTGCTTTGGATTTCCCTGATGCCGAGTGATGTTGAGCACTTTTTCATGTGTCTGTTGGCCATTTGGATGTCTTCTTTGGAAAAATGTCTGTTCATGTCTTCTGCCCATCTCCTGATTGGATTATTTGTTCTTTGGGTGTTGAGTTTGATAAGTTCTTTATAGATTTTGGATACTAGCCCTTTATCTGTTATGTCATTTGCAAATATTTTCTCCCATTCTGTCGGTTGTCTTTTGGTTTTGTGGAGTTTCTTTTGCTGTGCAGAAGCTTTTTATCTTGATGAAATCCCAATAGTTCATTTTTGCACTTGCTTCTCTTTCCTTTGGCGATGTTTCTAGGAAGAAGTTGCTGCGGCTGAGGTCAAAGAGGTTGCTACCTGTGTTCTCCTTTAGGATTTTGATGGACTCCTGTCTCACGTTTAGGTCTTTCAACCATTTGGACTCTATTTTTGTGTGTGGTGTAAGGAAATGGTCCAGTTTCAGTCTTCTGCATGTGGCTGTCCAATTTTCCCAACACCATTTGTTGAAGAGACTATCTTTATTCCATTGGACATTCTTTCCTGCTTTGTCAAAGATGAGTTAACCATAGAGTTGGCGGTCCATTTCTGGGCTCTCTATTCTCTTCCATTGATCTATGTGTCTGTTTTTGTGCCAGTACCATACTGTCTTGATGATGACAGCTTTTTTTTTAAAGATTTTATTTATTTATTTGAGAGAGAGAATGAGAAAGGGAGAGAGCACATGAGAGGTGGGACGGTCAGAGGGAGAGGCAGACTCCCCGCCGAGCAGGGAGCCCGATGCGGGACTCGATCCTGAGACTCCAGGATCATGACCTGAGCCAAAGGCAGTCGCTTAACCAACTGAGCCACCCAGGCACCCGATGACAGCTTTGTAATAGAGCTGGATGTCCGGAATTGGGATGCCACCAGCTTTGCTTTTCTTTTTCAATTTTCCTCTGGCTATTCAGGTTCTCTTCTGGTTCCATACAAATTTCAGGATTATTTGTTCCATTTCTTTGAAAAAAGTGGATGGTATTTTGATGAGGATTGCATTGAATGTGTAGATTGCTTGAGGTAGCATTGACATCTTCACAATATTTGTTCTTCCAATCCATGAGCATGGAACCTTTTTCCATTTCTTTGTGTCTTCTTCAATTTCTTTCATGAGTATTTTATAGTTTTCTGAGTACAGATACTTTGCCTCTTTGGTGGGATTTATTCCTAGGTATCTCATGGTTTTGGGTGCAATTGTAAATGGGATTGACTCCTTGATTTGTCTCTCTTCTGTCTTGGTGGTGTATAGGAATGCCACTGATTTCTGTGCATTGATTTTATATTCTGCTACTTTACTGAATTCTTGTATGAGTTCTAGCAGTTTTGGGGTGGAGTCTTTTGGGTTTTCCACATACAGTATCATATCATCTGCAAAGAGTGAGAGTTTAACTTCTTCTTTGCCAATTTGGAAGCCTTTGATTCCTTTTTGTTTCTGATTGCTGTGGCTAGGACTTCTAATACTATGTTGACTAGCAGTGGTGATAGTGGACATCGCTGCCGCTTCCTGACCTTAGGGGAAAAGCTCTCAGATTTTCCCCATTGAGAATGATATTTGCTGTAGGTTTTCCATAGATGGCTTTTATGATATTGAGGTATGTACCCTCCTTCCCTATCCTCTGAAGAGTTTTGATCAAGAAAGGATGCTGTACTTTGTCAAATGCTTTTTGTGCATTTATTGAGAGGATCATATGACTTGTTCTTTCTTTTGTTAATGTATTGTATCACGTTGATTGATTTGTGGATGTTGAACCAGCCTTGCAGCCCAGGGATAAATCCCACTTGGTCATGGTGAATAATCCTTTTAATGTACTGTTGGATCCTACTGGCTAGTATTTTGGTGAGAATTTTTGCATCCATGTTCATCAAGGATATTGGTCTGTAATTCTCCTTTTTGGTGGGGTTTTTGTCTGGTTTGGGGATCAAGGTAATGGTGGCCTCATAAAATGAGTTTAGAAGTCTTCCTTCCATTTCTATTTTTTGGAACAGTATCAGGAATATAGGTATTAATTCTTCTTTAAATGTTTGATAGAATTCCCCTGGGAAGCCATCTGGCCCTGGGCTTTTGTTCATTGGGAGATTTTTGATGACTGCTTCAATTTCCTTAGTGGTTATAGGTCAGTTCAGGTATTCTATTTCTTTCTGGTTCAGTTTTGGTAGTTGATACAACTCTAGGAATGCATCCATTTCTTCCAGGTTATCTAATTTGCTGGCATAGAGTTGCTCATAATATGTTCTTATAATTGTTTGTATTTCTTTGGTGTTAGTTGTGATCTCTCCTCTTTCATTCATGATTTTGTTGATTTGGGTCTTTCTCTTTTCTTTTTGGTAAGTCTGGTCAGGGGCTTATCAATCTTGTTAATTCTTTCAAAAAATCAGCTCCTAGTTTCTTTGATCTATTCTACTGTTGTTTTGGTTTCTATTTCATTGATTTCTGCTCTGATCTTTATTATTTCTCTTCTCCTGCTGGGTTTAGGCTTTATTTGTCTTCTTTCTCTAGCTCCTTTAGGTGTAGGGTTAGGTTGTGTATTTGACACCTTTCTTGTTTCTTGAGAAAGGCTTGCATTGCTATATACTTTCCTCTTAGGACTGCCTTTGCTGCATCCCAAAGATTTTGAACAGCTGTGTTTTCATTTTCATTGGTTTCCTTGAATTTTTTAAATTCTTCTTTAATTTCTTGGTTGACTCATTCATTATTTAGGAGGATGCTCTTTGGCCTCCATGTATTTGAGTTCTTTCCGACATTCTTCTTGTGATTGAGTTCTAGTTTCAAAGCATTGTGGTCTGAAAATATGCAGGGAATAAACCCAATCTTTTGGTATTGGTTGAGACCTGATTTGACCTAGGATGTGATCAATTCTGGAGAATGTTCCATGGGCACTAGAGAAGAATGTGTGTTTCGTTGCTTTGGGGTAGAATGTTCTGAATATGTCTGTGAAGTCCATTTGGTCCAGTGTTTCATTTAAAGTCTTTATTTCCTTGTGATATTTTGCTTAGATGATCTGTCCATTTCAGTCAGGGTGGTGTTAAAGTCCCCCACTATTATTGTATTTTTGTCAATGTGTTTCTTTGTTTTTGTTATTAATTGCCTTATATAATTGGCTGCTCCCATGTTAGGGGCATAGATATTTACAATTGTTAAATCTCTTGTTTGATAGACCCTTTAAGTAGGATATAGTGTCCTTCTTCATCTCTTATTACAGTCTTTGTTTTAAAATCTAATTTGTCTGATATAAGAACTGCCACCCCAGCTTTCTTTTGGTGTCCATTAGCATGGTAAATGGTTTTCCACCCCCTCACTTTCAATCTGGGAGTGTCTTTGAGTCTAAAATGAGTCTCTTGCAGACAGCATATCGATGCGTCTTGTTTTGTAAGCCAATCTGATAGCGTGTGTCTTTTGATTGGGGCATTTAGCCCATTTACATTCAGGGTAACTATTGAAAGATATGAATTTAGTGACTCTGTATTGCCTGTAAGGTGACCGTTACTGTATATTGTCTGTGTTCCTTTCTGATCTATGCTGCTTTTAGGCTCTCTCTTTGCTTAGAGGACCCCTTTCAGTATTTCTTGGAGGGCTGGTTTCGTGTTTGCAAATTCCTTATTTTTTGTTTGTCCTGGAAGCTTTTTTTCTCTTCTTCTATTTTCAATGACAGCCTAGCTGGATATAGTATTTTTGGCTGCATATTTTTCTCGTTTAGTGCTCTGAAGATATCATGCCAGTCCTTTCTGGCCTGCCAGGTCTCTGTGGATAGGTCTGTTGCCAATCTAATGTTTCTACCATTGTAGGTTACATATCTCTTCTCCTGAGCTGCTTTCAGGATTTTCTCTTTGTCTCTGAGACTCGTAAGTTTTACTATTAGATGTCGGGGTGTTGACCTATTTTTATTGATTTTGAGAGGGGTTCTCTGTGCCTCCTGGAGTTTGATGCCTGTTTCTTTCCCCACATTAGGGATTTTCTCTGCTATAATTTGCTCCAATATACCTTCTGCCCCTCTCTCTCTTTCTTCTTCTTCTGGGATCCCAATTATTCTAATGTTGTTTCATCTTATCATATCGCTTATCTCTCGAATTCTGCCCTCGTGATCCTGTAGTTGTTTATCTCTGTTTTTCTCAGCCTCTTTATTTTCCATCATTTGGTCTTCTTTATCGCCTATTCTCTCTTCTGCCTCATTTATCCTAGCAGTTAGTGCCCCCATTTTTGATTGCACCTCATTAATAGCCTTTTTGATTTCGACTTGGTTAGATTTTAGTTATTTTATTTCTCCAGAAAGGGTTTTTCTAATAACTTCCACGCTTTTTTCAAGCCCAGGTAGTATCTTTAAAGTCATGATTCTGAAATCTAGGTCCGACATCGTACTAATGTCCGTATTGAGTAGGTCCCTGGCAGACAGTACTACTTCTTGTTCTTTTTGCTGAGGTAATTTTTTCCATCTTGTCATTTTGTCCAGAGGAGAACAGATGAATGAGAGAACAAAATGCTAACAGGTTAACAACGTCCCCAGCAAATATATTCTATACAAATCAGAAAAGACCTGAAACCAGGGGGAAAGAAAGGGAAAGAAAGAAAAAAGAAAGAGAAAATAAAAGAAAAAGAAATAGAAAAAGATAAAAACAAACAAAAACAGAACAAAAGAAAAAAAACAGAATATGATCAGATATGATTAGGCTAGTGCATAGATCAGTGCCACACACTAGATTTTGGGTGTATTTTGGTCTGTTAGAAGAAAGTGCCTCCTAAAATTTTAAAGGAAGAAAGAGATATATGTACAAAATAAGGGTTTATACAATGAAGGGATGGAAGATGACTGTAAAGATGAAAATTACAAAAGGTTTTATAAACGGAATTCGTAAGATAAGAAGTTGTTTGAAAGAAGAAAGAAGAAGATTTAAAAAAAAAAGAAAAGAAAAAAATGGGAGAGACTGTGATCAGGCAGGGGACTAGAACAAAGCCATACACTAGTGATTTAGGGTATATTTTGATCTGTTAGAAGAAACTGTATATCAAAATTTTAAAGAGAGAAGAACTTATATATATATGCCAAAAATAAGGGTAACTACAATGTAGAGATAAAATATGACTCTAAAAATGAAAAATAAAAAATGTTTTTTTAAAAAAGGGATTGATAAGTTGTTGGTTGGAAAAGGGAGAAAGAAAAATTCAAAAAAAATCAACAACCAAAAAACAGTTAAGAAAATTAACTTTGAAAAACTAATGTATCATGGTAAAAAAGCCATGAATTCTATGTGCAGTATTCCCCTAGCGCTGGAGTTTTCCCGTTCTCCTTGATCGGTAAACTTGGTCTTCGCTTGCTGGCTGTTCCTGCTGATCTTCTGGGGGAGGGGCCTGTTGCCATGATTCCCAAATGTCTTTGCTGGAGGCAGAATTGCCCTGCCCGTGTCGGTCCTGCCTAAGCAAGCTGCTCAGGTTTGCTCTCAGGAAGTTTTGTTCCTTGCAAGCTCTCGGTACAGCTTTGGAAGACCAGGGTGAAAATGGTGGCCTCCCACTCTCTTCCCGGAGGAGCTGAGAACTCGGGGCCCCACTCCTCACTGCGCCCCCAGAGAAAAGCAGTCAATCTCTCCCGTCTCCCCGGTCTCTAGCCGCTCTCCGTGCTCACCCGGCCTGTGACCGAGCATTTCTTTCTCTGGCACCTAACCCAGTGTGGAGTCTCCAAAGCCAGCAGATCCCTGCGGTGCACTCCCGTGCCGCTCCTCCCCAGGGAGGAAGGGGAGTCTCCCTGGCTCTGCTGCTTGTTGGGTCCCTGCTGGAGGTGCAGTGGCCCAACTGGGCCGTGGATCACAGTTTATGGCCATCCCGAGCTGAGAGCCTGTGCCTCAGCTCTGTCTCAGCAGCCAGCTTCCCCGCTTTGATACCTGGGAGCTCTGCTGCACTCAGGCACCCCCAGTCTTTCTGTGACCCCGAGGGTCCTGAGTCCACACTGTCCCATGAGGTTTCCACCTCCCGCTTAGCCACTGGAGTGATGTCCCTCAGCGGAACCGACTTGTAAAAGTTCCAATTTTGTGCTCCACAGCTCTAGCTTTTGCCAGAAGCGGCCAACGGAGGCCCCCTCCCCCACCGTCTATCCTCCCGAATATCGCCTCAGATTCACTTCTCCCCACGTCCTACCTTCCAGTAAGTGGTCGCTTCTCTGTTCAGAGAGTTGTTGCTACTCTCTTCTTCAATCTCCTGTTGAGTTCGTAGGTGTTCAGAATGGTTTGACCCCTATTCAGCTGAATTCCTGAGACCAGACGAAATCCAGGTCTCCTACTCCTCTGCCATCTTGCTCCACCCCCTGTCGGTGTTGCTCTTCTGATTGTGTTCATCCCTTGTTCAGGCTTACCTTATTTAAATTTAGCCTTATGTTGTCCAAACGGGGGAAGCTATTCGATGAGGCCATGTCTGTAGTAACAACCAGCTTCCTATGACCAGTATAGAGCAAAGGTCGATGACAAACTTCTTGAGGCAGCCTCCAGCTACCCCAGATCTCTGTGGAATTGTACAAAATGTTTGCACAAACTTTGGCCCAAAGAAAACTTTTAACAGCATTTGACACAGAAATGGAACATTAATTGCTGCAGCTCCTCAAGGAGGTCCTGTTGGCAGCATAGTCTCATGACTGCCTCATAAAAACAGCCCCTTTTCATCTGGTTAGATGGATTGGCTTCAGCAAGAAAAGGTACAACAAATGCATCTAATCAAAACCCCAAACCTGAGCATGATTAGAGTGGGTGGAGAAGAAGCAGGTTTTATAACAATCACCCTTCCATTCTAGCAGCAAGGGAAAATGTATACAAACATTTGAATATTTTATTTACTGACCCATATATTTTTAAACACCTCAGAACAAACATCTCATTAAAGAAATCAATGCCATTCAAGTCTGGATTGTCTAAATTTTCCAATCTACTGAAAAAAATGCTAATTGATCTTAATGGCTATTTTAGATTGTATTTTGGTGAAGTAAAAATTTTTCATAATTTAATATCTACAACTTAATTAAACACATCCTATAAATAGCCTCTCTCTAAAGATGCTAATACTCTGTTGAAAGAATCTGTTTCTGCAGTGGATTTGGTCATACACCATTGTTCTTTAGGTTGTGTCAGCATTTTCATTAAAAAGTTGTACTCTATTTATAACTTGGAAGCAAAAATGCATTCTGAGCTAAAACTTAATGTCCAAAGTCTTTGTCCAAAAGCAGTTTTCTAAAATGTACACAGAATGGACGTTTTATGACTCCTTGAAAGCTTGTGGTCTATAAGAAGACCTATAAGACACCAACAAAATAATTTCATTTATTTCAGTCCCCTGTGTATCAGGACAGTCCACAGAATCTGGGAAGAAAACTGGGTTGTGGAAGAGGATACAATCTTCTCTGACATGGTGCTGGAGAATCAGAGTACTTAGGTTTTAGTTTTGGTTGTACTACTTAAAATACACTGGAAAGAGCATGGGCTTTGGAGTCACCTGGAACTGGGTTTACTGAATTTGGGAAATTTCTTCACCTCTTTGAGCCATGTATATTGATCAAATGAGATGATATACCTAAACTCCAGTACAGTGTTCATTTCCTTCTCTTATGACTTACGGTGTTGCTTGAAGCTAGTGACTTGCTTTTCCTCCATTGTTAAGAGTACTTTTTTCTTAGAGTTGATTTTATGAGTGGCTTTCCTTAAACTTATGTTTTTCAAACATAAAATACTAAGTCAAATGAATGGTAATTACAAGACCACCCCTAAAGAGGGCAAAGTACTATATAGAGTGTAAGGAGATCTCATGCAATAGTAGAATATATAGAAAATTACTCTTTTTCTCCCCATCAATCCCGAGTCTGGGGACTTTTTTTGCCTTCTGTAGTCTTATACTGTATAGGCAGAATAAGCCCAAACTGTCCACCAAGTCAACATGAGTATCATTGGTAGGTCTATGGCTGTGGAGAGCCCTTGGCAGCAGAAATGTGTCCTTTTGTAGATGAAGGGAAATGCTCTCTTTAAAACTGTTTTTAAAAAAGCAGATAAAAGGAAAAATTTAAATTCCTGTTGTCAGAACTGTTCTCTTGCCTATAGCTAGTTTATCATCTCAACATATATTATTTAAACAAGGCTGACTCTTTTGTAGTACATCACTATTATTCTTTCTGCTCATTCAAATCCATTTATTTATCTATCTTTCCTCCCTTTCTCCTTCATTAATTCCAAAATATTTACAGAGTGTTTACTCTGTCCCAGACACTATTCTAGGTTCTATAAATTCATAGTATGGGAAAACATACATAGTCTTTACCCTCAAGGAGGAAGCAGCATTAAAGAATCACACAAATGGGAGTGCCTGGGTGGCTCAGTAGGTTAAGCGTCTGACTTTGGCTCAGGTCATGATCTCAAGGTCCTGGGATAGAGCCCTGCATTGGGCTCCCAACTCAGTGGGGAGTCTGCTTGTCCCTCTGCCCCTCCCCACACTTGTGCTTTCTCTCTCTCTCAAATAAATAAGATCTTTAAAAAAATAATCACACAAGTAAGATAAGTTTGCAATATTGATGACTTCTACAAAGGAGATGTACATGGTGTGTTGGAAGTGCACTGAGGAGGCACTGATGTAGAAAAGAAGGCCAGAGAAGGCTTCCTTAAGGGAATGCTAATTAAGCTTAAATTCGAAAAATAGAATCAACTTGGGGAAGAAGGAGGAAGAGATTTATTCAGGCAGAGGGAACTGCATGCACAAAGATCCTATCTCAGGAGGGGAAGTTCCCTTTATGAGGAGCTATAAGGCCAATATGGCTAGAATTCAGAGAATACATTTCAGGATGCTTGGTGAGAGAAGGGTTTGGGAGGGAGACACAAGTCAGATGATATTTAGGAGTTCATTGAAGTATTTTAAATAGATGGACAGAGAGGAGAGGATCTGGTAGTATGGTCATATTTGAATTTTGAAATCTTCACTCTGGATGCTATGTGGAGAACATGTAGGAAAATGGAAAAAAAGGTTGTGGTTAAAAACAAAACAAAACAAAAAAGAACTAGTTATGAAGCTTTTGTAGAATCTAGCATAAATTAGGGTGATGGTAGAAATGAAGAAACATGAACAGATATGAGATATTTAGGGGTAAGCATGCCAGGACATAGAGATGAATTATGTATGGGAGTGGTTAAGAGGAAGGGAAATGTCAGAGATAACTCCTAATTCTCTGGCTTATATGAAATAATGGGTAGAAGTATCATTTACTGAATTCTGGTGCTCTAGAAAAGCTTCATTAGGTGTGGTAAAAGAAAGATCATGAAATGCTGCATTCTGGACAAGTTAAGTTTGAAGAGTCTTTAAGATGTAAGCAAAGATGTCTGGTTGGTCTGTGAACATGGGCAGGAGATGCAAGGTCAAGGAAGGTGTTTTTGTTTTCTTGAGCAAAAAATGAGAATATTTAAATACTGATGTGTCTAAGAAACCAACTGTTTAAGGACTGAGAATTGTTCAACAGATTATTCAACAAGGAAGTAATTGATAGAGTAGTTTCAATAAAGTCATAGAGGTTGAAGAGGGGTTGAAGAAATAGAATATTTACAATATATTTTCTAGATGAATAAAATCTTTTGCTTCAGTAAAAAATGCTGACAGGAGTTGTTGTTAGATTGAGAGATTAAATACGTAAGAGAGAAGGCCTAATATGTTTCCTTGAAGAAGGAAATGGATGAGGCACAAAGACCGTGTGTTGTGGTTGGTCTGTAATATGTAAATACAGATGTACAGGTATCAGTATCTTTATGCATGTTTATGGTGGGAAATTGAGAGAAATCCAGTTTGATGACTTTTGTTTACTCTGAAATAGGAAGTTAGGGAGGACACCTGCTGAGAATGGGAGGAGAGATGGGGAGAGAAGGGTATCAGATGCTGGAACTACCGTTATAGAGAATGGGAGGATGAGATGACCAGAAGAAAGAGATGAGACTGCCAGGGTTCTTTCTCTGCAAGCAAAAGTTTAGACCTTTAGGGGAAATGCTTTCTGATCTAACCCACTCCCCACTGTGGTCTCTTTGGTTCGGATTCTCTCAGCTCTTGTACAGAGGCAGCCTCTGTTGCATCATGCCAGCTGACTTGTCTCACCGGCATCATTCTTCTCTCATTCTTTCATACATGTATATCTAATTTCTGCAACAGAAGAGGGCAACTGAAGTACAGGAAACATGGCTCCACAACACCTGATAGAACACTGTACTCATAATGGGGATTATTAAGGGTTTGTGAAACTTGAAGGGGTTTATTAAACAATATGTCAAATATGTGACATTCTATACTGGGAACTTGGCATAAAGATGCGTCCTTGTTTCCTTGTTTAATGTATGGTTTTATGTAATAAAATATAGGGATGGCCATTTCTACCTCTTTCAGTTAAAGGATAATTTCTTTTTAATCTTGAAGACTTGGTCTAGGAGTTGTCTCTTTGAAGCCTCTCGACCTCCAGTCCCTCCATTGAGCCCCACCTGCTATATTATTATAGCATTTATCACGTGGAAGAACATTTAAAAGTTCATATGATTCTCTTCCCCATTACTTTTGAAAAGTGGCTGAATCTTACTTAGCTTTCATTTCTCAGATCCTAGCCTAGGGGTTCTTAAAACTGAAATGCATGGAATTCAAAAGATGAGCACAACAGAAATCAATATGGAGTCTCTTGATTACCTTCATTCTAGGAAAATCTGTTCCTCTCTCATTTCTCTTTTTCTCACCATTTTCCAAGTTGCTGAAACCAGAAACAGACTTTTTTGATGCTTCTCTTTCTCTTACCTTCTGTATTCAATCCATTGTTATTCTTGTCAGATCTACTTCCAAGATGTTTCTAGAATTCATTTATCTCCATCTTCACTGACACCACCAAAATCTGTCACTCATCATTTCTTACTTGGACTACAAAAGAGCGGATTTTAACTTGATCCTTCATTTTCATCTTCCCCTCCCCTTTACA
This sequence comes from Zalophus californianus, assembly GCF_009762305.2. Classification (NCBI taxonomy): domain Eukaryota; kingdom Metazoa; phylum Chordata; class Mammalia; order Carnivora; family Otariidae; genus Zalophus; species Zalophus californianus. Next base: position 47,175,610 of record NC_045605.1, read on the forward strand.
AACCCCTATTCACACATTTGCCCAAGATATCTGAAAAAAATATGAATCTAATTATCCTACTCCCATCTCTAGCTTAAAACCCTTTTTAAAAAAGATTTTATTTGTTTATTTGAGAGTGAGAGAGTGGGAGAGAGCGCAAGCAGTGGGGAGGAGCAGAGGGAGAGGGACAAGCAGATTCCCTGCTGAGCAGGGAGCCTGATGTGGGGCTGGATCCCAGGACCCCAGATCATGACCTGAGCCAAATGCAGATGCTAACCGACTGAGCCACCCAGGCACCCCAACTTAAAACCTTTTAATAGATTTCCATTGCACTAAGGATGCATTCCACACTCCTTGACACAATGTCAAGTCCTTGAATAGTGTGGCCTTTGCCTATCTCTTTCAGTTCATGGCATAATAGTTTTTCCCCAACTTACTGGTTCTAGCCACCAAGGTTTTCTTTTTGTTTTAGAAGGCTCCAAGGGCTTCCAGCTTAAGTATCTTTGACATCACTGTTTCATGTACACTGAACATTCTTCTCCACACACTGAACAACTGGCTCCTTTTTGTCTTTACCTTTCAACCTAAGTGTTACCTTTTCAGAGGTATCTTTTCTGTTCACAGTTTCCTTCTAGGGATTTTTTTTCTCTTCTCTTTCTACTCCTAATTGTTTATCTTTTTCCTTCATAAACCTTATCACAATTTGTAATTGTGTATTATTTGCTGACTTGCTTATTATGTTATAGATTATAAGCTCTATAATGCCCAGGAATTTGTCTAGTGAACCCAGTACCCAGCACAATGCCTTATAATTAACTGAATGTTGGCTTAATGAATGAAATGTATGGATGCATTAATGAATGAATAAAAATGAATGAATGAATAGAGTAGGAGGAATGAGATAGCTTGACCTCACAGGGTTATTGAGGGGATGACACAGGAAATGGACACAAAAGTATTTGAAAAGCAAAAGACACTTATTAAGCATTTATGTTAAACTTGCTGTACACTGCATTATTTCATTGCTTCATATTTTAATTTGCTTTTGTGCTACAGGTAAAAATTTAGAACTTTTTGCAATTAGATTTTCTTGCCACTCTTGCTAAGCAGCAGCCTATTGATATGCCATGGTTAGTTAATTGAAACAGATTTCTTTATGAAAGAAGAATCAAATCTGGTAATTTTTGGGGTGGTTTGTGTATTTATGTGTGTGTGCGCACAGTAATGCATACTAGTGAGATGAATAGGACCTGAAGAGAAATGTGATATACTTTTTCTTTCTGTTCATGGAGTACTGCTTTAACTTAATTGAATTGGTTATCTTTAGACAGTGAGTCTGATTTTGAGAGCTACTGGGTCTTCATGCCTAGTAATATTTGATAGCATTACTGTTTCCTCTGGCTTCTCTTTCTTCAGTCAGTTGTTCACTTTTTTTTGGTCTAGTTTTCTTTTACTTTCAAGTTTCATATCAGAGACCACTCAGTGTAGTGCTTATATATAGTAGCTAAAGGCAATTCAATTTTCTCACTCTTCTATAAGTATTGCTTGTCTTCCTGTGTTCCATAAACTTTGAAATCTTGAAAATGTCTTACCTGAACAGTGTAATTTTATGCATGGTGTCAGAATTAGGGGGAAAACCCTAATAAAAGTAGAAAGTAACTTCAGTATGCTAAAAATAAGCTCCAATTTATTATGATTGATGAATTCCAGACTCCTGCTACTACTGATTTACACTGTAGCCTAAATTAGACCTCATCTATGGGAAAAACATTAGAATTATGGCAATGCAGACAGTAAGATTTTATAGGACTATGAGTGATTAAAAATAGATAGCCTATTAAGGATATATCTCCTATACTTATAAGGTCAATTGCATGAGATTTTTTTGACAAAGGCATAATGAACTACAAAACACTCATGATTTGTTTTAATTATAACATTTCTCTCTGTAGCCCAACAACATACAAAATTTACAATAATGCCACTAGGCCTATTCAGTCATCCAACAGACATATATTAATTACCTGTTATATATAGAGCACTTTTCTAGGAAAGTAGTGTAGTGAAGTGTTTAAAAACACTGACTTTGGAGTCACAGTTCAAATGCTTCTTACCTGTGAACTTGGGTGGTAAGTAGCCTCATCTTTATGTAATTTTATTTACTCACCTATGTGATAAGTTTTATGAAAAAGTAAAGATGGGCATAAAATATTTTCTTCACATTGACATAATTAAATTATGTAAAACTCTTAACATAGATCCTGGCACTTGATAAGTACTTGATAAATGATAACTTTTTTTAGTCTAATTCCTTTTCTTGATTACTTTATAGAAAGATTATATTTCATAATAATATCATAATTATAAAATTTAAATTAAATAATCTTATAGATAAAAAGATGTATTGAGAAGATGCATAAGACACAGTACTTGATAATGATATAAGTGATATCACTTAATATTTTGCAAGGTGGCCATTTTACTGTTGGCTCTTTTATTGAACCCAAACCTGCCATTCTATAAAGTGTATCCATTTGTCCTTGTTATATTGTCTGCACAAACACAGTTTATTCCCAGTCCATGAAGGCCTGCATAGCATGGCATGGCCATGGAACTACATGTTGTCTACATAGCCAGAGCAAAGGTTGCAAGTTGTACAGATTGCCAAGAAGGGACAGGTAGGAGCCAGATTATAGACAACTTTGTATCATTTACTATAAATGGCAGAAATTAAGAGGAAAATGCTAAAAGCTAAATTTGGCAACTTGTGTAATGCTCTGGCATCTTTGATTGGGCAGTCTTGGAATCACTGCCCAACTTTAAGCACTTTGCCTATAGTTGTGATCTTTGCATCATGGCACATATAGAATAAATGCAGAGAATTTTGCCATGTCCTCCATCTAAATTTATCCCTTTGCATGAAAGTTTGAAAAAACTGTAGGCTTAGGCTACTAAAATTGAACATGTATTTCTGCCTAGAGACATAACATGTATTGTTTGGGAGTACTATGATAGCATAGTTTTCTCTGCTTTTCTCAGAGTAGGAGGAGCAGGGCAAGTGTAGTTCACTCTATTAACAAATGATAACTCAGCAAGTACCTACAGATACTCCACTGGATGTCCACTGTGTTACAAATAAATTTATGATCTAATGAGAGGCCAAACACAAACATACAAAAAAATAAAGAATAATTATAGGCAATAAATGTGAAGTTATAAAGGAAAAACACTGAGAGTTTTCTGCAGATATTCAGAGAAGGAAGAAACAGTTCCTAGCATCATCAAATGCCCTTGAGATAGTATCTAGGAGTTTCTATATTCCTAAGACTAATTTTAGAAAGCCATAACTAAAAAGACTTGCATGGGATGATGAAATGCTTTCTTGAGTTAGGATGACGTTATGGATTGATGGCAGCCCAAGTAAGGTGCAAAACAGCCCAAGAGTAAGGCTGAAAATGCCACCATATATTTCTCAGTAAGACAGTGGACAATGCTGTCATCTTATTCTCTTCCCACTTCAGTCTCTTAAAAATTATTTATGAGCATAATTGCAAAAAAGTAAACAACAGAATCAAGAGTCAAAATTTCCTTGGGAGGCATATATGCATAGTGAGTAGTAGATGGCCTTCAAACCCTAGACCAAACTAGCAGTTCGCATAGAACACATTATTTCAGCAACTCTAAAGATATTTGCATAGCTCTGAAGGTCTACTTTGGACCTTCAAGATCATATCATTTTCATCAGCTCATGTTGTTTCTCAATATATCCCTTGCTCACTTCAATTCAAAATATTATTGAGTCTAATAGCTATGTGCTAAGTATTGTGTCACTCACTAGAGGCACCATGATGAACTAGTCCCTACTGTCAAGGAGTTCACATTTTTCCCATCAGGGGTGGAATAGTAGATTGTATCTATCTCTTGTTCAATGGTAATGGAAGAGACATGATAAGGGCACCCATCATAAACCCACTCACCAGTAAACTGTCCTTGGATTAGGTGATAACCTCCTCATCTGTCAAAACCATGCTGATTGGTATCACTTTATATTTATACTCTATGTATCAAGGGAGCTCTGAAAGCTACTCTTAATCCTACTAAGTATTCCCGGCTCATTGACTCTCAAATTTGAGATGACTATCCCATACCTTCATGTTCCTCAAAACTCCACACTCACTCTCAGCTAAAATTGTTGCTTTCTATTTCACTGAGGAAGTAGGAGCAACCAGAAAAGAACATTCATAACTCCTACCTCCACACATTCTGACCTGTCTGCACCTGTACCCACATATTTTGACTTCTCTTCTAGTACCCCACTTGAGGCCACTTTCTACTTCTTTTGTGCTAGATCTCATATCCTCTTTCTCACCTAAGGACATTTCTCTGGACATTCTCTTCTCCCTTTCCCTTCTCTTCCCTCCCCTCCCCTCCCCTTCCCTTCTCTCTCTCTCTCCTGACCTCTCATGCATCAATTTTCTCCTTCATATAGATGTCCTTTAGATACTTGCTATAAATATTTAATTTTTAAAAAATCCTTTTATTCTGCATGCCCTTCCAGTTGCCCCCCCATTTCTCTTCTTTTTATAGCAAAATCCACAGGAAATATCTATGCTCCAATTCTATATCTTTAATTCTTATCTTCCATTCTTTTTTTTTTTAAGAGAGAGAGTGTGGGGGGGCACAGCGGAGAGAGAGGGAGAGAGAGAATGCTAAGCAGGCTCCATGCTCAGTGTGGAGCCCAAAACAGGGCTTGATCTCACAACCCTGAGATCATGACCTGAGCCAAAATCAAGAGTTGGACACTTAACTGACTGAGCCACCCAGGTACCCCTCCTGTCTTCTATTCTTATTTGAAACTGTTTTATTCAGGATTTTGTTTCTAATTCATTGCCAAATCACTCTTGACAAGGTCACCAAATATTTCCATGATGACAAATCTAATGGATGAATTCTTAATTCTCATCTTAACCTACCCCTGTTAAATACTCCATTCTCTTTGAAAACTTTCTTCATTTGGTTTTGAAGCATTTCTTTCTCTTTCCTGGTTCTACCCCAACAAAAGTTATTGTGGCTCTGTCTTTTCTTTATATGTGATCACTCCGTAGATGATTTTACCCAGTCTCTTGGCTTTATATTCAATCTATAAACTGATAAGGCCCAAATTTATGTTTCTAATTCAGAGTGCTTACTTGATAACCAGATTTATATATTCAATAGCCTACTGAATGTCTACACTTGCCTATCTAATAGGCATTGCAAACATGTCCAAACCTGAACTCTTGTGTTTCCTATCAAACCTATTTTTCTCAGTCTTCCCAATCTTAGTAAATGGCAACTTGCTCTTTCTAATTGCCTAGGCCAAAAATATTGAAGTTGCTCTTGAGTTCTCTCTTTCTTTTACCCTGCATGTCAGTAAATCCCGATGGCTTTACCTTAGAAATATGTCTAGAATCTGAGTGTTTCTTACCCCTTCCACTGCTTTCACATTGGTCCCAGCCATCATCTTCTATATTATTGTAATAGCCTTCTAACTTGTCTCCCTGCTTTTGCTCTTGTCCCCAACAACCTATTCTCCTATAAAAGGGCAGGTCAGATTATGTCACTCCTCTGTAACTCCTTTCCTGGACTCTGATCTCACTGAAAGTCAAAGCTAAAATCTTTATGGGTGTTTATATAGCCCAGTTTGTACCCCTTCTACATCTTCTACTACTTTCCCTTTTCCTTCACTCCACTGCATTTACATGGTCCTCTTTGAACCTTCCAAGCATGTTCCCACCTTGAAGCTTTACATTGCTTTTTCCTTGACTGGGATGTTCTTCCCTGGCTGTCTTCTGATCAAATTACACCTTATTAGGCCTTCCTTAGTGACCTTATGTGGCACCCCTCCACACACATAAACACACATACTCCCAGCAATTTTTGTCTTGCTTCATTTTTCTCAATAGCATCACTAACAGTAACTTATCTATTTATTAACTCTTTCTCACAATGAAGTACACTCTATGAGGGTAGGGATTTAATTCACCATTTTGCACAGTTTTAACAAGAATAGATGCTTGTTGAATGAGTGAATCTATAAAATAAAATATAAATATAATAAATATAAATGAAATAAATGTAGTAGGACCTGCACTGTAGTTGCAGTGAGGATAAAATAATACACTTTATATTAGCCCACTTAAAAAAAACCTATAGGACTATAATATGCTGACTTTTATTGCTTCTTAAATTCTACATGATTGTAACATGCTGTAAAATAATTCTCATAAACAGTCCCAAGCGGCTTTGTAGAAATCAGAGATGGCATGTTTCAGTCATACAAAATGGAGAATATCCCTCTAAATAGAAATAGAAACTGCAGGCCAAGAACTAGTGTACATATATAAGGCAGGAAAAAAAGAACTGTTGGATTTTTCATTTTTTTAACATATTCCCCACACAGAGATAAAAATAGTGTCAGCTTTGAACTTGAAGGATGACATTATATGTGCAGCAGCACATTTTTCATTTTTATGTATAATTTTTGACAATTATGATGTTAAATGTATTTTTAACCTATAGATTTCCATTAATATTGAGTGAGGTTTTAACTTTCCATTCAGTGGCATTTAGATTTTTACTTTTAACTGTGCAACTGATTTTAAGTTCCAAAAGAGAAGCTAGAGGGAAAAAAAAACACACACAAAAAAATTAGAAAATAGGCATTTTGAAATTTTACTGCCAAATGGCTCCATTAGTATAGGCTTTTTAAGCAGTATTTTGGTCCACATTTATTCCTAGTACTCTGTTAATTCATATGTGTCCCAGATGAACTATTACCCTGCTATGAGAAGTCTTCCTTGTCACTCTGCCCCAGAGATAGGTCCAGGAGCTCTTTTTCCCAACCCCTAATTCTAAACTAATGCACTGTTTTCATACTATCATTATAATAAACATTATATTGATTATATTTTTGTAAAGACAAAGTTTCTTATATGTTCATTTATTCAGTCAATAGGTTTTGAGTTGCCAAATCTATTCCAAGCATTGCCCTGGGGCTGTGTGTGCAAAGAAGTATGAGACATGGTTTTGATAGTTTTACCTCATCATTAGACTGTGAGTGTTTTGAAGTTCAATCACTGAGGTTCTTATCTTTCTTTGCGTAGTGATTAGCACAACATTAATAAATATTTGTAGAATGAATGGCTGAGTCTCCTGGTTAGAGCAGGGTGTTCCTGAGGACAGGGTCATCTCTGTGTCTATAGTGCTTACTGCAATGCCTCGTACATAATGAAAGCTCAGCAGATGTTATATAGAAAGTAAATAATGAGCAGTCAAAGGGGCATCCTCCATCTTGGTGTCTGAGACAGGCCAACATTAAATTAAGTGCTTGAGTACAGAATCTATGAACCTCCTTGGCTCAAATGAGACTTTTAATTAATGCTTCTCTGGAGACCCTTTTCTGTACATGCATATGTCTAGTAACTAGCAGAGGAATATTCTAGATTGATTAGTTGAGTGTGCTAGGATATGACTAGTAACCAAGAGAGTGCTGAGCCTCACTGAGGAAGGACCACATTTGGAGGCTGATGCTTTAAGACAATTCTTTGGCAGGCCTTGATTACATGCCTATGACACATAAAATCACTTAAAATTTGGGATAGGTTCAGTGCTTATCTTCTCAAAACATTTCAGGGATGTCACCTTTAGGTGGGTGGAGAAAGTTTGGAAAGTTAATTGGCTATTTCCTGACTGAAGTCTGAAAATTGAACTCATCAGGAAGTAGTTCCCAGCACCCATTTTCAGATATCAGTATTTTTTTTTAAGATTTTATTTATTTATTTGTCAGAGAGAGAGAGCGAGAGCAAGCAAGCACAAGCATGGGGAGAGGCAGGCAGAAGAAGAAGCAAGCTTCCTGCTGAGCAAGGAGCCTGATGTGGGACTCGATCCCAGGACCCTGGATCATGACCTGAGCTGAAGGCAGTTGCTTAACCGACTGAGCACCCAGGCATCCCCAGATATAAGTAATTCTTAATTAAAACTGTTTTGATCTCATATGGTACATTTAATCAAGTTTCCTGACGAGTCAGCCCAGACAAACCCATGTTGTCTCTGACCAGAGTTAGAAAAAATACTATGATTCCTTTGTGTGTTGAACGGAATCCCAAAATCTTTGCAAGACTGCTGAGCTCTTTGAGATCCAGGATATACCATATTTATCCGTGTATCTCCAGCTATACTATACGTTCTGACACATGGAAAATAGTCATTGCTACTATGATAATATATTGACCAACAGGTCAAATATATAATGAATGAATTTATTTACTTGAAGACTTGAGATCGCCAGAGGAAGGGTATTCTAAATAAAATTACTAAGTAATATGGTAAGGGTTGTTGCTGTTCCTGTATACCCCTTGATATAATATTCATTTCCCAACTAACACATGGATACACCCTCTTTATAATATTAATGCATTACAGGCAAGGCCCCATTGGCTAGAATACCTAATTAATTTCATTCCCAGAAATTACCACTGTTACCAGTTTGGTATGTGTTCTTCCAGACCTTGGCTTTTGCACATTAGCGTATGTATAATTATCAGAAAATATATAGTACAGTTGTGTGTGTGTGTGTATGCTTAACTTGTTAAAATAATGGCATATCCTATTGGTATTTTGTTTTGAAATTTGCTTTTTTCACTCAATAATATGTTTTAAGATCTTTCCATGTAGGCATAGTTTGGTTTACTACATTATTTCTGACTGCATATATGTTATTCCAAGTAGCACATCACACCACATTTTACCTGTTTCCTATTTAAAGACATAGATTGCTTTTAAGTTTTCAAAGATTTAAGTAAGGAATGATGCAGGCAACCCCTTTCAGTCCCCTCCCTCCTTGGGAGCTTTGTTCCATCACTTTGCTATCACTCAGTAAACTTTGCTTTGCTGCCCCCTCCCCAAAGGAATGATGCAATGAACATTTTTAGACACACATCCTTATGTATGTTGATTAGTCTTTTTATACCTAGTCTTTTATACCTGTCATTCCCTTTCTAGTTCTAATTTAAGAAAACAGTAGGAAGGAGGGCATGGCAACCTCAATTAGGTTCATTTAGGCTTAATCTAATCTCAATTAGGTCTTCCTTTCAGAGAACATTTCTCTCTAGGTTTATTTTTTCCTTCATTTACCAATCAAATTCAAATTGAGCACATACTATGTGTCAAGCATATATTGGGCCTGGGGGTATACTAAGGAACAATCATGGTTTCTTGTTTATGAAGCTTAGTTACAGGGAAACATCTGCCAGTGGCTCAAACCCCAATATTCTTGATAGCATTTCTCATTGTAGTATTGCTAACTTTTGTAAACTTGATTTTTTTTTTTTTTACTTTTTTTCCAAGAGAGGACTCAATGCCCAATATTCTTTTACCATTAGTAGTAGAATTGTCCTTCTTTTGTTTGTGGCCCAAGTTTGTTCAGATATATGTATGTAGAGATGAATCCCCCCCTTTTTTAAGATTTTTTTTATTTGAAAGAGAGAGGGAGAGGGAGAGAGAATCTGAAGCAGACTCCACACTGAGCACAGAGGCTGATTTGGGGCTTGATGCCACAACCATGAGACCATGACCTGAGCCAAAAGGAAGAGTCGGATGCTTAACCAACTGAGCCCCCCAGGCATCCCTGTAGAGGTGAATCCTTTGTTAGAAGCTATATACCCAGCTATTGTGAATCAACAAAATAAAAGGAGGAGTAGCTAATTATGTCGTGATTCTACCCTGTGTCCTTACAAGATCACTTTCCTCCCTGCTAATCATGTATAAGGTAGGTCATTACCTCCTGATTGTAGGCTCCTGCTAATACACTGGAAGAATGAAATGTGGACTGTGTAAGGCTTAGTAGTGAAAACATGCTTGAGAATTTGTAGAGAAAAGGCTCAACCCCAAAGGGACTCAAAGATCTTCCTAAAACTTCAGAGGGAATATTCTGTGCCAGAAAGATTTAATCTAACATTTAGTTACACTAATGTTTATTGGGTGCCATCTTGTTTTTTTTTTTAAGATTTTATTTATTTATTCATGAGAGACAGACAGAGAGAGAGAGAGAGAGAGAGAGAGAAGAGGGAGAAGCAGGCTCCCAAGGAGCAGAGAGCCCGATGCGGGACTCGATCCCAGGACCCTGGGATCATGACCTGAGCTGAAGGCAGACGCTTAACCATCTGACGCCCTGTTTATTGGGTGCCATCTTGTATAACAGAATATGGCAAGGAGCTACAACTCAAACCAGATTTACAAGTGGTGTTAATGAGAGGCAGAAAGCAAATAGATCCAAACGGTTATGAAGACAAGAACAGAATATCCACTATCACCATTTATTACCAGGAACTCTGATAAGAGTTTTTTCTGCATTTACCTCTATGATCTTTACATTAACCTTATAAGATGGATATTGATATTTCAATTTTACAGATGAGAAAAATGACCTTGAGAAAGGTTAACTTGTTAAAGGATTTATAGCTACTAAATGGCTAAGAGGGGTTTTTAACACAGGTTTCTGTGGTTCCATTGCCAGGCTTCTTCCTCATTGCCAGTCAAACTGAAAATCCACTATTGGTGCCACTACCAGAGAGAAGACTGGGGGCTTCTTGGAGTAACTTGGCAGACAATTTCTTGTTTTCATAGTACTGGGTCTTCCTAAGTCTCTGACCCCACACAGGATATGGAAGAAGGGATTTAGTGGCCCATTTGTAGTCTTCATGAATATATCAGTTCTTAATCTATCCTATGTTAAAATCACAAAGGGAAAAAGTCACTTTTTGAATTTAGAAACAAATATGTTTACTTGATATGTCTATGATAAAATTTGTTCTTTTGGCTACCTTCACTCCTCATGCATCAGTCAGAAGAATACAAGTGTTAGTATCTATAAATATTTTTGTTGCCATTCCAAAAGAAAAAAAGGCTCAAATTCTTGACACTAATCTGCAATGAATGTTCTCATTTTGCATGCATTAGGTTGTTGATTGTCTTATGTCCCCTGATGGGACATGAGACTTTTGTGACCCATCATCCAGAATATCTATAGATGGCTATCAAATGATGAAATGTCATATATATGAATGACTGATCAATTTTCTTAAATTCGTCGATGGTGCTTACTGGTATGCTGTTAAGGAAAACCACTGACAATATTCAGACTTTGATTTTTGCAACAGAGTGTATTTGTTAAAAGCATGGGCTTTGGGATCACACAAACTTAGGTTTGTATTCTGTCTCTTCCATGAGCTCTGTGAGTTAGCACAAATAACATAACCTCTCCAAATCTATTTTTTAATAAAGATTTTATTTATTTGAGAGAGAGAGAGAGTGAGAGAGAGAGAGAGCGAGCACAAGATGGGAGAGCATCGGGGAGAAGCAGACTCCCCACTGAGCAGGGAGCCCAATGCAGGACTCAATCTCCAGACTCCAGGATCATGACCTGAGCCGAAGGCAGACACTTAACCTACAGAGTCACCAGGTGCCCCAACCTCTCCAAGTCTTAATTTCCTCATTGCAAAATGTGATGATAGTAAAATCTATATCATAGACTGTTGTGAGGATTAAATGAGGTAATGCATTTAGAGCCCTTGTCAAGAAGTGTATGCTCAATACATGTTAACCATTATTACCATTACTTAAGAAATTAACTAAAGGGAGGCATCTGGATGGCTCAGTCATTAAAAGTCTGCCTTCAGCTCACGTCATGATCCCGGGGTCCTGGAATCGAGCCCCGCATTGGGCTCCCTGCTCGCCGGGAAGCCTGCTTCTCCCTCTCCCACTCCCCCGCTTATGTTCCTGCTCTTGCTGTCTCTCTCTCTCTCAAATAAATAAAATCTTTAAAAAAAAAAAGAAAAAAGAAATTAACTAAAGCTTAGTGTTTCTCAAAATACAGTTGCTAGAATACGTGCATCAGGATCACCTAGAATGTTTGCTTAAAATATTAGGTTCCTGGATTCCAGTCAGATCTCCTGATTCAGAATTTCTTTACGGGGCATGGTGAGCATAGAATTTGCACAACAGCACTCATTCATAGAGCTCACAAACACTAAAGTTTGAGAACCACCACCTCAGAAAGAGTGTATGTGTGTGGGGGGGATTGCTTTATGCTCTGGTTCAGCCACATTTATGAGTAACTGCCATATTCCAGGACCTGCCTTAGGCACAAGGGAAGTGAATAAGATGGTCCACTTTCAAAATCAGAATGCAAAAACTCTTGTTTTTGTGCCAGGTACACTTGCCACTCTGAGAACAATGAACTGAAGAGAGAAGGAAGATAATTCTGTATTTATGCTATATTGGAAATTTTATTGGAAATCCACAAATCCTCATATACCCATCTTTGAGTGATATAGGGATACTAAGGTTAAATGCCTCCCCATTTCTTTTTTGTTCTTGCATGGAGTGACCTGTATGGAGAGGTAATTTTCATCTGCTTGGTGGATTGCAAAAAATCAAGATAGGATGATTTTTCCTTCTTTTTAGAAATGCATTTTTAGAGAAATGTTTTCCATTTCTGTATGAAGGAGACTGATGTAGGATAGTTAAAACAACTCTTTGGCTTTAAGGCTTAGTCCAGTCTATTCCAATCATAGGAATCTCCAGAATTTCAATTGACTTTGAAATTGGACTTTAAGGCATGTTTCTTCCCTAGGAGTGCATGATTTTCTTCAAGTTTACAGAGATCAGTTTATGTTTGAGTTTTTTTTCCTTTAGTGGAGAAACAGTAAATTTTTTTTGTATTGACATATAATGCAGTTTTATAATGTATAACAATCATTTGTCATGTCCATGGATGTCATCAATGAAGGGTTTATGCATTTTCAGAGAAGGCAAGGTTCAGAATTCATATAAACAAGATGCATCTAATTGTTTTTTTTAAGTTTTTATTTAAATTCCAGTTAGTTAACATATAGTGTAATACTAGTTTCAGATGTAAAATATAGTCATTCAACAATTCCATACAACACACAATGCTCATCACAAGTGCACTCCTTAATCCCCATTACCTATTTCACCCATCCCCTACCACCTCCCCTCTGGCAACTATCAGTTAGTTCTCTATAGTTAAGAATCTGTTTCTTGGTTTTTCTCTCGCTCTCTTTTTTTCCTTTACTCACTTGTTTTGTTTCTTAAATTCCATATATGAGTGAAATCATATGGTATTTATCTTTCTCTGACTGCCATATTTCACTTAGCATCATACTCTTTAGCTCCATCCAAGTCATTGCAAATGGCAATATTTCATTTTTTTAATTTTTTTAAATTTTATTATGTTAATCACCATACATTACATCATTAGTTTTTGATGTAGTGTTCCATGATTCATTGTTTGCATATAATACCCAGTGCTCCATGCAATACGTGCCCTCTTTAATACCCATCATCAGGCTAACCCATCCACCCACACACTTCCCCTCTAGAAACCTCAGTTTGTTTCTCAGAGTCTATTGTCGCTCATGGTTCATCTCCCCCCTCAGATTTCCCCCACTTCATTTTTCCCTTCCTACTATCCTCTTTTTTTGTTTGTTTGTTTAATATATAATATATTATTTGTTTCAGAGGTACAGGTCTGTGATTCAACAGTCTTACACAATTCACAGTGCTCACCATAGCACATACCCTCCCCAATGTCTATCACCCAGCCAACCCAACCCTCCCACCCCCCACCACTCCAACAATCCTCAGTTTCTTTCCTGAGATTAAGAAGTACTCATGTCGGGGGTGCCTGGGTGGCTCAGTCATTTAGTGTCTGCCTTCGGCTCAGGTCATGATCCCAGGGTCCTGGGATTGAGCCTCGCATCGGGCTCCTTGCTCCGCGGGAAGCCTGCTTCTCCCTCTCTCACTCCCCCTGCCTGTCCCTCTCTTGCTGTGTCTTTCTCTGTCAAATAAATAAATAAAATCTTAAAAAAAAAAAGAAGTACTCATATCAGTGAGACCATATGATACATGTCTTTCTCTGATTGACTTATTTAGCTTAGCATAATACCCTCTGGTTCCAGCCACGTCATTGCAAATGGCAAGATTTTGGGGTTTTTTTTGATGGCTGCATAATATTCCATTGTATATATATTCAACATCTTTATCCATTCACATGTTGATGGACATCTTGGCTCTTAGCATAGTTTTGCTATTGTGGACATTGCTGCTATAAACATCAGGGTGCATGTACCCCTTCGGATCCCTACATTTGTATCTTTGGGATAAATACCCAATAGTACAATTACTGGGTCATAGGGTAGCTCTATTTTCAACTTTTTGAGGAATCTCTGTACTGTTTTCCAGAGTGGCTGCACCAGCTTGCATTCCCACCAACAGTGTAGGAGGGTTCCCCTTTCTCCACATCCCTGCCAACATCTGTCATTTCCTGACTTGTTAATTTTAGCCATTCTGATTGGTGTGAGGTGGTATCTCATTGAGGTTTTGCTTTGGATTTCCCTGATGCCGAGCAATGTTGAACACTTTTTCATGTGTCTGTTGGCCATTTGGATGTCTTTTTTGGAAAAATGTGTGTTCCTGTCTTCTGCCCATTTCTTGATTGGATCATTTGTTCTTTGGGTTTCAGTTTGAGAAGTTCATTATAGATTTGGGATACTAGTCCTTTCTCTGGTATGTCATTTGCAAATATTTCTCAGAGTCTGTCGGTTGTCTTTTGGTTTTGTTGACTGTTTTCTTTGCTGTGCAAAAGCTTTTTATCATGATGAAGTCCCAATAGTTGATTTTGGCCCTTGCTTCCCTTGCCTTTGGCGATGTTTCTAGGAAGAAGTTGCTGTGGCCGAGGTTGAAGAGGTTGCTGCCTGTATTCTCCTCTAGGATTTTGATGGACTCCTGTCTCACATTTAGGTCTTTCAACCATTTTGAGTCTATTTTTGAGTGTGGTGTAAGGAAATGGCCCAGTTTCATACTTCCACATATGGCTGTCCAATTTTCCCAACACCATTTGTTGAAGAGATAGTCCATTGGACATTCTTTCCTGCTTTGTCGAAGATTAGTTGACCATAAAGTTGAGGGTCCATTTCTGGGCTCTCTATTCTGTTCCACTGATCTATGTGTCTGTTTTTATGCCAGTACCATACTGTCTTGATGATGACAGCTTTGTAATAGAGCTGGGAGTCCAGAATTTTGATGCTACCAGCTTTGCTTTTCTTTTTCAAGATTCCACTGGCGATTCGGGGTCTTTTCTGGTTCCATACAAATTTTAGGATTATTTGTTCCATTTCTTTGAAAAAAGTGGATGGTATTTTGATAGGGATAGCATCACATGTGTAGATTGCTCTAGGTAGCATTGACATCTTCACAATATTTGTTCTTCCAATCCATGAGCATGTAACGTTTTTCCATTTCTTTGTGTCTTCCTCAATTTCTTTCATGAGTATTTTATAGTTTTCTGAGTACAGATTCTTTGCCTCTTTGGTTAGATTTATTCCTAGGTATCTTATGGTTTTCAGTGCAATTGTAAATAGGATCGACTCCTTAATTTCTTTTTCTTCTGCCTTGTTGTTGGTGTATAGGAATGCCACTGATTTCTGTGCATTGATTTTATATCCTGCCACTTGACTGAATTCCTGTTCTAGCAGTTTTGTGGTGGAGTTTTTGGGTTTTCCACATAAAGTATCATATCATCTGCAAAGAGTGAGAGTTTGACTTCTTCCTTGCCGATTTGGATGCCTTTTGTTTCTTTTTGTTCTCTGATTGCTGTGGCTAGGACTTCTAATACTATGTTGAATAGCAGTGGTGATAGTGGACATCCCTGTCATGTTCCTGACCTTAGGGGGAAAGTTCTCAGTTTTTCCCCATTGAGAATGATATTCCCTGTGGGTTTTTCATAGATGGCTTTTATGATATTGAGTAATGTCCCCTCTATCCCTACACTCTGAGGAGTTTTGATCAAGAAAGGATGCTGTACTTTGTCAAATGCTTTTTCTGCATCTAATGAGAGGATCATATGGTTCTTGTTCTTTCTTTCATTAATGTATTGTATCACACTGATTGATTTGTGGGTGTTGAACCAAACTTGCAGCCCAAGAATAAATCCCACTTGGTTGTGGTGAACAATTCTTTTAATGCACTGTTGGATCCTCTTGGCTAGTATTTTGGTGAGAATTTTTGCATCTGTGTTCATCAGGGATATTCGTCTGTATTTCTCATTTTGATGGGGTCTTTGTCTGGTTTGGGGATCAAGCTAACACTGGCCTCATAAAATGAGCTTGGAAGTTTTCCTTCCTTTTCCATTTTCTGGAACAGTCTCAGAAGAATAAGTATGAATTCTTCTTGAAATGTTTGGTAGCATTCCCCTGGGAAGCCATCTGGCCTTGGGCTCTTGTTTTTGGGAGATTTTTGATTACTGCTTCAATTTCCTTAGTGGTTATGGGTCTGTTCAGGTTTTTCATTTCTTCCTGGTTCAGTTTTGGTAGTTTATACATCCCTAGGAATGCATCCATTTCTTCCAGATTATCTAATTTGCTGGCATAGAGTTGCTCATAATATGTTACTATAATTGTTTGTATTTCTTGGTGTTGGTTGTGATTTCTCCTCTTTCATTCATGATTTTATTTATTTGGGTCCTTTCTCTTTTCTTTTTGATAAGGCTGGTCAGGGGGTTATCAATCTTATTAATTCTTTCAAAGAACCATCTCCTAGTTTCGTTGATCTGTGCTACTCTTCTTTTGGTTTCTGGTTCATTGATTTCTGCTCTGATCTTTATTATTTCTCTTCTCCTGCTGGGTTTAGGCTTTATTTGCTGTTCTTTCTCTAGCTCCTTTAGGTGTAGGGTTAGGTTGTATATTTGAGACCTTTATTATTTCTTGAGAAAGGCTTGTATTGCTACATACTTTCCTCTTAGGATTGCCTTTGCTATATCCCAAAGATTTTGAACATTTGTGTTTTCATTTTCATTTGTTTCCATGAATTTTTTTAATTTTCTTAAATTTCCTCATTGACCCTACTAAAGAATGCTTTAGTAGGATGCTCTTTAGCCTCCATGTATTGAGTTCTTTCTGACTTTCCTCTTGTGACTGAGTTCTAGTTTCAAAGCATTGTGGTGTGAAAATATGCAGGGAATAATCCCAATCTTTTGGTACCGGTTGAGACCTGATTTGTGACCTAGGATGTGATCTATTCTGGAGAATGTTCCATGGGCACTAGAGAAGAATGTGTATTCTGTTGCTTTGGAATGGAATGTTCTGAATATATCTGTGAAGTCCATTTGGTCCAGTGTGTCATTTAAATATTTATTTCCTTGTTGATCTTTTGCTTAAATGATCTGTCCAGTTCAGTGAGGGGGTGTTAAAGTCCCCTACTATTATTGTATTGTTGTTGATGTGTTTCTTTGATTTTGTTATTAATTGGCTTATATAATTGGCTGCTCCCATGTTCGGGGCATAGATATTTACAATTGTTAGATCTTCTTGTTGGATAGACCCTTTAAGGATGACATAGTGTCCTTCCTCATCTCTTATTATAGTCTTTGGTTTAAAATCTAATTTTTCTGATATAAGGTTTGCCACCCCAGCTTTCTTTTGGTGTCCATTAGCATGGTAAATGGTTTTCCACCCCCTCACTTTCAATGTGGGGGTGTCTTTGGGTCTAAAATGAGTCTCTTGCAGACAGCATATCAATGGGTCTTGTTTTTTAATCCAATCTGATAGCCTGTGTCTTTTGATTGGGGCATTTAGCCCATTTACATTCAGAGTAACTATTGAAAGTTACGAATTTAGTGCCATTGTATTGCCTGTAAGGTGACTGTTACTGTATATTGTCTGTGTTCCTTTCTGGTCTATGTTACTTTTAGGCTCTCTCTTTGCTTAGAGGACCCCTTTCAATATTTCTTGTAGGGCTGGTTTCGTGTTTGCAAATTCTTTTAGTTTTTGTTTGTCCTGGAAGCTTTTTATCTCTCCTTCTATTTTCAATGACAACCTAGCTGGATAAAGTATTCTTGGCTGCATATTTTTCTTGTTTACTGCTCTGAATATATCATGCCAGTCCTTTCTGGCTTTCCAAGTCTCTGTTAATAGGTCTGCTGCCAATCTAATGTTTTTACCATTGTAGGTTACAGACCTCTTGGTCCAATCTGCTTTCAGGATTTTCTCTTTGTCTCTGAGACTCGTAAGTTTTACTATTAGATGTTGGGGTGTTGACCTAGTTTTATTGATTTTGAGGGGGGTTGTCTGTGCCTCCTGGATTTTGATGCCTGTTTCTTTCCCCAAATTAAGGAAGTTCTCTGCTATAATTTGCTCCAATATACCTTCTGCCCCTCTCTCTCTTTTTTCTTCTTCTGTGATCCCAATTATTTTAATATTGTTTTGTCTTATGGTATCGCTTATCTCTCAAATTCTGCCCTCGTGACCCAGTAGTTGTTTATCTCTCTTTTTCTCAGCTTCTTTATTGTCCATCATCTGGTCTTCTATATCACTAATTCTCTCTTCTGCCTCATTTATCCTAGCAGTTAGAGCCTCCATTTTTGATTGCACCTCATTAATAACCTTTTTGATTTCAACTTGGTTAGATTTTAGTTTTTTTATTTCTCCAGAAAGGGTTTCTCAATATCTTCCATGCTATTTTCAAGCCCAGCTAATATATTTAGAATTGTCATTCTGAACTCTAGTTCCGACATCTTAATAATGTCCGTATTGATTAGGTTCCTGCAGTCGGTCCTGCCTCTTTTTCTTTTTTTTCCGGTAATTTTTTCCATCTTGTCATTTTGTCCAGAGGAGAATAGATGAATGAGAGAACACAATGCTAATAGGTAACAACGACCCCAGAAAAATATACACTAAACAAATCAGAAGAGACCTGAAACCAGGGGAAAAGAAAGGGAAAGAAAGAAAAAAGAAAAAAAGAATATGATCAAATATGATCAGGCTGGTACATAGATTAGTGCCACATACTAGATTTTTGGCGTATTTTAATCTGTTAGAAGAAAGTGCCTCCCAAAATTTTAAAGAAAGAAAAACTTATATATGTACAAAAGTAAGGGTAAATACAATGAAGGGATGGAATAGGACTGTAAAGATGAAAATTATAAAAGAAAGAAGAGAAATGAAAAAAAAAAGGGGAGAGAATGTGATCAGGCAGGAGACTAGAACAAAGCCATACACTAGAGATTTAAGGTATGTTTTGGTGTGTTAGAAGCCACAGTATCCCAAAATTTCAAAGAGAGAACAACTTATATATATATATATATATATACATATATATATATATATATATGTATGTATGTATACCAAAAATAAGGTTAACTACTATGAAGGGGTAGAATATGACTCTAAAAATGAAAAATAAAAAAAATTATTTTATTTTATTTTTTTAAAGATTTTATTTATTTATTTGAGAGAGAGGATGAGAGGGGGGAGGGTCAGAGGGAGAAGCTGACTCCCTGCAGAGCAAGGAGCCAGATGTGGGACTCGATCCTGGGACCCCAGGATCATGACCTGAGCTGAAGGCAGTCGCTTAACCAACTGAGCCACTCAGGTGCCCCTAAAAAATATTTTAAAAAAGGGATTGATAAGATGTTGGTTGAAAAGGTAAAAAGAAAAATTAAAAAATAGTAAAAGAAAATTAAAAGAATTAACTTTGAAAGACTAAAGAATCAGGGGGAAAAAGCCCTGAATTCTATGTGCTGTATTCCCCTAGTGCTGGCGGTCTGCCATTGTCATTGATTGGTAAACTTGGTCTTGGCTGGCTGTTCATGCTGATCTTTTGGGGGAAGGGTCTGTTGCAGTGGTTCTCAAATATCTTCACCGGAGTTGGAATTGCACCGCCCTTTGTGGGGACCGTGCTAAGTAATCTTTTGGGTTTTGCTCTCCGTAGCTTTTGTTCCCTGCAAGCTTTCCGCACAGCTTTGGAGGACAGGAGTGAAAATGGAGGCCTCCCAGTCTCTGCCTCAGAGGAGCTGAGAACTTGGGGGCCCACTCCTCAGTGCGCCCCCAGAGAAAAGCTGTCAATTACTCCCATCTCTGGTCTCCTGCTGCTCTCTGTGCTCACCCGGCCTGTGACCGAGCATTTGTATATCTGGCACACGACCCCATGTTGAGTCTCCAAACTCAGTAGATTCCTGCGGTGCACTCTTGCTCCACTCTTCTTGGTGGAAGAAGGGGCGTCTCCCCTTATCTGCCGCTTGTTGGGTCCCTGCTGTAAGAGCAGTGCCCTGACTGTGCCATGGATCACAGTTTATGCAACCCCAAAGTGAGAGCCCACTCCTCGGCTCCATCTTTACAGCTGGCTTCCCTGTTCCAATACCTGGGAGCTCTGCCTCACTTAGGCACCCCCAGTCTTTCTGTGACCCTGGGGGGCTGAGACCACACTGTCCCAGTGAGGGTTCCACCTCCTGCTTAGCCACTGGAGTGATGTTCCTCAGTGGAGCCAACTTCTAAATGTTCCGATTTTGTGCTCTGCTGCTCTATCACTTGCTGGTAGCGGCTGATGGAGGCTCCCTCCCCCTGCAGTCTAGCTTCCCAAATATCACCTTGGATTCACTTCTCTGTACATCCTACCTTCCAGAAAGTGGTCACTTTTCTGTTCAGAGAGTTGCTGCTATTCTTTTCTTCCATCTCCTGTTGAGTTCGTAGGTGTTCAGAATGGTTTGATTCCTATCTAGCTGAATTCCTGGGACCAGACAAAATTTAGGTTTCCTACTCCTCTGCCATCTTGCTCCTTAACTTCAAGATTCCATTCTTTTTAGGGCTGAGTAATATTCCATTATATATATATATATATATATATATATATATATATATCTCACCTCTTTATCCATTCAGTATGTGATGGGCACTTGGGCTGTTTCCATAATTTGGCTATTGTAGATAATGCTGCTATAAACATTAGGATGCATGTATTTCTTTGAATTAGTATTTTTGTGTCCTTTGGGTAAATACCTAGTAGTGAAATTGCTGGATTGTAGGGTAGTTCTATTTTTAACTTTTTGAGGTACCTCCATACTGTTTTTCTGAGTGGCTGTACCAGTTTGCATTCCCAGTGCATGAGGGTTCTCCTTTCTCCACATCCTTGCCAACACCTGTTGTTTCTTGTGATGTTGATTTTCACCATTCTGACAGGTATAAGGTGATATTTCATTGTAGTTTTGATTTGTACTTCCCTGACAATCAGTGATGTTGAGCAGCTTTTCATGTATCATTGACTATCTGTATGTCTTCTTTAGAAAAAATGTCTCTTCATTTCTCTGCCCATTTTTTAATTGGATGATTTGTTTTTTGGGTGTGGAGTTTTAAAAGTTCTTTATATGTTTTAGATACTAACCTTTTATTGATATGTCTCTTGCAAATATCTTCTCCCATTCTGAAGGTTACCTTTTAGTTTTGTTGATTGTTTCCTTCACTGTGCAGAAGCTTTTTTATTTTGGTGAAGTTCCATGGTTTAATTTTGGTTTTGTTTCCCTTGCTTCAGGAGGCATATATAGAAAGAAGTTGCTATGGCTGATGTCAAAGAGGTTATTGCTTGTGTTCTCTTCTAGGATTTTGGTATTTTCCTGTATCACAAATTTGGTCTTTAATCCATTTTGAATGTATTGTTGTGTATGGTACAAGAAAGTGGTCCAGTTTCATTCTTTTGTATGTTGCTGTCTAGTTTTCCCAACACCATTTGTTGAAGAAACTGTCTTTTTTCCATTGGATATTCTTTCTGGCTTTGTCAAAGATTAATTGGCCATATAATTGTGGGTCCATTTCTGGGTTTTCTATTCTTTCTATTGATCTGTGTGCCTATTTTTGTGCCTGTACCATAATGTTTTGATCTCTATAGCTTTGTAATATAACTTTAAGTCCAGAATTGTGATGCCTCTAACTTTTCTTTTCTTTTTCAAGGTTGCTTTGGCTATTTGGGGTCTTTTGTGGTCCCATACAAATTTTAGGATTGTTTGTTCTAGCTCTGTGAAAAATGCTGTTGGTATTTGGATAGGCATTGCATTAAATGTGTAAATTGCTTTGAGTACTATTGACATTTTAACAATATTTGTTCTTCCAATCCATGAGCATGGAATGTCTTTTCATTTCTTTGTGTCATCTTGAATTTCTTTCAGCAGTGTTTCATAGTTTTCAGAGTACAGGTCTTTCACCTCTTTGGTTAGGTTTATTCCTAGGTATCTTAGTGGTTTTGGTGCAATAGTAAAAAGGATTGACTTCTTAATTCCTCTTTCTGCTGCTTCATTATTGGTGTATAGAAATGCAACAGACTTCTGTACATTGATTTTGTATCCTGTGAATTCATTTACTGATTTCTTTTATCAGTTGTAGCAGGTTTTTGGTGGAGTGTTTTCAGTTTTCAGTATAGAGTATCATGCCATCTGCAAATAGTGGAAATTTTACTTCTCCCTTTCATATTTGAATACCTTTTATTTATTTTTGTTGTCTGATTCCTAGGCTAGGACTTCCAGTACTATGTTAAGTAACACTGGTGAGGGTGGACATCCCTCTCTTGTTCCTGACTGTAGAAGGAAAACTCTCAGTTTTTCTACACTGAGGATGATGTTAGCTATGGGTTTTCATATCTGGTCTTTATCATATTGAAGTATGTGCACTTTATTGTGGGTTTTTATCATGAATGGATGTTGTACTTTGTCAAATGCTATTTCTGAAGATGTATCTAATTATTATGGTGCCTGTCATCTTATCACTGTCAAATAAGAGTTAATATTCATTTACCATGTTATTATGTATAAAGGGATTTTCCACACACTGCATTTGGTCATCAAAATAGTTCTTTTTACTGATTCAAAGTCAAGTTTGCTTTACCTTTGGGACATTTTGCCTCACCTGTCTTGGAGTCAATCTGTGAAACCAGGATAATCCCTACTCCAGTGTCTGTAATTCTATTAATGGGCAGCTCTTCTATTATATACCCACCTTGGGCTGCCATGGACTGACCAGTAAGGTTTTGTGTCCAAGTCGGTAAACCTACTACTAGAAGAGATGAAGATACGAATAGAGCAGACTTAACAGCTAATGTGCTGGTGTTTGAGAGCTTGATATAATTTAACTCATTTAATATTTAAAATAACTCTATTCATTATTATAGCCATTTTACAAATGAAGAAACAGAGTAGGAGGGTACAGGCAATTTTCTTTTGACACAGAAAAAAAACCAAGCTGGTAGTGCTAGGATTTGATCTCAGATAGACTGGCTCCAGGGTCCATGTTCTAAATTTATTTATAGTCCTCTCCAAATTGGTTTTGATTAGGAAGACAATGTCACAGGAGCCTAAATACCAACATGAAAGTCAGAAATGGTAACACTGTTAGAAATTTCACAAAGCAAAACCATAAGTGTTGTGGGAATTTAGAACAGGAAAAATAGCTTGGGCTAAACCAGAAGTGGGAGAGGATTTGTTCCCTGGAAGGTGAATAGTGAGTGATTATATATAGCACAGTAGAATGAAGTGAAGGAGCACTGTCTTTGTAGTAAAACAGACCCCTACACATAGCTATGGGACCTTTGGCAAATAGCCTCTATTTTCTTATCTACAAAATATTAATAATTATACCTATCCCACAGGTCTTATTTTTAGATGGAAAGATGGGTGGGATACTGGAGAATAACAGGCACAAAAATTAGGAAAGCAGAAATGCTTATGGAATAATTTGAGAGGGATCTAATCACCTATCTAGTGGAAGAGAGAGGATCTGTATGGCAATAATGACAGATTTAAGAATGTGGTTTGGGATCACAGTAGTAGAAATCTTCTGATGAATGTACTGCTTAAGCTTTTAGGGATTGGGGGGTATCTTTCTTAAACTTGCTACCTGGAAAACCTGGGCACATTACATAATTTTCTGTGCCTCAGTTTTCTCATTTATAAAATTAGGACTAAGTAAAATGAAATATGTAAAAATTTAAGCCTACTTTGTGATACATACTTAATGATCAATTAATGCTACATATTAATATCACTACCAGTGTTAGTAGTATTCAACAGGAAAAATATCTATCATCTATCATCTATCTATCTATTTATCATCATCTATCATCTATTATCCATCTATCTTCTATCTATCATCTATCAATCTATCCATCCATCCATGGGAGTTAAATAATAAAAATATTGTTTTTGAATGAACTGCTATCAGTCTACAAGAAACCATGGCTGAAGATAGACACTTGAAGACAGATATTATAATTGATAATTGGAGTTATAATTATGAATGGTTTCTTACTAATCAATGAAAATACTTAACTTTTTAACAGTCTCAAAAGAAAAATGATAGTTACATTTTTGCTGAGTTCTATGATAATAGTGCATTGCTGTTTAGGTACCATATTTTCAAAGACTGACAAGTGACAAATTGGGGTATATCCTGGAGACTGATGACTAGAAAATGGGAACCAGGTCCCATGAGGAAAAAGGAGCCACAGAATGAATGTGAGTTTTTATTCTGTAGAAGATATAAGAGAGCATTTATGGCTGTCATATGGAAGAGGAGGTAGATTTATTCTGCATGTTCTAGAGGACAAAAGGATAAAATAAACTGGTGTGTTTTCAGTATGAATACAACTTCTTTAATAAATTGTGAGCTCTGCTTAACTGCTTACGTTCTAGGAGGTTTGGGATGTATACCTCTTAAAATACTGGAGAGAGGAGTCTCACTTTGTGGATAGGACTGAGTGATTTTTAAGACCCCTATGAAACGTAGATATTATGACCAGTCTGGCTTTTAGGCTTACTGCATAGAACAGAGTGAGGGAGAGAGAATTCCTGAACCCACCAAACAAGTTTTTGAATAAGAAGGAGAAAGTGGGAGAATGATATTCATTTTCAGTTGAGACACAGTGACTGGAGTGGTTTCATTGAGCCAGGAGGAGAAAAATGATGAGGAAATGCATGGAGAACCATAGGGTATTCATGAACACTTTCAGAAATTAAAAAAGGCAGTGATTGGGAGAGAAGAGGCATTATTCAGAAACATGACTTTGTGAAAACTTTATCCGAGGTTGTTGCCCAGTGAAAGCATAAGTGGGAGTCAGGATAAGCCTATTCTATCATGAAGCTAGTAGAAAGGGGAATATCCAGATGAATTTCATCATAGGTTACCACTGTTCCTAACTTGGAGACAACCTGTGGTAAAGATAGCATAACAAGGTAAAGAGCCGCCCCTGCCCATCCCACCTAATTTATTCAATAACTACCAAAATGCCAAACATTACATGCTAGATTCTCTTTCTCTCTCACTCTATGTATAGATACACATGTACCTATATATACATATGTTAATTTGTGTATATATGTTTGTTTATGTGTATATATGTATGTGTGAGTATATGTATATCAGCTTATTTAATCCTAATGTAAATTTTGAGAGGAAAATATTGCCTGTATTTTACAGATTAGGAAACTAAAGCTCTCTAATGTAGTCATTTGCTCAGATTCTCATAAGCTAATAAGTAGATGCTAATGGTATCCGGATGTCTACCTAATGCCAAAGTAGTGTTTTCTTAGAAAACTGGATATTTAGATTGTGAAATCTAGTTTAAAATCCTGAATTTGCCTCTGCATATTGTGCAACTTTGGGCAAATCATTAAACTAACTTGATCTCATTACCCTTCTCTGTGAAATGGTGAAGAGACACTTATCCTGCCTATAGATTTCTATGTAAGTAGAGGTGAGAGGTTCCCAAACCTGGAGCCATCAAGGGGTTTTAAACAAGGGAAATACATGGTTAAATTTGTATTTTTACAAAGATCTGGTAGGTACTGTGCAAGATACATTTGAGGGGGACTAATATAGCCCCAGAGAGAGAGCCCTTAAGAAGCAATGTTCTTGCTAATAAATGGTATACTATCTTAGGGTAGTGGTATAAGGGATATGCAGTAGTGGATATACTTAAAAAAATACGTAATACAGAGTTTCCTCACTATTTTTTTTTCATTATACCCACCCCTCCCAACACACACACACACACACACACACACACACACACACACACACACACACACACACACACATATATACCACCTAGGAGACCAGGAGACTTTTTACACATTTTATCCTAAGCAACTCCTGCCTGGAGAAATTTGAATACCAGATATACTGCAAATCAATTTATGTACAGTTTATACATATCTGTGTTTTACACGTAAAATATTTTTTCACCTCCATTATTTGGGTGTGGTTAGAGAGAGATTTTTAAGGAATTGGCCCACAAGATTGTGGGGGCTGGCAAGTCTGAAATTTGTAGGACAGGCTGGCAGGATGGAGGCGCAGGCAGTATTTCTATGTTGCAGTCTTAAGGTAGATTTCCTTCTTCAGCTTCTTCTCTCTGCTTTTAAGGGCTTCAGCTGATTGGATGAAGCCTACACATTATGGAGGGTAATCTGCTTTACTCACAGCCAACTGATTATAAATGTTAATCATTAAAAAAATACCTTTATAGCTACATGTAGACTAGGGTTTGACCAAACAACTGAGGGTCTTAGCCTAGTCAAGTTGATACATAAAATTAACCATCACTTCCCTTTTCCAAAATAACTACTTTTCACTCCCCTGGGAGTGATATCACTTCTGTTGATATCATAGCATAATATCTGTACATTAAAGTAGGAGATAAAATAACATGACGTACTGTATATTAGATCAGTTTCTTGGTTGGATATATGAGACAAGGGATAGAGAGGTACTGAAGGTGATTTACAGATTTCTAATGTGAACAAGTGAGCAGATAGTAGTGCCATTCCCTGAGACAGGAAAAGCAGGAAAGAAGAGTAGATTTGATGTGGAATATGATGAGATTTATATACAACCGTGTGTGCTTTTTACACTGAAACTTAAGCATATTCATTCATAAGTCTTCCTAACTGCTTATATCTAAAATTGAATAAAATTTTTTAGAAAATCTTTTGGAAAGATACAGCGCTTTTTATTTAAGCTCAGTGATAGCATGATTTCCTCACTTTTAGCATTCAGGCCTGAAAGACTTTCTGGAAATATTTGGTATCATTTTCTTGGTTGTACTATATTCCTACTACTTTGATACATTGTAATAGAATATGATATGCTAAGAACAAAGTGTTAATTATGTGACAGACATTTAGTTTCATCCTCATGTTTGCCTTGTTAACATACACATGGGCTTAGTCACTGTCTGACTTTTTTGTATTTTTATTACCTTTCTTCCCAACTAAATTGTGGGCTTATGAAGAAAAGGAATAAAAGGAATTGGGTCAACAAATATTTAGGGTCTAAAATCATCATATTTGTTCATTCCCACAGAACCCAGATGAGTGCTTTGCTAATAAAAGGCTGTTAATAAATGTCAAATGTTTGTTGAAGTGAATGTTATCATACAATTCAGTATAACTTTATCTACAAATACCACAAATCATTGCTTCTTATTAAATAACTTTTCACAGATTTATGAAGCAGTGGGGATTATTTCCATTCCACAGCATAGATTTCATATTTCATTCAAGATAAGAATGGGAAAAAGCTCATTTAAGTGCTTCAAATTAGAGGGACATATAGCCTGTTGGTACTAAAGTTAGTTCTTTTTTTTTATATTTTGTCTTCAGGACACTATTCTTTTTTAAATATATTTAATTTAATTTGATTATGTTATGTTAGTCACCATACATCATTAGTTTTTGATGTAGTGATCCACAATTCATTGTTTTCGTATAACACCCAGTGCTCCATGCAGTACATGCCCTCCTTAACACCCACCACTGGGCCAACCCATCCCCCCATCCCCGTCCCCTCCCAAACCCTCAGTCTGTTTCTTGGAGTCCATAGTCTCTCATCGTTCATCTCTCCCTCTGATTTCTCCCCCTTCATTTTCCCTTCCTTCTCCTAATGTCCTCCATGCTATTCCTTATGTTCCACAAATAAGTGAAACCGTATGATAATTGACTTTCTCTGCTTGACTTACTTCACTTAGCATAATCTCCTCCAGTCCCATCCGTGTTGATGTAAAAGTTGGGTATTCATCCTTTCTGATGGCTGAGTCATATTCCATTGTATATATGGACCACATCTTCTTTATCCATTCATCTGTTGAAGGGCATCTTGGCTCTTTCCACAGTTTGGCTATTGTGGACATTGCTGCTGTGAACATTGGGGTGCATATGACCCTTCTTTTCACTACATCTGTGTCTTTGGGCTAAATACCCAGTAGTGCAATTGCTGGGTCAAAGGGTAGCTCTATTTTTAATTTTTTGAGGCACCTCTACAATGTTTTCTCAAGTGGCTGTACCAACTTGCATTCCCACCAACAGTATAAGAGGGTTCCCCTTTCTCCACAACCTCTCCAACCTTCGTTGTTTCTTGCCTTGTCAATTTTTGCCATTCTAACTGGTGTAAGGTGGTATCAGAACACTCATGAAAGAAATTGAAGAAGACACAAAAATATGGAAAAACATTCCATGCTCATAGATCAGAAAAATAAACATTGTTAAAATGTCTATGCTGCCCAGAGCAATTTATACCTTCAACGCCATCCCGATCAAAGTTCCAATGACATTTTTCGAAGTGTTGGAACAAACAATCCTAAAATTTGTATGGAATCAGAAAAGACCCCGAATCGCCAAGGAAATGTTGAAAAAGAAAAACAAAGCTGGGGGCATCACGTTGCCTGATTTCAAGCTATACTACAAAGCAGTGATCACCAAGACAGCATGGTACTGGCACAAAAACAGACATATAGACCAATGGAACAGAATAGAGAGCCCAGATATGGACCATCAGCTCTATAGTCAAATAATCTTTGACAAAGCAGGAAAAAATATGCAATGGAAAAAAGACAATCTCTTCAATAAATGGTACTGAGAAAGTTGGACAGCTATATACAGAAGAATGAATCTCGACCATTCTCTAATACCATACACAAAGATAAACTCAAAATGTATGAAAGATCTCATCAAAGTCCTAGAGAAGAACATAGGCAGTAACATCTTCGACATTGCCACAGCAACTTCTTTCAAGATACATCTCCGAAGGCTAGTGAAACAAAAGTGAAAATGAACTTTTGGGACTTCATCAAGATAAACAGCTTCTGCACAGCAAAGGAAACAGTCAAAAAAACAAAGAGGCAATCCACAGAATGGGAGAAGATGTTTGCAAATGACACTACAGGCAAAGTGCTGATTTCCAAGATGTATAAAAAACTTCTCAAACCCAACACCCAAAAAACAAATAATCAAGTCAAAAAATGGGCAGAAGACATGAACAGACACTTCTGAAGAAGACATACAAATGGCTAACAGACACATGAAAAAATGTTCATCCTCATTAGCCATCAGGGAATTTTAAATAAAGTTGGTTCTTTATTACTTTAAACTATTTCGCTTTGTAGAAACAGATTTCCTAAGCTGATAATCATGTAAGTCTTTAAAAATTCTCTTAGTCATAAGGTCTACCATTTTTCATTGTGATTGCCTCATTATGTATGGGTTTTTTTTTAAAGATTTCATTTATTTATTTACAGAGAGAGAGAGAGAGACAGCAAGAAAGGGAACACGGGCAGGGGGAGTGAGAGAGGGGGAAGCAGGCTTCCCACTGAGCAGGGAGCCCGATGTGGGGCTTGATCCCAGGACCCTGGGATCATGACCTGAGCCGAAGGCAGTCGCTTAACCAACTGAGCCACCCAGGTGCCCCTATGGATGGATTTTTAAGAGTCACACAAAGTACATGCCAACTTCATGTAGAAGATTTACTGCTCCATCACTTGATTGTGGGAAAATAGAGAAGAGGTGCATATTTTGTAATAATACTAAGAACCATAAGAAGAGGCCTCTGATGATCCTATAGGGAGCTCTGGAGGTGGAATGGCCCTTCAGAATTGTTCTCATGTGAAACAAGGTTTGCTGGGTCATTGTACCACCACATCAATCAGTTACTTGGGCAAGTTGCCCAAGGGAGGGGAAATAATTTTGGTCAAGTCAGCTTTTTGGAGAGGGGTGCAACTGTGAACCTTAGCAGCTAACATCCCTATCAAGTGGGGGAATGAGTATGATGATCCTGAATTGAGGATGGCACACATCATTGCTTAATATAAGATTTGTTTAGATTTTGTTTAGTTTTCACTATTTTAGTACTTCAGTACTACATTTATAATTTTTTTTAAGATTTATTTGAGAGAGAGAGAATGAGAGATAGAGAGCACAAGAGGGAAGAGGGTCAGAGGGAGAAGCAGACTCCCTGCCGAGCAGGGAGCCTGATGCGGGACTCGATCCAGGGACTCCAGGATCATGACCTGAGCCGAAGGCAGTCGCTTAACCAACTGAGCCACCCAGGCGCCCTACATTTATAATTTTTAATTCTTTAATGACTAGATGCCTTGACTAAAATGATTAAGTTAATTTAATTAAACTAAATATAAGTGTATTTCATGATTTGTTATTCCAGTTCCATCCTTGCTCCCACCCCTGCTGGCAGAGTCATTAAAAAATTTTTTTTAAACTGTTGTGTACTGCTATAGGTCTATTATTACAGTTCTTTTTCTGTTATATTGATTATGCAGCTCAGAAGCCACAACTTTGTGTGGTGAGAGTACCAACTCTTTCAAACTTCTGGTTTCAAATGTTTCCAAGGCAGCTCCATGTATGATGCCCTTTTTAATTTACCAGATCTGCCTCTTCAATTAATTTAGTGATAGATAACTTTTAAAACATTCATTTCTATTACCTTGTTAGAGCTCTATGAGGTAATGGTTAAGATCGTGGATTTGCATATAAAACAAATATGATTTAAGTCTTTCCTTGCCCCTAACAAGCTGTATGACCTTGGGTAAGAACTTATTTTCTCTGAGTCTGTTTTTACTTGGTCTGTAATATTCCTTATAGAGATCAAATAGTTCATGTTAGTTAACATTAATTAACATTAATGTTTAGAACATACTAGGCTTTCAATAAAAGGTAGCTGTTATTATTATCTTCTCAATAATCCTGTGTAGTGGGAATCACTAGCCCTTTAAACAGATGCATGCTTAAGGTAGAAAATACTATTTAAATATAAAATTCTTTTATGTAGAACTTTATAGCTGGAATGCAATAATCAAACACTAGTTAAACCTAAGTTGTCTCCCACATTTTTTAATTTTTACATTGGTAAAGATTTTCATCCATAAATAATGAACTTTATCTTCTTCCATGGCATAAAAAAGCTTCATCCTATTTTCTGAATTGCTCAAAGATATTGTGACTACATAGAGTCTGAATTCTGTTTAATTTCAGATAACCAAAGTGAAAGTGGCACAATTTCAGGTTTCATCAGTGCAATATTGGGAAAGTCCTCCCTACCTAGTGTATTATAACCTCCAAAGTGACCCCTCTTTTTGCAAGTTATGTTCATCTTCCATAATCTGGTTAGACGAATGTCAAATCCTGCAGCTGAGTCATCCAAGTATTGGATGCGCTGAAATGGGCTGGGGGAAATTTCCAGAGTCACATGATATGTTAGGAGCAAAGTGCCTGAAGTATTAGAGCACTTGCCTGAAAAAGAGATTATAAAATGAAATAAATTGAAATGACACTCAGAGAGCAAAACTGTTGGAAAATTAACGGGGTCAATGCCTAGTGATATGCTTTAGACTTTATAACATTTTTGTCCAATAAAACAAAAAAAAATATAGCATAGAAATGTGAAATAACTTAGTGATGGAATTTGTAACTCACAATTTTTAGGATTTGATCAAGAGGATTCATTCTAGTGAGATTTGAAATTATATATGTTCCTAGGAAGGACAAAAAGTAGAATATTTATATCTCAATCATCAGTTTTTCCTTTGGGAGGAAATACTGAATTTCCTCAGCTTTTTCTACTTTACTCTTTTTTTTTAAATAAAAGATTATATTTATTTGACAGAGAGAGACACAGTGAGAGAGGGAACAGAAGCAGGGGGAGTGGGAGAGGGAGAAGCAGGCTTCCCGCTGAGCAGGGAGCCCGATGCGGGGCTCGATCCCAGGACTGTGGGATCATGACCTGAGCTGAAGGCAGATGCTTAACAACTGAGCCACCCAGGCGCCCCTGCTTTATTCTTTTGAGGCTTGACTGACGTGCCACCCTTCAAACAATATGACAGTTGCCTTCTGAGAGATGTGTCCTGAGAAGAAGGGCATTGGTTGCTGGGGTCAAAAAAACAAGTTGCTAATTTTGTTTTTATAGCTAACCTAGGCCAAGTAATGTATGACCAAAAAAAAAAAAAAAAAAAAAGCCAAAAAATTCAAATCATGTATTTAGTCTTGAAAATATTTGTAGAAAAAAGATGTCATTACAGAAAGAGGGGAGTCAAAATGACCTAGACAGAAATTTCAATTACACACACACACACACACACACACACACACACACACACACACACACACGGCAACAAAAGCAAAACAGAAAAGTGAGACTAAAATCAAACTAAAAATCTGCTACATAGACAAGGAAACAAGAGAGTGAAAAAACAACTTAGAGAATGGGAGAAAATATTTGCATAACATCTGATAAAGGGTTAATATCTAAAATATATAAGGAACTCTACAATTAAGTGGCAAACAAAACAAAACAAACAGAAAACAATCTGATTAAAAAATGGGTAAAGGACTTGGATAGATTTTTCATTGAAGAAGACATACAGATTGCTAGGTATATGAAAAGATGCTCAATATTACTAATCATCAGGAAAATGCAAGTCAAAACCCTTATAAAGAGCTATTACCTTACATCTCTTAGATGGATATTAAATCTACACTGGACTTGGAGTTCGTTTGTGAATAGTGTCAGGTGGAGGGTCACAAATCAGTTTTCCCCATACCATAGAAATACAATTGACTATTTATTGATAATACCATATTTTCCCTCACTGAATTGCAGAGGGCCCTTGATGTATATTAAGTAACAATTTTTAAGTGGGTTTGTCTCTAGACTCTAGTCTATTTACTTGGTCTATTTGTCTAACCTTATGCAATTAGAACATTCTCTTAATTACTGCATATAGGGCGCCTGGGTAGCTCAGATGGTTAAGCGTCTGCCTTTGGCTCAGGTCATGATCCCAGGGTCCTGGGATCAAGTCCCGCATTGGGCTCCTTGCTCAGCAGGGAGTCTGCTTCTCCCTCTCCCTCTCCCCTGATTGTTCTCTCTCTGTCTCTATCGCAAATGAATAAATAAAATCTTTAGAAAATTACTGCATATAATAAGTTTTAATATCTGGTTGTATATACCCTTAAGCTTTACTTTTGTTCACAGTTTTCTTCACAAATCTTGGCTATTACATTTTTTTATACATTTCAGCATCAATTTGGCAATTTCCACAAAAATTCTTGCTGAGATTTTGATTGTGAATTGATTAAATCTGTGAAACAACTTGGGAAGAATTTACATATTTAAAACATTGACTTTATAATCCATCCGCATGATATAGATATACATATATACATATACTTTCTTCATTTATTTAGCTCTTCAATAATTTCTTTTTTAAAATTTTATTGAATTATGTTATGTTAGTCACCATACATCATTAGTTTTTGATGTAGTGTTCCATAATTCATTGTTTGCATATAAGACACAGTGCTCCATTCAGTATGTGCCCTCTTCAATACCCATCACCAGGCTAACATATCCCCCCATTCCCCTCCCCTCTAGAACCCTGTTTGTTTCTCAGAGTCCATAGTCTCTCATGGTTCGTCTCCCCCTGCGATTCCTACCCCCTTCATTTTTCTCTTCCTGCTATCTTCTTCTACTTCTTCTTCATTTTTTTTAAACATATAATGTATTATTTGTTTCAGAGGTACAGGTCTGTGATTCAACAGTCTCACACAACTCACAGCACTCACCATAGCACATACCCTCCCCAATGTCTATGACCCAGCCAACCCATCCCTCCCACCCCCCCACCACTTGAGCAACCCTCAGTTTGTTTCCTGAGATTAAGAATTCCTCATATCAGTGAGATCATATGATACATGTCTTTCTCTGATTGACTGATTTTGCTTAACATAATACCCTCTAGTTCCATCCACATCATTGCAAATGGCAAGATTTCATGTTTTTTTGATGGCTGTGTATTCTATTGTATATATATACCACACCTTCTTTATCCATTCATCTGTCGATGGACATCCTGGCTCTTTCCATAGTTTGGCTATTGTAGACATTGCTGCTATAAAGATTGGAGTGCATGTACCCCTTCAGATCACTACATTTGTATCTTTGGGGTGAATACCCAGTAGTGCAATTGCTGGATTATATGGTAGCTCTATTTTCAACTTTTTGAGGAATCTCCATACTGTTTTCCAGAGTGGCTGCACCAGCTTCCATTCCCACCAACAGTTTAGGAGGGTTCCCCTTTCTCCACATCCTCGCCAACATCTCTCATTTCCTGACTTGTTAATTTTAGCCATTCTGATTGGTGTGAGGTGGTATCTCATTGAAGTTTTGATTTGGATTTCCCTATGCTGAGCAATATTGAGCACTTTTTCATGTGTCTGTTGGCCATTTGCATGTCTTTGGAAAAATGTCTGTTCATGTCTTCTGCCCATTTCTTGATCGGATTATTTGTTCTTTGGGTTGTTGAGTTTGAGAAATTCTTTATAGATTTTGGATACTAGCGCTTTATCTACTATGTTATTTGCAAATATCTTCTCCCATTCTGTCAGTTCTCTTTTGGTTTTGTTGACTGTTTCCTTTGCTGTGCAAAAGCTTTTTATCTTGATGAAGTCCCAATAGTTCATTTTTGCCCTTGCTTTTGGTGATGTTTCTAGGAAGAAGTTGCTGTGGCTGAGGTCGAAGAGGTTGCTGCCTGTGTTCTCCTTTAGGATGTTGATGGACTCCTGTCTCACATTTAGGTCTTTCATCCATTTTGAGTCAATTTTTGTGTGAGGTGTAAGAAAATGGCCCAGTTTCATGCTTCTGCATGTGGCTGTCCAATTTTCCCAACACCATTTGTTGAAGAGACTTTTTTCCACTGGACATTCTTTCCTGCTTTGTCGAAGATTACTTGATGATAGAGATGAGGGTCCATTTCTGGGCTCTCTATTCTCTTCCAATTGATCTATTTGTTTGTTTTTATGCCAGTACCATACTGTCTTGATGATAACAGCTTTGTAACAGAGCTTGAAGTCTGGAATTGTGATGCCACCAGCTTTGCTTTTCTTGTTCAATGTTCCTCTGGCTATTCGGGGTCTTTTCTTGTTCCATACAAATTTTAGGATTATTTTTATCCATTTCTTTGAAAAAAGTGGATGGTATTTTGATAGGGATAGCATCACATGTGTAGATTGCTCTAGGTAGCATTGACATCTTCACAATATTTGTTCTTCCAATCCATGATCATGGAATGTTTTTCCATTTCTTTGTGTCTTCTTCAAATTCTTTCATGAGTATATTATAGTTTTCTGAGTACAGATTCTTTGCCTCTTTGATTAGATTTATTCCTAGGTATCTTATGATTTGGGGTACAATTGTAAATGGGATCGACTCCTTAATTTCCCTTTCTTCTGTCTTGGTGTATAGGAATGCCACTGGTTTCTGTGCATTGATTTTATATCGTGCCATGTGACTGAATTCCTGTATGAATTTTAGCAGTATTGGGATGGAGTCTTATGGGTTTTCCACAGGTCATCTGCAAAGAGTGAGAGTTTGACTTTTTCTTTGCTGATTCGAATGCCTTTTAATTCTTTGTGTTGTCTGATTGCTGTGGCTAGGACTTCTAATACTATGTTGAATAGCAGTGGTGATAGTGGACATCCCTGCCATGTTCCTGACCTTAGGGGAAGCTCTCAGTTTTTCCCCTTTGAGAATGATATTCGCTGTGAGTTTTTCATAGATGGCTTTTATGATATTGAGGTATGTACTCTCTATCCCTACACTCTGAAGAGTTTTGATCAAGAAAGGATGCTGTACTTTGTCAAATGCTTTTTCTTCATCTATTGAGAGGATCATATGGTTCTTGTTCTTTCCTTTATTAATGTATTATATCACATTGATTGATTTGCAGATGTTGAACCAATCTTGCAACCCAGGAATAAATCCCACTTGGTCGTGGTGAATAATCCTTTTAATGTACTGTTGGATTTCTGTTGGCTAGTATTTTGGTGAGAATTTTTGCATCCGTGTTCATCAGGGATATTGGTTTGTAATTTTCCTTTTAATGGGGTCTTTGTATTATTTTGGGATCAAGGTAATGCTGGCATCATAACATGAGCTTGGAAGTTTTCCTTCCTTTTCCATTTTTGGGAACAGTTTCAGAAGAATAGATATTAATTCTTCTTTAAATGTTTGGTAGAATTCCCTGGGAAGCCATCTAGCCTCGGGCTCTTATTTGTTGGGAGATTTTTGATGACTGCTTCAATTTCCTTAGTGGTTATAGGTCTGTTCAGATTTTCTATTTCACCCTGGTTCAGTTTTATGTAGTGGATACATCTCTAGGAATGCATCCATTTCTTCCAGATTGTCTAATTTGCTGGCATATAGTTGCTCATAATATGTTCTTATAATTGTTTATATTTCTTTGATGTTGGTTGTGATCTCCTCTTTTTCATTCATGATTTTAGTTATTTGGTCATTTCTTTTTTCTTTTTGATAAGTCTGGCCAGGGATTTATCAAACTTATTAATTCTTTCAAAGAACCATCTCCTAGTTTTGTTGATCTGTGCTACTCTTCTTTTGGTTTCTAGTTCATTGATTTCTGCTCTGACCTTTATTATTTTTTTTCTCCTTCTGGGTTTAGGCTTTATTTGCTGTTCTTTCTCCAGCTCCTTTAGGTCTAGGGTTAGGTTGTGTATTTGAGACCTTTCTTGTTTCTTGAGAAAGGCTTGTATTGCTACATACTTTCCTCTTAGGACTGCCTTTGCTGCATCCCAAAGATTTTGAACATTTGTGTTTTCATTTTCATTTGTTTCCATGAATTCTTTTAATTCTTCTTAAATTTCCTGGTTGACCCATTCATTCTTTAGTAGGATGCTCTTTAACCTCCATGTATTTGAGTTCTTTCCGACTTTCCTCTTGTGATTGAGTTTAGTTTCACAGCACTGTGGTTTGAAAATATCCAGGGAATGGTCCCAGTCTTTTGGTACCAGTTGAGACCTGATTTGTGACCTAGGATGTGATCTATTCTGGAGAATGTTCCATGGGCAGTAGATAAGAATGTGTATTCTCTTGCTTTGGGATGGAATGTTCTGAATAGATCTGTGAAGTCCATTTGGTCCAGTGTGTCATTTAAATATTTATTTCCTTGTTGATCTTTTGTTTAGATGATCTGTCCATTTCAATGAGGGGGGTGTTAAGTCCCCTACTATTATTGTATTGTTGTTGATGTGTTTCTTTTCTTTTGTTATTAATTGGCTTATATAATTGGCTGCTCCCTTGTTAGGGGCATAGATATTTACAATTGTTAGATCTTCTTGTTGGATAGACCCTTTAAGTAGGATATAGTGTCCTTCCTCATCTCTTATTATAGTCTTTGGTTTAAAATCTAATTTGTCTGTTATAAGGATTGCCACCCCAGCTTTCTTGGTGTCCATTAACATGGTAAATGGTTTTTCACACCTTCATTTTAAATCTGGAGGAGTCTGGGTCTAAAATGAATCTCTTGGAAACAGCATATCGATGGGTCTTGTTTTTTAATCCAATCTGATACCCTGTCTTTTGATTGGGATTTTTGCCCGTTTACATTCAGGTATGAATTTAGTGCCATTGTATTGACTGTAAGGTAACTGTTATTGTATATTGTCTCTGTTCCTTTCTGGCATGTTACTTTTAGGCTCTCTCTTTGCTTAGAGCACCCTTTTCAGCATTTCTTTTAGGGCTGGTTTCATGTTTGCAAATTCTATTAGTTTTTGTTTTTCCTGGAAGATTTTTTTTCAATTTATTTTTTCTTGTTTTTTGTTAATCACCATACATTGCATCATTAGTTTTTGATGTAGTGTTCCATGATTCATTGTTTGCGTATAACACCCAGTGCTCCATGGAAGATTTTATCTCTCCTTCTATTTTCAATGACAGCCTAGCTGGATATAGTATTCTTGGCTACATATTTTTCTCATTTAGTGCTCTAAATATATCATGCCAGTCCTTTCTGGCCTGCCAGGTCTCTGTGGATAGGTCTGCTGACAATCTAATGTTTTTACCATTGTAGGTTAGAGACCTCTTGTCCCAATCTGCTTTCAGGATTTTCTCTGTCTCTGAGACTTGTAAGTTTTACTTTTAGATGTCAGGTTGTTGACCTATTTTTATTGATTTTGGGGGGGTTCTCTGTGCCTCCTGGATTATGATGCCTGTTTCTTTCCCCAAATTAGGGAAGTTCTCTGCTATAATTTGCTTCAATACATCTTCTGCCCCTCTCTCTCTTTCTTCTTCTTCTGGGATCCCAATTATTCTAATATTGTTTTGTCTTATGGTATCGCTTATCTCTCAAATTCTGCCCTCGTGATCCAGTAGTTTTTTCTCTCTTTTTCTCAGCTTCTTTATTTTCTATCATTTGGTCTTCTATATCACTAATTCTCTCTTCTGCCTCATTTATCCTAGCAGTTAGAGCCTCCATTTTTGATTGCACCTCATTAATAGCCTTTTTGATTTTGACTTGGTTAGATTTTAGTTCTTTTATTTCTCCAGAGAGGGTTTCTCTTGTATCTTCCATGCTTTTTTTAAGCCCACCTAGTATCTTTAGAATTGTCATTCTGAACTCAAGTTCTGACCTCTTACTACTCTCCGTATTGATTAGGTCCCTGGCAGTCAGTACTGCCTCTTGTTCTTTTCTTGAGGTGATTTTTTCCATCTTGTCATTTTGTCCAGAGGACAATAGATAAATGAGAGAACAAAATGCTAACAGGGTAATAATGACCCCAGAAAATTATTCACTAAACAAATCAGAAGAGACCTGAAACCAGGGGAAAGAAAAGGAAGGAAAGAAAAGAAAAAAGAAAGAAAGAAAAAGAAAAAGATAAAAAAAAACCCAGAATATGATCAAATTGATCAGGCTGGTATATAGGTTAGTGCCACATACTAGATTTTTGGCGTATTTTGGTCTGTTAAAAGAAAGTGCCTCCCAAAATTTTAAAGAAAGAAAAACATATATGTACAAAAGTAAGGGTAAATATGATGAAGGAATGGAATGTGATTGTAAAAATGAAAAGCATAAAAGATTTTATAAAAGGAATTGATATGATAAGAAGTTGGTTGAAAGAAGAGAGAAGTCAAATTAAAAAAAAAAGGGGAGAGAATGTGATCAGGCAGGAGACTAGAACAAAGCCATACACTAGAGATTTATGGTATATTTTGGTCTGTTAGAAGCAACTGTATCCCAAAATTTTAAAGAGAGAACAACTTCTATATATATACCAAAATAAGGTTAACCACAATGACGAGATAGAATATGACTCTAAAAATGAAAAATAAAAAAGATTTAAAAAAAAGAGATTGATAAGATGTTGGTTGAAAAAGGAAAAAGGGGGCGCTTGGTTGGCTTAGTCGTTAAGTGCATGTCTTCGGTTCAGGTCTTGATCCCAGGGTCCTTGGTCGAGCCCCACATCGGGCTCCCTGCTTGGTGGGAAGCCTGCTTCTCCCTCTCTCACTCCTCCTGCTTGTGTTCCCTCTCTTGCTATGTCTCTGTCTGTCAAATAAATAAATAAAATCTTTAAAAAAAAGAAAAGAAAAAGGGAAAAAGCAAAAATAAAAAAAATAGAAAATGAAAAAAAGAAAATTAAAAAAATTAACTCTGAAAGACTAAATAATCAGGGGGAAAAAGCCATGAATCCTATGTGCTGTATTCCCCTAGTGCTGGATTTCTGCTGTTCTCATTGATCAGTAAACTTGGTCTTGGCTGGCTGTTCTTGCTGATCTTCTGAGGGAGGGGCCTGTTGCCGTGGTTTTCAAATGTTTTTGCCAGAGGAGGAATTGCACCACCCTTGGTGGGGCTGTGCTAAGTAATCTGCTGGGGTTTGCTCTCAGGAGCTTTTGTTCCCTGCAAGCTTTCTGTACAGCTTTGGAGGACAAGAGTGAAAATAGCGGCCTCCTAGTCTCTGTCCCAGAGGAGCCGAGACCTCAGGGCCCCACTTCTCAATGATCCCTCAGAGAAAAGCAGTCAATCACTCCCATCTCTCTGGTCTCCAGCCTCACTACGAGCTCACCCAGTCTGTGACTGAGCATTACTATCTCTGGCACACGACCTCAGGAGTCTCCAAACCCAGCAGATTCCTGTGCACTCCCGTGTCACACCTACTGGGGGAGGAAGGAGTGTCTCCCTGGATCTGCCCCTTGTTGGGTCCCTGCTGGAAGAGCAGTGGCCCGACTGTGCCGCGAATCATGGTTTTTGGCAACCCCAAGCTGAGAGCCAACTCCCTGGCTTCGACTTTGTAGCCAGATTCCCCACTCCAATACCTGGGAGCTCTGCCACACTCAGGCGCCTCTGGTCTTTCTGTGACCCCAAGGGTCCTGAGACCACCTTGTCCCAGTGAGGGTTCCACCCCCCACTTAGCCACTGGAGTGACGTCCCTCAGCGGAGCAGACTTCTAAAATTTCTGATTTTGTGCTCCACAGCTCTATCACTTGCCAGAAGTGACTGACGGAGGCCCCCTCCCCCGCTGTGTATCTCCTGAATATCACCTCGAATTCACTTCCCCACATGTCCTTCCTTCCAGAAAGTGGTTGCTTTTCTGTTCAGAGAGTTGCTGCTATTCTTTTCTTCGATCTCCTGTTGAGTTCATAGGTGTTCAGAATGGTTTGATCCCTATCTAGCTGAATTCCTGGGACCAGATGAAATTTAGGTCTCCTACTCCTCCTCCACCTTGCTCCTCCACACTGCTCTTCATTAATTTCTTTTAGTAATATAATTCTAATTCTCTGTATAGATGTCTTGAACATCTTTCATTACAATGAGATATACATTTTGATGCTATTGCAAATAGTATCATTTTAAAATTGTATTTTTAAATTGTTGGTGGGTGATATACATAAAGACAATTGATTTTTTATACTAACTTTGTATATGGAGGACTTGCTAAATTTGCTTTTATTTGTAATATCTTATCAATAGATTTTTTTAGATTTATGTATATATCCAATTATGTGAGAAAAATGATGGTTTTATTTCCTGTGTTTCATTTTCTTAAATTTTCATATCTTTTCATCTTGTACTCACTAAAACCTCCAGTACAATACTTCATAGATATGATGATAGCTGACATTCTAATCTTAAGGGAGAGTATTTCAATATTTCACATTAGTATATTGTTTTTAAAATGTTTTCAGACTAAGGTTATTCACTTCTATTCATGGCTTGCTACGACTTTTTGAAAATATGAATGAGTACTGAATTGTATAAATTGCATTTTCCACATCCATTGAAACAATCAAATGAAATTTTTTTCTTTTTTCTGTTAATATAGTGAATTGCACTGGTTGATTTTTGAAAGTTAAAACAACTTTCATTTCTTAAATAAACCCAACTTGGCCATGAGGTGTTATTCTTTTCATGTAGATGTTTTGGGTTTGCTTTTTATTTTTTTTCTTCCATGCTAATGAGAAAAATTGGCTGCTCATTTTTCTCTTTTGTGATTTTTTTCTTTTTGGTATCAATGTTATGTTGGCCTCAAAATAAGCTGAGAAATATTTCATCACTTTTTGTTCTCTAGAAGTTTGTTTTAAATTGATATTCATTTTTACATAAATATTTGGAAGAAGTCCCCTTTGAAGTCTTTTGGGTTGGAGAGTGCTTTTAAAATAATACTTTAATTAGTCTTTTTAAAGGTTGGAAATATTTTCTATTTGTTCTTTTGTAAGTTTTGGTGAGATTTTTTTCACTCTAGTATTTCTCCATTTTAACTAAATTTTTACCTTTAATTGGCATTATTTTGTTTATAATGTCTTCTATAAAATCTGAAGAAGTATTCCACTTTTTATTTCAGATAGTAATAATTTGTCTCATTTTTTTTCTTGATCAGTCATACTAGGTGGTTATAAATTAAATATCTTTTCTAATAACCAATTTTAGTTTTCTTGATTTTTCTCAATGCTACATTTATATTTTATTGGTCTCCCCCCTGTGACTTTGTCTTTTTTCAGTTTTGAAAATATATTGATTATTACATATCATATAATGCTTCTGCCACATTCTTTGATCCAATTCTGGAAGTCCATTGGCACAAACTTTTTTTTCCTATGATCTGTATGTGTTTTATAGCATTTTAAAATAATTTTTAATCTCTTTTTTCTTTCAGTGCTTCACTTTGGATTTATTTATTAGCTTTCCTTCCAGTACACTAACCATCTCTTCTGCTGAGTCATATTCATTTTTAAACCCACCTATTGAATTGTTAGTTTCACTTTTTGAATTTTAGTTTATGATTTTCCATTGACCCTTTTTCATAAATCTCAGTCTCTGGTATCTCTCCATCTTTTAAAATTAACATTTAAAACAGACTTTCTATTGAAGTACAACATGGATACAGAAAAGTACCCATTTTAATGGTTCCATTCATTTTCTTAAACATATCAATCATGGTTATTTCAAGGCCTATGTCTAATAATGCCAATATCTGAATGAACTGTGGGTCTGTTCTTCTTTTTTTTTAATTTTCTTTTTAAGTAATCTCTACATCCAGGGGCTCAAACTCACAACCCCGAGATTAAGAGTCATATGCTCTACTCAGCACTGAGCCAGTGCCCCACTGTGGGTCTGTTCTATTTTTTCTTTTTTCTTTTATTCTTATTTTTTTACAATCTGTAAGTTTTTATTGAATGGCAGCTATTGTATATTAAAAATTATAGGTAATCTGAAAAACATTATCTTTCTTTAGAGAGTTTTTACTTTTTCTTCTAACATTCAGAGAGATTAGGGGCCTATCTCTTTAATCCAATTACAGGCTGGGCTGAATTGAAGACAGTTTTAGTTTTTATGATGGTGGTTTATTTCTGCTTTCCCCCATCCCTATCCCTAATCTTAACCCCAACCCTTACCTTAACCTTGAGATATTTATGAGGACATTTCCTCATTCGTGAGTCTGAACCCCAATTTTTATCTCTCCAGCATCGTGTGATTATTAAATGTTCTGCTTCGGTTCTCAGAGGCTTCACTCTTCTCAGCTTCCTAGTCTCTGTCCCTGCTCTGCTGATGAATTGAATATTGCCTTCAGAGAAAAAATAGCACATAGCATTGGTCTCACTTCTTTGTACTTTACTTCATTGCAAATTCTTGAATCCTCAAGTCCTAGCTTTTCTTTCAATTCTAAACTCCAGTTTTTGTTTCT
Organism: Zalophus californianus; assembly: GCF_009762305.2. Taxonomy (NCBI): domain Eukaryota; kingdom Metazoa; phylum Chordata; class Mammalia; order Carnivora; family Otariidae; genus Zalophus; species Zalophus californianus. Next base: position 47,218,772 of record NC_045605.1, read on the forward strand.
CAGTCCCTTGAGACTGCCAAAAGCTTTACTCAGCAGCTGTTTTCTTCTCAACTTTCTGTTTCAGTTCTTCAGCCTCTTGCTCTGTACCGGGTACAAATAGGAAAATGCTTTCAGGAGAAAAGAAGTGTTGAGCCCAACTCAATGAATTTCCTTCTCAGGGATCTTGGCCTCTTAAGTCCTGGCTGTCTTGGTAGTTCTTTGATGACTTCAAACATTGCTTTGATAATCCAGCCTTTTGAGTTTTTCTTGGCAAGAGGTTTAGAATGTTATAAACTAGTCCATCAGGAAGTTCTACCTCTCTCTGTCTCTCTGTCTCTCTCTCTCCCTAATTTTAAAACTCTGTATTTAAAAAGAAAATTTAGAGGTGGCTGACTGGCCCAGTCAGTAGAGCATGAGACTTTTGATCTTGGCATTATGAGTTCTTTACCCTGTTGGGGTAAAGACTACTAAAAAATTAAGAAATAAAAAAATAGAAAATTAATAATGTAGAAAATTTTTCTCCTTTAATATGATTATGTCCATTGAGGGTCTGTATGTGATAAAAGAACATGAGAGTGTGATTTGTCCAAAGTTGTTAATTCATCTAATTAATGACAGATATAGTGTTAGAACCCAGTCCGTTGTTCTTTGCTTTACAAATCACTCCACTGCCAAATTTAACTTGTTTTCTTTTAATATAGTTAAGGTCTTCAAATATTTGGAATCATTAAGGAGATAAATAAATTCCTCCTTTCATTAGCTAATTGATCCCTATTTTTGTAATTTTTCTCTCAATTTTATTCTCTAAATAATGTGTATATTTTTTCTCTTCTCTATTTTTTTCCTTTACCTGCATCTGTCAAGTCTTAAAAGACTAGTAAGGGTAAAGTTTACACTATTTGCTAACCCATGTCTTTACCTTATTGGATTGCCCACCCTGTGAGGCAAACAGAGCAGGTATAGTTATGTTTATTTTAATGATGGGCCAAATTAGTCCCCAGAGAGGTGACAGAGTTTTCTCAAGTCAGAAGAGCCTGTACTAAAATCTGGACCTCTTGCTTGAGTGTCTTTTCCCCCACTACTAAAGCAGATGGCAACTCATTAAGCCTTGTGGAAATCATATAATGGCAGGACTGGAAGGCATCTCAATGATAATGTAAGTACCATTCTGTCAATTTACAAAGAGAAAACTGAGACCACAGAGGTGAAGTAGCTTCCTCAAAGTCACATTGCTAGGAGGTCACTGCATTGGGACTAGAATTCAAGCCCCAGATTTATTCCTTTACTTTTGGTGGTAGGAAGAAAGCCAAACTAGAACAGAGAGGACAATGTAGAGAAAAATTTTAAAGCTCCATGTAGCAGAATTAATAGGACAGAATAGCAGGTAGTTTAGAGTAGTAAATAAATTGATTCAGGAAGAGCTTTACTTAGGTACAAAGCAGTAACTCTGAGCACCAAAGATAACTAAACATAGGACCATACAGTGAAGGAAGGCTGTTGGATTTCCATTTACCTGCTAGGTCATAGGCAACTAACCAAAGAGCATTTCTGAGGATGCTTCCAATCTTGAGATTATTAGATCTCTCAAACTGATCATGTAATAGGAAAGCTTATGAATTCCTCTCTTCTTTTAAAAATTGCTCATGGCAACACAAAGTAAAGTTCCAAAGATATGCTGCTTAAGCAAGTAATTTGCATACCAATAAATATTTGTTACTATGGTTTTTATATTAATCATTATACTGCCAAATCATTTTAACAACTGTTATATAATTATAAGGAAATCAAAACATAAATTCATTACCAAATTTCCTTTTTACTTATTTGGTCAAAAAGGCCAAATATAGTTCACATTTTTAAAAGTATATAAAAAGTTTGAATCTTTATGTAAGCCTACATTCCTTTTTTAAATTACTTGTTTTGTCAGTTAATATTTAAGTTCTTTGTGAATTTAAATTTCAAACAGAGGGATAACTTTGATTCCAAAGAAGACCCTTTTTGGGGGGTAGTAAGAATTTATTTTTATATTGAAGAATGTAATTTTTATATTCAGAAATAGACTATAAGCTCCCAAGGACAGTGTTTGTTCATTTTTCTACTCATTCACCTGCTCATCTGATTTTTGTCACTTGGAACCTTCATTATACCTCGTTGGCCTTTATAATGACATTTTCAACATTAGGGAACATTTTCTTTGCTTTTCTTGCATATTGATTTCCAGTCCTAGAGCAAATACACTCAATCTTTTCTTGATCCAAGAGAGCAATTTTCTAGCCATTCTTTCTAAAATTTCTCCTGCCGAGAAGTGTCTCTTTCTAGCTGTTATAGCATTAATTATTTATAATTTTAAATACATTGTTTATTAACCATTTTGATCGATATGACAGCACAAAAGCTATTGAGTTCTCGAACCACACTGAAAAAGCATGAGTTACTAGATGTTATGAAGGAGAGCTAATACTTATTAAGTACTAAGTGCCAAATCTATCTGGGTACTTTCACATATAATAAAATGTATTCTTTACTCTTACTGTAGAGTCTAAGGAAGATATAATCAGCTGTACTTGAAAAATCAGAAAACTGAGATTTAGAGTAAGTAGCTATTAGTTTTGCAATAGTAAATTTTGGTATTAGAATTTGAACTTCAGTCCAAGTTCTCAGCCACACCTCTCTACAACTCCAGACTATAAAAGTATTCAATCATCTTACACACCTCTTTCTAACAGTCATCATATTCATATTATTTTTTCAATGTCTCTATTCCTTGCTGGAATAAGAGCAAAATACTGTGCTTTATTAAATTTTGCGCTCTTAGTCCTTAGCACAATGCGTGGCACGTAGTTAAACCCGCATACAATTTCTAAGATGAGTGAATTGATGGATTAATGAATGAATTTAGATTTTTAAATGACTACACTTCATTTTATGGGGAAATTTATGTGGCATGTATATTTACAAATTTGGGTAATTTGATAAGTTTTCAAGCAGATTCCTTGGGAGTGTCAATGGTATACTTTCTTGCAGAGTTAGAAATAGATATTCATGGTTTTACTGCAAATATATATTTCTTCCAGTAGAATTCAGTGTATATGCTGGAAAGAAGTGATAGTTATCTATCATTGTGTCCTAAGAGCCAGTTAAAGTTCTGAGGTATTATTGACAGGCCAGAAACAGCCTTCTTCATTTACCTGCAAAATGTGGAAATAATATGAACTTACTGCATTTGCCTTAAGAAGCATGACAGTGCTTCAGAGTTGATGACTTTGAAATCTCCTATTCTTTATGGTGCACTGGTGCTTGGCTGTCTCACTTAATCATTGTGACATTAATGATGCCACTAGTGGCTTGAGGCCTTAACTGGGTACTTGGGGCCAGCTACACAGTAAAAGGGAAACCTGTTAAGCCTTCCAACAATGCTAATGCTGACCAAACAGTGGTTGAATGCCTGCTAAACCACAAGCTTATTGGGATAAGCAGAAAAAGCATGAATAAGTTTTAGACTTTTAGACATGATTGGAATGCAGATGGAATTTGAGTGATGATCATGTTTGATATAAAAATGTTATTAGGGATGTAATAAATCATGTTTCATATAAGCCTATTCTTTGTTAAACACTGTTAATTCATTCTTAAAGCTTCCTCTGAAAGCAGGGCTCACAAACATGTTTGAATGAATGTTTGAAATGTTCAGTGAGGGGAATGGAATGAGAAGGTTTTGGAAATACCTGCTTGCTGCTTGTTCCTCTCTCTGCTTTTTCGGGTAGTGAAACTTGGAGCTGGTCTCACATTCTCTTGGGAGGTACCTTTGACTCTGGAAAGTATGAGGGTAGAGATAAGGACTAAAGAAAGGAAAGGCAAAGGTTTGTTCTTCGGGCCTGCTGCTTTAGGAAAAGAGGAGTTTTGATATTTTCTTTTGTGTGATCCAGCCCAGGTGATAGAGTAAGAGGGTAGACAGGGTTTTAGGATAGACCTCTATTGGGAATGTTTATAAATGTGCATTTTAATTCCTTCTTTGTTTTCAATAAAGAGAACTTTTTACCCTTAGTCCAGAAGATGTATATGTACATTGTGCATGTATGTGTGTATGCATGTGTGTGATGACACATTAGGTCAGTTCTCCCTTCCTGGGAAAAATAGAGTTGCCAAAAATTCTTCTGTACCTCTCAAAGCTTAAGCACTGTTTGCACTGATAATTGGAAAGACTACACATCTAGCCAGGCAAGGGGAACTCCTAACAATTCCTGATGGGTAGACATTACACCATGGCTATTTCACACTAGATGAATTATTAGAAAGGTGATGAGATATCTGGCAATATATTGGTTATTAGTGACTTTTTTTGCCTTGTTATAAACTTTCGTTTTACTATAATCCTTTGATATAACTAGCTTTATTCCAATTATATTTCCCTTACCTTTTTTCCCTTTTAAGTTCTTGGTTACAAACCTTGTCTCTTTGTATACTATAAAGCCTTTGCAGAAACTGTTTAAACTCTGGGTACTTGGTAGATGCTTAAACTACTGATGGTGACAATTCTTAGTTAAGAATACTAACTTAAAAAACAAAACAAAACAAAAAAGAATACTAGCCTACATTTCTGCTTATATTGTCCAACACTTCATGTCATGAGAAAGTACTGGTAGTACTTTTGCAATGAATCATGTATCACTAAGTATTTTAGTCAGTTTTGACAATTGTCACATGTTCATTGAGAACATGGTAGCATATAGTGAGTAGAGACAAGAGATGCTTCTAAACATCCTATAATGCACAACTCTCCCCTGAAACAAAGAGTTGAAATGTCAGTAGTGCTCAGGTTGAGAAATTTTGATCTAATGGTCCAGCAAATTCTTGTGTCCAGTTTTCCAAATTGCAGACATAGCGTTGGTGCTAGAGATAGTGCAATCAACATAGCAAATGTATCTCTACCCTTACAGAAATGCATTCCATTTAGGAAGACACATGTTAAACAAACAATACTGCCAAACTGTACTATAATTCCTCTTCTTAAGAAGGGTTATGAGCTGGGTTCTGGGATATGATATAATTGATACCAGGGGACTAGCAATAATTTAACTCACCACAGGATTAATGCTGCAAGTCCTGAATGCCTAAATCTATTAGCTTTCTTACATGTGCTCAGTTCTCAACAGCTAGTGATGCAAAGGATTGAAAGGGGATGAACCACATGATCTCTCCTTTAGAAGTGTCACAATATATTCATAGGTAAAAATCACTGTACACAAAATACTTAAGAACAGAGCAACTATATGTATTCATATCATTGCAGTACAGGGTCATCGAATTTTAACCCTAATCATAGTAGCTTAACTTCTTTATTTAGGTCTACTCGTTAAGAGGAAGATCTTTAGGAATCATAAAAGTAACAGCAAAGAGAATGACAAAGCATTATTCATTTCTCTATTTCTCCTTAGACTGTTGCCTATGTTTATACATTTTACATGTAATTCTCATTTTAATATACAAACTATTTTTTATCCTTATTTTCTCCCATATAAGTCTGGTTTCTATTTTGTTGGACTATTCATACATATCACTTTTAGTGGTTCCATTAAATCCCATTTATAGATGAACCCTAATTTCTATAAAATATTTTCTCTATTGATAAACATTTACAACCTCTTTATTTTTACAGAAAACTGAAGCCTAAGATGTTGAATGGCTTAACTAAATAATTACAGGGTAACAGATAGTGTCCAATGGTTTGAAAATTTGATATATAATTAATATAGAAAAGTCTAAAGGTTATTTCTCACAGCTCTCTAGAATCTAGAGCAGAATCTAGAGCAGAAAAGACAATGTATGATTGCAGATTCCCAAGGGGTCGCTCTCTGGTCAACCACATATTAGTTATAACAGTAGGGTCCATTATAATAAGTGATTTTTCCCCCATCCTTCCTTTAATTTGGTGGGATTTCCTGGGTACTTCTTGTGTTGCATATAGAACATACCCATTTTTTAGGGATTTAGCCTTGTGGTTTGGATGTTGAAAGAAAGACTAATGCAAGGGATGATTAAGAGGAGAAAGACTGCTAGTTTTCTCATTAACATTCATTAATCTTGGAATCCAGTCATTTTTAGTCTGACAGTTTGACAATAGGTGCTTTTGTATTGCAAAAGCAAAAAATAATTGCTTTGTGTCACATATTAAAGGTCAAGAAAAGGAATTGCTTTATGAAAAGTGAGAAAACACTATCAAAGCTGAGAAAACTATCATCAGTCTCTAGTAAAATAAATAGTAGACTATTAGCAAGGCAACTTTTGCACATTTCACTTACTATGAATTAAAGCTAGAAGAGGAATCTCTAAGGCAACAAGGGTGGAATGCTCATGGAGATAATAGGCAAAATCTCACTTAGTGGAAACTACATTTTCACTGACTAATAATCAGAATGTCTTTCAATTAGAGGAGAAATGTCTATTTGACACTTACTGGTGATTTTTTTGCAAAACTATACTTAGGACATGTACTTAAGACATGAAGCATTGCCATGAGGCATCCTTATTTCTTCATTTGGTTTTCTCAGCCTAATATTTTAAGGAGAGGATTTTTTGTCTCTTTTAAAATAATTTCTGTACAGAGTTTTGTACTTCCATTTACAAGGCACTTCCACAGAGACTTATCCCATTTAGTTCTTTTAGAACGCTGAGGCATGAGTGACCCTGTTCCCATTTTGCAGATGAGAAAATAGATCCTCAGGGAGATTATGTAATACATTCTATTCTAGATCACAAAGCTAAGAAGTAGCCCAAATATTCATTAGGGTTAAATCTCATTCCAAAAGCCATGAGGTCAGAATTAGAATGCCTCAACCTGAAAAGGTCAAGTTGATTATTCTTTAGTAAAATGACTCTATCTGTACACCCTTGGATTTGAGTTCTTAAGGGAGTTTTAAAATCAAACTATTCTGCTTTTATTTGTTAGCATTTTATTATACTTGGATTTCACAATGTTTACCATGAAAAGTATTATAGGAATGATATGTCTATTGTACTGATGAAAAGCCCAAGGGACTCACTAAGATTGGTATAGCAAATATTTGGCAAATATAGTCTTAGTGTCTCTGGTTACTTTTTTTAAACAATGATTTCTCTGATTGTAAAAATACAGAAATTTCAGATTTGGGAAGAAATTATAAAAAAAGAAAAAAGAAGAAAAGAAAAATCACCTATAATTCTGCCCCTGAGAAATAACTATTCCTATATTTAGTGTCTTGTTTTCTAGTGTGTTCTATGGAAAAATACCCAAAGAGATACTAAATTTGGAAAATTTCAAAAAGCAAACAAAAAGAATACATTTCTTTATTATAGAGCATCTCAGAGCACTTAATATGCTAAGATGCACTGTGAGTCTCTAAGAGAAAGAAATAACATTCAGATTTTTGGATACTGCATATATAGGATAGATTAGAAGAGTTAAGAATTTAGAGTGGTTTGAAATGCAACTTGGCAGCACATAGGCTGTGTGAAGGTTAATGAAATAATTTATGCTGTATGGTGGGCAAAAGCAAGCTATTTATAAACTGAAAAACAATGGGCATTTTAGGGTTTCTTCTATGAGGTAAGCACTGTGCCAGATTTCTTTAAATTAGTTGCCTATTTTAAACCTCACTCTGTGAAATAATGTCCCCATTTCATAGATGACGAAATTGATTCTTGCAGTCAAATGTCCTTCTTGATGGATTACATTGAGAATAGTCTTCCAGATTAATAGAGCAAAAGGTAAAAATATAAAATTCAATAATCAGGGTATAGCATATTTTCATAATAAATTTTTTCCCTCACTAGTCAAGGAATTCTAATCATTTCCCTCATCTGAAAGGTTTCTAGCCTCTTCTCATATTGCCACATTTATGCTCAAATTTATCTAATTGTGCTTCTTATATCAGAATATAGCATTAAATTGCTGGGATTTAGTAAGTAAGGAGTGGTGTCAGGTAGCAGTCCATATACTGCTAAGGGAGCTCTACCCCCAAAGACCCTTCTCTCTGGTACATGCACAGCTCTCAGATAGAAACTAATTTCTTTTAAAACATAGGGGGGATTAGGTTGCACTTTGCTAAATTCTCTTTGAGATCCTTTGAGCTGAAGATGTCAAACTATCAAGATGCAGAAAGGGGGTTTACTGGAGCTAATCAGATGTAGGAAGCCGCAGGGGGGCTATGAGAGGTAAGTCCTGGGGTGGAGTCTGACTCTTTACTAGGCCTGAGCCTCAAGGAAGCCAAATTGCAGGTCTAGGCTTAAACCAAGCTTTCACTGCTATCATTTGCTTCATTTGGGGACATATTTTCCAGTGACATATTGGATCCTTTCTCTGCCAGCTAGTGATAATGATATTTAAAATTCTGTAGAGAATAACAGACATCTCTAGAGAAGTGGTCCTTTTCTTCCAAAATGTCTTGCCTTCTGGAATTGTTAAAAAGAGTCCTCATATTTCTTCTTCCCTTTGAAAAATTGAGACTATCCATAGGGCTAACCTCATTTGAACTTTGAAAGTAGCATATGTTTTTGCACTTTTAGTGTGTGTTTAAAACCTTGTGTTTTTTTTATTAACATGTTGTTTTACTTTTCAAATTCAGCTTAATTATTTTCAAGCAGGTGTGGTAACAAAAGATTAAGCTGATTATGTATTAGAGGCATAATTTTGGTTTTTTTGTTTTTGGTGCTTTGTTGCTTTAGCCTTCCTACAACCTCTCCTTTAAAAAAATATATTATAACATAATAATAAAAATTTAGGAAAGTAGAAGAGGAGGATCACTTAAATTTCACTACTATAACAGTAAATCTATTTTCACAATTGCAGATTCCCATCTGTTGGTCTCTGAGGGGAGCCAATAAATTGCATTCTACTTTTCTGCCTGGGCTTTGAATAATTTGAGAAAACAAAAGAATGGCAGATGGAGCCAAAATATTACCTTTATTACTGATTAAGCCTAGGTTGGAATATGGGACTTATTGTGAGAGCCAAATGATCTGCTAACTAAACCTTGGAATTAGGCAGACTCCTTCCCCATGCTACTCTCTCCCCAGTTGCACCAGAAATGAACCATGCCTGAACTCAGTAGTGACAGGATTTTACCCTTGGGGAAGAGGTGCTTCTGTGGCTCATTTGCTCCCAAAAGGAAGAAGGGTATAGGTGGGCCCACAGGCCCAGTTTACTTTTTACCAAAACTGATAGATAAGCCACCCTTAGTGAAAACAGTAGTCTCCTTTAGATTACATTTTTAAGAGAGATTCTGAGAAATGGGTCTCCTGAAAATAAGTATTTTTTGCTCCTTGGAAAATATTAAGAAATTGCTTCCCTGATGAGCTGTACAATTTATTTTGTTGTCAAATTCCTGGTTCATATAGAAGAGTTAGAGTAGCGTTTTTAGGTTACCAGTGAGCTGGGCACCTGTGGTGGTGACATTAGAATTCTGATTGTATTCAGTGTAACCTCTCATCAATGACTATATAATGAGTATTCTCTTCTATTACTCTGGGGTTCCAGCAAAGGGTTAAGACAATAATTCTGACCCAGGGAGCTTTCAATTTAATCAGAGGAATAAATATCACACATAGGATACTGTAGAGCCAATTATAATTGTGAAATTGTGCCATGTATACCAGATAGTCTCAAGACAGTTAACATTTATAAGCACAACACACTCACAAAAGTGTACATTATAAGGATAACTTGAATCCTCTTAATTTTTAGGACAGGCATATCATCTATCCTCTAGGCAGTTATAGTAGGAGGAGGCATAAAAGTTAATAGGCAATTATGATTCGATAAGGATGAAGAATAAGCACCAGGGGTGAAGTAGCATAACATGAGGGGCATCTAACACATTCTTGGGGTGTAAGAGAGAGCTTTGTAGTGGATGTTTTATCTAATGAAAACTTGAAATACCAGTAGGAGTTACTCAGTTAAACAAGAGGGGTGAAGCAGAGTAGTAGCATGTGAATAGAGATCCAGAAGAGATAAAGCAGGCAAATTTAGGAAACTGCAAATAGTTTGGGATAGTTCCTACTACAATGCCTGAAATATGCTCAGTGTTCATTAAAAATATTCTGAATATATAACTTCCTCACTAAACTTTGAATTTGAGATTAATTGAAACATTACATACCAATGAGTAGGTGTTAACTGGTGGAAGGAAGGAAAGCAATATTGGAGGATAATATCTGAGAGGATAGAATATTCATTTTCATCCTGTACTGAGCCAATACTTTGAATGTAATTTTCCATTAAAAATAGAACTTTTAAAATCAGATTTGAAAAATTATTTTAAAGTATTTTATTAAAAGCAACCCAATCCTTTTTGACATTTCTGATATAAAGGAATTGTAAAGAAAGCCTAAGATTCTTTGTTGTGTCTATAAATGGGAAGTTAAAAAAAAATACATCTAAATAGCATTTTAAATGCCTACAGTTCATTTTACTTTTAAAGAAGTTTGTTGTGGATCTTCTTTTCTTCTATTTATGATGATGTTGGTTTCCCTGTGATTTCTATTTAATACATTGATGGGTTAAACAGGTGTGACAATAATCACAATAATTATTTGGTGATGTTTTCCCATCTAACTCTCTCATGAGTAAATAATGTTAAAGACCAAAATACAGAGATAGAAACAGAGATAGGGATATATAGAGAGAGCAAGAGAGAAAAAAGAGTTATTTATAACAGAATTATGTATAATGCTTTACAATTGTGAATAACTTAAATGCTCAGTTAGAAGGGAATGATTAAAAAAAAGAAAAAAAAGAAGGGAATGATTAAATGAACTAGAGAAACCTATTAGGAATAAAGTCATTATGAAAAAAAGAAATAAAGTCATTATATTGTTGCAAAGCCTATAATAAAATAGAAAAGGGCTTATGATGTGATGTCAGGTTTTAAAAAGAGAATATAAAAATATGTTTGATATGGTTCCAATTATTCTACACAAAAGTTCTATATATAGAAAACATAAAGGAAACATCCTAAATATCAAGAATGGATAAAAAATATGATTTTGCAGTAGGGATCTGATTGGTTATTTTCCTTCTTTTTTGTTTTCTGAAATGTCTTCAATAAATACCTACCATAGTATTATTTGAAGCATGCACATTTTTTTTAGTCTTTATTCAAATTCCAGTTAGTTACCATACAGTGTAATATTAGTTTCAGGTATACAATATAATGATTCAACAATTTCATATATCACCCGGTGTTCATCATGACAAGTGTACTCCTTAATCCCTATCATCTGTGTCACCCATGCCCTCCTCCCCCCTGGTAACCATCAGTTTAGTTTGTTCTCTATAGTTAAGAGTCTGTTTCTTGGTTTGCCTTTGTGTCTTTTCCCCTCCTTTGCTCATTTGTTTTGTTCTTAAATTCCACATATGAGTGAAATCATATGGTATTTGTTTTTCTTTGACTTAGTTTGCTTAGCATAATGCTCTCTAGCTCTATCCACGTTGTTGCAAATGGCAAGATTTTATTTTTTATGGCTGAATAATATTCCATTGTATATTGTGTATTATACACACAATATCCCATTGTGTATATTTTATACCACCTCTTCTTTATCCATTCACCAGAAGTGTCAGTGGATACTTCTGCTGTGTCCATAATTTGGCTACTATAGATAATGCTACTACAAACATCAGGGTAGATGTATCCCTTTGAATTAGTATTTTGTATTCTTTGAGTAAATACTTAGTAGTGCCGTTGCTGGATTGTAGGGTAGTTCTATTTTTAACTTTTTGAGGAAACTCCATACTGTTTTTCTGAGTGGCTGTACCAGTTTGCATTCCCACCAATAGTGCCTGAGGGTTCCCCTTTCTCCACAACCTTGACAACACCTTTTGCTTCTTGTGTTGTTGATTTTCACCATTCTGACAGGTGTGAGGTGATATCTCATTGTAGTTTTGAATTGTATTTCCCTGATGGTGAGTGATGTTGAGCATCTTTTCATGCGTCTGTTGGCCGTCTGTCTGTCTTCTTTAGAAAAATGTCTATTCGTGTCTTCTGTCCATTTTTTGATTGGATTATTCATTTTTGAGGTGTTGAGTTTTAGAAGCATGTACACTTTTAGTCAACTTTGAATCTATCTTTAAACTACTTAGTAATCTAATTGGGGTGATAAGACATTTACATACAGAAAGATATTTAAATATATAGTACATGACAGATTTCTTGTAAGAGTATAGTTAACCCATTGACTTTACTCTCTAACTTATTAAAAAAAATAAAAGCCATAAAATCGGTGTAATTTACAAGTGTTATTGTAATGTGTGTTAAGCATTTTTCCTAGAGAGTCATATGCCTTATTTTATCTTTTGTCAGTTCTTCTTGTATTATACTATGGCATTTGTCAGAAAGGGAAGTCCTGCTCTTCCACTTACTAGCTATTTAAACTTAAATAGATCACTTAACCCATTTAAAGCTTTAGTTTCCACTGGAACAGAAAATTGGATTGTTGTGAGGATCAATTCAGATAATCTATGTAAAGCAATTAGCATGATGCCCAGTGCAAAGTGAATTCTGAGTAAATATTAGTAACTTTTTTTTTAATATTAGTAACTTTTAAAACAACAAAGTTTGAAGTCCCCAGAGCTTGGTCCTATTTTCTCTTTTCAATTTATGCCTTCCTTAGGAAATCTCATTTATTTTCACAGTCTTAAACACTACAAATGTGCCAACAATTCTTAAGTATCTGTGTTTAGCGGAGATCTATATCTCTTTAGAGCTTCAAACCCGTATATCTAATGGATTTTTGACATCACCCCATGGTTGACTCAAACCTAACCTGTCCCTAACTGAATTCTTGATCTGATTCTCCCTCTTTTTGCCTTGACCCATGAGACCTGTTCTTCATTCAGTCCTCCTAGTGTTAGTAACTGGTACCTTCATTTACTTAGATGCTTATGTCAGAAACTGAGTCTTCCTTTTCTTTTCCCTATCCCTAACCTCCTACATTCAATTTATCACTAAATGTTGATTCTACATTCAAATATCCAACTGAATATACATCCATTTCGCCCCCAACTTAAATGCCACAACTCTTCTGCAAATCAGTATCATCTTTCACTGAGGCCACTTATCTGTGAATCTGACTCTTCTTTTCTGGTATTATCCCTCTCGAATACATTTTCTCTGTGGCAGTTCAGAGTGATTTTTTTAAAATGCAAAGCTGATTATGTCAGTCTCCTGCTTAAAACTCTCTGATGCCTTGTGTAATCCTCACAACAACCCCATGAATTTGTCATGCCTTTTTTTATTTTTTAGATGAGTAAAATAAAGCTAAGAGTCAGAGTGCCATACTCAGTGTATTGCATTAGTGACAGTTAATCAGATAGGTTGATGGAGCAGAAACTTGGAAATATAAAATCCAGCAACGAAGAAGCACTTATTTTCATAATAAGTATCTTCTCCTCACAAAGAAATCTAATCAGTTGCCACATCTCAAAGAGTTTGGCTCTTTTTACATTTTAGAGTGCCTCTGCTACTACACCAATTTTATACCAATAAAGGCTATTTAAACCCTCAAAGTTCTACATAAAATTATCTTTAATTTTAGCAAGATAATATTAAGTAATTAAGAAACACTAGATAAAAGCAAAATAAAATTAGGGGTATAGAATTGTCTGGGTAAAAAGATGACCCCTTCCTCCGAAATATATGCTATGAAGTTGAGAGGAAATATAATAGTTAAGAACTCAAACCTGATCTGCCTTTTACTGCTGGAAAATTGTGGGCAAGTTTTAAATTTTCTTTCTCTCTTTCAGTTCCCTTATCTATAAAATAGGGATAATAGTGGTACCTACTGAATTGTACTAACTAGATTTCAGGCACTGTACTTGGGACTTATATAATCCTCTTAGCAAGTTTGTATGCTAATGGGAAATATACAGTGGAGATTGAAAAAAAAGGATTAAATAAGTCAAAATATGTAAAGTATTTAGAGTAGTTCTAACACTAGTACTTTTATATTTTCTGAGAGACAGGCTATATATTTGCTTCTTAACAGCTATCATTTACAAGATTCATAGTATCCATAACATAGTAAGGTTATGAAAGTTCACAAGGCAGAGCAATAGTTGTGAGATGTGTTGAATAAGCTTTATAGCTAGAAGTACCTGTCAGTTGCTACTCATGTTATGAGATTTTCCTCCAGAGAAAGCAACACGCTCTGGTCATCCTCTGAAATGCTCTTTTGACAAGATCATTGTATTGCAAAATTACCATCATGTCATGAATAGATATCCTGGTTTGAATCATACAGTCAGATGTGGCTTTTATTTCAGTCTTGCAGTGAGCATAACATGATATTACTTGGTGCAGTGGGCAACGAAATAGGTATTTGTGTTATGTTTGAGTCATGTACATTTGTTTGTATTGCTTTGAATTGAGTATGTTGTAAGAAGTGGTTAAAAAGTGTATTAACATTGACCTTTTTGGAAGGATTTAATAATTCTTTTCATCCTTGGTAGATTTCAAAGGGAAAATTCTCCCCAGTTTTTGATAATTGACCTATTGTAAGGTTAGAATCTATGATTTTTTTTTTTCAAGTAAAATGACCCTGCATCTGCCTCAGAAACTGCAATGGATTTCCGAACAACAAGGACACACAGTCATAGAGCACATTTTGGATTTGAGGTGTATAGCAAGATTTTGCCATAGCACTCCCATTCAGCTGCTTTTCCCCTTTACCATCTCTTTCCTCAGGTGTTCCCGCTGCTTTTCCCCTTTACCATCTCTTTCCTCAGGTGTTCCCGCTAGCTTCCAAAGGAGGGAATTCACATAGGCATTGTTCTTGTTCTTTGAACTGCTAAGCACTGCCAAGGTGAATGAGACATCTGTGAGAATTCATTCATTCAGCATTTACTGAGTGCCCACCAGGTTCTAGGCAGTGTGCTAGATGTTGGAGATACAAAGTCAAATAAGAAGTGTTACACACCCTCAAGGATTTTACGGTATATTGATAAAATGAGATAAGTTCAGGTGATTAGGAAACCCACATATTTGTACTTTTCCCCATTTTCAGTACTCTTTGATATAACATCTCTCTCGTATGCTAAATTTATACATCATCATCATCATTATGGTTAACATTAATTTAGTCTTACAGTGTTGCGGACCCCATGCTTAGGGCTTTATTATGTACATCAGTTTATTTAATCTTCCTAACAACTCCGTGAATTAGATACTATTAATATTCCCCTTACGTAGATAAAGAAACCAAGGCTTAGAAATGGCAAGTGAGCTAAGGTTATATACCATTAAGGAGCGGTGGAAAAGGAATTAAAGCCCCAAGTCTTGTTCATAATTACATAATTACAATGCTATATTGCTTCATATTTGGATATAACTGGTAAAGAACTATTTTGTCATTTGGCTGGTGCTGATCAATTACCTAAACTGTATATAAGATACTGTAGATTAATTATGAGAAGTGGCAAACGTTGGGGGGAATCATGGCATTTGTGTGGAATTGCTTAAAGATAAAAATGAGTCTATGGCTGTGGTTATGGAATGTCCCTAAAGCTTGAGGAGAAAATCCCTGTGCCAAGACCCCCTTGCTCTGAATAAACCAAAATATGACAGACAGCAAACAAGGGGTTAACCAAAAAAAAAATCCAACAATTTAGGGCAAAAAATATCAGACTACTATTAAATGTGAAATTATTATTTATTTCAAACTCACTCTGCAAGTGATTTTAAGAGTGATAAGACAAAAGTGTATTTATCTAAACATTTTTTATAGTAACATTATGAAAATAAACAATATTGAATGTCAAGTTCCATACAACCCCCAGATGTCTCGGGGTGTGCTTGGCAAAAACAAATGCTATTTTTTAAATTGTATCAAGCTCTAATGTTTTAACCCAAAGGAAACACTAGACCCTGCACTGGTTTTCTAACCATCTGGCAAGTACCTAATTTAATTGGACATTGTCCAAATAGGATCCGAAACTTTTGTTCAACCTGAAACTTATAGAACAACAGCACCCACTTTATAGAAACTCAACATAGTTCTCTTGTTGGTTGTTTTCTTTAAATTTTTACCTAACTGACACATTACTCTTGAGGTATTAGGGAGCTGTTTTAAATTAATTAAAGCAACACTTAAAAGTAACACTGTCCCCAAGCAGTAATTTGTTGGGGTTTTTTTTGGCGGGGGGGGGGAGAGGGATGCAGTAGTCCTAGATAATGAATAATTCAGAAGCACAGTATGGGGAAATACACAAGTGATATAAATCTTTATTCTTTCTTCTACTTAAATATCTCAGAGCCTCCAGTTACCTCATCTCTTAACTGAACCTAGCAATACTTTGCTCACAAGATTGTCATGAGGCTTACATGAAATTATCTGAGGGAATATGTTCACAAGTTCAGAAATAGTCAGCAACTACTATTTATACTAACTGTAATATCTTTCTGTGAAAATGTTTTTCTTCTATGACAAAAATTGGGATTGAGTTCATGTAAATTATCTCAAGGATCTTCAAACAGATAAGATCTAGTATTTCTGTGGCTCTCTGAATGGTCAGTGGATATCACTTTTTCTTTTTATGTGAAAAAGGGATCTTTACTCTCCTTTAAGATGTGGCTGACAGCTAGCCTGGATTCCCAAGCTGTTCCAAGTGTGAAATGAATCAGAAGTCTGGAATCATATACCTCATGAGCATTCCTGTCTTTGAATATGCCTCTTTGTCATTAACATGCAACCTCTACACACAAAATATTTACCTGCTTTGGCATGATATTTCACAGGCAAGTAAGGGAACCCAGATTCCTCTTCAGAGGGATTTAAATGAGAGCCTAGAGGTTTCGTTTCATGTATGTTTGCTGTCTGAGAACAAATTTATATCCAGATTATATCCAATATGCCACATACCCAGACATGACCCATATTATTGTTTGACATTTTCAGATCTATAATGTATTTAGACAGAAATGTACAATCTATATTAATGAACAAGGTTAACATGTCTTTACTTATTTTAGAAACTCTTCTCCCTCACCCCTAAATTTAGGTTAATTTTAAGATTCTCATATATTTTAAACTGGGTTAAAGTTATTTTTCCAAACTGCTTTTGTCAGGAATGAATGAACTTCTTAAAATAAGTGCCAAAAATAGGCATTTTAATTTTAACAGTTAAGGATGGATTTACATTTTAAAATACCACCTCGATTATAGCTTTTCCTGGATGTGTTGTTCAAATAGTACTTGTAATAATAAAACCTAATGCCAATAGTTCCCTGTTGTCATAATACTCTCCTGAGGTCATGTCCACATAAGCAAATCTTTTTCTGAAGCAGTGGCAAAGCACCTAACAAGGTTTACCCCAATAAATTTAAGTCAGCCACCAGACCCTTATTTAATACCTATAACCCCTGTGTTAAGCATTTTAATCCCCAGTTTACAAAGGAAGAAACTGACTCCCAGAAAGGTTAAAACTTTTGCTGGTTGTCAAATAAATGATGGAGCCAGTACTCAAATCCAGGTCTGCCTAACTAGAAAGTCTGCTCATTTCCACCACACCAGGATTCTGGAGACCTGATGAAATACAATGGCTTATCCAATGAAGGCAGGGCAGCAAAGATCAGGAGTTGGAGCTTGCTAAATTTACCATGTGAGTTGATTTATAGTAACACAGATCTTTTCTCCTAGCTGTAAAGGGCTACTAACATCTTCCAGAGTTACTGGCAATCATGCACTCCTCTGCTTTCAGCCTTTCATTTATTAAGAAATTGAGTGTTTACCACATGCCATGTACTAGTTGAGTCCTGAGGGGTACTTCTGTGAACAAACAGAAAAGAGACCTCATGGAGTTTATATTATTGTGATCCTTCTCTCCTGTCCTGTCATATGTTAGTATCTTATAGTTGTTAGTACTTCCTCCTCTTGAGAAAATGAACTAGCATGGTTCATCCTTCTATTAGACTGCTGATCCCTGTTGTAGACAATCAGAACAGAAAATGAGGTCAAAGTAGAACTTATGTTTTATATAAGCCATGTAGAGAACAAAGAATGCTACTTCAACAAATTCTTTGCTGGAGACGAAAGATATTGGCTGTACATGTAGTAGGCACAACATACTCTTTGAATAAATGAATGAATAATAAATACATGAGAATATTTATAGAACTAGTTTTATAAAATGAAAACTATACTTTGTTTCTGAAGCTGTTATTGGTTATTGTAAGCATTTGTTTTTCTCCATTTATGCTTTATGGTAGAACTTTATAGAAATACTTTATTTCTACATGTAGTCTGTCACTTGATGAAAAGTATAATATTTATAATTATCAATAGCTTATATTTGATTGTTTACTGTGCTAGATACTATGTTAAGTGCTTCTTATATTATTTCATTTAATTAATTCATTCAATCAGCAGGCATTTATTGAGATTATGTACTAGGCATCGTCTTGTTCCAGCTAAATGGCAGTGAACAGATAGATGAAATCCCTAGTGTTTCTATTCTGGTTGCCAGCAGTGAGGAGACAGAAGACAAATAAAATATATAGTGTGAATGCTACAGAGAAAAATAAAATAAGAAAGAGGGTAGGAAGTACTTGCATGTATAATTTTAAGTGGGATAAATAAGAAAAAACTCATTCAGAGGGTAACATTTGACTAAAGACCTGAAGGAGGTGAGAGTCACTCTTGTGGATATCAAGGAAAAGAATATTCCAGGCAGATGGACAGCACTTTGAGGTAGGTGCTATTCTACTCTTCCATTTTATGGGTAAAAAAGCTAAAGCTAGGTAATTTGCTTGAGGTCATACAACTAGAAAAGGGCAGAAAGTTGCTTTAAGATAGGCAACCCAACACATATTTGGAAGCCAGATATGTATGGAAGGGAGGAAGAGTTTAGCACAATTCAAGATACGCCTGTTGCTTTTTAGCTTAACCAAAGCCACTGAGCTGACAGTAGCCTCATCAAGCCCAACCAAAAAGTTTGATGATGATGACCATTTTGAGGTTTGCAGGTTCTGATTAATTTTCTAGGGACAATCTATGCAAACTACTAAAGATAGCGTTTGGGTAGGCTGGTTGGTTAGTGATGTTTGTGAAGAAATAGTGCTATTTCAAAGGGTTAGTGGTAGGCTTCCATCTCCACCTTCCACCTGCTACACCATATTTGTAAGAATTGAACATATTTGTAAGAGTCCAAGAGAATAGAGATAAGATCACTCAAGCTAGCCAAGTATTCATTTAGAATACAGGTGAGGTCAAAAGATTGTCTGGTTGCCTGCCATGGCTGAAGCATCAAAGTCACAGGGCCAGGATTACAGGAAGAAACAGATGCCACTATTATAAAAGCAGCCTTTGTGTTTTGTGAGGACAAAAAGGAAAGATCATATCAAAAGAGAGCCTTCTGTTATTATTTATCTAGTGGTTGGTGCATTGAAGTTGAGATTTTGGCTTGGGGCCCAGAATTTTACCTTAACTTAAAAACAGATGTATCTTATGTAGAATTCCAATGATAATAAAAAAATAAAGTCATGGATAGCACAGGGAAATTAATGGATAATTAGAAATGGGGAGTCCTTACCCAAGATACTGCAGGGAGTATTTCTACTTTAGCTTGAAAGTAGGAGTACATCGAAGGGCATAAAAATTACCATAAGGTAACTCCACAAAGAGGAACCAGAGGGTGCAGATCATGAGAGAGCTAAGAAAAGATAAGAGTGGATTGCTGTCAGCTCTGTTAACCTTTCCCCAGACACTACTCCTCTCCATGTTTAAGCACAGACTCAGGTTTTTATGAAAAACTCTTCCCAGTTCTTACGCCGGAGAGTGAATTCCTTAATAATTCTCTCAGGCCTCAACTTCTTTTTGTTTTCAAAATACCTCTTTCTGCCTTGGCTTTCTAATTAAAAATCCTCTTGATATTTCACCTTGGTGTATCTTTCTCATTTACTCCACTTTTATTTGGTAATCAGGCTCCAGACTGTATACTTCAGTGTAAGGATCTGAAAACTCTAAAGTATTTTGCCTCTGATAATCATCTTCAGCTCTATACCTAAAACCAAGGATATCAAATACTCTCAGGACTATATTGTCTGGATCCCACATCATTCTCCTGTGTTTGAAGATGGAACATTGAACTCTCTAAATCCTTCTCATAAGTTACACTAAAACCTATGAAGATTAAAATATCTGATGGAATGAGAATTAGAATTTCATGCCCCTGGGGCGCCTGGGTGGCTCAGATGGTTAAGCATCTGCCTTCGGCTCAGGTCATGATCCCAGGGTCCTGGGATCGAGTCCCGCATCGGGCTCCCTGCTCTTTGGGAGCCTGCTTCTCCCTCTGCCTCTCTCTCTCTGTCTCTGTCTCTAATGAATAAATAAATAAAATCTTAAAAAAAAAGAAATCTTAATGTGCTTAATTTAAAAAAGAAAAAAGAATTTCATGCCCCTGTAAAATATGTCTGATTTTTTTGAGGGGAATAAAAAACCTTATCACTTATCTACTGAGGAAAAAAATAAAGATTCTTATATTTCAGTGAAATAATATATTGTCTAAGCATCAGATACTCATTGAAGATTGTTTTAAACTTATGTTCTTATTTGCCATATATTCCTCTCACAAGCAAAATACTTCAAGTGGTTTTCTTCTCTATCTTTATTTCTGTATTAGACTATTGGGAACTGAGATTCACAATTATTAAATGACTTCTCCAAGGTGAAATAGTGATGAGTCTGAGTGGCTTCATTCGAGGACTTTCCTACTCCACTATGCTATGAATCATTTAAAATCTGAGTCTCCACTTGCAACTGTGTTTGAGGACAGTAACCAGAAAAAAACAAACAAAAAACAAAACAAGCAGTACTGTTGTTGGTTGGCAAAGAAATGGAGTTCAACATGTCTTGTTTTAATCATGTGAAACCTTTTGGAAATTAAGTCTCAGGTTTTATAAAGTTATTTTCTATTCTTTACCCTTCCAAGATGCTTGTATGATTTTTTTTTTCTAGAATCCATTGTTTGAAGTGCAGTATGAATCACGTGTTTCCCTTTATTTCCTGGGCCAGTGTCTCTATGAATGGTTTTCAAAGGATATTCTCTACAGTTTTAGCACAGTTTTCAGATGAAATCTTTTAATGAAAAACTTGCCTCCCTCATTTGAAAAGATTAAAATTTAGAGGAGCTGGATTCCTTTATAGTAATAAAATAGGTAACCTCAATTGTTTGTATATTTTATAATTTTATTCACAACACAGTTACTGTTTATCTGTTGGGGAATTTATACACTGAAATGCACATAAATAGTATTTAATTCTTTTTGTTGTTTTTGAATTTGCAAGATTGGGTATGATTTGCTTTCCATTTGGCTTGCAATGTGTGAAATTTAGAAAGCTTTCTTTTCTTAATTATTGGCATATTTGGTACGGCATGTGATACCAGATGCTCTTAAGGCATTAGAAATAGCCCTGTGAGAAGGTTGAACCTGAGTAGGATGTTGAAGCATCTCTATCACCCATCATTTTCTGAATTCAAGTCATTTCTGACTACAGTTCTTTAGTAGAGGCTGCCTCCTTCTGACTATTTTCACTTGGTAAGTTGCACATCATGTGGTCTTCATCCACACACATATTTTTTCTTTTCATCTTTATTTTCTCTAAACTCATTTTTAAGACACATTCACATAGGTAGTTAAAACTTGAAATGGTGGAGTATAATTTATTTTTCATCACTTAGGTGTATAACTAATAATAGTAACTGATGAAATGAGTATAATAATCTCATACTCTTTAAAAGATGTTTACATTTTTGAAGAGACATCCCTGATAAAATAGAAAAATCTTAATATTCTGGTGAAACAATGCATAACCTGAGCATCAAATAGTCATTGAGTATTAATATTAATTTCCTTATTTGCCATATATTCATCCTTCAAACAGGGTATTTCAAATGATTTTCCTTTTTTCAGAAGTCATAACTTGCAAAAAGATGTAACCCTGGCTTTGTAAAAATTATTTATAATGCTTCTCTCTTCCTAGTTAAAGGAAAATACTCAGCATATACATAAAACATGGCAGGCAAACAAACAGAAAATATTTAGGTGCAAATGACAGATAGGCTAAAATTTTTTTTTTCAAGGAAATTGTTTGGAAGATTCTTCTGTGGAATCACTTGGATTATTACTGTTGGGACAAAAATGAATAAATATTGGTAAGGAAATTAGGCTTTATTTCAAATTGGTAAACTTTGAGGGCATTTCTTAAAACTATAGAATTTCGAGGGAGGCGGAGCAAGATGGCGGAGGAGTAGGAGACCTGGATTTCGTCTGGTCTCAGGAATTCAGCTGAATAGGGGTCAAACCATTCTGAACACCTACGAACTCAACAGGAGATAGAAGAGAGTAGCAACAACTCTCTGAACAGAGAAGTGACCACTTACTGGAAGGTAGGACATGCAGAGAAGTGAATCCGAGGCAATATTCAAGAGGATAGACGGCGGGAGAGGGGGCCTCCGTGGGCTGCTTCTGGCAAGTGATAGAGCCGCGGAGCACAAAATCGGAACTTTTAGAAGTGGACTCCACTGAGGGACGCCGCTCCAGTGGCTAAGTGGGGGGTGGAACCCTCGCAGGACAGTGTGGTCTCAGGACCATCGGGGTCACAGAAAGACCGGGGGTGCCTGAGTGCAGCAGACCCCCTAGGTATCAGAGCAGGGAACCCGGCTGCAGAGACGGAGCGGAGGTGCGGGCTCTCAGCTCGGGGTGGCCATAAACTGTGATCTGCAGCCTAGCCGGGCCACTGCTCCTCCAGCAGGGACCCAACAAGCGGCAGAGCTGGGGAGACTCCCCTTCCTCCCCTGGGAGGAGCGGCGCGGGAGCGCACCACAGGGATCTGCTGGGTTTGGAGCCTCCACATGGGGTCGGGAGCCAGAGATAGAAATGCTCGGTCACAGGCCGGGTGAGCACGGATTGCAGCCGGAGACCGGGGAGAGAGGACTGACGGCTTTTCTCTGGGGGCGCACTGAGGAGTGGGGCCCCGAGTTCTCAGCTCCTCCGGGTGGAGATTGGGAGGCCACCATTTTCACTCTCGTCCTCCAGAGCTGTACCAAGAGCTTGCAGGGAACAAAAGCTCCTGAGAGCAAACCGGAGCAGATTGCTTAGCCCCGAACGACAAGGGCGGGGCAATTCCACCTCTGGCAAAGACATTTGGGAACCACAGCAACAGGCCCCTCCCCCAGAAGATCAGCACGAACAGCCAGCAAACCTAGACCAAGTTTACTGATCAAGGAGAATGGGAGAACTCCAGCGCTAGGGGAATACTGCACATAGAATTCATGGCTTTTTTACCATGATTCATTAGTTTTTCAAAGTTAATTTTTTTAACTGTTTTTTTTTTAATTTTTCTTTTTCCCTTTTTCAACCAACATCTTATCAAACCCTTTTAAAAAAAACATTTTTTATTTTTCATTCTTAGAGTCATATTTTATCCCTTCATAGTAGTTACCCTTATTTTTGGCATATATATATATATATATATATATATATATACATACATATATATATATAAGTTGTTCTCTCTTTAAAATTTTGAGATACAGTTTCTCTAACAGATCAAAATATACCCTAAATCACTAGTGTATGGCTTTGTTCTAGTCTCCTGCCTGATCACAGTCTCCCTTTTTCTCTTTTCTTTTTTTTTTAAATCTTCTTCTTTCTTTTTTCAAACAACTTATCAATTCCTTTTATAAAACCTTTTATAATTTTCATCTTTACAGTCATGTTCCATCCCTTCATTGTATCAACCCTTATTTTGTACATATATAAGTCTTTCTTCCTTTGAAATTTTAGGAGGCACTTTCTTCTAACAGACCGAAATACGTGCAAAATCTAGTGTGTGGCACTGCTCTATGCACTAGCCTGATCATATATGATCATATTCTGTTTTTTTTGTTTTGTTCTGTTTTTGTTTGTTTTTATCTTTATCTTTTTCTTTTTTCTTTCTTTCCCTTTCTTTTCCCCTGGTTTCAGATCTCTTCTGATTTGTATAGAGTATATTTGCTGGGAACATTGTTAACCTGTTAGCATTTTGTTCTCTCATTCATCTATTCCCCTCTGGACAAAATGACAAGACCAAAAAATTCACCTCAGCAAAAAGAACAAGAGGTAGTACCGTCTGCCAGGGACCTACTCAATACGGACATTAGTATGATGTCAGACCTAGAGTTCAGAATCATGACTTTAAAGATACTAGCTGGGCTTGAAAAAAGCATGAAAGTTATCAGAGAAACGCTTTCTGGAGAAAGAAAAGAACTAAAATCTAACCAAGTCGAAATCAAAAAGGCTATTAATGAGGTGCAATCAAAAATAGGGGCACTGACTGCTAGGATAAATGAGGCAGAAGAGAGAATCAGCGATACAGAAGACCAAATGATGGAAAATAAAGGGGCTGAGAAAAAAGAGATAAACAACAAAAGGATCACGAGGGCAGAATTCAAGAGATAAGTGATACAATGAGATGAAACAATATTAGAATAATTGGGATCCCAGAAGAAGAAGAAAGAGAGAGGGAGGCAGAGAGGGGCAGAAGGTGTATTGGAGTAAATTATAGCAGAGAATTTCCCTAATGTGGGGAAGGAAACAAGCATCAAAATCCAGGAGGCACAGAGAACCCCTCTCAAAATCAATAAAAATAGGTCAACGCCCCGACATCTAATAGTAAAACTTACGAGTCTCAGAGACAAAGAGAAAATCCTGAAAGCAGCTTGGGAGAAGAGATATGTAACCTACAAGGGTAGAAACATTAGATTGGCAACAGATCTATCCACAGAGACCTGGCAGGCCAGAAAGGACTGGCATGATATCTTCAGAGCACTAAAGGAGAAAAATATGCAGCCAAGAATACTATATCCAGCTAAGCTGTCATTGAAAATAGAAGGAGAGATAAAAAGCTTCCAGGACAAACAAAAACTAAAGGAATTTGCAAACACAAAACCAGCCCTCCAAGAAATATTGAAAGAGGTCCTCTAAGCAAAGAGAGAGCCTAAAAGCAGCATAGATCAGAAAGGAACACAGACAATATAGAGTCACAGTTACCTTACAGGCAATATAATGGCACTAAATTCATACCTTTCAATAGTTACCCTGAATGTAAATGGGCTAAATGCCCCAATCAAAACATGCAGGCTAAAAGATTGGATTAAAAAACAAGACCCATCCATATGCTGTCTGCAAGAGACTCATTTTAGACCCCCACATTGAAAGTGAAGGGGTGGAAAACCTTTTACCATGCTAATGGACACCAAAAGAGAGCTGGGATGGCAGTTCTTATATCAGACAAATTAGATTTTAAAACAAAGACTGTAATAAGAGATGAGGAAGGACACTATATCCTACTTAAAGGGTCTATCCAACAAGAAGATCTAACAATTGTAAATATCTATGCCCCTAACATGGGAGCAGCCAATTATATAAGGAAATTAATAACAAAAGCAAAGAAACACATTGACCACAATACACTAATAGTGGGGGACTTTAACACCTCCGTCACTGAAATGGACAGATCATCTAAGCAAAAGATCAACAAGGAAGTAAAGACTTTAAATGAAACACTGGACCAAACGGACTTCACAGACATATTCAGAACATTCCATCCTAAAGCAACGGAATACACATTCTTCTCTAGTGCCCATGGAACATTCTCCAGAATTGATCACATCCTAGGTCACAAATCAGGTCTCAACCAGTACCAAAAGATTGGGATTATTCCTTGCATATTTTCAGGCCACAATGCTTTGAAACTAGAACTCAATCACAAGAGGAAAGTCGGAAAGAACTCAAATACAGGGAGGCTAAAGAGCATCCTCCTAAAGAATGAATGGGTCAACCAGGAAATTAAAGAAGAATTAAAAAAATTCATGGAAACCAATGAAAATGAAAATACAACTGTTCAAAATCTTTGGGGTACAGAAAGGCAGTCCTGAGACGAAAGTATATAGCTATACAAGCCTTTCTCAAGAAACAAGAAAGGTCTCAAATACACAACCTAACCCTACACCTAAAGGAGCTAGAGAAAAAACAGCAAATAAAGGCTAAAGCCAGCAGGAGAAGAGAAATAATAAAGATCAGAGCAGAAATCAATGAACTAGAAAACAAAAGACGGTAGAACAGATCAACGAAACTAGGAGCTGGTTCTTTGAAAAAATTAACAAGATTGATAAACTCCTGGCCAGGCTTATCAAAAAGAAAAGAGAAATGACCCAAATCAACAAAATCATGAATGAAAGAGGAGAGATCACAACCAACACGAAGGAAATACAAACAATTATAAGAACATATTATGAGCAACTCTATGCCAGCAAATTAGATAACCTGGAAGAAATGGATGCATTCCTAGAGACGTATCAACTACCAAAATTGAACCAGGAAGATTTAGAAAACCTGAACAGACCTATAACCACTAAAGAAATTGAAGCAGTCATCAAAAATCTCCCAACAAACAAAAGCCCAGGGCCAGATGGCTTCCCAGGGGAATTCTATCAAACATTTAAAGAAGAATTAATACCTATTCTCTTGAAACTGTTCCAACAAATAGAAATGGAAGGAGAACTTCCAAATTCATTTTATGAGGTCACCATTACCTTGATCCCCAAACCAGACAAAGACCCCACCAAAAAGGAGAATTACAGACCAATATCCTTGATGAACATGGATGCAAAAATTCTCACCAAAATACTAGCCAATAGGATCCAACAGTACATTAAAAGGATTATTCACCATGACCAAGTGGGATTAATCCCTGGGCTGCAAGGTTGGTTCAACATCCGCAAATCATTCAACAGGATACAATACATTAACAAAAGAAAGAACAAGAATCATATGATCCTCTCAATAGATGCAGAAAAAGCATTTGACAAAGTACAGCATCCTTTCTTGATCAAAACTCTTCAGAGATAGGGATAGAGGTTACATACCTCAATATCATAAAAGCCATCTATGAAAAACCTACAGCCAATATCATTCTCAATGGGGGAAAGCTGAGAGCTTTTCCCCTAAGGTCAGGAACGCGGCAGGGATGTCCACTATCACCACTACTCTTCAACATAGTATTAGAAGTCCTAGCCACAGCAATCAGACAACAAAAAGAAATCAAAGGCATCCAAATCGGCAAAGAGGAAGTCAAACTCTCACTCTTTGCAGTTGATATGATACTGTATGTGGAAAACTCAAAAGACTCCACCCCAAAACTGCTAGAACTCATACAGGAATTTGGTAAAGTAGCAGGATATAAAATCAATGCACAGAAATCAGTGGCATTCCTATACACCAACAGAAGACAGAAGAGAGACAAATCAAGGAGTCGATCCCATTTACAATTGCACCCAAAACCATAAGATACCTAAGAATAAATACATTTATCCAAAGAGGCAAAGGATCTGTACTCAGAAAACTATAAAATACTCATGAAGGAAATTGAGGAAGACACAAAGAAATGGAAAAACGTTCCATGCTCATGGATTGGAAGATCAAACATTGTGAAGATGTCATTGCTACCAAAACAATCTACACATTCAATGCAATCCCCATCAAAATACCATCCACTTTTTTCAAAGAAATGGAACAAATCATCCTAAAATTTGTGTGGAACCAGAAGAGACCCCGAATAGCCAGAGGAATATTGAAAAAGAAAAGCAAAGCTGGCAGCATCACAATTCCGGACTTCCAGCTCTATTACAAAGCTGTCATCATCAAGACAGTATGGTACTGGTACAAAAACAGACACATAGATCAATGGAACAGAATAGAGAGCCCAGAAATGGACCCTCAACTCTATGGTCAACTCATCTTGGACAAAGCAGGAAAGATTGTCCAATGGAAAAAAGACAGTCTCTTCAACAAATGGTGTTGGGAAAATTGGACAGCCACATGCAGAAGAATGAAACTGGACCATTTCCTTACACCACACTCCAAAATAGACTCCAAATGGTTGAAAGACCTAAACGTGAGACAGGAGTCCATCAAAATCCTAAAGGGGAACACAGGTAGCATCCTCTTCGACCTCAGCCGCAGCAACTTCTTCCTAGAAGGATCGCCAAAGGCAAGGGAAGCAAGGGCAAAAATGAACTATTGGGATTTCATCAAGATAAAAAGCTTTTGCACAGCAAAAGAAACAGTCCACAAAACCAAAAGACAACGGACAGAATGGGAGAAAATATTTGCAAATGACATAGCAGATAAAGGGCTAGTATCCAAAATCTATAAAGAACTTATCAAACTCAACACCCAAAGAACAAATAATCCAATCAAGAAATGGGCAGAAGACATGAAGAGACATTTTTCCAAAGAAGGCATCCGAATGGCCTACAGACACATGAAAAAGTGCTCCACATCGCTCGGCATCAGGGAAATCCAAATCAAAACCTCAATGAGAGAGTACCTCACACCAGTCATAATGGCTAAAATTAACAAGTCAGGAAAGGACAGATGTTGGCGGGGATGCGGAGAAAGGGGAACCCTCCTACACTGTTGGTGGGAATGCAAGCTGGTGCAACCACTCTGGAAAACAGTATGGAGGTTCCTCAAACAGTTGAAATTAGAGCTACCATACGATCCAGGATTTGCACTACTGGGTATTTACCACAAAGATACAAATGTAGGGAGCCGAAGGGGCACGTGCACCCCAATGTTTATAGCAGCAATGTCCACAATAGCCAAGCTGTGGAAAGAGCCACGATGTCCATTGATAGAATAATGGATAAAGAAGAGGTGGTATATATACACAATGGAATATTATGCAGCCATCAAAAGGAATGAGATCTTGCCATTTGCAATGACGTGGTTGGAACTGGAGGGTGTTATGCTGAGTGAAATAAGTCAATCAGAGAAAGAGTTGTATCATATGACCTCACTGATATGAGGAATTCTTAATCTCAGGAGACAAACTGAGTGTTGCTGGAGTGGTGGGGGTGGGAGGGATGGGGTGTCTGGGTGATAGACATTGGGGAGGGTATGTGCTCTGGTGAGTGCTGTGAATTGTGCAAGACTGTTGAATCACAGATCTGTACTTCTGAAACAAATAATGCAATATATGTTCAGAAAAAAAAAGAAGAAGATCGCAGGAGTGGAAGAATGAAAGGGAGTAAGTCGGAGGAGGAGACGAACCATGAGAGACTATGGACTTGAAAAACAACCTGAGGGTTCTAGAGGGGATGGCGGTGGTGGGATGTGTTAGCCTGGTGATGGGTATTAAAGAGAGCACATTCTGCGTGGAGCACTGGGTGTTATGCACAAACAATGAATCATGGAACACTACATCAAAAACTAATGATGTAATGTATGGTGATTAACATAACAATAAAAAATTAAAAAAAACTATAGTATTTCTGAAATCACATCTTATTTACAGAAATACATATAGCTACAAGTTTGCTTCAAGTATTTATCAGACATTAAAATATAGAGACTCCAATTCTAAATTATTTTAGCTAAACGTGTTTGGAGGTGAAGGGACTGGAGGAATAATAATAATCAGTTAATTGAAAGCTGTGATTATTATTTTTTTAGTGACTACAGGTTTATAGTTGAGTGAGATGTATGGCAAAATTCCTAGACTATTAGGGAGAATGGAAGGAATGCCTGAGTAAGGATCTAAGAAAAGCAATGAAGCAGAAAACAGAACAGAAAACAAATATAAAAATAGTAAATATTATTGAGAAAAATAAAGCTATCATATGTGTTATCAAATTAACATGAGTGGGTTGAGTATCCTCTGAAAAGATAGGCTAAAAAATAAAACTTACCTATATACTATTTACAAATAAACTACCTAAAACGAAATGGTAAAATATTCCCTCCCTAACAAAAGTGTGGGCAAATTACATATCAGGCAAAAGTAAACTACATGGAAGTAGAGGAGGCAATATTAGGATCTGATCAGTTAGATTTCAAGGCCAAAGGGAAAAGCAAAATAAACAAAACTAAAGAATGAAAAACTCAACAAAGAAATACATAAACACGTTCAGGAAGTTGGAAATGACACTTTTTAAAATAGCCACTAATATAAAAAATGATAGATGCCCAGAAGTCAATAAAAAGTAGAGTGCTTCATATAGAAACTTATGAGTACAGCTGAATTGCATTCAGAGGAAAGTATAGACAAAAATGCTTTTATTGTTAAAAAATAAAAATTGAGAATAATACAAAGAAACTAGAAAGGTAAAGGACTAATGACCTGAACCAAAAGAAGATATAAGGAAAATTAATAAATATCAATACAAAGTAAAATTAATCTAAGAAAATGTAAAAAAGTGAACAAGAAATAATACATAATAAAGTATAAATAATAGTAAAACTGATAAATTTCTTGGAAAATTGTGTAACATGTAAAACTGGCAAATCTTACAAGAAAATAAAAATATATAGTATTAGGTACAAGAAAGGTAAAATAACTACATATCGAAATGTATAGAGTAAAAAAAAGCCATTTCTGATTTTTAAAGATTATTTATTTATTTACTTACTACTTATTTATTTGAGAGAGAGAGAGAGCACACGCCTGAGTGAGGGAGGGCCAGAGAGAGAATCTCAAGCAGACTCCCCACTGAACCCAAGCCACTGCTGGGCTCTATATAATGACACTGAGATCATGACCTGAGCTGAAATCAAGAGTTGGGCACTTAACTGACAGCCACCCGGGTGCCCCAGCCATTTCTGATTTTTAAAAAATTTGATGATAAATACGATGAAATGAAACATTTTGACTCTGATAAAAACTATTTACTTGAACACAATGCAAACAATAGTAAAACTTTTAAGTATTAACAATAAAATCAGTAAAAAAAATAGTAAGTTGACTACCACCCTTACTATTAAACAGCATTGCTTTGATGATTCTAACTACTAGAGTAAGATATAATAATGGCATAAGCAGTATAACCTTTTCATAAAATAGTAGGAAATTTAGCATTACTCACAGGTGACTCTATAGAATACTAAAAATATGAAGAAAAGCGAAGTAATAGAGTGAAACTAGTGAGTTGGCTGTATGAAAGAGTCAATAAAAATTAGTAGGAATGTAAAATCAAAACAAACAAGCAAAAAGAAAAAAATCTAATGTACTCCATTTACTGATGTAGTGAACCTATGCAAAAACAAACAAACAAAAACCCTCAAAAAACAAAAAACCCAAATGAGCAAACAAAAAACTCTTTAACCAACCTGAGCCACCAAGCATAGCTTTAAAAAGGATCAAATGAGAAGATGAATATATATCAACAGCACAATTCTTACTCGTTGGAGGAGTCCAATAAATGTTGGTAACTTGAATTTTATTTCTGATATTTTCTAACACAGTCTGGAACATCTCCTATTTAGACAATTCTATCTTGTTTTGGAGTATGTCTAACAATTTAATAGACAACTTTCATCTTACCATTGAGACAAAAAAATGTATTGAGGGTTAGAGTACTCCTACGTTTCTACCTCCTAATTGCCAGGAAGAAATGTGGACACACTGTAGGATCTGTACTTTTTACCTGCAATATTAACAAGGCACTGATTCCTACATTTTCAAATCTGTTATTTTGACAGACATTACAAGGGTTTTGGCTTTAGCCATGGCACTTCACAGAGGGTGTTTTTTCAGTGTAAAGCTATTTCAGAATTGTCTTGGACTTCTTAAAAAATTAGTGGTAACTTGGGGCGCTTGGGTGGCTCAGTCGGTTAAGGGTCTGACTCTTGGTTTTGGCTCAGGGCATGATCTCAGGGTCTTGAGCTTGAGCCCTGCATGGGTTTGGGCTCAGTACAGAGTCTGCTTTAGATTCTCTGCCTCTCCCTCTCCCTGTCTCTCCCCACACTGTGCGCACACGCCCTCTCTTTCTCTCTCTCTCTCAAATAAATAAATAAGTAAAATCTTTTTAAAATATTAGTGTTAACTTGGTGAATTCCTAGTGGATGTTTATTGCTTTAACAAATTGTTATTAAAACGAGTTGCTTTGTACGTTCATATAGTGTTCCACCAACTCACTGAGAATTTAAAAACCTTTTAGTAAATACTAATGTATTTGCTGTTCCTATTAGGTGGGAAGAGTAAATATTAATACCTTCATATTACATTGTATCCTATTACATATGAATAAAGAATAAGGAAAAATAAATATAAGACAAATGACCCAATACTCTGATATTACTGTTTATTAATAAAATTCTTTTTGATATATGTATGTATCACATGTGTATTCAAATTCTATACAGTTTTATATCCCAGCTTTTTACTAAATATACTCTTAGCAAAAAAAAATAATTATTCACATAAGATCACACTAGAAATGCTATTCTATAACTTTTTGTTCATATATTTTTCATATCATAGACTTCTAAGTCAATAGTTCTACTGCTTTCTTTTAGTGGCAGCTACATATTATTTTATAATATGGATAAACTGAAATTTGCTCAACCATCTCTCTACTAGTGAACATTTATATTATTTATAATGCTTTGCTATTTGAAATATTTTATTGAACATTCTTAAAATTAAAGCTCTGTGCTCAGAGACAAATATTTCATAAATCAGATTCCTAAGAGCAAAATTGGAACGTCAGAGTGTGCTTATTTTAAATATTAACAGATGCTATCAGATTGTCCTTCAGTAGGACTTCAAAAATATATGTTCCCACCAAAACTCTACGAAGTTTTATTTCTATACATTTCTCAGAATGCTAAATAGTATTGTTTTTTAAAATTTTTGTTAAGGGGGCACCTGGGTGGCTCAGTCGTTAAGCATCTGCCTTCGGCTCAGGTCATGGTCTCAGGGTCCTGGGATCGAGCCCCGCATCAGGCTCCCTGCTCAGCGGGAAGCCTGCTTCTCCCACTCACCCTGCTTGTGTTCCCTCTCTCGCTATGTCTCTCTTTGTCAAAAAAATAAATAAAATCTTAAAAAAAATAAAATAAAATTTTTGTTAAGTATGGGAAATAGTATCATAGTATATTATTTGTTTTTTATATTTTTAAAGATTTTATTTATTTGAGAGAGACAGAGAGCACATGAGCAGGGGGGAGGGGTAGAGGGAGAGAGAGAAGCAGACTCCCCGCTGAGCAGGGACCATGGGATCATGACCTGACCCGAGGCAGATACTTAACTGACTAAGCCACCCAAGCACCCCAGTATCATAGTATTTTAATCTGTACATAGTCTTTTCTGTGTTTCTAAATTGTCCTTTTCTATTTTGTCTTTTTCTTAGTAATTTGCAGGACTCTCCCTATTTTAGACCCTTTTGTCTACTATAAGTTTGATAAATATTTTCTTCCAGTTTATTATTTACCATTTGACTTGTTTTTTACTGCATTTTATTTTTAAGTCAGAAAAATTTAACTTTTTTGTAGTCAATTATATAAACTCTATTTTTCCTTTCAGCTTCTGGTTGTTAAATTATGTTTAAAAGGTATTGTGTGCTACCAGTGTTATAAAAATATCTTCAGGTATTTATTCCAAAATTTTTATTGTCTTATTAGTGCATTTAGACCACTGACACCTGAAATTTGTTTTGGTGTATAGTGCGAAGTAGGAATATAATTTTATCTAACACCAAATAGACAGCTATTTGTCTCTAAAACATTTATTGAATAATCTCTCTTTCGTCCTTTAAAGTAGAATGTTAGGAAGCAAACCATAAGAGACTCTTAACTATAGAGAAGAAACTGAGAGTGAGAGAGGGAGGTGGTTGAGGGATGAGCTAGATGGGTGATGGGCATTAAGGAGGCACTTGTGATGAGCACAGTGTTATATGTAAGTGATGAATCCCTAAATTCTACTCCTGAAACCAATATTACACTATGTTAACTAACTAGAATTTAAGTAAAAATTTGAAAGAAAAAACATAAAGTGGAATGTTACATTTATCATATATTGAGTTCTGATGTATTTTTTGAACTATTTCTTAACTTTGTTCCATGGGTATACTTATTTCAAGTTAGTTTAATTAAGGTGACTTTTCAGTGAGATTTAATATCTGAATAGGCAAAGCCCTCTTCTTTGTGTACTCTTATAGAATTCCTCTGCAATTACCATAGAGTTATTCTTCTAATGAATTTTAAAATGATTTTGTCCAACATTTTTGTGATTCTAATTAGAATTACATTAACTTTTATTGTTAATAAAAATGTTAATATTAATTTGAGGATGATGGATATTTTAATTATATTAATTGATCTTGTATAAGAGCATATCTCTACATATTTTGTGTCCTTCAATAAAGTTTTATGATTTTTTTCATTTAGAGGAACTAAAGTTCTTCAGTTGCTACTATTTTGTATCAAAGTGGTTTGGCATCAGTTACAGCCATTAATATCTATTAATAGATGAAGCTACACTGGGCTCTTATGATCTCACAATTCATGGAGGAATGATAAACTCCAACAACATTTCTCTCTGATAAGAGTTCTGGTCAGGGACTGAGGCCAGATGTCAACAGTATTGTGCATTCAGAATTGAAACAGCAATAGG
The DNA here is from genome assembly GCF_009762305.2 of Zalophus californianus. Taxonomy (NCBI): domain Eukaryota; kingdom Metazoa; phylum Chordata; class Mammalia; order Carnivora; family Otariidae; genus Zalophus; species Zalophus californianus. Next base: position 47,253,212 of record NC_045605.1, read on the forward strand.
AAAAAATTTGTTTATTTTTCTCCATGCTAAATGAATTTGCCCGTACTCTCTGTACACTCAAATGTACAAAAGATATAGCACTATCATGCTATGGTGGGTATGTATATGTGTGTGTTTGCTGTACATCGTAGAAAATCTGCTTACAATTACAGAATGCATTTAATTTTAAAATGCTTCACAATGGTCATTCATTCACAACTAATATGGACTTACTCTGTTTAGGACAGAATAACTTTGAATGTGGCATGCACGTGAATACTGTGGGAATCTAATTTACCTTCAGTAAATTAATGGAGTTGAATGAGGATTATTTTTTTTTCAATCAGTGGGATATTTTATTCCCTAATATTTCTGTAGTTTCTGGTGTATAATTTATTGTTTTGATGGCATGGTCTTACCCCATGAAAAGAATAACTGCAAATCCCTCTGAAGACATTTTGAGAGACCTGAATTTATGAAAATATGTTAGGGAAGTCTAAAACAAAACTTAGAATGAAATGTTTGTAGGGAAGACAGGATTCCAAGGAGAGTAGATTCATGGAACTGAAGCCAATGAGTCGAGAGGTGTAACAACAGAAATAGAGACAAAAGGGTACTTAAAAAGCTCTAGGAAGGTTTTCATTCTACTACAAGTGGCACTATTTCTGAATGTTAAAGGCAGATGGTAGCAATGAAGACTCAAGGCAATTATTCATTTCCTTTGGGCTTCAGGAATGTGCTGTGGAAGGAAGAAGTTGCTTGGAGGGCCTGCATTATGCAATTCCTTGTCTGTGCTGATTGAATTCTGAGAAAAATTGCAGTTTTCTACTTGGCCTGTGTTTTAGTTGTTAACTCCAGCACTAATAGGATAGAAAAACACAGTTTCAATGCCATTTACCTTGAGGTTGTTTTGCACAGACTGTAATGTTTAAAATATTTTAAATATATAAAATTGTTTCAGATATATTTCCCATCCTATACTAGTTCCTGTTTCTTTGGTTGCTTGTCCTAGATTCTAATGCTGGGGAAGAGCTTCTTCTCATCTTGGCTTAACTTTGGTCTACTTTTCAGTAACTTTCTCATAAATCATCATATTTAATTTTCTCATCAACCCAGTGAAATTAATAGGGCCAGTTTAATTACTGACAACTTTCAGATGAAGAAGCCGAGACATGGCAAGTTCCAGAATCCAGTACATTTATATTAACTTCAAGAGATAATTCCTCAGATATCTCAACTGAACAGGAACAATGTAGTGTAGCCAAAGTTAAGAGCTTCTGAGTCACATAGGTTTATTAATTGTGCTTTCATCAGTTTACCAACCTAAAGTCAATAAACTTCAATTCTATGTTTGTGAAATGAGCATAAAAATTCTTAACATGCAAGGATTTAGTGAGGATGTAAATTAGTACAGATAAAGCACCTACCAAACTATCCTGATGCTCAATAAATTACTAGTATTATCAGTGTATCTCTCTCATAGATCCAGAATAGTATAGAAAGAAAGTGCATCTGTATCACACAGTTTGGTAATTGGTAGCATTCACTCTCTTCCTCTGAGAGGAAGTGGTTCCTCGAGGGTAGGAGACTATATTTGCTTGTGTGTTTATTTTAATCTTTGCATTCTTTTGTATTCTATAAATATTTATTGTGTTAATAAAACTAAAATAGGTATAATATTTAAGTAGTTTAATCCAAGAAGATAGGTAGACAGAGTTACCAGATTTTTGTTTGGTGGGTTTTCTGCTTCATTTTATTTTTTGCATTTTACAGTTTTGCCCCCAAAAGACTTGATTTTGCCCTGGGTGGACTCCTTTACACAAATTTTAAACAAGTAATTGTTATTTTGGTCTAAAATAAGAGAGTGTCAGGGGTTGGAAATTTAACTTTACATCTTTTTTCATTTAACTCTGACAATAATAAGGTAAATTAAAAGCCTAAGGACATATACAAATATGAGAGATCCAATTTTACTGGTCATCTTTTTATCTCATTCTAAGATTTGTGAACTTAAAAATATAGCACTCTTCTTGTTTTCAGAATCTTATAGGTTTATGTTAGGCCTTCATGTTTACTGATAAAAATGAGAAAATATTTGGGCTCCGCAGAGGACCTGCTTCTCCCTCTCCCTCTCCCTCTGCCTGCTGCTCTACCTACTTGTGCTCTCTCTATCAAATAAATAAATAAAATCTTAAAAAATGAGAGAATATATTTGTGCCCCTTTTTTGGTGTCAACTTTGTTTAGCTCAGATTCTTGGTTTTCTCTCAAATTTGATGTGTATATATTTGTTTAATGATAATTATATAACTCTAAAAGCAACACATTAATTATTAAGTATAATCAATCCTTCCAGGTCTTGTAAGTTGTGCAATATTTTTTTCCCCTAGAGGACATGTCATTAAGGTTTTTTATTCTCAGATGTAATGAGTGTTGGTAATACTTGCAGTTCAGGGGAGAAATAATTAATAAAGTAAATGGTCCCTATTGGGCCTGGTTCTTATAGAGGGATTAAAGTATTGATCAGAAAAGCATTTTTAAATTTTAACCTTTTTTTCATCAAAAGTAATGAATATTAAGAATGAGGAAGAAGTGATGACAGCAATGATGACAATGACATAAGCAATACTTCTCAAAACACTCCTATTTATTGTAGAGATTTTAAATTCCCATTTATAGATAAAAAATGTGGCTCACAGCAATGCAGTTAGGGCATTTGTTTCAGATCATGAAACTAGTACACAATATAGTTTGCATTCAAACACAAGTCTTCACCCTTGTGACAAAATAGCTACTTCATGTTTATAGTTGTTAGTTTATATTTATAGGTTATTTAGAGTAGTATATATGCAGTTTTCTTATAAGTTTAAATATTTTTTGGTATTAGTGGTAATATTCTTTCTCTTAGTACCTTAATGTATGATCTCTCTTTTTGTCTTGATTAGATCTGTCATAAATTTATCAATTTTATTGTCCATTCTAAGAATCAAGTGCTTTATTTCTTTATCATTTTTCTGTAGTGTAATTATGATTTTCTTTTCCTTTTTATTCTGATTGAATTTTTCTAACATCTTGATATGAAGACAACTTATTTTCATTATTTTAAAAAATAATCGTTGTCCTTTAAGCCTGAATATATTTAAGAGAATCCCATAAATGTTGTATACTATATTCTTTTATTTATGATTTTCTCAATGGTCTAGAATAATAATTTTATTTTCTTTATATAAAATGTTTTATAATATTTTCAAAATGTTTTCTTCTTCTAATTTTGAAAAGATTAGAATTTGTTTAGTTTTATCCTTATATATTATTAATTTTTAGTTTTAAAATACCATGGTCAGAGAATATTGCCTTTATGAGTTTTGCATTTTATTTTATTTTTTCTTATTTTTAAAAATATTTATTTATTTATTTTAGAGAAAGAAAGAGAGTGGTGGGGGAGGAGCAGAGGGAGATGGGAGAGAGAATCCCAAGCAGACTCTCCACACCAAGCGTGGGGCCCATTGCAGGGCTGATCCCAGGACCCTGAGATCACGACCTGAGCTGAAACCAAGTGTGAGACACTTAACGAACTATGCCAGCCAGGTGCCCCTTGCATTTTATAATATACTGATTTTTTTCATGGCATAGTAAGTGACAAAATTTTGTATAGTTCTATGAATAAGAAGGCATATTTTCTGTGGAATAAAATTTTTTATTAGTCTAATTAAATCTACCTAATTAAGGGTGCCTGAGTGGCTCAGTCAGTTAAGTGTCTGCCTTCGGCTCAGGTCATGATCCCGGGATTCTGGGATGGAGCCTGCTTCTCCTTCTCCCTCTGCCCCTCCCCCCACTCATGCTCTTTCTCTGCTCTCTCTCTCTCAGATGAATAAATAAAATCTTTTTAAAAATCTACCTAATTAATAAATTCTTAACATCTTAAGTGTACTTGCTTGGATCATCAGAGCATGAATATGCATGTCAAAGTATCCCTTATAATTTTGTGGGATGAAGTTGTATAAGACAGAGGTATGAGGAAAAGCTAAGTCTGGCATAATCTGAAAGAGTTTTCTCCTATTAAATTTGTGACTGCTAAGCCGTTTACTTAGAGACACAGACTCCACATATCTTTGATATGGATTCAGACTAGAAGTTGAAGTATGTGTCTTTGCATCGATTTTCTATCTGATTTTGTTCTGTTTTAAAAATTAAAACATGTCAGATAAAAACAATCTATCCTCACCATAATAGAATTAAAGAGGGTATTTTCCCCCTAGTTAGATGTAAATTGTTGATTGGTATCATCAGTGACTTTGTATATCTGTGTCTCTTTGATTGTTTTCATGGTCATTTTAATTGATAATTTCTATGTGTGTATCCTGTGCCACCATTATTAGGAGAAGCAAAAATTTTCATTAATCATCTGGATCTCCCACCATAACTACCTTTCCATCCTAAAAGAAAGCAGATCATGTTCTTTCAATTTTACTGTACTTCTTTTCATTAGTGTGATGGCTTTCAACTTCAGGAATATGGAAATTACATATTAAATAAGTGAGCATGTGTTATTGGTTCAGAAATTTAATTTCTATATGCATATCCTGTGCCAACCATCATTATGAGAAGTGAAAATTTTGATTAATCATCTGGATCTCTGGAAGGGTCCCTCACACCTCTGCCAAATACAGTTGTGTCATTAATCCATAGGAATATCAATTTTATAGGAGAAATGAAGGCTCTTTGTTCTTTCTATGGTTAATATTTCTCATTTCAGGAGATAACTGAAAAAAAAAAAAACCCTGTGTACTCCAAAATGTCCTGGACTCCCTTTGTTCAGTTTTTCACTAGTGAATAGATGATGATAATTCTAGAAGAGAGAGAAGAAGAGGCAGTTGGGGTAGATGTATTCTTCAAGGGCAACTGTTTGCATCCTTATGATGAGGATGGATATTGTGTATTGACAGCTTACTAGAAGGTATTCTCTCATTTACCACAGTGGCTTGATTATTATTATTTTGTTCCAGTTAATTACTCTTTCTCTAGTTAGAATAATACTGTTATTCCCTTATCTGAGAAGCAACAAAATATAATAGTACAGAGCAATTCTGGTGGCCAGCATAGGGGTGGAAGCCTCTAGAGACGATCCTGATATGCACTCTTTGTTAATAACATTGGATTACAGAGTTTTAAGATGAGAGTGCCTAAAATGGGTCAATTAGTTAAAATTAAGAATTTTTCTTTAAACTTGACAGGTAGAAGGTCCTCATTAATTTTTGGGAGTAATTTCATAAAGGTAGTAGGGACAAAAGTCAGATTACAGGGTAAAAGGAATAAATAAAAAGCAAAATAAAGAGAGAGAATGTGGTATACTTCCTAAACAAGTTGTATGAGGAGAAGAGAGAAACTGGTCTATAGCTGTAGAGTTTGAGCCAAAAATCCCTCCAAGCAAACATTTTTAGACTAGAAAAGAGATAACCATATTTTTAGACTACATAAAAAAATTCTGGCAGGGTTAAGATGTTGACAGTATAGATCAGAGAGCAGCAATTTTTTTTTCAGTAAAGTGCTAGATAATAAATATTTTAGGTTTTGCAGGCCAGATGGTCTCTGATGACACTACTCAGTTCTGCTATTGCAGCATAAAAGCAACTATAGACGATAACAATATGTAAACAAATGGGCATGGCTATTTTCAATAAAATTTTATTTACACAAACAGGCAGCAAGCCAGATTTGACCAATGGGCCATAGTTTGACAACTTCTGATATAGATGGCAGAGAACTGAAGAGAATAGGGGAGGGCATAAGGTGAGGATGGCTGGAGCTTTGTGTTAGCTTTCCAGATCTGGGTATGGTAATGGGAGGACATGACTAACGGCCTCAAGTTTTCTCATGGGGTTAAAGGGCTACCTAGTTTGTCAAAATGAGGAATTAGAGAAAATTAAGGAAGAAGGAGGATGGTAATGATATAGAAAAATTTTTTGAGGGAAAGGAGAGAGGAAGTTGATAAAGCACAGGACCCGACTGAGTGTGGAAACTATGACTAGGTTGGAGCATATACTATTAGCATGAATGTGTGGCTTCCTTTCCCACAGAACTTCAGTGCCTTCGTGGAAAGACAGCTGTAGTATTCATCTGGGGGTTTGGGTTTTGATGAGTGGGTACACGTGAAGGATTTGACTGAAAGGAATTGAAGATATTGCTGAGATAGTATTTCAAATAAACAGCCCTTAGTTTCAAGCTGGATAAAGAAAAAGATCAAAAGATGCCTGTAAACTGAGAGAAAACTAAGAGATTGAGGTGCTGCATATTAATCTCTGTGAGACTGAAGAACAGGAGTTGAAAAAGGAGTAAAGAACTCTTAAGAGATTGAGGTTAAAAATATAACACAGTAAATGTTCAATACACATTTTGATAGATAACTGTACCAAGTAATGTTTACTATGTGACACTACAATGAAATAGATGCAAAATGAAAAAAAAATCATACCCAATTTATATTCCTAACTACTAGAATTTCTATTATTAAGAATAGAAATATAATAAAATTAAAAAAAGAATAGAAATCACTGATTTCTATTATAGAATAGAAATCACAGGGGTTGGTTTTTTGAAAAGATCAACAAAATTTATAAACCTTTCACCAAACTCAGTGAAAAAAGTGTAGGGAGGACTCAAATAAATAAAATCAGAAATGAAGGAGGAAAAATAACCAGCACCACAGAGATACAAAGGAATATAAGAGAACATTATGAAAAATTATATGCCAACAAATTTGACAACCTAGGAAAAAATGGATAAATTCCTAGAAGCATATACCCTCCCAAAACTGAATCAGGAAGAAATATAAAATTTGAACAGACCAGGTACTAGCAATGAACTTGAATCAGTAATCAAAAATCTCCTGACAGACAAAAGTACAGGAACAGATAGATTCACAGGTAAGTTTTACCAAATATTTAAAGAACAGTTAATACCAATTCTTTTCAAAGCCATTCCCAAAATAAGAGAGGAAGGAAAGCTTCCAAATTCATTCACAAGGCCAATGTTACCCTGATAGCATAACCAGATAGAGACACAACAAAAAAAGAAAACTACAGGTCAATATCTCTGATGAATATAGATGTAAAAATCATCAAAAAATATTAGCCAACTGAATCCAACAATACATTAAAAATTTATTCACCAAATGAGGTTTTTATTCTAAGGATGCAAAAGTGGTTCAGTATTCACAAATTAATCAACATGAACATTACATTAAAAGAGAAAGGATAAAAACCATATGAGGATCTCAGTAAATGCTGAAAAAGCATTTGACAATGTGTATGTATGTAACACAATGAAATATTATTCAGGAATAGAAAAGAATTAAATCTTGCCATTTGAAAGAACATGGATGGACCTAGAGGGTGTAATTAAGTCAAATAAGTCAGCCAGAGAAAGACAAATACCATATGATTTCACTCATATGTACAATTTAAGAAACAAAAGAAATGAAAAAAATTTAAAAAGAAATAAACCAAAATAAAACAAAACAGACTCTTAAATATAGAGGAAAAAATTTATGGTTGCCAGGGGGCAGTTCGGTGGGGGGAATGTGTGAAACAGATGAATGAGATTAAGAGTATACCGATCCTGATGAGAACTGAGAAATGTATAAAATTGTGGAGTCATTATATTGCATACCTGAAACTAACATAACACTGTATGTTAATTATACTTGAATTAGAAAAAATAAAATAATAAATTTCTCTGTAGAAGTCATACTTATTTTCATAAATATATTCTTGATACTTTATATTTTTGATACTATTGTAATGATATTTATTTATTTACTTATTTACTTATTTATGAGACAGAGAGATAGCAAGAGAGAACAAAGCAGGGAGGAGAGGGAGAAACAGGTTCCCTGTGAGCAGGGAGCCCTACATGGGGCTTGATCCCAGGACTCTGGGATCATGACCTGAGCCAAACGTAGACGCCCAACTGACTGAGCCACTCAGGTGCCCCATGATATTACTTTAAATTTTATTTCATATATGAACACATTTTTATTGATTTTTGAATCTAGGAACGATGCTAAATTCTTCTCATTAAAAAAGTTATCAGTAGGTTCTTTTGGATTTATATATACACAGTTTTGTTTTGTAAATAATGAGTTTTATTTCTTCCTTTCCAATTCCTTTACTTTTTATTTCTTTTTCTTGCCATACAGCAACTGGCCAGAACCTCAAATGCAATGTAAATCACAGTTGTAACAGTGGGAAATTTTGTATTTTTCCTATCAAAAGAAATGGTTTTACAATTAACTGTGATCTGTACCAATATGTTTTATAGATAGCCTTTAACTCAGGAGTTGGCAATCTATGGTTCATGGGTCCAACCTGGCCTGACAACTGTTTTTGTAAATAAAGTTTTATTTGGAACACAACCATGCCCATTAATGTACATATTGTCTATAGCTGCCTTTGCACTACAATGGCAAAGTTGAGTAGTGTGACAGAGATCATATGGCTTGCAAAGCTGAAAATATTTATTATCTGGCTCTTTAACAAGAAAAAGTTTGCAAAGCTCTACTTTGCCCAATTAATATCTTCTTTTCTCTCTCTCTTTTTTTTTTTTGCTACATATTTTCTTACTATGAACAAATACTGGATATTATTAAATGTTTTTCCTGCATTGAGATAATATGGTAATGTGAATTAAATTAGTTGTCTTTCTCATGTTAAACTAAACATATTCTTAGAATAAATTCTCCTTTGTTAAAAAAAAAGAATAGAAATCAGTGACAATGTAATTATCATATGACAATTGCCAGAGTTAATTTTTATTTATTTATTTATTTATTTATTTATTTATTTATTTATTTATTTATTTTCCAGACTTAATTTTAGTAAGAACAGCATGGTGGTCTGACAATGACTACTTGATCTGTAGTTCTTTTTTTTTAAACACTTTTTTACTTTCTAAATTTACTTTATCTTAATAAAACTAGTCTTTTAAAAACTTCAAGTTTATTCCATTGTAGTCACTCATATTGTTTCATTGTTTCATTTATAATTCTAGTTCATTTCATAGAATCAAAGAAATTTATATTTCCCATACAATTATTTCTATGAGGTAGGTTACCATTAAATATTAAAAGAGTATTAAATTTAAGGTTATTAAGACACAAATTCATGGTACAAAATTCTGTGTAACATTTGATCAGAATTGGGGGAAAATTCTTGACATAGAAGAAAAATAGCTATAGTTATTTAGTACAGAGATTTAGTACTTTCTAAGTGCCAGACTCTGCGTTGTGAGCTTTATATACTTATCTGGGAAAGTTTATTGAAGCTGGAAATCTAAGTTTTGCCTAAATCTATAAATTGTTTTCTTTGCATCCTTTCCAAGCATGATATTTCACCACTCTGTAAATTCAAAGCACCATCTTATATATATGATTTCAGGTGAAGTAATTAATACTCCAATTTATGAAAGTCGGTCGTTTATTTAAGATGATGTTTTTGAAAACAACTTGCCACAGGAGAAGCAGTTTTTTGTTTGTTTGTTCCTTTTAAATATCAGTCTCTCCTCTCATTGAAAGAAATGTTTTCATTAGGTGGTCTAGTGATAATGGACATCAACATACTCTGTGTTGAATTTTATGACTACAAATAGATCAATATTTTTGGAAGAAAAAATTTATCAACCTATAAAATAGGAAATGAATGTGTGCACAGTAAACAATTAAGGATTTTCAAAGACAAAATGGGCCATGTCACAAAGGGAGACACTTTCAATATGCTAGTTTAAAGAGCAATGTCAAGTACACATCATTTGGGTATTTACTATTTTTGTAAATTTGATAAATATTCACTTCAATGATTTTTAGTCTTATTTGTGGTTCCTTTAAGCTTTACCAGTGCCCTTGACTAGTGTTATTTTGACTAGAGCCTAAATATGATCAATTTTCCAAAAGGGAAATTTTCCAAAAATAAAATTTTTACTTGCTTTTAAAATGGAAGAAAGATTACATTCTTCTGAATCAAGAAGGAAGGTTTTAAATACAATTGTATGTGTGGTTAGGTGTGTGGGTGTGGAAGTAGGAGGTTCCCTTGCAACTTATGGAGTGAAACTGGTCTGCCGAAAAATATAAGAGAAGGGCTAAAGCAGAAGACTCAGGATCATTTTGTCAGTGGTGGGGGCCCTACTGAGGTTGGAGGTCATAAATCTGGAGCAGTGATCAATTGTTGAAGTCATTTGATTTTTTTCCCAGCAGCATAGACTATCCTTGACACAGAGAAAGAGAGTGCTGATTACAGAACCAGGACAGGTTTGGGGTGTACCAAGAGAGGTATATGTTGCTGACAAGAGATTAGTGGTCGGGGTGGGGCTTTTGAATATGAATCCTTTTGCTTACCCAACCTCCTCTTATGGAGATCTAAGTTGTATAACCAAACAAAGCAAGACGTAAATAAATACTGTACTACTAATGTCTATGTAGGAATCTCTCCCTTACCCATGGGTAGAGCTAGAAATTTGGAGAAAAATTTTTCTGTTAGTTTATCTTCTCCTTCATGTTTGAATATCTGGTCACTGATTTTTTTTTTTTTTTTTTACTTTTCCCCTCAGCTTTATTCAGATATAACTGACATATAACTTGTGTATGTTTAAGGTTTAAGGTTCATTTCATACATATACCTTGTAAAATTATTACCAGTGTAGCATTGGCTAACATTGCTATTACCTCATATTATTGTCATTTCTTTTTTGTATTGAGAACATTCAATATTTACTCTCAGCAACTTTCAAGTATATACTACAGTATTGTTAACTATAATCACTTATGCTGTACATCAGATCCTCTTATTTATTTATAAGATCCTCTTATTTATTTATTTAAAATATATTTATCTTATAACTGAAAATTTCTACTCTTTGACCAACATCTCCCTATTTCCTTCACCCTCCCAGGTCCTGGTAACTACCATTCTACCATATGTTTCTATGAGTTTGGCTTTCTTTGTTTCTATATATAAGTGATTTCATGCAGTATTTGTCTTTATCTTATTTATTTCACTTAGCATAATGCCTTAATGGTCCATCCATGGTATTACAAATGACAAGATTTCCTTCTTTCTCGTGGCTGAATATTACTATATTGTATATATACAGCACATCTTCTATCTATTCATCCATTGACAGGCAATTAGGTTATTTCCATATCTTGAATGCTGTAAATAATGTTGCAATTAATGTGAGAGTGCAGACATCTCTTCAATATCCTATGTTAATTTTCTTTGGATATATACCCCAAAGTGGGAGTGCTGGATCATATGATAGTTACATTTTTAATTATTGGAGGAACTTCCATAATGTTTTTGATAGTGGTTGTACCAACTTATATTCCCACGGTTAGTACACAAGAATTCCCTTTTCTCTACATCCTTGCCAACACTTGTACTTATTATCTTCTTGATAATAGCCATTGTAATATGTGTGAGGTGATATCTCATTATGCATTTGCTATATATTTGCAAATATGTAATTATTTGCAATGGAATTGTATGAGTTCTTTATATATTTTGGGTATTAACCCCTTATCAGATATGTGACTTGTAAATCATTTTTTTCCATCCCATAGGTTACATTTTCATTTTGTTGATTATTTTTGCTGTGCAGAAACTTTTTAGTTTGATGTAGTTCCACTTATTAAATTTTGCTTCTGTTACTTGCGCTTTTTATGACATGTCAAAAAATAAATGCCAAGACAAATGTCAAGGAAATTTTTCCCTGTTTTCTTTTTTTATTATTATTATTTTTTAATTTTTTATTGTTATGTTAATCACCATACATTACATCATTAGTTTTTGTTGTAGTGTTCCATGATTCATTGTTTGTCCATAACATTCAGTGCTCGATGCACAATGTGCCCTCTTTAATACCCTTCACCAGGCTAACCCATTCCCCCACTCCCTCCCCTCTAGAACCCTCAGTTTGTTTTTCAGAGTCCATCGTCTCTCATGGTTCGTCTCCCCCTCCGACGTTCTCCCCTTCATTCTTCCCATCCTGCTATCTTCTTCTTTTTCTTTTTCTTAACATATGATGAATTATTTGTTTCAGAAGTAAATATCTGTGATTCAACAGTCTTGCACAATTCACAGCGCTCACCATAGCACATACCCTCCCCAATGCCTATCACCCAGCCACCGCATGCCTCCCACCCCCCACCACTCCAGCAACCCTCAGTTTGTTTCCTGAGATTAAGAATTCCTCGTTTCAGTGAGGTCATATGATCCAACTCTTTCTCTGATTGACTTATTTCACTCAGCATAACACCCTCCAGTTCCATCCACGTCGTTGCAAATGGCAAGATCTCATTCCTTTTGATGGCTGCATAATATTCCATTGTGTATATATACCACCTCTTCTTTATCCATTCATCTGTCGATGGACATCTTGGCTCTTTCCACAGCTTGGCTATTGTGGACATTGCTGCTATAAACATTGGGGTGCACGTACCTCTTCGGATCCCTTCATTTATATCTTTGGGATAAATACCTAGTAGTGCAATTGCTGGATCGTATGATAGCTCTATTTTCAACTGTTTGAGGAACCTCCATATTGTTTTCCAGAGTGGTTGCACCAGCTTGCATTCCCACCAACAGTGTAGGAGGGTTCCCCTTTCTCCGCGTCCCCGCCAACATCTGTCCTTTCCTGACTTGTTAATTTTAGCCATTCTGACTGGTGTGAGGTGGTACCTCATTGAGGTTTTGATTTGGATTTCCCTGATGCCAAGCGATGTTGAGCACTTTTTCATGTGTCTGTTGGCCATTTGGATGTCTTCCTTGGAAAAATGTCTGCTCATGTCTTCTGCCCATCTCTTGATTGGATTATTTGTTCTTTGGGTGTTGAGTTTGATAAGTTCTTTATAGATTTTGGATACTAGCCCTTTATCTGATATGTCATTTGCAAATATTTTCTCCCATTCTGTCGGTTGTCTTTTGGTTTTGTGGACTATTTCTTTTCCTGTGCAAAAGCTTTTTATCTTAATGAAATCCCAATAGTTCATTTTTGCCCTTGCTTCCTTGACTTTGGTGATGTTTCTAGGAAGAAGTTGCTGCGGCTGAGGTCGAAGAGGTTGCTGCCTGTGTTCTCCTTTAGGATTTTGATGGACTCCTGTCTCATGTTTAGGTCTTTCAACCATTTGGAGTCTATTTTTGTGTGTGGTGTAAGGAAATGGTCCAGTTTCATTCTTCTGCATGTGGCTGTCCAATTTTCCCAACACCATTTGTTGAAGAGACTGTCTTTTTTCCATTGGACAATCTTTCCTGCTTTGTCCAAGATGAGTTGACCATAGAGTTGAGGGTCCATTTCTGGGCTCTCTATTCTGTTCCATTGATCTATGTGTCTGTTTTTGTACCAGTACCATACTGTCTTGATGATGACAGCTTTGTAATAGAGCTGGAAGTCCAGAATTGGGATGCCGCCAACTTTGATTTCTTTTTCAAAATTCCTCTGGCTATTCGGGGTCTCTTCTGGTTCTATACAAATTTGAGGATTATTTGTTCCATTTCTTTGAAAAAAGTGGATGGTATTTTGATGAGGATTGCATTGAATGTGTAGATTGCGCTAGGTAGCATTGACATCTTCACAATGTTCTTCCAATCCATGAGCATGGAACTTTTTTCCATTTCTTTGTGTCTTTCTCAATTTCCTTCATGAGTATTTTATAGTTTTCTGAGTACAGATCCTTTGCCTCTTTGGTTAAATGTATTCCTAGGTATCTTATGGTTTTGGGTGCTATTGTAAATGGATTCGACTCCTTGATTTGTCTCTCTTCTGACTTGTTGTTGGTGTATAGGAATGCCACTGATTTCTGTGCACTGATTTTATAGCCTGGTACTTACCGAATTCCTGTATGAGTTCTAGCAGTTTTGGGGTGGAGTCTTTTGGGTTTTCCACATACAGTATCATATCATCTGCAAAGGGTGAGAGTTTGACTTCCTCTTTGCCGATTTGGATGCCTTTGATTTCTTTTTGTTGTCTGATTGCTGTGGCTAGGACTTCTAATACTATGTTGAAGAGTAGTGGTGATAGTGGACATCCCTGCCACGTTCCTGACCTTAGGGGAAAAGCTCTCAGCTTTTCCCCATTGAGAATGATATCGGCTGTAGGTTTTTCATAGATGGCTTTTATGATATTGAGGTATGTACCCTCTATCCCTATCCTCTGAAGAGTTTTGATCAAGAAAGGATGCTGTACTTTGTCAAATGCTTTTTCTGCATCTATTGAGAGGATCATATGATTCTTGTTCTTTCTTTTGTTAATGTATTGTATCCTGTTGAATGATTTGCGGATGTTGAACCAACCTTGCAGCCCAGGGATAAATCCCACTTGGTCGTGGTGAATAATCCTTTTAATGTACTGTTGGATCCTATTGGCTAGTATTTTGGTGAGAATTTTTGCATCCATGTTCATCAAGGATATTGGTCTGTAATTCTCCTTTTTGATGGGGTCTTTGTCTGGTTTGGGGATCAAGGTAATGGTGGCCTCATAAAGTGAGTTTGGAATTTTTCCTTCCATTTCTATTTTTTGGAACAGTTTCAAGAGAATCAGTATTAATTCTTCTTGAAATGTCTGGTAGAATTCCCCTGGGAAGCCATCTGGCCCTGGGCTCTTGTTTGTTGGGAGATTTTTGATGACTGCTTCAATTTCCTTAGTGGTTATAGGTCTGTTCAGGTTTTCTATTTCTTCCTGGTTCACTTTTGGTAGTTGATACATCTCTAGGAATGCACCCATATCTTCCAGGTTGTCTAATTTGCTGGCATAGAGTTGCTCATAATATGTTCTTATAATTGTTTGTATTTCTTTGGTGTTGGTTGTGATCTCTCGTCTTTATTCATGATTTTGTTGATTTGGGTCATTTCTCTTTTCTTTTTGATAAGTCTGGGAGGGGTTTATCAATCTTGTTAATTCTTTCAAAGAACCAGCTCCTAGTTTCATTGATCTGTTCTACTGTTCTTTTGGTTTCTAGTTCATTGATTTCAGCTCTGATCTTTATAATTTCTCTTCTCCTGCTGGGTTTAGGCTTTTTTTGCTGTTCTTTCTCCACCTCTTTTAGGTGTAGGGTTAGGTTATATATTTGAGACCTTTCTTGTTTCTTGAGAAAGGCTTGTATTGCTATATACTTTCCTCTCAGGACTGCCTTTGCTGTATCCCAAAGATTTTGAACAGTTGTGTTTTCATTTTCGTTGGTTTCCATGAATTTTTTTAATTCTTCTTTAATTTCCTGGTTGACCCATTCATTCTTTAGTAGGATGCTCTTTAGCCTCCCTGTATTTGAGTTCTTTCTGACTTTCCTCTTGTGATTGAGTTCAGTTTCAAAGCACTGTGGTCTTAAAATATGCAGGGAATAATCCCAATCTTTTGGTACCGGTTGAGACCTGATTTGTGACCTAGGATGTGATCAATTCTGGAGAATGTTCCATGGGCACTAGAGAAGAATGTGTATTCCGTTGCTTTGGGATGAAATGTTCTGAATATGTCTGTGAAGTCCATTTGGTCCAGGGTGTCATTTTAAGTCTTTATTTCCTTGTTAATCTTTTGCTTAGATGATCTGTCCATTTCAGTCACGGGGTGTTAAAGTCCCCCACTATTACTGTATTGTTGTCAATGTGTTTCTTTGCTTTTGTTCTTAAATGCCTTATATAATTGGCTGCTCCCATGTTAGGGGCATAGATATTTACAATTGTTAGATCTTCTTGTTGGATAGACCCTTTAATTAGGATATAGTGTCCTTTTTCATCTGTTATTACAGTCTTTGTTTTAAAATCTAATTTGTCTGATATAAGGATTGCCACCCCAGCTCTCTTTTGGTGTCCATTAGCATGCTAAATGATTTTCCACTCCCTCAATTTCAATGTGGGGGTGTCTTTCAGTCTAAAATGGGTCTCTTGCAGACGGCATATTGATGGGTCTTGTTTTTTAATCCAATCTGATAGCCTGTGTCTTTTGATTGGGGCATCTAGCCCATTTACATTCAGGGTACCTTTTGAAAGATATGAATTTAGTGCCATTGTATTGCCTGTAAGGTGACTGTTACTGTATATTTTCTGTGTTCCTTTCTGATCTATGCTGCTTTTAGGCTCTCTTTGCTTAGAGGACCCCTTTCAATATTTCTTGGAGGGCTGGTTTCGTACTTGCAAATTCCTTTTAGTTTTTGTTTGTCCTGGAAGCTTTTTATCTCTCCTTCTATTTTTAATGACAGCCTAGCTCGATATAGTATTCTTGGCTGCATATTTTTTTGTTTAGTGCTCTGAAGATATCATGCCAGTCCTTTCTGGCCTGCCAGGTCTCTCTGGATAGGTCTGTTGCCAATCTAATATTTCTACCATTGTAAGTTACATATCTCTTCTACTGAGCTGCTTTCAGGATTTTCTCTTTGTCTCTGTGACTCGTAAGTTTTACTATTAGATGTCGGGGTGTTGAGCTATTTTTATTGATTTTGAGAGGGGTTCTCTGTGCCTCCTGGATTTTGATGCCTGTTTCCTTCCCCACATTAGGGAAGTTCTCTGCTATTATTTGCTGCATATAACTTCTGCCCCTCTCTCTCTTTCTTCTTCTGGGATCCCAATTATTCTAATATTGTTTCATCTTATCATATCGCTTATCTCTCGAATCCCGCCCTTGTGATCCTTTTGTTGTTTCTCTCTCTTTTTCTCAGCCTCTTTATTTTCCATCATTTGGTCTTCTATATCGCTGATTCTCTCTTCTGCCTCATTTATCCTAGCAGTTAGTGCCCCCATTTTTGACTGCACCTCATTAATAGCCTTTTTGATTTCGACTTGGTTAGATTTTAGTTCTTTTATTTCTCCAGAAAGGGTTTCTCTCATAACTTCCACGCTTTTTTCAAGCCCAGCTAGTATCTTTAAAGTCATGATTCTGAACTCTAGGTCTGACATCATACTAATGTCCGTATTGAGTAGGTCCCTGGCAGACGGTACTACCTCTTGTTCTTTTTGCTGAGGTGATTTTTTTGGTCTTGTCATTTTGTCCAGAGGAGAATAGATGAATGAAAGAACAAAATGCTAACAGGTTAACAACGTTCCCAGGAAATATACTCTGTACAAATCAGAAAAGACCTGAAACCAGGGGAAAAGAAAAGGAAAGAAAGAAAAAAGAAAGAGAAAAAAAAAAAGAAAAAGAAAAAGATAAAAACAAAAACAAAAACAGAACAAAACAAAAAAAACAGAATATGATCAAATATCAGGCTAGTGCGTAGAACAGTGCCACACACTAGATTTTGGGCATATTTTGGTCTGTTAGTAAAAAGTGCCTCCTAAAATTTTAAAGGAAGAAAGACTTATATATGTACAAAATAAGGGTTTATACAATGAAGGGATGGAAGGTGACTGTAAAGATGAAAATTATAAAAGATTTTATAAAAGGAATTGATAAGAAGTTGTTTGAAAAAAGAAAGAAGATTAAAAATAAAGAGGAAAAAAAGGAGAGTATGTGATCAGGCAGGAGACTAGAACAAAGCCATACACTAGTGATTTAGGGTATATTTTGATCTGTAGAAGAAACTGTATCTCAAAATTTTAAAGAGAGAATAACTTATATATATATATATATATTTATGCCAAAAATAAGGGTAACTACTATGAAGGGATAAAATATGACTCTAAAAATGAAAAATAAAAAATGTTTTTTTTAAAAAGGGATTGATAAGATGTTGGTTGAAAAAGGGAAAAAGAAAAATTAAAAAAAAAAAGTTAAAAAAATTAACTTTGGAAAACTAATGAATCATGGTAAAAAAAAAAGCCATGAATTCTATGTGCAGTATTCCCCTAGTGCTGCAGTTCTTCCGTTCTCCTTGATTGGTAAACTTGGTCTTGGCTTGCTGGCTGTTCCTGCTGATCTTCTGGGGGAGGGGCCTGTGTCCGTGGTTTCCAGATGTCTTTGCCGGAGGCCGAATTGCCCCGCCCTTGTCGGTCCGGGCTAAGCCAGCTGCTCGGGTTTGCTCTTAGGACCTTTTTTTTCCCTGCAAGCTCTCGGTACAGCTTTGGAGGACCAGGGTGAAAATGGTGGCCTCCCAATCTCCACCCGGAGCTGAAAACTTGGGGCCCTGCTCCTCAGTGCTCCCCCAGAGAAAAGCAATCACTTCCGTCTCCCTGGTCTCTGGCTGCGCTCCGTGCTCACCCGGTCTGTGACCGAGCGTTTTTATCTCTGGCACCCGACCCCGTGTGGAGTCTCCAAACCAGCAGATCCCTGCGTGCGCTCCCGCGCCACTCCTCCTCGGGGAAGAAGGGGAGTTTCCCTGGCTCTGCCGCTTGTTGGGTCCCTGCTGGCGGAGCAGTGGCTCGACTGGGCCGCGGATCACAGTTTATGGCAACCCCGAGCTGAGAGCCTGCGCCTCGGCTCCGTCTCTGCAGCCGGCTTCCCGGCTCCAATACCTGGGAGCTCTGCCGCACTCAGGCACCCCCCGTTTTTCTGTGACCCTGAGGGTCCTGAGACCACACTGTCCCGCGAGGTTTCCACCCCCCGCTTAGCCACTGGAGCGACGTCCCTCAGCAGAACCGACTTCTAAAAGTTTTGATTTTGTGCTCCACGGCTCTATCACTTGCCAGAAGTGTCCAACGGAAGCCCCCTCCCCCGCCGTCTATTCTCCCAAATATCACCTCGGAATCATTTCTCTGCACGTCCTACCTTCCAGTAAGTGGTCACTTCTCTGTTCAGAGAGTTGTTGCTACTGTCCTCTTCGATCTCCTGTTGAGTTCATAGGTGTTCAGAATGGTTTGATCCCTATTCAGCTGAATTCCTGAGACCAGACGAAATCCAGGTGTCCTACTCCTCCGCCATCTTGCTCTGCCCCCTTCCCCTGTTTTCTTCTAGAAGTTTTGTGGCTTTGGGCTTTAAGTTTATAGATTTAATACATTCCAAGTTAATTTTTGTGGGTGGTGTAATATTTGGGTCCAATTTCATTCTTCTGTATGTAGTTACCGAGTTTTTCTAACAACATTATTTATTGAAGAGACTCCATTTCACCACTGAATACTCTTGACTCCCTTGTCAAATAGTAGTCAGCCATTTTTGCAAGGGTTTATTTCTGGGCTCTTGATTTCTGTTCCATTGGTCTATGTGTCTATTTTTTAAAATATTTTATTTATTTATTTGAGAGAGAGAACCAGTGAGAGAGAAACAGCACAAATGTGGGGGAGGGGAAGAAGGAGAGGGACAAGCAGACTCCCTCCTGAGCCAGGAGCCCAACTTGGGGCTGGATCCCAGGACCTTGGGATCATGACCTGAGCAGAAGGCAGATGCTTAACTGACTGAGCCACCCAGGCGCCCCTCTATGTGTCTATTTTTATGCCAGTACCATACTGTTTGATCACTATAACTTTGTAGTATAGTTTGAAATCAGGAAGTATGATGACTCTAGCTTTGTTCTTACTTTGGCTATTCACAGATATTTTTTATGGTTCCATACAAATATTAGGATTGTTTTTTTCTTTCTGTGAAAAATGCCATTGGAGTTTTGATAGACTTTGCACTGAATCTGTGGATAGCTTTGGATTACATGGCCACTTTAATGATATTAATTCTTCTGATCCATGAACATGGGATATCTTTCCATTTACTTCTGCTTTGTATTTATTTCATCAAACTTTACATTATTCAAAGTTTTATAATTTTCAGTGTATAGATCTAATAGTACCTCCTTGATTAAATTTATTCCTAATATTTATCCTAATATTTTATTATATTTGATGCTATTGTGAATGCTTTCAACATTTTCCCATTCACTCTGATGTTAGCTGTGGGCTTGTCATATACTGACTTTATTATGTTGAGTTATATTCTTTCTATACCCAATTCGTTGGACATTTTTATCAAGATAGGATGTCGAATTTTGCCAAATGCTTTTTCTGTGTCTGTTGAGATGATTAGAGGATTTTTATCTTTTATTCTATTAATGTGGTATATCTCATTGATCTGTATGTGCTGAAACATCCTTGCACACCAGGGATAGATCTCATTTGATCCTGATGTACGATCCTTTTAGTGTGTTATTCAATTCTATGTGCTAGTATTTTCTTGAGAATTTTTGTATCCATATTCACCTGGGATATTGACCTATAGTTTTTTTTTTTTCTTGTAGTGTCTTTATCTGACTGATATCGGAATAATAATGCTGGTCTTGTAATATGAGTTTGAGAGTGTTTTGTGCTCTTCAAGTTTTGGAGGAGTTTGAGGATTGGTACTAATTCTTCTTTAAATGTTTGGTAGAAAGAGAGAAGAATCAAATAAACAAAATCAGAAGTAAAAGAGAAGACATGGAAACTGATTCCACAGAAATGCAAAGAATCATGAGATGACTATGAACAGTTATATACCAACAAATTAGATGACCTAGAGGAAATGGTTTCTAGGAAATACATTCCTAGAAACATACAACTTACAAAATCTGAAAATCTGAACAAACCAATAACTAGTAAAGAGAATGAATCAGTAATCAAAAACCTCCCCCCAACAAAGGGACTAAATGGTCTAACTGGTGAATTTTGCAGTAGAGTAATTTCTGATGGAAGTGAGTCATTTTTAAGTAATACCTACTCTTTGTTGAATTAAAAGCTCTGCATGCACAAAGAAGACTTGAAAGGAATTAAAACATTGAGCTCCAAATAGTCTATGCTAAGAATTTTATGTACCTCATCTCACTCTTTAGAACAACCCATACTCTTTAGAACAACCCACTGGAGTATAGGTATTATTTCAGAGCTTTTACATATATGGAAATTAAGACTGAGAAAAATTAAGCAGGTTGCCCAAGGTAAAACAGATAGCACTGCGTGAAGCCATAATTTAAACTCAAGTCTAACTCCTAAGCTTATGTAATTTGTATCACTTGTCCTAATTTGTTATTGTTGATGTTCTTGTTTGTTTGTTTTATAAGTAGGTAGGTTTCTTTTTTTTTAAGATTTTTTATTTATTTATTTGAGAGTGAGAGAGCAGAGAGAGCAAGGGGAGTGGGGAGGGTGGGAGGGGAAGAGGGAGAGGGAGAAGCAGGCTCCCCGCTGAGCAGGGAGCCCAATGCAGGACTCAATCCCAGGACCCTGGGATCATGACCTAAGCTGAAGGCAGACGCTTAACTGACTGAGCCACCCAGGTTCCCCAAGTAGGTTTCTTGATACTAAAGTCCTTTCTTTTGAGAAGAAGCCAGTTTTGGGTATATAAATTAAGTCAAATTCTGACATTAAATTTTTTGCTTTTTCTAACATTATGTGGTCTCTCAATATAATTGTTCTACCATGGCTGCTAAAATTCTTACCAGTTGTCTGTCAGAGCCCTAAAGGTGTATATCTATCTATCTATCTATCATCTATCTATCATCTATTGAGAGAGATTGATAGATAGAGAGAGAGAGAGAAAGTGCACACAAGTGTGCAAGCGGGAGGACACGAACAAAGACTAAGCCTTGGAAGGAATATAGCATAAGTTCTGTCATACTCTGCTAATTGAGGCAAGTCATAAAGGGCTTCCCAGGTTCAAGAGGAGGGACATAGAATCCACTTCTTAATAGGGGATGGAAAAGTTCTATAAGAAGAAGAGGAAATGTTCCTCTTCAAACTTTTTTTTGGAAAATATGATTTTTCATAAAAATACTATCTCTAAAGACTGGTGAAAGATTAAATTTTTCCACACTGAGAAAGGAAATATACTTAATATTTGTAAAAGACCTTTTATGAACTTGTCACTTTATATGAATGACCTTATTTATTTCTTAAAACTATTGTTTTCACTTCACAAATGATGAAATTTGTTTAAGGCCACTTGACTTCTAAGTGCAGAGGTAGAATTCAACCCAACTCTTTTCTGACTCTAAAACCTATTATTATTATTATCCTCACCTTAGAAAGGAAGAGTTTGGGGGAAATACTCATTTGATATTTTTTAAAAGATTTTATTTATTTGAGAGTGAGAGAGAGACGAGTGAGAGAAAGGGAGAAAGAATCATCAGAGGGGAGGGCCAGAGGGAAAGGAGAAGCAAACTCTCAGGGAGTTTGCTTGAAGGGAGCCCGATGCAGGACTCAGTCCCAGGACTCTGGGATCATGACCTGAGCTAAAGGCAGACACTTAACCCACTGAACCACCAGGTGCCCCTCATTTGATATTTTATCAACATAAATTATCTATTAACCAGAATATTTTTCTTTCTATAGTTTTGCAATATTTCATATCCATAATGACATATCTATCTGTTTAATCAGTAAATAAATATTTCATTATATTTATTACCACTTTAGCAGTAAGTGCAATTCATTGCTTAGTAAAACAATTATATTTATAATTATAATACCAGTAGCATTGCATTATTAATGAACTGTTTAACATATCTAACTTCTTGGTCAGGTAGTGCTTTCCTTGATATCAGGGCAAATATCTAATTCATGTAAGTGTCCCTGCAAGCTAGAATAGTAAAGGATACTCATAATAGTGCATGTTTGATGAAGGAATACATTGAACCATTGAGAATACATGATGTAGTATTTCGTTTTCAGTTATTGAATTAGCCATAAAACTCTTCTCCATGTCTGTAGTAGAAAAATTTGTACAAATGGAGAAGTCTTGTAAGAACATGGGATTTTCTTATCTTTACATAGTATAAAATAGACTTGAACTACAGTAAATGAGATCTTTTTATTTAAAAAATATAAAGGCAAACATTTCTTGTGGAGTACATATTTAAGAATAATATAATTCAAAAATGTTATTTTACATATGTAGAAATTGAGGCCTGGAAAGATTATGTAAGTAGTCTAATTTAAAATCACACAGCTGAAGTCAAGAAAGTATTCTTACCTACATATACTTGCTTTTTCACTCTTTTTAACTCATTCTTGACAGAATGTTAAATAGGATGCTAGGGAAAATCAAATGTTTATGTCAATTTGGGAAGATTATGTTTTTTATTCCAGTTATGTCTCTATGTAGAGTCAAAGACTTAGATAGATTACATCTGGAGATGTCATTTAACTCTATATATTTGATCATTTTATGAAATAGCTCTTTATGGAGAAAAATAGAACACTAAATGGAGAGTCACAATTTTGGCATTTATTAGCTCTGTATCCTTTAACACACTGAATGTTTCCAAGTCTCTATTTCTTTATTGCAGAATTTAATAGTTGTAGTGTTTCTTGACGTGGGTCTTTACAACCCTGTGTGGTTGATTTGAAATGTGTATATATGGGGTGGAGTGTTGTTTTGTTATGACTGGGGACACTCTTGGTAATTAGTAGATAAAACGCCAGGGAAAATAAGTATCTTTTAAATGTGTGGGAATCAACTCACATAATAAAACATTTTCTTGACTAAAATGCCAGTACTACCTATGTAGAGAATCAATGGAATCTTTTTCTAATTCTGAAACTTCTTTGTAAGGCAAATTGGTTGAGAAAATGTGTCTTAGTTTCAATGCATGTTAAAAGGTGAATAGATTATTTTTTTTGCCTTGCGAAAAAATTAGCATCTTTTTTGTTTTGCTTTCTTTCAATGTGACTTTAAACTATCTTGTAAAAGTTTAGACTTTAAGAAATCCCATAAGTGAATTACCTCTCAAAATAGGTCTCTGAGTCAAGTTCTAGGATGAATTTTGGAAAAATCCACTTGAGTCAGTGTTGGATCTTCTGAGAACTCAATGCATTTATAACTGAAATTACTCTCCCTTTAGACAATGCAGGTGGGAGAGAGAAAGATATAATGATAGAAGAAAAGGTTTAAAAGGTGCAGTGTGGAGCTGCCTTACTAGCCCATTAGGATGTTTTACAGAGAGGACAATCCAAGGACATGTATATCTCCTAATGATATATAAATCATGTTAGGACTTGTGCTTAATGGAATTGCATTTGAACTCTGAGAATATCTTTCAGGAGACTGAACAAGCTGTGCTATTTATGGTCATTAGGTGGTAAGGATGCTGACACATCCTTTTATTACTAGAACTTAAATATATCATCATGGTATCTTTATCCTATCGGGTACAGATTAGAAAGTGTTTTTACCATGTCTGTAAGAAAGAAATACACTTTTTCTTGTATTAAGCAAAGGCATATGCTAATCTTATTAATAATCTGATAAGATAATTAATAGTATAATTTCTATTATAATAAGATTAATATTTCTATTATAGCATAGAAAGTGAAGTAGAAATTTTTATTTTACTAACAATCACATTTCTAAGCTTTCAAATATATTTCAAATTGCACTGATCTTTGTTTCGTGTTTTAGACCTTTTGCCTCAAAGATTAAATATTTTGACTTAAGGTACTCTAGCTTGTACGTCTTACTGCCTGCATTGCTGAGAACAATGTTAAGTTCCTGGTCAGAATCCTTGAGTTGAATTCATTCAAGAAATAACATTCTTAGGAAGCCCACCTTTATGTAGG
This sequence comes from Zalophus californianus, assembly GCF_009762305.2. NCBI lineage: Eukaryota > Metazoa > Chordata > Mammalia > Carnivora > Otariidae > Zalophus > Zalophus californianus. The sequence goes on from NC_045605.1 coordinate 47,277,608, forward strand.
GGATCCCTTCAGGAACTATGACAGAGCAGAGAGGGACTTAAATTTCCTGGTTTGGTCACTTGTTAGCTATATCACCCCAGGGTAGCAATAGGTTTAGATATGTGTCTTGTAAGCAATAGGTTCTTTTTTCTTTTTCTTTTTTTTTTTAAGATTTTTTTTAAGATTTATTTCTTTATTATAGAGAGAGGGAGGGAGGGAGAGAACGCAGAGAGGGAGGGGCAGAGGGTTAGGGAGAGAATCTCAAGGAGACTCCCCACTAAACATGGAGCCCATCACGGGGCTGGATCTCATGACCCCTAGAACATGACCTGAATGGAAATCAAGAGTCAGGCGTACAGCCCACTGAGCCACCCAGGCTCCCCAGCATTAGGTTCTGATATGTCACTTTCTCTTTAAGCTGTGTGAACTCTATTGCATTTATGAAACTTAGTAGTGATAACTACCATCTCAATTTAAAAATATGTTTTAATCATTAACCGTCAGGGAAATTCAAATCAAAACCACATTGAGATACCACCTTACATCAGTTAGAATGTCAAAAATTAACAAGGCAGGAAACAACAAATTTTGGAAAGGATGTGGACCCTCTTACACTGTTGGTGGGAATGCAAGCTGGTACAGCCACTTTGGAAAATAGTATGGAGGTTCCTCAAAAAGTTAAAAATAGAGCTACCCTACAACTCAGCAATTGTACTACTAGGTATTTACCCCAAAGATACAGATGTAATGAAAAGAAAGGGCACATACACCCCAATGTTCATAGCAGCAATATCCACAATAGCCAAACTGTGGAAGGAGCCGAGATGCTCTTCAACAGATGAATGGATGAAGAAGATGTGTTTCATATATACAGTGGAATACTACTCAGCCATCAGAAAAGATGAATACCCACCATTTGCGTCAACATGGATGGAACTGGAGGGGATTATGCTAAGTGAAATAAATCAAGCAGAGAAAGACAGTTATCATATGGTTTCACTCATATGTGGAATATAAGGAGTAGCACAGAGGTCAATAGGGGAAGGAAAGGAAAACTGAACGTGGGGAAATCAGAGTGAGTCAAACCATGAAAGACTATGGGCTCTGTGAAACAAACTGAGGGTTTCAGAGGGTAGGGGCTTGGGGGATGGGGTATCCCAGTGATGGGCATTAAGGAGGACATGTGTTGTGATGATACACAACTAATTAATCATTGAACTCTAAAAAAATGATGAAAGATTAAAGCTTGTGCAAACTTTTGGAAAAAAATTAAAAATGTGTTTTACTTTTAAAATGGAGTTTGTTAGTATTTGTGTTATTAGAATTGATGTACACCCAATAAATACTAGTAAGAGACAATAAAATGTTTTTAAAAAAGAGGTAATAGCTCTGTGTTGTTAAGAGCAGAAGAAAAGTTTTCTACATTAAATCTGAGTGATGTCTTCTGATGTTTAAAATCTAAATCTTTCCAGTTTATGTAGCTTCTCACTTTTCCTCTTATTTGTCTGAATCCTGCACATGAAGATGTACTACCAGAAAATTATTCTAATACTGTTGCTGATAGGAATATTTATGGCTTGGGGTGCTTGGGTGGTGCACTTAGTTAAGCATCTGACTCTTGGTTTCGGCTCATGTCATGATCTCAGGGTCATGACATCAAGCTCTGTGTTGGGGCTCTCAGCACAGAGTCTGCTTAAGATTCTCCCTCTTGGCACATTCTGCATGAAGCACTGGGTGTTATGCACAAACAATGGATCATGGAACACTACATCAAAAACTAATGATGTAATGTATGATGATTAACATAACAATAAAAAATTAAAAAAAAAGATTCTCCCTCTTCCTCTGCCCCATCCCCCCCACTATCTCTCTAAAATAAATAAATAAATCTTAAAAATATTTATGGCTTACTTTTGTATAAAGGTTATAGAAACCATTAGAAGCAACATGCTAGCACTCCAATCAATAAATGACTAATTGAATTAATTTTATTTATTATTACTCTTGATTTGATTTTTCACTGGAGGTTTTGTTTTTGTTTTTTGCCTTTTTTTTTTTTTTTTTGGTATCATAGCATTTTGTTTTTCTTTTAACATTTCCTTGAGACAGAGTAGAAGTTTTTCTCCTTCAGGATACCTCTAGAAACCAAAAGGTTTTATACGAGCATTCTAAGGCAAAGATTGGTTTCATTCATTCCTTCCTGCAAAACCCAATATAATAATTGTCCCTCCCTTTCACCTTCACTTCATCTTCTGTCACTCTCCCCTTAGATTCCTGTATTTCAGTTCCATAGGCCTATTTCTTGCCTTTGGCCTTTTGTATCTGCCATCTTTTCTTCCTGGAATGCTCTGCCTATAGATTTTCATAGATTTTTTACCAACCACTTCTTATGTTTAAAATCCCAGCTCAAATGTCACCTCCACAGAGAAGTTTTGCCTAATGACTGAAATGGAAATAAACTGTCCCATCAGTCACTCTCTATAATGCCATTCTCTTTTATTTCATTATAGCATTAATCAGTATTAGAAATGTTCTTGTTCACTTATCTGTTGTTGTTATTTGTCAGTCTCCATTCTGCCCAGAAGATAAATTCAGTGAGAACAAAATTGTTTACCACACAATTCATAAGATGTAGAAAAGCGCTGGCATATAGTAAATTTCCCAGTAAATATTTATTCATTGAATGAATGAGTTAGGTTATATTACAGTGAAAACTAACAGTATCCATTGTTTCTTTTATTTAAAATGAATAAGCTGTCACTTTTAGAAAGAACCCTAGAGGACATCTTCAGACTTTGATCTTAAGCATATAGAAACAGGGTCAGACAGGTAAAGTTACTAGATTTCACAAAGCTAGACATTGAGAGTCAAGGATGTATTCAGAGGTCCCCAAACACATATTTGTAACTCCAAAATCTAAAACCTCTTAAAAACCAAAAGTTTTGTGTAACTTTGGCATGAAAACTTACTTGGTTGCAAAACCCAACATAAACTAATATGAGGCTACTTATAGGTTTTTTTAATGTATCCTAGAAAATATGACTATTCATATATTTCATTGCAGAAATACTAATACATTTGATTATAGGCTTTTGCCCCAGATCCTGATGGAATCTATTATATAACACCTGGTATATACACTGTGTAAGGTTTCTAAAATTCAAACAATTCAAACATTTCCTTTTTTTTCTTTTCAAATAATCTCTATGCCCAGTGTGGGGCTTGAAATCAGGACCCTGAGATCAAGTCACATGCTGTATCAACTGAACCAGCCAGATGCCTCTAAAAGTCAAACATTTCTAAATTCCCAAATGCAACAGACCCTAGGGATTTCAGATAAGGTAGGGTAGACTTATGTTTCAACTATATGCCTTTTCTCATTGAAAAATCAGAAGACTAAAATCAGTTTAGCCACACAAGAGAGTAAATAAATCATTTGTTCTGCAGATGAGAAAGCTGGGAGATTGAGTTATACAAAACTACATAGAAAGCCACAGAGCAGCAAACATCTTACTCCTAGCCCAGAAGACTGTCTTTCAAATCCTAAATAGAAAAGGACGTTAAAGATACAACATTTCATTCTCTTTTCTGGACATTGCACATAGATCATTCTGGTAATCTTCACAACTACCTGCAGTCTATATCAATATTATCTTCATATTTGGATGAGTTTCTTTAAGAAGTTATATAGTTGTCCAAGGTCATGCAGGTATAAATGGCACACTAAGAATTTGGACTCAGGGCAGTCTGGCTCAAAACAGCTATAGTTGCAATTATGGCTTCTAATACATGAAATTTTCCTAAGAATAAGATTATCATATGATTCCTTGAAATTCTTTATGTGTGATAAATCCTCTTTTAATTGTTGAAAATAGATCAAGTTAAGTTCTCAAAAGATAGAAAGGCATTTAAAATTCTATAGAGGTAAAAAAATGAAATCTTACCATTTGCAACGATGTGGTTGGAACTAGAGGATATTATGCTAAGCAAAATATGTCAACCAGAGAAAGACAATTATATGATTTCATTCAAGTGGAACTTAAGAAACAAAACAGATGAATATAAGAGAAGGGAGGGAAAAATAAAATAAGATGAAATCAGAGAGGGAGACAAACCATAAGAGACTCTTAATTATAGGAAACAAACTGAGGGTTGCTCAGGGGGAGGTGGCCAGGGGGATGGGGTAAGTGGGTGATGGGCATTAACGAGGACACATGATGTAATGGGCACTGGGTGTTATATACAACGGAGGAATCACTGAAATCTACTCCTGAAACTAATAATATGCTATATGTTAATTAATTGAATTTAAATAAAATTAAATTAAAAAAATAAAATTCTATAGAGGTAGATCACTTTTTCTATTGGAATGCTAAGGTTTCAAGATCATTTGGGAGCTTCCACACTTGTTAGGTGATAATAAACTAAGAATATTTAGACATTCCAAATATACTAATTATTCATCTACTATATTAAATCAGAGGTTTCAAACAGCAAAAATCAATTATTGAACAAAAGATAGCACTGTTTCTCAAACTGCAGTGATATACCCTTGACAAAGGAAAAGTAATTCTCCTAGAACTCCCAAACTTGAACTGAATTATTTTTGTATTACTTAAATATTCATAAGATTAAGCTATTTAAGTTCTATATTCTAATAGCTCCTATACAACTATTAAACCAAAGCTGATTTACAACTTAAGTACAGTGAAAACTAGAAACAAATGCAACACAAATGAAAGTCATTAATTCAGTATGAAAAATGGTGTTTATTGAAATTAAATCATCATCTTGCAATATCCATATGGTAATAACTGCTTCTGCATGGTTCTTTTAAATTTGTTATGGCATATGACTGTGTGCTGTATAAGAGCTCAATTTTTCTGGAACTTTTCTGTATTGTTTGTATTGTATTTGAACAACTGTGAAGTGTTAGTCCACGTAGTGGTCCTTGAGGTCATTTGGTCTGTGTTTGGCTTGCATGCATCATTACATAGCAAGTCCTCCTCTGTTCTTTTCTTATTATCTCTGGCCAATTAAAGGAGAATAGTTTGTATCTACATGGTTGTAAACACAAACACCAGCGTAGACATTAAAATAATAATGTCACACTCAGTTAAAATGTGGTCATCCGAGTGAACTAGCATATATTTCTATCAGTACTTTAAAAAGGAGAACACCAAATTAAAAGTTATCATGGGGAAATTGTGAACTTTACAAACCTCCAAGAGTCCAAGGATCCTAATTTGAGAAACACTGCATAGCATATCATTTACTGGTTTATCTTTAAAGCATTAATTATTATTTCCAATTTCTCTTTCAACTATCAAATCTTTGTTTATAATTTCTTCTGAGTGTGATATTCTGTTGCCATTTTTGCAATATCTTTCTTCTAAGCAATCCAAGTTTCTTCCTGAAAGATTAACAAAATTTCTTTAGATTATGTGGACAAACTAGAGCATAATTTCCATGATTAATGTATTAGGGGTAGAAAATTACAGCATCTCAAGGAAGAGTACAGGTATTTGCAGGTTTGAGGGGGAAAAAAAACTTGCTTGGGCTACCCAATTAAAGTCTTTACCAATTAAATCATAATTGGTATCAGTGTGGTAAAGACTATTAATTTCTTTTCAAAAGATAATGCAGATATGTCAACCAGGGTTGAAAATTACTGATAGCTGAAGGAAAGCCAACAATATTACTCCTGTTTTACATAGTTCTCTGATGGCATCCAACATCTAAGAATTAAATCTAAGCTCCATAGCATAGACTATAAAAGCTTCTAAAACCTAACCATTGTCTGTGTCATGATCATTGTCTTAACAGTCCTTTGCTTGGTTTCCTCTCTTAGATTTGAATGTATCTGGTAATGGGTTTATTCAAGTTCTCAAAAGTTTTTTTTTCTAATTAATGGTTTATTATGGGTAGGGCAAAGACAGGTAGCTTCTCCTCTTGCTGTACCCATAGAAATTATTGCTAAAGATGCATGGGATTTTTTTCTATTAAACCAGATTGGTCTTGGAATTATTCTCAGTGTGGTCCTCCAGACAGCCAATAGTAGCTGAAAAAATTTGGTTCATGAGTTGTATCTATTTGCATTCTGTGACTTAAAATATTCTTTGTGATAATGATGAAGCTGTGTTCTTAGATGAGATTAAAATCAATATGCTTAGTTTGTTCCTCCAAATTTTTGACCCTTTCGGGGCCATATTTGTAAAGCCAAACCCTTGCTCTCTAAAGAGGAGGACTGTTAATTATCAAACACATGGAAAAAAGTTGAAAACCTTCTAACCACCCTGAGGCTAAATCTGACAGTTACAATGATCAGGTAATCCTTAGATGTTTAGTTATCCCATGAATAGGTATTAAGCATACATACCATATGCCAGATCCTGTAAAAGAAGCATTCCCATACCTTAGTTCACTGAAGCCATACAATAAATATCTGGATCAAATATTATTATTTTCTATTTATAGATAAGAAAATAAGATTCAGAAATATTAATGGACTCCCCCAGTATTGCCAAACTATTAAATTAGTGTGTGAGGAATCAAATAAGTCAGTATTCCTACTACTTCATTCATTCAGCAAATATTTATTGGGAGATTACCTTAATGGATTAAATACCAGAAAGATTTCTAAGCTTTCTGAACTTAGTAATAAAATTTAGCCCTTGTAATATTACCATGAGGACCAAATGAGCAAAGGAACATATTTTGAAAAAATAAAAGCACTTTGCAAATGGGAGTTATTGGTAGGATTATTATGAATGTGTACTCTTTATCTAATGTGTATTGCTGACTTATTTAAATTCCTAACAGTACATTCCTCCAAGCACATAGAAAGGAAAGTGAATGGACAGAACCCACTGGGTAATGTTAAAGGAAATGCACAGCCTGTGATAGAAATAGAGGACATAATACTCAGTTCTTGGGAATAAGATCTCAAGAGGTAGATCTGAAATTTATTTAAATGATAGCTGCTTTACAAAAAGCCTGCCACTGTGCATAGATTTGGGAGTCCCCTTAGGAATGGGAGGCAGATCTGCCATGCTTCCCAAGGCATCTTGTTATCTCTATATGTGTGTGAGGTTTATTGCTCTGTTACCTAAGTGCTTAGGCAAACACTCATTTTTCAGCTCCAGGTATGAGTTTCCTTTTTATAGACATGGGAATATTCAGTCATGTGAACTCTGGAATGCTAAATTGAAACTATACCCCTGCCAATAACCAATTTATTTGTCAGAACCTTTCATAATCTTAAGACTCTAGCTCTTCCATTAACCAATCAGGCTATTTTGAAACTTTTAATAACTAAAACAAAGAAATAACAGAAACAAAATCCAGAGTGAACCATATTAAGGGAAATATTTTCTATATTGTTATCTCCGTATTTTTGCTGGTCATCTAGTAGGAATAGGAATCTATTGCTCATTCTTTCGATGTCCAAGCTCTATCAGAAAAGTCCAAGTCTTGTATCAAGAGATGGTTATTTCCCTCATTTTGCAAAGGATATTTCAAGTTTAAAAAAAATAAAGCTTATATAAGACCAGATATATGTCTTTTTGAGCATGATGCAAGCCAGATTCAGAACATGTATTAAGTAGCAAATTTGCCATCTTGATATATTTAGGTGAAGAAATCCAAGCAGAGAATAAAAATAAAAATCTCCCTTGAGATCTCTATGATAAGTGGTACAGGGGTATCTGTCCAGCAGCCTTTAGGGTTACCCTCTCACTCACAGAGGTGGTAGACATATTTCTACTACATAATGTAGTATCACTATAATTAATTTGTCTAAGGTGACTAATAGAACCTGAGCCAATCTCTCTTTCCCTGATATTTAGAATTGTGACCAAGGGATAGTCAATCCAAACTTCTGGTCCAGACAGAAACTGAGCTGATACAAGAACTGCACTCTCACTCTAAACACATGGAATTTCTAGAAAAAAAATAAATTTAATAATAATGAGTTTAAAAAAATAAAAGTAAAATCTTCAAATGGCAAAAACAGAAAATCCAACTGTGAGTAGAAGGGGAAATTGGGATTACATCTGGTATATACCTCAAGAACTGGGGCTTAATGCCTTCATAAGAATGATACTTGAGGCCAAAAACCCATATATAGTGGGCAGCTGTAACTGGATTCTCCATATAAAACATAGAAAATTCCATACAATACAGGAGGCACCATAAAAGTTGGCTGGTAATTCCAGTCTTAGAAGGTATAAAAGGACATACCTGATGTGCCTCCTCAGGTTCTCTTGGTACTGTCATTTTGCATCTTCAACAACTGGGATACTACCATTTAGGAATGTAGAACCTGAGAACATATTTCTTTCTAAAGATAAATTCAGAGACAAAAATTATAACATACACACCAGTCTAGTATGATAGGAGGTAATTAGAATAAGCAGCAAATATGAATAATTATATGAGGGGACTTAGAAATAATGATTTGAAAGCAATTTTAATTATAAATGCCTTTAAAATTTTAAAAGCTTGCTCATGCTTCCCACCCACCAAATCACAGATGCTTCTAAATTCATGATTGAAAGAACAATATGTGGATTCAGGAGGTGCTGCCTAAGTGCCTGTTGTCTGAGAAGCCTAATGTACTTTGTAAAATCTCTCTGGCCACAGTCCCTGTCTCACAGTAACCTGTAAACAATGGATGCCATCTGAAAGATGCTGGTGATCATCATTATAGAGCCTAGGGTAAGACTTGCTGGCTGATAATCTTAAGAGGGACAAGTACCCAGAGAACCACACGGCTGACTTTGAAGTGAACAGAAAGCAGGTGGGGCTAGCTTTATGGGCACACAGCTAGGCAAGAAGGTCATGACCAGTTGAAGGCCCTTTTCTACTGAGACACTGATGTTATATTGATGTGTTTCTTCATCAGTTACCTTGAGAGTATAGAAACCCCCCCAGAATAAATGGAACCTGGAAGTTAAGCATTTCTGTACCAATGTGTACATCATGCTTGTTGGGAACAAAAATTGTCTTTTGGCAGATGAGTACATGAGCTGAGAGCTAGCCAGGATGAAGCAACAGTCAATAAATCCTGATAAGTTCCTAGAGATATGACAAATGAGAGTGGCCCTTTTGGGTGCATGGAGTGTTCAGCAAAACTAAAGATAGAGTGGGGAATTTTTTGAAAAGGCCACGAGAGTGGTATTGAAATAAATCTATGGGAAGAAAAATGCTTGGTGCCTTGTTTTATGAAATGTCAACTGTAAACAGTCCTCATATAGTTAACTTTTTAAGTTTTTATGTGTTTATGAATCTTAATGTATGATTATTAGCCTTTTTCATTTACTTATACCTAAGATTACAAATCAGAAATTGTCTTGCTACTCTGTTTACAAGTAACCATGATTATTGATGACTTCCATAACCAAACTATCTGCCCCACCAGCGTCCCTCTACTACCATTCTAGCATCCCTTCTCAGCACTACCACTTGACCAAGTATCAATTCAAATAATTTCCCAATCTATCATTCCTTCTTAGAAAGATGAAATGCTGGTATCTTTTGTGAATTAGACTGTAACTACTTTATAAATAACATGGCTTGCCAATCACGTATCAGCTTCAAGGCATTCTGGTGATTTATCACTTCAGAACTTTCCTCTTAATCAGATTTCACTGGTTATGTAATTTTTGGAAATGTGCACAGACTGAAAGGCCCAACATAAGTCCATGTCACTGTGTAGCAAAGGTAGAGGTATGGTTTTATGTTAGTTATTTTACATTCACTGTGTAATTAGTACCCCTTAACTCACCAAGAATAAATAGATCTGCCCCAACTAGATGTAGTAGTTTTATAAAATTGAATTTAATACTGATATTTGTCATTTCTGTAGGGAATTATAAAAAGAAGAAGAGGACAACTTGGGCTAGAAATAAAAAATACAGTTATTGAAAACCAGTCAAACAAACAAACAAACAAAAAACACAGTTAAATGCTAGACAAATCTTAATAATTAGTAAGTTAAAAAATAGATGTGAATCACCCAGAATATAAGAGAGAGAAAATGTAAGGGAGAAGTTAAGAGACATGGATGATAGAAGGAGAAACAGTGGCATTAATATAAATAGGGTAGAGAGAAGAGAATCAGGTGGGGGGTAGGAATGACAATTTTGGAGAGATAGTGTCTGAGAATTTTCCAGAAGAAAAACATGATTTAATCTTCAGGTTAGGGAGCACACCAAGTCTCAAGCAAAAAGTAAATAAAAGCAAACCCACACTCAGGCACATCATAATGAAACTACGAAACATAAAGAATAAAGACAATCTTAAAAGTGGAAAGAAAAAAGAAATTATCCAAAAAGGAACAGGAAGCAGGCTTCCTGACAGGACCAATAGACACCAAGAGATGACCAGTTAGGCTGAGTTGGTCAATAGAAAGAAGATTAAACCTTAGAGTAAAAGCAAATTTATCTCCTCCTTGTCCTGTGTATGGAGAAAAAGAGCAAGCCATTCAGCAGAGATAAAGAATGAAGCAAGCATGTCTGTAGAAAAGCAGAGGGGACAGATCAGAAGAGAACAGTTTGTGTTCTTAATGATTTCCCAGGATCTGGCTCCATCCCTTGAAAGATCTACCTATCCTTGACTTCCATAAAATAATCCATAAACTTCCAATAAAATTTGTTTCTTAAAATGTTTTTTGTTTAAGTTACTTTAAGTTGGCCTCTGTTATTTCTAACCATAACGGTACTAAGAGAATCTCTCAAAGGTTCCAAGGACCTAACAAAAGATCAAATTCATATAGTGTTTATTGAGTATCTATTTATATGTAAGTCTGTGTATTTCAAGGTTGTGATGTGGTGGTGTTGGAATTGTAGGGGCAACAAGAAGATAAGTGAGGCCAAGTCTATGCATTAAGTAGTTTATAATCCAGGGGAGAGAGATGAGTATGTGGATACTGACTTTAATGCTTGACAAGATTAAAATCTTGGTAAAAGCTTTGTTGAGTTCTATTAATTGATTTACCAATCATCATAGCAACAGTAAGGCCTAGAGAGCTGAAGTGACTTTTCTGAGATCACACAGGTTACTTAATGGTGGTGCTGGGATTTTAACACAAGTTTGATTCTAAAGTCCACAGACATATCCTGCCTAATACCAATAATAATATCTGCCAATTATGTGCCAGGGGCTCAGAAGTTTTATAAGATTATCACATTTCATCTTTACCCTATATATGACACTGACATTAATAACTTCATTTGTAGTTAAGAAAATAAAGTTTAACATTCTTAAGTAGCTTAGGGTCATCCAGTTAGTAAGTGGTGAAACTAAAATTCAAATTGGGATGAAGTGAGGCTTATACTCATTCTCTTCTCACACACATCTCACTACAGGTCCTTCAGTGCTCACTAAGATGGGATTCCAAGAGGACATCCCGTCTTCTGAGGTCTCCAGATGAGAATTGATTTCTATGCTTGCATGTACCCTAAGACTTCAGAGGACATGTATTAAGCTCCTTAAAAATTCTCTCACTAATACTATCTCCACTGATAGCATGAGAGAGGGCCTATGTTCCATGGCTCAGCAAACTTATAGTGAGGGAACAGGAAACCAGTTCTTTCCTCATGAACACCCAGTATCTCTGAGTGTTCTCTTGTAGCCTCCATTCTTGGCTTTGGGGAGATGAAGGGGGTCCTTTCCCCCAGAGTGGAAGTTAGCAATAGCTTGCTCACTGTATCCCTGTGCTGTCCTTTTTTAACCTGTACATGACTGTGGTGGTGGTGGGTGCCCAGGTCTAAGGGAAGAGCATCTCTATGCCATCCCGGCAGAGAGGTATCTGCCTTAACTACAGGTAGCTAGTTGGATGCTCTGCAAATTTTAGATATAGTGTACTTAGCGTAATTTTTTCTTATCTTAGGATTGAACCATGAGTCTAGGACAGGTCCTACTCAATACCAATTCGGTCATGACAACACAAAAATTCTGCTTAACTTTAAAATGGCGGCTATATGAAGAAATAGGAGAGATGACTAGGATTGGAGACAGGCTTACATTTGTAGCAGGGCCAAGAGAAGCTAATCCTGGTCTGCATATTGCTCAGTCATAAACCTACCACAAATTTTGACAGAAAGAACCAAAGTTTTCATCATTAGATTTTACCACACTAGTCTCATGATGGAATGCTGAAATGTCCGTTTTCAAGCAAACTTTGTTCTATGGAGCCCTATGATTTAAATAAGGTGCCTCAGGAGGTGCTATAGAGAGGGATAGAAGGAAACCCCATACCTACTTTAACTATACCTTCTTCTAATTTTACTTATTTATTTAATAAGTATTTATTAAACAATTCCTAAATATCAGGCTAGAATCTGGAACATTTCTGTGAATAAGAGTTGGCTCATGGAGTTTATAGTCTAATGGAGAAAACAGACATCAGTCAAATAATCACACTAGCCAATGCATATAGCACACCTAGTTAAGCCCTCTGAAAAATACATATAATTCTTTACAAGACTATTGAAATAATTCTAGAACCACAGGTCAGAAAAACCTTTCCCAAGAAAGGGGCATATGAGTTAAATTCAGAAAAAAATGAGTTGTTAACTATATGAGGTGATGATTGGGAGGGAGGAGTGAAACAGGAAGAGGACATTCCAGATGGAGAGAACAGAATGTGCAAAGGCCCAATGACAGAAAGAAGAATGAATTCAAAATTTAGATGTTTATATGGCTGGAGTACAAAGAATAGTGAAAGAAAGGTATGAGATGAGGCTGGAGAGAATAGGTGAAAAATGGCTTGCAGACCAAATTGGTTTCTTTTCTTTTTATTCTAAGAATAATTTATCACCACTGAAGTATTTCAAACGTAGGAAGAGGTATTTCAGGTTAACATTTTAAAATTAAACAGTATTTTGAGATAATTCTAGATTCAGATGCAATTGTAAGAAATAATGTATAGAGATTCTGTATACCCTTCACCCAGAGTTCCCCAATGGTAACATCTTGTAAATCTATATTACAATATTACCACTAGTATACTGACATTGAAACTATCAAGATATAGAACATTTCCATCACCCAAAGGATCTCTCATGTCAACCTTTTATAGTCTCACTCATTTCTTGTCCCTGCCCTGTATGTAATCCCTGGCAACCACTTATCTGATCTTCATTTCTATAATTTTGTCATTTCAAGAATATTATACAAATGGAATAATACATGTAACCCTTTGGGATTGGCTTTTTTTCTAATCAGTATAATTATCCAAGCAGTTATTCAGGTTGTTGCAGGTATTAATAGTTTTTGTTTTGTTTTGTTCTGTTTTGAATTGATGAGTAACATCCCATGGTATGGATATACTGAAGTTTGTTTAATCATTCACCCATTGAAGAGTATCTGAGTTGTTTCCAGTTCTGGCTATTATGAAAAAGCTGCTGTAAGTATTCATGTACAGGTTTCTATGCGAATATGTTTTCATTTTTTTGGAGATAAATGCCTAGGAGTTCAGTTGCTGGGTTGTATGGTAGTTGCATGTTGAGTTTTTAAAGAAATTGCCTAAAAACTAAAAATCTAGTTTTTTACTAAAACTTCCCAGTTTTCATTTTAGATTTTTATCAGAAATGTTGAGTGATCCAGTTTTTCTGCATCCTCACCAGCATTTAGTGCTGTGATGGCTTATTGTTTTATCCATCTTAATGGGTATATAGTGTTATCTCATCATGATTTTAATTTGCCTTTTCCAAAAGGTTACTGATGCTGAGTATCTTTTATGTGCTTGTTTTCCATCCTCATATATTATTTGGTGAAGTATCTGATGAAGCAGTTTATCCAGTATTTACCTGGATTGTTTGTTTTCTTGCCGTTGAGTTTGGGGAGCTCTTCATATGTTCTGAACATAAGTCCTTTGTTGGATATGTATTTTGCAAATTCATTCTTCAATTCTGTAGCTTTTCTTTTCATCCCCTTGACATGTTCTTTGGTGGAGCAAGTTTTTTTTTAATTTTTTAAGTCTAATTTATTTTTTTTTTCCTTTTATGGATCATGATTTTGGTGTTAAGTCTAAACATTCTTTGCCTAGCTCCTGATCCTGAAGATTTTCTCATATTTTTGCTACAAGTTTTATAATTTTAGGTTTTATACTTAAGTTCATGATCCATTTTGAATTAATGAGTGAGACTTAGGGTGCGGTTTATTTAAGTCTATCTTCTTCCCCCTTGAATTATTTTCTTCATTGTATTGCTTTGGTACCTTTGCCAAAAATCAACTGGGCAAAATATATGGGACTATTTCTGGGCTTTCTGTTCTATTGCATTTATTTATGTATTAATCTCCCCCTAATGTCAAAGTCTTGATTATTCTAGCTATACAGTAAGTCTTGAAATTAAGTAGACTGATTTCTCCTACTTTATTCTTCTTTTTCCAAGTTTTATTTTAGTTATTCTATTTTCTTTGTCTTTCCATATAATTTTTAAAAAATAAACTTGTCTATTTCTACAAAACCAAAAACAAAACAAAACAAAACTTGATGAGATGTTGATAGTTTTTACATTAACCTTGTACATCAGTTTAGGGACCTGTACCACATTGAGTCTTCCAATCCATGAGATGGTACATCTCTCCATTTATGTAGAAAGTCTGATTTCTTTCATCAATCTGTATAGTTTTTAGCATACAAGTCCTATACATATTTTCTAGACTTATACATAATATTTCATTTTTTTCAGAAATTGTAAGTGGTATTGTATTTTCAGTTTTGATGTCCACATGTTCATTGCAAATATCTGGAGATCCAATTGATTTTAATGTGTTTATCTTGTATACAATGACCTTGCTGAACTCATTTATTAGTTCCAGGAGGTTTTGCTTTTTAATAAAGTGCTCAGGATTTTTTATTTGGACAATCATGCCATCTACAATTAGGGAGAGTTTATTCTCTTTTTCTGACCTGTATTCTTTTTTTTTCTAATTATTTGATGAATTTCTTTTCTTGTTTGTCTTTTTTTATTTTATTATGTTATGTTAATCATCATACATTACATCATTAAGTTTTTTAAAATTTTTATTGTTATGTTAATCACCATACATTACATCATTAGTTTTTGATGTAGTGTTTCATGATTCATTGTGTATAACACCCAGTGCTCCATTCAATGCCTGCCCTCTTTAATACCAGGTTAACCCATTCCCCCCACCACCCTCCCCTCTAGAACCCTCAGTTTGTTTCTCAGAGTCCATAGTCTCTCATGGTTTGTCTCCCCCTCCAATATCCCCCCCTTCATTTGTCCCTTCCTATGATCTTCTTCTTTTTTGTTTTATTTATTTATTTTTATTATGTTATCTTAATCACCATACATTACATCATTAGTTTTTGATGTAGTGTTCCATGATTCATTGTTTGTGTATAACACCCAATGGTGCATGCAATATGTACCCTCCTTAATACCCATCCCTGGGCTAACCCATCCCCCTACCAGTTTGTTTCTCAGCATCCATAGTCTCTCATGGTTGTCTCCCCCTCCAATCTCCCCCCCTTCATTTTTCCCTTCCTGCTATCTTCTTCTTCTTTTTTTTAAAGATCTTATTTATTTATTTGACAGAGAGAGAGAGACACAGCGAGAGAGGGAACACAAGTATGGGGAGTGGGAGAGGGAGAAGCAGGCTTCCCTCAGAGCAGGGAGCCCGATGCGGGGCTCGATCCCAGGACCCTGGGATCATGACCTGAGCCGAAGGCAGACACTTAACAACTGAGCCACCCAGGTGCCCCCCCCTTTTTTTTTAACATATAATGTATTATTTGTTTCAGAGTTACAGGTCTGTGATTCAACAGTCTTGCACAATTTACAGCACTCACCATAACACATACCCTCCCCAATGTCTATCACCCAGCCACCCCATCCTTCCCAACCCTCACTGCTCCAGCAACCCTCAGTTTGTTTCCTGAGATTAAGAATTCCTCATATCAGTGAGATTATATGATACATGTCTTTCTGTGATTGACTTATTTCGCTCAGCATAATACCCTCCAGTTACATCCATGTCACTGCAAATCGCAAGATTTGCATCCTTCTGATGGCTGCATAATATTCTGTTATATATATATATATATATATATATATATATATATATATATATATATATACACACCACATCTTCTTTATCCATTCATCTGTCGATGGACATCTTGGCTCTTTCCATAGTTTGGCTCTTGTGGACATGGCTGCTATAAACATTGGGGTGCACGTACCCCTTCAGATCCCTACAATTGTATCTTTGGGATAAATACCCAGTAGTGCGATTGCTGGGTCGTAGGGTAACTCTATATTAAAATTTTGAGGAACCTCCATACTGTATTCCAGAGTGGCTGCACCAGCTGCATTCCCACCAACAGTGTAGAGGGTTCCCCTTTCTCCTCATCCCCGCCAACATCTGTCGTTTCCTGTCTTGTTAATTTTAGCCATTCTGACAGGTATGAGGTGGTATCTCATTGAGGTTTTCATTTGGATAACCCTGATGCTGAGCGGTGTTGAGTACTTTTTCATGTGTCTGTTGGCCATTTGGATGTCTTCTTTGGAAAAATGTCTGTTCATGTCTTCTGCCCATTTCTTGATTGGAATATATGTTCTTTTGGTGTTGAGTTTGATAAATTCTTTATAGATTTTGGATACTAGCCCTTTATCTGATATGTCATTTGCAAATATCTTCTTCCATTCTGTCGGTTATCTTTTGGTTTTCTTGACTGTTTCTTTTGCTGTGCAAAAGCTTTTTATCGGGATGAAGTCCCAATAGTTCATTTTTGTGCTTGCTTCCCGTGCCTTTGGCGATGTTTCTAGGAAGAAGTTGCTGTGGCTGAGGTTGAAGAAGTTGCTGCCTGTGTTCTCCTTTAGGATTTTGATGGACTCCTGTCTCACATTGAGGTCTTTCAACCATTTTGAGTCTATTTTTGAGTGTGGTGTAAGGAAATGGTCCAGTTACATTCTTCTGCATGTGGCTGTCCAATTTTCCCATACCATTTGTTGAAGAGACTGTCTTTTTTCCATTGGACTTTTTTCCTGCTTTGTCGAAGATTACTTGGTCATAGAGATGAGGGCCCATTTCTGGGCTCTCTATTCTGTTCCATTGATCTATGTGTCTGTTTTTGTGCCAGTACCATACTGTCTTGACGATTACAGCTTTGTAATAGAGCTTGAAGTCCGGAATTGTGATGCCACTAGCTTTGCTTTTCTTTTTCAATATTCCTCTGGCTATTCGGGGTCTCTTCTGGTTCCACACAAATTTGAGGATTATTTGTTCCATTTCTTGGAAAAAAGTGGATGGTATTTTGATGGGGATTGCATTGAATGTGTAGATTGCTCTAGGTAGCATTGACATCTTCACAATATTTGTTCTTCCAATCCATGAGCATGGAACATTTTTCCATTTCTTTGTGTCTTCCTCAATTTCTTTCATGAGTATTTTATAGTTTTCTGAGTACAGATTCTTTGCCTCTTTGGTGGGATTTATTCCTAGGTATCTTATGGTTTTGGGTGCAATTGTAAATGGATCAACTCCTTAATTTCTCTTTTTTCTGTGTTGTTTTGTTGTATAGAAATGTCACTGATTTCTGTGCAATGATTTTATATCCTGCCACTTTACTGAATTCCTGTATGAGTTCTAGCAGTTTTGGGGTGGAGTCTTTTGGGTTTTCCACATAAAGTATCATATCATCTGCAAAGAGTGAAAGTTTGACTTCTTCTTTGCTGATTCAGATGCCTTTTATTTCTTTTTGTTGTCTGATTGCTGTGGCTAGGACTTCTAGAACTATGTTGAATAGCAGTGGTGATAGTGGACATTCCTGCCATGTTCCTGACCTTAGGGGGAAAGCTCTCAGTTTTTCCCCATTGAGGATGATATTCGCTGGGGGTTTTTCATAGATAGCTTTTATGATATTGAGGTATGTACCCTCTGTCCCTACACTCTGAAGAGTTTTGATTATGAAAGGAGCTGTACTTTGTCAAATGCTTTTTCTGCAATTATTGAGAGGATCATATGGTTTTTGTTCTTTCTTTTATTAATGTATTGTATCACATTGATTGATTTGCGGATGTTGAACCAACCTTGCAGCCCAGGGATAAATCCCATTTGGTCGTGGTGATTAATCCTTTTAATGTACTGTTGGGTCCTAATGGCTAGTATATTGGTGAGAATTTTGCATCCATGTTCATCAAGGATATTGGTCTGTAATTCTCCTTGATGGGATCTTTGTCTGGTTTTGGGATCAAGGTAATAGTGGGCTCATAAAACGAGTTTGGGAACTTTCCTTCCATTTCTTTTTTTGGAACAGTTTCAGAAGAATAGGTATTAATTCTTCTTTAAATGTTTGGTAGAATTCCCCTGGGAAGCCATCTGGCCCTGGGCTCTTGTTTGTTGGGAGATTTTTGATAACTGCTTCAATTTCCTTAGTGGTTTTAGGTCTGTTCAGATTTTCTATTTCTTCCTGGTTCAGTTTTGGTAGTTGATACAGCTCTAGGAATGCATCCATTTCTTCCAGATTGTCTAATTTGCTGGCATAGAGTTGCTCATAATATGTTCTTATAATTGTTTGTATTTCCTTGGTGTTGGTTGTGATCTCTCCTCTTTCATTCATGATTTTATTTGGGTTATTTCTCTTTTCTTTTGATAATTCTGGCCAGGGGTATAACAATCTTATTAATTCTTTCAAAGAACCAGCTCCTAGTTTTTTTGATCTGTTCTACTGTTCTTTTGGTTTCTAGTTCATTGATTTCTACTCTGATCTTTATTATTTCTCTTCTCCTGCTGGGTTTAGGCTTTATTTGCTGTTCTTTCTCCAGCTCCTTTAGGTGTAGGGTTGTGTATTTGAGACCTTTCTTGTTTCTTAAGAAAGGCTTGTATTGATATATATGTTCCTCTTAGGACTACCTTTGCTGCATCCCAAAGATTTTGAACGGTTGTGTTTTTATTTTCATTGGTTTCCATGAATTTTTTAAATTTTTCTTTAATTTCCTGGTTGACCCATTCATTCTTTAGTAGGATGCTCTTTAGCCTCCATGTATTTGAGTTCTTTCTGACTTTCCTCTTGTGACTGAGTTCTAGTTTCAAAACATTGTGGTCTGAAAATATGCAGGGAATGATCCCAATCATTTGGTACTGGTTGAGACCTGATTTTTGACCTAGGATGTGATCTATCTTGGAGAATGTTCCATGGGCACAAGAGAAGAATGTGTTCTGTTACTTTGGGATGGATTATTCTGAATATATCTGTGAAGTCCATTTGGTCCAGTGTGTCATTTAAGTCTTTATTTCCTTGTTAATCTTTTGCTTAGATGATCTGTCCATTTCAGTGAGGGGGATGTTAAAGTCCCCTACTATTATTTCCTTGTTGTCTATGTGTTTCTTTGCTTTTGTTATTTTTTTTAAGATTTTATTTATTTACTTGACAGAGAGAGACACAGTGAGAGAGGGAACACGAGCAGGGGGAGTGGGAGAGGGAGAAGCAGACTTCCCATGGAGCAAGGAGCCCGATGTGGGGCTTGATCCCAGGACCCTGGGATCATGATCTGAGCCAAAGGCAGACGCTTAACGACTGAGCCACCCAGGCGCCCCTTTGCTTTTGTTATTAATTGGCTTATTTAATTGGCTTCTCCAATGTTAAGGGCATAGATATTTATAATTGTTAGATCTTCTTTTTGGATAGACACTTTAAGTAGGATATAGTGTCCTTCCTCATCTCTTATTATAGTCTTTGGTTTAAAATCTAATTTGTCTGATATAAGGATTGCCACCCCCACTTTCTTTTGGTGTCCATTAGCATGGTAAATGGTTTTCCACCCCCTCACTTTCAATGTGGGGGTGTCTTTGGGTCTAAAATGAGTCTTTTGCAGACAGCATATTGATGGTCTTGTTTTTTGTCCAATCTGATAGCCTGTGTCTTTTGATTGGGGCATTTAGCCCATTTACATTCAGGTAACTATTGAAGGATATGAATTTAGTGCCATTGTATTGCCTGTAAGGTGACTGTACTGTATATTGTCTGTGTTCCTTTCTGGTCTATGCTGCTTTTAGGCTCTCTCTTTGCTTGGAGGACCCCTTTTTAATATTTCTTGTAGGGCTTGTTTTGTGTTTGCTAATTCCTTTAATTTTTATTTGTCCTGGAAGCTTTTTATCTCTCCTTCTATTTTCAATGACAGCCTAGCTGGATATAGCATTCTTGGCTGCATATTTTTCTCCTTTAGTGCTCTGAAGTTATCATGCCAGTCCTTTCTGGCCTGCCAGGGCTCTGTGGATAGGTCTGTTGCTAATCTAATGTTTTTACCATTGTAGGCTACAGATCTCTTGTCCCGAGCTTCTTCCAAGATTTTCTCTTTGTCTCTGAGACTTGTAAGTTTTACTGTTAGATGTTGGAGTGTTGACCTATTTTTATTGATTTTGAGGGAGTTCTCTGTGCCTCCTGGATTGATGCCTGTTTCCTTCCCCTAATCAGGGAAGTTCTCTGCTATAATTTGCTCCAATATACCTTCTGCCCCTCTCTCTCTTTCTTCTTCTTCTGGGATCCCAATTATTCTAATATTGTTTCGTCTTTTGGTATCACATATCTCTCGAATTCTGCCGTCATGATACAGTAGTTGTTTACCTCTCTTTTTCTCAGCTTCTTTATTTTCCATCATTTGGTCGTCTATATCACTAATTCTCTCTTCTGCCTCATTTATCCTAGCTGTTAGAGCTTCCATTTTTCTTTGCACCTCATTAATAGCCTTTTTGATTTTGACTTGGTTAGATTTTAGTGCTTTTATTTCTCCAGAAAGGGTTTCTCTCATATCTTCCATGCTTTTTTCAAGCCCTGCTAGTATCTTTAAAACAGTCATTCTGAACTCTAGTTCCAACATCTTACTAATATCTAATGATTAGGTCCCTGGCAGTTGGTAATGCCTCTTATTTATTTATTTTTTTTGAGGTGGTTTTTTTCCATCTTGTCTTTTTGTCCATAGGAGAATAGATGAATGAGAGAACAAAAATGCTAACAGGATAATAATGACCCCAGAAAAGTATACACTAAACAAATCAGAAGAGACCTGAAACCAGGGGAAAAGAAAGGGAAAGAAAGGAAAAAGGGAAAAAAAGAGTAAAGATAAAAACAAACAAACAAACAAAGCAAGAATATTATCAAATATGATCAGGCTGGTGCATAGATCAGTACCACACACTAGATTTTGGGCGTATTTTGGTCTGTTATAAGAAAGTGCCTCCCAAAATTTTAAAGAAAGAAAAATTTATATATGTACAAAAATAAGGGTAAATGTGATGATGGGATGGAATATGATTGTAAAGATGAACATTATAAAAGATTTTTTAAAAAGAATTGATAAGATGAGAAGTTGGTTGAAAAGAGAAAGATGAAGATTTGAAAAAATAAAGGGAGAGACTAGAACAAAGACATACACTAGAGGTTTAGGGTATATTTTGGTCTGTTAGGAGAAACTGTATCCCAAATTTTAAAGAGAGAACAACACATATCTATATCTATATCTATATCTATATCTATATCTATATCTATATCTATCTATATCATCTATATCTATATCTACACCAAAAATAAGGTTAACTACTATGAAGGGATAGAATATGACTGTAAAAATGAAAAATAATTTTTTTAAAAAAGGGATTGATAAGATGTTCATTGAAAAAGGGAAAAGGAAAAATTAAAAAAATAGAAAAAGAAAAAAGAAAATTAAAAAAATTAACTTTGAAAGACTAAAGGATCATGGGAAAAAAGCCATGAATTCTGTGTGCAGCATTCCCCTAGTGCTGGCATTCTGCCATTCTCATTGATCGGTAAACTTGTTCTTGACTGGCTGTTCTTCCTGATCTTCTGGGGGGAGGGGCCTGTTGCAGTGGTTCTCAAATGTCTTTGCTGGAGGCGGTATTGCCTCGCCCTTGCTTGGGCCAGGCTAAGTCATCTGCTTGGGTTTGCTCTTGGGAGCTTTTGTTCCCTGCAAGCTTTCCCTACAGCTTTGGAGGACGAGAATGAAAATGGAGGCCTCCCGATCTCTGCCGCAGAGGAGCCGAGAACTTGGGGTCCCACTCCTCAGTGAGCCCCCAGAGAAAAGCAGTCAATCACTCCCGTCTCCTTTTCTCTTGGCTGCACTCTGTGCTCACCCGGCCTGTGACCGAGCGTTTCTATCTCTAGCGCACAACCCTGTGTGGAGTCTCCAAACACAGCAGATTCCTGTGGTGTGCTCCCGTGCCACTCCTCCTGGGGGGGAAGGGGAGTCTCCCTGGATCTGCCCCTTGTTGGGTCCCTGCTGGAAGAGCAGTGGCCCAACAGTTCCGCAGATACCGGTTTATGGCAACCCTGAACTGAGAGCCCACTCCTCGGCTCTGTCTTTGCAGCCGGCTTCCCTGCTTCCATACCTGGGAGCTCTGTGGCACTCAAGCACCCCCGGTCTTTCTGTGACCCCGAGGGTCCTGAGACCACACTGTCCCAGCGAGGGTTCCACTCTCTGCGGAGCAGACTTCCAAAAGTTCCGATTTTGCGCTCTGTTGCTCTATCACTTGCTGGTAGCGGCTGACGGAGCCTCCCTCCCCTCACTGTCTATCTTCCCAAATATCACCTCGGATTCACTTCTCCGCACATCCTACCTTCCAGAAAGTGGTCGCTTTTCTGTTAGAGAGTTGCTGCTATTCTTTTCTTCAATCTCCTGTTGAGTTCATAGGGTTCAGAATGGTTTGATCCCTATCTAGCTGAATTCCTGGGACCAGACGAAATTTAGGTTTCCTACTCCTCTGCCATCTTGCTCCCTCTGACCTGTATTCTTTTAACTTCCTTTTCCTGTCTTTTTGCACAGCCTTGAACTTCCAACATTATGCTGAATAAGAGGGAAGAGAGTGGCATCCTTATCTTATTCCCAATTAGGGGGAAAACATTCAGTCTTTTGCCATTAAAAATGATGTCCTCTTTAAGTTCCTGTAGATATTAAGTTAAATAGTTCTTCACTATTTCGACCTTTTGAGAGTCTTTTTTTGAAATCATGAATGGTTGTTGAATCTTGTCAATCTTTTATGCATCAATTTATATGATCATGCGTTTGTTCTTTGGCTTGCTAATGTGGTGGTTTGCATTGATTTTTTTAAATATTGAATCATCATTGCATTCCTGGAATAAGCCCCATTTGGTCATGGTGTACTATTCTTTTTATATATATTGTTTAATTATATTTCCAAATGTTCTGTTAAGGATTTTTGCATCTTTCTAGATTAACATCATGAAAATATTTTTCTACCTATGAGTTCCAGGTTGGCTGTAGGATTGAGGTAAAAGTCTATTGATAAAAGTCTGATTTACATGAGATATGATGATAGCTAGAGCTAAAGTTGGGACAGCAACAAGAATATGGAGAAAAACAGATTGACTTGAGAAATATTATAAGAGAATATGCAAGGCCTGTTGACAGAATGGATATGCAGGGCAAGGGAGAAGAACATGTCAGAAATGACTCCTAGGTTTTTAGTTTGTTACACTGAATGGCTGAAGGTATCATTCACTGTTAGAGAGCATAGGTTCTGGTGGAGAAGATAGATCACAAGTTTAGTATTGGACATGATGTGTATAATGTGCCTTTAAGATCTCTAAGTAGAGATGTCATATAGGCAGTTGGGAGCTCAGCATAGGAGCCTGTGTTGAGTCATTTGAGGTAGTCATCAAAGCTGTGTAGATTTTTGAAGCTCCCTGAGGAGCAAATATAGAGTGAGAACAGATTACGGCCAACACTTAATGGGTGGTTATAGGTAGAAGAGCCTGCAAATTAGACAGAGAAACCAATGGCCAGAAAAATAGGACTAAAACCAAGGCAGTATGTTGTTGTGGAAGGTAAGGGTAGAAATGTGGAAACTATTACCAAAAAGAAAAGGAATTGTCAACAGTATAAAATAGTGCTTAAGGAGAGGTAAGATGAGGACTAAACCATCCATTGGATTTAGTGACAGGCAGGCCACTAGTGAATTTAATGAGAGCTCTTTGGGTGGAATGAGGGGGTGGAAGCCTGAATGGAGTGAAAGATGAGTGGGAGGTGAGGAAGTAGAAACAGTGAATATTGAAAACCATTTCAGAGTTTTGGCTGTGAAGGGGAGGAGAGAGGCAGAGCAGTAACTGGGTGAGGATGTAGGAGTCAAGGGAACATCTTTTCTTCTTAAGGTGGAAAAGGCTTATGCATGTTTAAATGTTGCTATATTGGGCTTTTTTATAAGTTTTCATTTATGGAAGGATTATAGGACTTTTAAAAAATACCATTATTTTACAGGCAAAACAGAAAATGTGAGTCATCCCACAGAACTTGGGGCATTGGAGTCTGTAGAACTCCAGTCAGAGCTCAAAAGACAAGAATGGGTGCTTTTAATCTGGCTCTAGATGTAGCAGCAATCATACCTACCCAGTGACAGAGCTAGATCTGTTTAGGTTTACTCTGCACACTTCCTGGGGCCCCGTCTTGTTTGGGTTTGTCTCGCTGACATGACTCTCCCTCACAGCAATCAACCTCAAGGGAGTGTGTGTCTAGTCTTTTACAAGATTTTTGAGTTCTGCCACATAAATTTAATTTCTTCCTGCACAGATAGTTAATACAATCAAAAATATGATATTTTTCTCAATATATATATGTTACATATATATAACAGAGACTAATGATAATATTTTTCAAAGTTCTTAGTTTTTAGTTCATTCTCACAATAATTAAATAAAGCAGATAAGGACCTATGTATTACTAACTCAACCAATACATTGTGAACACATATATCCCAATACTATATTAAACACTGGTGATAGAGATGCATTAGGCAAAGAGTATGCTCTCCAAAATCTTATATTCTAGAAGAGGAGACCCTTATAAAACTCTGTGGTGACTACTGTGAAAGAGCTATGCTCAGAGTCTGTAAGAACACAGAGGAGGGGCACATGCCCCAGGTATGGGAAGGCTCAACAGGCAAAGGTAGGAGTGGGAGAGCCAAGTACCAAAATGAAGAACATACAGAGTAACATGTAAACTTTAAGGTGTTAGGTGCAAATAACTAGAGCAAAAATTAATGAAATATAGGAAACATGGCTTGACAGGTAAGCAAAGGCCAAGCTATAAAGAACTTTGGATACTTTAAAAAACAAACAAACAAACAAACAAATAAAAACGTTGGGTTCACTGTATATATAGTGAGTAAAGGAAGATTACCAAGTTGCTAGTCATAGTCAGAAGGATACCTCAGACATTCTGACTTTTTTACCCAAGTTGTCTTGGTGTCAGAATTGGCTGAAAGCTATCAAGAGTCCAGTTTTGAACATGGTTTTCTCACTGGATTGCAGGCATCTGTCAAGACCTTGGTTTTAAGAGTGGAGGGAGGATCTTATCTGGGCTAAAAGCTATTTCATGCTGGCTAAGGAAATGATCGTGAGGATCCTCTTTAGGGTGCAATGACAGTAGACCTTATGGGGTGAAGAATGTCCCAATGTTTCAAGCTTCAGAAAGCACCCTCATAAAGACAAAAGTTTAGTTAAATATTTAGAATTTCAAATTTTCAAGTTTCCTTTTGTCCTTTTTTAATTGAAATGTAATTAACATACAGTGTTATATTAGATTTTTTTTGTATTTTGGAACCAAGATCTCCAAATTTTTTCTAGACTCTCAGAAACTTCACAGCTTTTCAAACTTCTTTTTCAATGTTTCTTTAATTAGAAGATCATACCCTTAGACAGAGGTCCATTAGAAAGCAGATAATTTTGAACATTTCAATATCCCTTAGTAAATATAAGCAATATATTTTTACCTTTCCAAATGCATCCAAATTTCTGGAGATTTTTACTATCTCAAAGTTTATGAGGAGACAGTACAGATAAACTCCTCTCCCTACATTCTAGATTGAAGGTTTAGATCAATTATTTAGACAGCATTTGATTCTTAATTTTTTAGTCTCTACAGAAGAGTATTCCAATGGGCTGTGGCCCTCTAACATTGAAATTTAAAGTGGAATTAAACTCTTAAAGACCTTTAACAGGGTAAACTATATAGAATTCTATTGTAAAACTTCTTAAGGACACTGAATTTATTAATAATTCCCTGATTAATACATAGATTAAAGCATCACGTTGGGGCGCTTGGGTGGCTCAGTCAGTTAAGCGGCTGACTCTTGGTTTTGCTCAGGTTGTGATCTCATGAGTCCTGGGAATGAGCCCTGGGTCGGAATCTGTGGAGGCTGCCTGAAGATTCCCTCCCTCTGCCCCTCTTCCTGCTTGCATGCACTCTCTCTCTCTCTCTCTAATAAATCTTTAAAAAAAAGCATCACTTTTATAAAACCTATGTAAATGGGAAAATATATGACATGAGGCATGGATCATTGATTGTGATCTGTAAATACCTATAGACAAAACTGATATCTTACAAACTCCTATTATCCATATTCTTATGAGAAATATATAATATTTGGTTTTACTATTTATTTTAGAGCCACAATCTCTTGCATGACCTGCTTCCTCACCATCTTCTCATCCTTTCCCTACACCTTTTTAAGGAGGCTGAAATCTTCCTCCTATTCCCTGTAATTATCCCCACCCAAATGATGACTTGGGCCTCATCAAGCTCATTTATAAATGGGAAAATGCATTATAACAAATTTTATCCTTCTCTGTTAGGCACCAGTGTGTAGTTGAGTACCTTGTGAGGTAACCTTATTTGTGTTTCAATCTTTTGATTTGATAATATGTGTTTTGTCCAATTTTAATTGGAAGAGTCCTAGATTTGGAGCCAGCAAATTAGAATGCATTTCCCAGCTTATCACTTATCAGAAGAGTAAAATCAAAAACAGGATCCTTAAACTCACTGTGTCTCTATTTCCTTTTTTTTGTTTTTAAAGATTTTATTTATTTGACAGAGAGAGAGATAGAAAGAGCAGGAACACAAGCAGGGGGAGTGGGAGAAGCAGGCTCCCAGCCAACCAGGGAGCCCCATGTGGGCTCAATCCCAGGGTCCTGGGATCATGACCTGAGCTGAAAGCAGATGCTTAATGACTGAGCCACCCAGGCGCCCCATCTTTTTCCTTATATGTAAAGGGGACTAATACTTTCATGCTTAAAGAGTCATTGTGAGACTCAAACAAAGCAATAACTTCATAAACTATAAAACAATATACAGTTATATCATTTTCAAGAAATTTTAACATTTCAAAATATCATTGACATTGTGTTTTGAGAAGGGTAAATTGAGTAACTGTTCATTTAGATTTATAAGTTTAAAGCAACTCTTTTTTTTTTTTTTTGGTCTTTTCTTTATATCTCCTCCCTCCTCTATTTTTGAATTATACAGATTTCACAAATACCTAACTCCTTTAGATAGAAGTGGAGTCCCCCCCCCAAAAAAGAAGTGGAGTCCCAGTTTATAAAACACTAAGGGAGGGTGGGTTGGGCAGCAAATATTTATCAATCCACAGATGTTTGACCTTTTAGCACTGTGCAGCAAAACAAAGACAAAGGCAAAGAAAAGAAAAGAAAGTGGATTTATTATCTATAATAGGTTATAAAAATATATACATAAGGGTATATAAAGAAGATGGGAGAGAAATATGACGGTTCTTGCTATAAAGTGAACATTTTACCTCAGGTAGGAGAGTTGTTTTTTTTTTTTTAATTCCAAGGGTCTGTAAACTACATCTGCAGAGTCAAATCCCAAACCTGTCTGCCTCTTTTGTTAATAAAGTTTTATTGGAATGTAGCCATACCATTTGTTTGTTTTCACACTGAAATAGCAGACTACAGTGGCTCAGCTGCATAGAGACCATATGGTGCACAAAGTCAAAAGTTCCTGCAATCTTGTCCCTTATGGAAAAATTTGCTGACTTTTGCTTTATTCTTTTTATTTTAAATTGATAATTGGTCTATGATGCATTTATTAGAGGTTAAAAAATCACACACTGTGTTTAATGTTTTAAGATATCTCAGCTAACATTAAATACATATTGAGTGCTTCATTTTTTAAACTAGAATAAAAAGATCCAAATTAACATGAATTAACAAATATCAGGATTTCTAAGGAGACAGAGTGTAAGTATATCAGTTAGGAAGCTTTCTGAAATAGAAAGCTCAACTCACATTGGCTTCAAAAACAATAAAGATCTTTAGCTCAAATACAAGAGGTCCAGAGGTAGGTTGTATTCCTGCACTGGTTGAGTCAGAAGCTCAAAGAAGTTATTAAGGATGACTTACTATCTCTTCCTTTTGCCTCTGTGTGCAGAAAGCTATGGCCTCAGGCTGGCTCCCCTCTTGGTCTCAAGATAACTGCCTGCAGCAGTTCAGTCAAAATGTTGCTTTATCCACATTTAGTGGGGGAGAGAGTGATAAAGAGAATGAAAGCCACTTCTTCAGTATGGTTAAATCATCTTAGATCTCCTGTCCATTTTCATGTCAACCACTGTTACCAGGGAAATGTCATTTGCCAGTAGGCTTAGGCTAATCAGCATACACCCCTTGAAGTGAGTGGGGTCAATTTATCCTGAGTTACTTCAAAGACAGTTGGATGCTAGAACAAAATTAGGATTCTGTTAAAAAAGAAGCAGGAAGCACAAGTGATAGATAAGCAACCAACAGTATATAGTACATAGGTACATTTTAATTGGGTTAGGGAAGAATGAGGAAGGTTCACAGCTTGGAATTCATATGGACTGGATGGGAAATCCAAACAGAGGAATGGATGTAAAGTTAGAGATGGATGTTCTAAAAGTGAATCTGTCTTCCCTTATCTGTAGAGGATTAGGCTTAGGCCTTAACACTGATTAAAATTAGAAAATTTACAAGACTATTGCTCTTAGTTATAAAAATTAATAATACATTTGTCTTTTAAGTCTTTTGGGTGCCTTTCTAAAAATAAGTGAAATCACAGCTTAAAAGTTCAGGGGTAGCTCAATAAATTTGTCAGCTAAAGCAACATACCAGAATGTTTCCTTCACTGAATTTCTTATCATAGAAAAAACAAATACATAAAACAATTTTATAATAATAAGTAGGAGACAAGAAGCCCTTTGACTTTGGCTGGAAGGAAGCCACTAACTTACTCTAGCATTTGATAAAAGGAATATAAAAGGTCTCTTAAAGATGATATGAGACCTGTTCCTTGAATCATTTACCTAGTTGTACATTCAGATAAATTATCAAAGGCCAAGAAAAAGCTACCCTGGGGATATGGTTTATTCTCACAAGTACAAAAGATTCTGTGTTGCATGTGGCCCATTCATTTATCCAGAGCTGGTATACTCAGTCTTGTAATCACTGGCCTTTCATACCATTAAAGAATTACTCTTTTAAACTAATTAACTCACTGAAAAAAATCATTCAGGAATTATTCTAATTTTTATTTTTCTCTTTCCACAAATAAATCTATTTTGACATTTGAAAATCTCAGCCGTTATTTAGTGAAAAATCTCATTTGCCTGAAATTGAAATTGAGGGGCAAAGGGCCCATTTTCTCCTGCCTTCCATAAGCTTCTGGTTCTAGAATTCTCATTTCTCCAGAATACTTTTTATCTTAAGAACATAAAATCTAATCTCAACTTTTATTATCATAACTCACAGTGGATTAATGAATATTATGTAAATGTTCAAGGAGATTTTTAATGCATCATCCCACTTTTCCATCTTTATATATCCTTTATGAGAAACATTATATATCTAACTTGATTGCTTACTATTTGCTAAGCATATCTCAAACTCTGTGCTTTTGTTGATTCGGTTTCTCCTTTTAAAGACATTGAAGGACAAATTTTCACAACATGTGTTATTGTATGTGAAAAATGGCAAACATTGAGAATAAACATTAAATTTCTCAAAAATAGTGCCTCTTTGTATGTCTCATGAAGGCAGAAATGCCTTCAATTTAATGTCAGTTCATCTTTCAGGTTCTAGATCCCTATTAGAGTTAGGTACTCTAATGGTTAACACCTAAAAGTAAAGCTTTTTCTTATGCCAAAGAATTTAAAGTATAGTGAATTGAAATTTCCATAAATCTTAGATATTCAATAAATCTTGAAAATGTTTACTTTATGGCAGAGTTGGTGGATTCCTCCTGAGAGCTTGGAAGTTTTCTGTTCCACATCCTTAAATACATTTCCCTCCTATGGTTAATATACCACCATTGGTAATTATTATTTTGCTAAATACCAGTTTTTCCCTAAAGCATTTATTTAAAAAAGAAATGTGCATATTGACAGAGGAATATTTTAGGGGAAGTTAGATATTTTCCTGTCTGAGTATCTGTCACATAGGAAGCTCTCAATAAATATTTGTTGAATGAGTGAAAGATTAAAAGGCAGATGAAACCCTTGAACATCTGGAGATAATTGGTCTTTTGGGTAAGGAGCAAAGAGAAAGTAGTTGTGGGAGTGTCCAAATGGGATGGAGAAAGCTCTGAAAGAAGAACTAGTGAGATTTGTCTTCAAGTATTTTACAGTTATGCCTAGTATTGGCTAGAGGGAAAGGAAAGAAGACATATTTCTTCCTGGTACATTTGAATCTGATTAAATATAATTTTTCAGCATGACATAGAATGTATTCTTTCACAGACAGCTGATTTTTCTAGACTCTCAAGGAAAAATAAAAAGATATTTTCTGAGATGACAGTTTCCTCTGTGTTCCTTAGAGAACAAGAGAAATAAAGTGAACTCCCCCATGGAGTCTCAAATTCTTGAAGCTTTTGTAATTGGTAGATATTTTCAAAAAGAGATTTTTCTCTGGATTTCCTTACAGTACATTTCTCATATAAAGTACTGGAAGATAAAAAGAAGAAAATTGGGGTCTCTCAGGTTTTGGTGAGAAGGTAAGCCAGAATTTGGTATTCAGAAGCAGAAATTAGTGATGATCTCAAATGTAGCAGCCCCAACCCCTTACCTGAGAATTCCCTGGCCCTGGCTGGAGGCTATACTTGCGTGTTCACTTTAGATATTGGACCAGAGGATAAGGCAGTGAAGGTGACTGAATCCCAATTCTTTTTTGGTGGTGCTGCCTAGGGAATCTTAAATAAGTTAAAAATCATAAAAAATCTTTAAAAATTTTTACTTTAACAGAATACCAAAAATTTTATTAAGGTGTTGTGGGTAATCTGATGTGTTCTAAATCAGAAGGACAACAACAAAAGACAGTTCAGCACTTTTTTTGCAAGTGAAGAATAAAGTTTTCTTTGAGTTTTTGATTTCTAGGCTTTAAATAGGGAGGCTTTCAGCTGAAGCAATTATTGTATATACACTGCTCTACACATATAACAAAGACTTGCTCCAGTAGAGAACTATTTTTCCCAAAGAACTAAAGATTAAAGGTAGAAATATATTTTTGGAAATGTTGAAATTACATTTAAAATTATAACATGTTGTAGTTATTGCAGCTCTGTAGGGTAATCAGAGCCTAGAAAGCAGTGTTTTGTAATCTCAATTCTGCCACTAACATGCTGGGTGGCCTTGAACAAATCAGAAAATTGCTCTCTGCCTTAATTTCCCCATATATAAAACAGAGGTACAATAACCTGCTAGCTTGCACTAAGAAATAGCTGGGAAAATTACTTCCAAGCATTTTAACATTTATAAAATGCTACTGTAGTATTTTAAAGAAACCACATTTTGGGGTTGATTTCTTACAACAAAATACGTTGCAATTGAATTGTTTTTAATGTACTGAAATACAGAAACTAAATCATAATACTATTCCCTCCAAAGGCCCAAGTTAGAGTTCATGAACAGACTCCAGAGAATCCATAAAGACATTGACTCTTTAGGCAATTTTAGATATATTGGCTTTGCAAGAGTTCAAAGCTTTCATCATATTTTCAGAGGGGTACCTGACCCCCTAAATTAAGAACCACTTCATCCCACAGAAATAAACTTTTATTTTCTCTATTATTATTTTGATATATGCACTTCTGTCTTCTTTATTGCACACACTGACACACATACAAATTCATACATATTTATTACAAAATATTCATTATGCCAAATATGGTGTTACATACTTGAGATATTATGACTATTGTCCTCTATAATTTTTTCCAAAAACATGATTTTAATGGCTGCATTGTATTCAACTATGTAGATATCCTATGACTATTTTCATTAGTTCCCTTTTGATGGATATTTAGAATATTTATATTTTGCTATTATAAAGCTTTTACAGACTTCTGTTCATAAAAATATTTATGTATGATTTTTCTTAATTCTTTAGCCTAATTGTCTAAAAGTTACTCTTTGATGATTTTTATAATCATTCTGGTTTTTATTTATTGGCTTTCCTACACTATTTCACTGGAATGCACAATGCTTATTCTGAAGAATAGCACCTTTTAAAAACATGTGTTCTCAGAAAATATCATTTAAATTTAATGTGGCGGTTTAGTTTATCTGTTGTCTACTTGAAACAATGAGTTTAATGATGCAGAAATGAAATGGTGTGATTTTTCAAGTTACATAATTTTCAGTCTGTGGGGATTGCTTTGAGGATTTTCCAATCATGAAAATCTAACATTGGAAGGAAGCCAAAATGGTCTGATTCCTCATTTTGAGGTAACTATTGCAGGTGTATACATTCTTCAAGTAAGATTTATTAAAGTGGCCATTTATCACACCAAGAATTAGAAGAGAAATATTAAAATAAAGGTGCAATTTATGTTCATCTCTTCTATGAAACAAAATAGAATTAAACCATGTTACTGCAACACATCTTCTATCAATCACATTCTCTTGCTATAAGGAAAAAGATTCTTTTGATGAGTTTCCTTCTTAAATATATTTGTCAGTACTTGCCCCAGAGAGCAGCTTCCATTCATATTATGTTTATTTCTTAGTCTCTTCTACCAGGGCCATCTTGGCAGTCTTTTTGACCTTTTCAGGGCTTGTGGATGGTCCATTCCTTCATGAGTAATTTTTCACTGGCAAACAACATATTTCATTTATGAAGTGACCTTTCCAATTCTTGTGTTTTAATGATGTGCTCCCAATAGTTGCCTTATTCCTTATAAAGCAAGGTACAGTCCAAGATTTTGAAATTTCTTTACCACAGTAAAAAAAGTATTTCTTGCTTTCTTAAAAATATTGAGCTAGAATTATCAGCAATTTGTTTGTAATATGTTGATTCCTTTGGAACTCATTTAAAAGAATGTTTTTCTTTTCTGTTTTTCCATTTCTGTAGTTATAGTTGCTTACAGGCTTTTTTTTTGCTCAGGAGGTCCTGCCATCACCTCAAATTTATCATATCCATGACTGATAGAAAGCAACCCATTACCTCCTTCTACTCCTCTGTTTCTTTCAGTTGAACTCCCGAGTTTCCGGTCTCCCAAGCTAGAAACCTTAGTCTCACTTTTATCCTCTATATCTTTGATGATTCTCTGCCCCAGATTTTTAGAAAGTTTAAAATCCTGCCCTGCTTTTCCGTGTATCATAGAAAGTCTTAGAAATGTCAGAAATGTGATGTTCTTTATAATTTCTGATTTCGTGTCCTTCATTTACATGTGGCATAGACATTTGTAAAGACCGTGTATGATCCCAATTTTTGGTCCAGAATAAAACTGTAACTAATCTACATAGTATCTGTCGCCAAACCTGCCTTTCTAAAAATATCTCCCAGTTTCAATTCCCAGTGCCATCCCTCCTCTTCACATGCCAGGAGTATACCATAGCCTTCCAGATGGCCTTCATATCATCAATAGATTTATCTTCTAATCCTTCCTTCAGAACACTTTGCAGCTAATCACTTGAAAGAACCACTTAAATCATATTTTTCCTTCCTCAGAAATAATAACTACCTATTACTTTTTGTACTGCATGGTTTCAAATCAAGGTCCCCCGAGTCCTAGTGTTCTGCTTCCAATTCTTCAGGAAGCACATCATGTGAGAGGGACTGTGAGGAGAAAGTTAAGCTACTGGGTTTTTATCAGATTATATAATGGGGCTTGTTGCTAATGTGTATGCTGTGGAATATATATTATGTATATCTTTTTCAGTTAAGCTAATTATATTGAAAAAAATGTAAATATTATTATCACTTCCAAATAGTGTACAACATATACCTATTATGTGCCTCATCAATGAATGTGTCTAGTTCATTAAATTGAGTGAATGAACTAATAATATTTCTTTTTGCAATCCTGCAAAGAAATATATATTATCCCATTTTTACTAGTGTGCAAACATTTTATGAAAGCTAAGTGAATTTGAAATGAAGTCTGCCTTATCCACAAGACTCATGTCTTTCCTGAGACAGGTTAATTGGAGATAGGACAGAGGAGGATAGGACGGACATCTCCTATATTTCCTTCAATTTTTAGACAAGAGGCCCTCTCCTAGGCACCAACCTCCAAACACTCTCTTATTTTCTTTTTTTTATTATCTTATGTTAATCACCATACTGTACAGCATTAGTTTTTGATGTAGTGTTCCATGATTCATTGTTTGCATGTAACACCCAGTGCTCCATGCAAAACGTGCCCTCTTTAATACCCATCAAGAGGCTAACCCATCCCCCCAGCCCCCCCCTCTAGAACCCTCAGTTTGTTTTTCAGAGTCCATTGTCTCTCATGGCATATCTCCCCCTACGATTTGCCCCCCTTCATTCTTCCCCTCCCGCTATCTTGTTTTTTTTTTTAAACATATAATGTATTATTTGTTTCAGAGGTACAGGTCTGTGATTCAACAGTCTTACACAATTCAAGTGCTCACCATAGTAGATACCCTCCCCAATGTCTATCCCCAGCCACCCCATCCCTCCCACCCCCCACCACTCAGCAACACCCAGTTTGTTTCCTGAGATTAAGAATTCCTCATATCAGTGAGGTCATATGATACATGTCTTTCTCTGATTGACTTATTTCACGCAGCATAATACCCTCCAGTTCCATCCACATTGTTGTAAATGGCAAGATCTCATTCCTTTTGATGGCTGCATAATATTCCATTGTATATATATACCACTTCTTCTTTATCCATTCATCTGTCAATGGACATCTTGGCTCTTTCCACAGTTTGGCTATTGTGGACATTGCTGCTATAAACATCAGGATGCACGTACCTCTTCGGATCCCTACATTTGTATCTTTGTGGTAAATACCCAGTAGTGCGATTACTGGGTCATAGGGTAGCTCTATTTTCAACTTTTTGAGGAACCTCCATACTGTTTTCCAGAGTGGCTGCACCAGCTTGCATTCCCACCAACAGTGTAGGAGGGTTCCCCTTTCTCCGCATCCCCGCCAACATCTGTCGTTTCCTGACTTGTTAATTTTAGCCATTCTGAATTGTATGAGGTGGTATCTCATTGAGGTTTTCATTTGGATATCCCTGATGCTGAGCAATGTTGAGCACTTTTTCATGTATCTGTTGGCCATTTGGAAGTCTTCTTTGGAAAACTCTCTGTTCATGTCTTCTGCCCATTTCTTGATCGGATCATTTGTTCTTTGGGTGTTGAATTTGAGAAGTTCTTTATAGATTTTGGATACTAGCCCTTTATATGATATGTCATTTGCAAATATCTTCTCCCATTCTGTCGGTTGTCTTTTGATTTTCTTGACTGTTTCTTTTGCTGCGCAAAAGCTTTTTATCATGATGAAGTCCCAGTAGTTCTTTTTAGCCCTTGCTTCCCTTGCCTTTGGTGATGTTTCTAGGAAGAAGTTGCTGTGGCTGAGGTTGAAGAAGTTGCTGCCTGTGTTCTCCTTTAGGATTTTGATGGACTCCTGTCTCACATTTAGGTCTTTAACCATTTGAGTCTATTTTTGTGTGTGGTATAAGGAAATGGTCCAGTTTCATTCTTCTGCATGTGGCTGTCCAATTTTCCCAACACCATTCGTTGAAGAGACTGTTTTTTTTTTTTCCCATTGGACATTCATTCCTACTAGTCGAAGGTTAGTTGACCATAGAGTTGAGGGTCCATTTCTGGGCTCTCTGTTCTGTTCCATTGATCTATGTGTCTGTTTTTGTGCCACTACCATACAGTCTTGATGATGACAGCTTTGTAATAGAGCTTGAAGTCCAGAATTGTGATGCCGCCGGCTTTGCTTTTCTTTTTCAACATTTCTCTGCCTATTTCAGGGTCTTTTCTGGTTCCATACAAATTTTAGGATTATTTGTTCCATTTCTTTGGAAAAAGTGGATGGTATTTTGATGGTGATTGCATTGAATGTGTAGATTGCTCTAGGTAGCATTGACATCTTCACAATATTTGTTCTTGTAATCCATGAGCATGGAACGTTTTTCCATTTCTTTGTGTCTTCCTCAATTTCTTTCATGAGTATTTTATAGTTTTCAGAGTACAGATTCTTTGCTTCTTTGGTTAGATTTATTCCTAGGTATCTTATGGTTTTGGGTGCAATTGTAAATGGGATCAAGTCCTTAATTTCTCTTTCTTCTGTCTTGTTGTTGGTGTACAGGAATGCCACTGATTTCTGTGCATTGATTTTATATCCTGCCACTTTACTGAATTCCTGTATGAGTTCTAGCAGTTTGGGATGGACTCTTGGGTTTTCCACATAAAGTATCATATCATCTAAAAGAGTGAGAGTTTCACTTCTTTGCCGATTTGGATGCCTTTGATTTCTTTTTGTTGTCTGATTGCTGTGGCTAAGACTTCTAATACTATGTTGAATAGCAGTGGTGATAGTGGACATCCCAGCCGTGTTCCTGACCTTAGTGGGAAAGCTCTCAGTCTTTCTCCATTGAGAATGATATTAGCTGTGGGTTTTTCATAGATGGCTTTTATGATGTTGAGGTAGGTACCCTCTATCCGTATAATCTGAAGAGTTTTGATCAAGAAAGGATGCTGTACTTTGTCAAATGCTTTTTCTGCAACTACTGAGAGGATCATATGGTTCTTGTTCTTTCCTATATTAATGTATTGTATCACATTGATTGATTTGTGGATGTTGAACCAAGCTCGCAGCCCAGGGATAAATCCCACTTGGTTGTGCTGAATAATTCTTCTAATGTACTGTTGGATACACTTGGCTGTATTTTGGTGAGAATTTTTGCATCCATGTTCATCAAGGATGAACATATTTTTCTGTAATTCTCCTTTTTGATGGGGTCTTTGTCTGGTTTGGGGATCAAGGTAATGGTGGCCTCATAAAAGGAGTTTAGGTGTTTTCCTTCCATTTCTATTTTTTGGAACAGTTTCAGAAGAATAGGTATTAATTCTTCTTTAAATGTTTGGTAGAATTCCCCGGGGAAGCCATCTGGCCCTGGGTTCTTATTTGTAGGGAGATTTTTGATTACTGCTTCAATTTCCTTGGTGGTTATAGGTCTGTTCAGACTTTCTATTTCTTTCTGGTTCAGTTTTGGTAGTTGATACATCTCTAGGAATGCATCCATTTCTTCCAGGTTATCTAATTTGCTGGCATAGAGTTTCTCATCATATGTTCTTATAATTGTTTGTTTTTCTTTGGTGTTGGTTGTGATCTCTCCTCTTTCATTCATGATTTTATTTGGGTCATTTCTCTTTTCTTTTTGATAAGTTTGGCCAGGGGTTTATCAATCTTATTAATTCTTTCAAAGAACCAGCTCCTAGTTTCTTTGATCTGTTCTACTGTTCTCTTTGTTTCTATTTCATTGATTTCTGCTCTGATCTTTATTATTTCTCTTATCTTGCTGGGTTTAGGCTTTATTTACTGTTCTTTCTCCAGCTCCTTTAGCTGTAGGGTTAGGTTGTGTATTTGAGGCCTTTCTTGTTTCTTGAGAAAGTCTTGTATTGCTATATACTTTCCTCTTAGGACTGCCTTTGCTGCATCCCAAAGATTTTGCACAGTTGTGTTTTCATTTTCATTGGTTTCCATGAATTTTTTTTAATTCTTCTTTAATTTCCTGGTTGACCCGTTCATTCTTTAGTAGGATGCTCTTTAGCCTCCATGTATTTGAGTTCTTTCTGACTTCCCTATTGAATTGAATTCTAGTTTCAAAGCATTGTGGTCTGAAAATATGCGGGGAATGATCCCAGTCTTTTGGTACTGGTTGAGACCTGATTTGTGACCTAGGATATTATATTCTGGAGAATGTTCCATGGGCACTAGAGAAGAATGTGTATTCTCTTGCTTTGGGATGGACTGTTCTGAATATATCTGTGGGTTCCATTTGGTCCAGTGGGTCATTTAAAGTTTTTACTTCCTTCTTGATCTTTTGCTTAGATGATCTGTCCATTTCAGTCAGGGGGATGTTAAAGTCCCCCACTATTATTGTATTGTTGCCGATGTGTTTCTTTGCTTTTGTTATTAATTGGCTTATATAAGTGGCTGCTCCCATGTTAGGGGCATAGATATTTACAATTGTTAGATAAACCCTTTAAGTAGGCTATAATTTCTTTCCTCATCTCCTATTATAGTCTTTGGTTTAAAATCTAATTTGTCCGATATAAGGATTGCCACTTCAGTTTCTTTTGGTGTCCATTAGCATGGTAAATGGTTTTCCATCCCCACTTTCAATCTGGGGGTGTCTTTGGGTCTAAAATGTGCCTTTTGCAGACAGTATATCGATGGGTCTTGTTTTTTAATTCAGTTTGATAGCCTGTGTCTTTTGATTGGGGCATTTAGCCCATTTACATTCAGGGTAACTATTGAAAGATATGAATTTAGTGCCACTGTATTGCCTATAAGGTGACTGTTACTGTATATTGTCTGTGTTCCTTTCTGGTCTATGTTGCTTTTAGGCTCTCTCTTTGCTTAAAGGACCCCTTTCAATATTTCTTGTAGGGCTGGTTTCATGTTTGCAAATTCCTTTAGTTTTTGTTTGTCCTGGAATGTGATCAGGCAGGAGACTAGAACAAAGCCATACACTAGAGATTTAGGGTATATTTTGATCTGTTAGAAGAAACTGTATATCAAAATTTTAAAGAAAGAACACCATATATATATATATATATATATATATATACATACCAAAATAAGGGTAACTACTATGAAGGGATAGAATATGACTCTAAAAATGAAAAATAAAAAATATTTTTTTTAAAAAAGGGATTGTTAAGGTGTTGATTGAAAAAGGGAAGAAGAAAAATTCAAAAAAGAAATGAAAGAAAAAAGAAAAGACAGTTAAAAAAAAACTTTGAAAGAGTAAAGAATCATGGGAAAAAAGCCATGAATTCTATGTGCAGTATTCCCCTAGCACAGGAGTCTGCCATTCTCATTGATCGGTGAACTTGGTCTTGGCTGGCTGTTCTGTTGATCTTTTGGGGGAGGGACCTGTTTCCATGATTCCCAAGTGTCTTTGCCAGAGGTGGAACTGCCACGCCCTTGCTGGTCTGGGCTTGTAATCTTCTCGGGTTTGGTCTTGGGAGCTTTTGTTTCCTGCAAGCTTTCCGCACAGCTTTGGAGGACGAGAGTGAAAATGGCGGCCTCCCAATCTCTCTCTCCCGGAGGAGCCGAGAACTCAGGGCCCCACTCCTCAGTGAGCCCCAAGAGAAAAGCAGTCAGTCACTCCTGTCTCCCCGGTCTCTGGCCGCACTCTGTGCTCACCCGGCCTGTGATCGAGCATTTCTATCTCTGACACACGACCCCGTGTGGAGTCTCCAAACCCAGCAGATCCCTGCGGTGCGCTCCTGCGCCGCTACTCCAGGGTGAGGAAGGGGAGTCTCCCCGGATCTGCCGCTTGTTGGGTCCCTGCTGGAGGAGCAGTGGCCCGACTGTGCAGGGGATCACGGTTTATGGCCACCGCGAGCTGAGAGCCTGCTCCTTGGCTCCCTCTCTGCAGCCAACTTACCCACTCCAATACCTTGGAGCTCTGCTGCACTCAGGCACCTCCGATCTTTCTGTGACCCCAAGGGTCTTGAGACCACACTGGCCCAGAGAGGGTTTCATCCCCCCACTTAGCCCCTGGAGCGACGTCCCTCAGCGGAGCCGAATTCTAAAATTTCCAATTTTGTGCTCTGCGACCCTATCACTTGCCAGAAGTGGCTGATGGAGGCCCCCTCCCCCACCGTCTATCCTCCCGAATATCGCCTCGGATTCACTTCTCCACACATCCTACCTTCCAGAAAGTCATTGCTTTTCTATTTAGAGAGTTGCTGCTATTCTTTTCTTTGATCTCCTGTTGAGTTCGTAGGTGTTCAGAATGGTTTGATCCCTATCCCGCTGAATTCCTGGGACCATACGAAATCCACGTCTCCTACTCCTCTGCCATCTTGCTCCTCCCCCTCTCCTATTCTTTTGCTGTAGATTCGAGACTCTTAGTATATTTTCTCACCTTTAGTAACTGGAGAGACTACCTTTAGTATTTGAAATGTATCTATTCACAGGATGGCTGTGGAATGGAACTCAGTTTCCTGGCTTCTCATGTTCCATAGGCCCTTTGCCTTTTAAGGTTTTGTTGCTGATCACTGTGGAGAAACAAAAATTAACAGATGCACCAATAATGGAGAAGTTCCCAAATTATATAATCTTATATATTCCTTCAGTTCTAACAACCTCTCATCCACAGTAGTTGAATGCCTCTGAATTGGGTCTTTTAAGCCCAGCACAGATATCTGCCTCCAAATATTATAGTTGCTGTTCACCAAGGCTCTACTTGTCCTTTACTTTAATAAGGATGTTGTATCTCTTTCCCTGTGATGGCACCTCTTACCACATTGAAGATGCAATCCAGAGAGAACATTTGATGTCTCCTTGTATAGCATAGGCAGTTTATGTTTCTGAAAACCTCCAGGAAAAAAAGTCCTTGGGGCACTTGGGTGGCTCAGTCGGTTAAGCATCTGCCTTTGGTTGAGGTCATGATCTCTGGGTTCTGGGATTCAGCCCCACATTGGGCTTCCTGCTCAGCAGGGAGTCTGCTTCTCTCTCTCTCTCCCCCTCTGCCTCTCCACACTGCTTATTCTTTCTCTCTCAAATAAATAAGAAAAAGTAAAAAAAAAAAACAAAACAAATTGACACCTCTTACCTACCTAGAATTTCAACCATTAATTCAAAAAACATTGTTTTTGAATAATTACTATATATCAAGTACAGCACTAGCAATACCCATTAAAGTTGAAAGGACACAACCCCTACCCTCCATAAGCTCACAGTGGACTAGCGAAAACAAAAGAATATATAGTAGATGTAATATAATTGCTATGCTAGCAGTTTCCTGTGGGAACATTGGAGGGTATGAATTTAAATCTTTCAAGGGAACAAGGGAAGCCTTCATGGAAGAGATAGCATTTGAGATTTGAAGGATGGTGAGACATGAGGTAGCAACTGAGACTTGGAAGGCAGGTAGGAATATACAAGTGCTCAGAGGGCATCTAGACACATGTGAACACAGAAGCCTGAAATAGCATAGAGTATTCGGAGACCTCAAGTCATTCGTTGTTGCTGAGACCTAAAATTTGAGGTGGCGAGTTAAAGGAGATGTAATTTCATGGGTAGCAGAGGCAGGGGAGCAATGGTAATGTGATCATATTTGTGTATTTAAGATTTCTCACATAGTCTTATCATAATCATGTGATGGCATGTAGTGTGAGTAGTTAAACAGTATCAGAAGTTTTTCTAAAATTTAAAAATGTGGACTGAAAAAGAAAACATCATTGGATGCAGAAATCTGACCCTGGCCCTACTTGAACTCATTTACTACTGTGTGAATAAAATTGGGCTTACCATTTTCCCCAAGAAGCTGCGATGCAGGATGTAGTACTGAAAAAATGAAGAGTTTGCCCAACCATAGTGGGTGCATCCCTACAATATCATGAAATATTTAGGCATCTTATGGTATATTTACATGATGCACAGAATGTTCCAGTTTTACTGTATAAATAATACCAAAATATACACATCAGTTTCCTTCCAAAAATGATTATAAATTGTTTGGGCCAACTGAGGACATGGATATAAAAATAATTTTCTGACACTGTGGTGGTGGTGGTGGTGGTGTGTGTGTTTTCATAACATTTTGTTCACATATCTATTTATGATACACTGAGTTATATTTATTTTGTGGTTTAAATGCCTATCTATACATTAGTTTTTAAATATGAAAGACTTGGAGTAGAATTCTACATCCTTTGATTGTTAACCAGGGCCTCCATTTTTACATCTGCAAAGTTGGTATAATCTTACCTCATATGAAATATGCAGTGACTAAGTGCAGTGAGATACATGCAAATTCTTAAGTCAGTGCCTGCACATTTCATATCCAATCAGTGACTGCTGAGTGAAAAAATGTCTTGAATAAACTACACTACGGCAAAGGGAATGTTGTCTTGTCTTTCACTTGCTCCACATGGAGTAAAGGAAAGCATGTTTTTGGGTCTCTACTTCATGTAGTAGTTGGAAATAAATATTTTGGGGGCATAGAGTAGATAACAAATGGAAATAGACCCAGTGATAGTGCCTATACTAAATTACATTTTTTCATTTCGTCAATACATTTACTAATTAATATTTAGTAATGGTAATGCATATTACTTAATAATAGAAGCAGAAAAAAACTTCAAAACTCAGTTAACCTAAGTACTACTACTCCTTAGAAGAAGAAATTCAAAGTAGTTGTGAAGGTCCAGATATTATTTAGAAATTGTCCTTAATATGTACATGAATTTTATTTTAATGGGCAAACTAAAGAGGTCTCAAAGATGAATTTTAAACATATACTTTTCTGATTTTTTCTGATAGATAACAGAGAGAGGAAAATGAACAAATACATAATAAACTGAACTTTTATTTTGAATTATAAATTAACAAAGGAAGCTGGGGTTTCTTAATTTTTCCTCATTTTCATAGCTAAGTTTTCTATTATCAGTGATTCCAGAAAGGTTTTATTGGTACAGTTACAGTTAGCTCAATTCAATGGAAACATAGTTTTTGCACAGTCGATATATTTTAATTAATGCAGCTTAGAGATGTGAGAAGAACAGAGGTCTTGGTTTTTCAATTTTCCATTAACTTACTGGTTTACCTTCACCTTCTGTTTCCTCTCTGTAAAGTCAGGGGCCTATGCCAGGTGAGATTTGAGGTTCCTTCCAGTTCAGATACTCGTTGGTATTAAGTTACCTGAAAGTAAGCAGCTTAGATGCAGGAATGAAGGTGATCATGAGAATGACAAGAGATGCCTTTGACTGAGCACTTATGTGCTATAAACTGTGTTAAGTGTAGATCTGTGTTCAGTGTGCCTTCACCTGAATCATCTGAATATCTATCTCCAAGGTGATCCTGAAATTAAGCTGTTAAGTATAGCTATTCTCCTTTCTTAAAATTCACATTTTCTATTTTCACTAGAAATGTGTTTTTAATCTAAATGCAAAGAGGATTAACATAATAATTTAAGTTGTCTCTGGAAGAGCTAATGAATAATGGCATTGGAGTTCCTCTGCTGATGCCTTATTGAAGCAGGCTCTAGAGTGGGCTAACGGGTTATTCTAAGGGCTTTATTCCCTTGCAGGTTTGACCGATATGACCTTGAGCAAAATGCTTAATGTGAAAGGGCAGATCTGTTTGTCTTTATTCTTAAATCACAATATAGTACAGATATTTTTCCCTCCAATTTGATTCTGTGACTGAATTCTCAAGAACTAACATGGGCGTTCAAGGTTTCTGATAATAGGCATATGTTACCATAGACATGTTCTTTGAATATGTCAGTGGTGCGTTATTGCACAGCAATACTTAAAGGCTTTCAGAAAAGTTGTATTTTATGAGATCCTGAAATTATTTGGTTGTGAAAGATAATTAGGGATTTGACTTTCAGCTGTGAAGTGGTCCTGAGATGTTTTTTTTAGAGTCTTGTGGCACATTATTATGGGAGTCAGTGCAATTTACTATAGAGAATATTTAGAAGGTAAGGGATAAAAGATAATGAGTCTCTCTAACTACTCCAAGGTAGTCTTATGGGTTTATTAAAGATGAGAACTTGAGAAGGCAATTTTAGTTGAAGTAGATCATTTTTACCCCCCTTGTGTTTGGGGGGACATAATTTACCAACTGCTAGATTATTTTGCTTTGCAAACCAGCATTAAAGAAAGAAATAGAAGAACTTGGCCATCTTTCCCACAGTTTTTCAACTTGTTACTACTATCGCTATTATCTTTTTCACCATACTGTAAGAAATTTTAAAACAGATGACTCTAGGGTCACCTCAGTGGCTCAGTCAATTAAGCTTCTGCCTTTGGCTCAGGTCATGATCCAGGGTCCTGGGATCGATTTCCACACTGGGCTCCCTGCTTGGTGGGGAGTCTGCTTCTCCCTCTCTCTCTGCTTGTGCTTGCTATCTTTCTCTCAGATAAATAAATAAAATCTTAAAAAAAAAAACCCAGATGACTCTAAAATGTATTTCTGTAAGGAAGTTCTACAGAGAGGAGAGACTATTTAGTGAGCATATCCCATGTTCCTTGCACTGTGCTAAGCAGTGTGGTGTTTCTTTTAAAATATTTATTGAAACACTTGCCTGGCACTAATGCTAGGGATGTTAGGAACATGAGAATGAAAAGACGAGGTGTCTACAGTCAGTAAGCTTCACATGTATTATCTTAAGTGATCTTCATAGTGAACATGGAAATTTGTTTTTTTGTATTTTTTTTTAACATTAGGAACTGAAATTCAGGAGAGCAAAATAATTTGCCCAAAGTTATCTTTCCAGTAAGAGGCAGGGCAGGACTTGTATTCAAAATCTGTCTGGTGATCTTATACTGTATCATACTGTTTACTTCACCTCTGTCATGTCCATGGCAGTAGAAGAGTCCAACATCTTGGGTTTAAGTTCAGGCTCCATCTGCACTACCTGTGTGACCTGAAGCAAGTTATTCTACCTCATGGAATCTATTTTCTTATCTATAAGATGAGGACAGTAATATGCTACTGTCAA
The DNA here is from genome assembly GCF_009762305.2 of Zalophus californianus. Taxonomy (NCBI): domain Eukaryota; kingdom Metazoa; phylum Chordata; class Mammalia; order Carnivora; family Otariidae; genus Zalophus; species Zalophus californianus. The sequence continues at coordinate 47,322,356 of NC_045605.1, forward strand.
AGACTGGCTAAGGATTGTGTGAGATGATGATTGTAAAGCACTTTGTATGTGTTTGATTGGCACATTGTGGGTCCCAGGTAGTTGCTGTTGCCCTTGTAGGCATGAATAATCTAAGTGAAAAATTTTGGAAAATTTTGTGGTTGTCCATTTGTTCCTTTATTTTCCCAGTCCGAAGTTTATGGCACCATTTGTCTGTCTCAGGGGCTATTGGAGCAGTGATGCAGTGGGAGTGGAGCTAGGTATGGTTTGGGAGGGATCAGTTGTACTAAAATGCTCTTGTAGGATCTGATTGGGGGTCAGCTGGGCATGAGCAGGGCTCTGGACTCCATTTTTCCATTTCAGCTAAGGACCCTTCACTTTTCTTGTCATGATAAATGACTAATTCATATGCTTTGGTTTGCAGAATGTTAAAAAAAACACTGCCTTTGAATGAAAGGTGCTTTCTAGTTCTTTTATTTTACTATTTTATTTACTAATATTTATGTCCTTACCATTTAACATTTTGACATGTGGTAGGGGTTCAATAAATGATGATCAATGAATGAATTATCTAGTGAATAAACAAACATGTACTTACAAATATCTGAGTATATATATATGTATGTGAATATATACATGCATGTGTGTGCATTTGTTGTGTGTTTAGGTTCCACATATAAGTGAAATCATATGGTAGTCATCTTTCTCTGACTTATTTGACTTAGCATAAGCCTTTCAAGGTGTGTGTGTATACACACACACACACACACACACACACACACACACACAAAACCTTGGGTTAGAATTTAGGGTTAGAGACAATAGCTAAGCAAGAGCCAGAACTAAGAATGAGTAGGATACAGGACAAGGGTTAGAACTATGTGTGGGATCATGGCCAGATGGTAAGACCCAGATATTGGGTTAGGCTGATCGCTCTGCCTTGCACTTACACAGTGCATTTTTGCTACAAACAGCTTCCATAATAGGCTAGTGAGGTGGGTAGGGCAGTCACAAGCTGTACTGGTGTGAGACCCTAGCTGTTGGGATTTTTACCAACCTGTGCTATCAATTATACATTCTATTCAAACATCCATCCTGAAAATTATTTTCATCTAAGCTTGTGCAGATTGTGGGACAGGCACCTACCAAGCAGAGCACCACAGAAGTCCTATATAAAGGCTTTACTCACCTCCAACCAATTAGGAGGCATGAAACCTGAGCCTGCTCTCCTCACAGCTGCCCAAAATCCTGTTTCAATACCTCTTTTACCAAAGGAACAGATCAAATTCTCAACAAGAGAAACACTGCTTCATAAATATTGAGTAGTGCTAGTTATATCTGACCTGAGAGAAACCTTAACTTGTTAGAGGACTGTGTTTATCAGCCTTAGCTCCAGAGTATTATATAGCTGGAATTCTGCAAGGTTTGTGAACAATGAGGAACTTGAAAATGTTGTCATTGTCCTAGTTAATATCTTCATCATCAAAGAATCAGTATTTACTATAGGCCCTTCTTTTCTGGGAGTGAAAAGAATAGATGAAGGTGAACAACTGGAGGTTGTTTTACATTTGTTTAACATTTGACGAAATGTTAAAACTATTGATATTTGGGTAGAGAAATAAATATTATATTTAATTGTAAGGAAAATTGGAATTTAGAAAAAATTCTCTTATCTCTATGTGTAGGGAAATAGCTAACATTAAAAATGTCTTGATTTCATTTGGGTACGATGCAGGATTTGGAGGATATCAGGAGGGTTTCATAATAGTGTAGGATCTGAGAGGAAGACTTATCAAGTTTATGGGAGTATACAAAATGCTGTGGGGAAATAAAAAGAGCATGGAATCAAATAGAATTTGGTTCAAGTGTCCACTTTGACATTCACTATTTCCTAACACAAGCCATTTGCCTTCCTAAGATTAATGTCTTCATCAGTAAAGTGTGGACAATAAAACTTTCCTTAAAATGGGATGATATGGGGCGCCTGGGTGGCTCAGTCAGTTGGGCATCCACCTCTTGATTTCAGTTCAGGTCATGATCTCAGGGTTGCGAAATTTAAGCCCCGCATCTGGCTTGCACTGTGTGTGGCATCTGCTTAGGATTTTCTGTCTTTCTCCCTCTGCCCCATACCCCTGCTTGCATGCATGTGCTCTCTCTCTCTCAAAGAAAAAAAAAAAAAGGATGATATATGTGAAATCCCTTTTGAAGATCTGGCACAAAGTAGATACTCATTAAATGCTTGTTCTTTTCCCTTGCAAATATTTCAGAATCACCACTCTTACAGAACCAATATTTAAATCCACTAATTTATAAGCTTTTATTTAACCAGTCTCTTCCTCGTTGTCTATGCACATTTCCATGTTCCTTCTTTTTTTGTTGCTTTTATTTTGCTTTTCTTTTTTTTAATTGAGACATAATTGACATATATCATTATATTAATTTCAGGCATGCAACATAAGGATTCAACATTTGTATACATTGCAAAATGACCACCACACTAAATCTAGTTAACATCCACGACCACATCTAGTTACAAACTGTTTTTTCCTGTGATGAGAACTTTTAGGATCTCCTCTCTCAGCAACTTGCAAATATACAATGCAGTATTCTTAACTACAGTCACCATGCTGTATTTTACATTCCCTTGACTTATTGATTTTATAACTGGAAGTTTGTACCTTTTCACTACCTTTGCCCATTTTGCCTACCCCAACCTCCCATCTCTAACAACCACCAATCTGTTCTCTGTTATGTATGAATTAATTTTTGTTTGTTTAGATTCCACATAAGAGTGAGATCATACAGCATTTGTCTTTCTCTGTCTGATTTATTTCACCTATCATAATTCCTTCAAGGTCTGTCCATATTGTTGCAAATGACAAAATTTCATTCTTTTTTTTAAAGATTTTATTTATTTGACAGAGAAAGAGATAGCAAGAGCAGGAACACAAGCAAGGGGAGTGGGAGAGGGAGAAGCAGGCTTCCCGCAGAGCAGGGAGCCCGATGCAGGGCTCAATTCCAGGACCCTGGGATCATGACCTGAGCCGAAGGCAGACGCTTAATGACTGAGCGACCCAGGCACCCCAAAGTTTCATTCCTTTTTATGGCTGAATAATATTCTGGTGTGTGTGTGTGTGTGTGTGTGTGTGTGTGTGTGACATTTTCTTTATCCATTTATCCACTGAGGAACACTTAGGTTGCTTCCATTTCTTGGCTATTGTAAATAATACTGCAATGATCCACATTTTTTCTTTTGTTCATTTTTCCCATACTCAAGAGAACATCCTTTCCATATCTTTCTATATACACAGGATTTCTCTCACAAGTTGATTAAGTTCTCCTTTATCTGTGACCCTATCCTGGACCACTAAATAATGTTATCCCCTGCCCTGAACATCCATAGAATATAATATTTTTATCTTTTACTTATACCATATTACTACAGATCATATAATCATTTATGTCTTTCTTTAACATATATGGTACCAGGAACTGTGCTAAGCTCTAGGAATCTACAGGTGAAAAAGACACAGGCTGTGTAGTTAATAAGTCAAAGTCTTCTTGGGGAAACAGATACAAAGACAAATAATTACAATTAAGTGTAAGTGCACTAGGACGTGTTTGCAAAGTACTATAGCAATGTCCTTTCATTCAATTAAATTATATGCTGTTTTTTTTAAATTTATTCATGAGAGTCAGAGAGAGAGAGAGAAAGAGAGAGGCAGAGGAAGAAGGAGAAGCAGGCTCCCCGCCTAGCAGGGAGCCTGATGCAGGACTCGATCCCAGGACCCTGGGATCATGACCTGAGCTGAAGGCAGATGCTTAACCATCTGAGCCACCCAGGTGCCCGCTAAATTATATGCTGTTAAATGGCAGGACCCTGTTTTATATTTCTCCTTTTTAGACATTCTCCTCTAGAACACCTAGCTGAGAATTAAGTAATTATTACATACTCTTTGCCTTGAATTCTTCTGTGGACAGTTTTAATATTATAGAGCATTTTTAGATGCCTGAGAGGGAATATTACCCTAAAACAATCACCAAAAAGATTCTGTATAAAGCCTCCAAGCCCATGGAAACCCTTGGAATAGAAATAGACCCTTGGTTTGTTTCAGATCCATCATTTGCTTTTGTGAAGCAAAAGTTCCCAAGCATTTAAGCAAAGTCAGGCTCTATAAAACCCTGTCTCTGGTGGGGAGGCGGTACGACAAGCCAGGCTCAGAAGCCTGAGCCAGCATGGTAAGTAGGTGCCTGTAGTGCTGGCCAAAGGTCAAATATCAAGAGCATGCCTAAGGGAGCATAATATGTTAAAACTCAAATCCAATATAGATTTATATTATCAAGCAAAACTATCTTGGAGACCAGTGCTTGGAGCTTGGGTGTATGGTCAGTTATGGAAGCCCATTAATGTTTTTGAGAATTGTCAAGATTTGTGGTGTAGTACACAGTATGGTACTAATTCTGTAGCTATAAATATTAAGCCTATAGAAACCTAGATATTGGCTACTGGAATTTTGTAGGCAAAGCAGGGCCATTTAAAGACACTTAGATGGAATAGCCAACCAGAGCTTGCAAAAGAGAACTCTCACTGGAGCTCCCTTCCATGTAATACCCCACTGGTGTTTTATTGACATGGAATTCCTCCTTCCTCCAGACACATCTGTGTCTTTCTGGCTGCATACTGAGCTAACTTTGGGAACTGGAAATAATGGTGATTGAAAGATCACAGCTTATTAGCTTAATGTTTGCTTAGCTTTTCGCTGGAGCCAAGTATAAACAACCCAGAGGCAAGTTTGGAAACCCTAAGTTCCAAGAAAGAGTTTTTGACCAATGAAGATAAATCAATGCTGTGGATTCATATGGGATTCTACAGTCAGCAAGTGTTGTTACATGATCTCAGAGCTGATCTTCCATGTGAATAATGTAAGTGTTTTCCTATAAGATGCAGTTCAGGGACTCTTCAACCACTATTCCCTTCTAGAATTTGTTCCTATGGGTTTTTTGATTGATTAATGAAGTAGGGCTTGGGAATGGAGAATTGGAACTTGCCGGGAGGGAGCAGGGGAGATGAATAAAAGGCCAGTAAAAAAGATGTAGAAAGGTAACCAAAGCATAGTTTTTCCAAAGCGCAGTCCTAATATTGTTAACTACTAATATATGTGGAATTCAGCCTATGCTTCAAATATAATATTAAGCAAATTATACAGTTTTTAAATTTATTTTTTACAACATCCCAGTAATAAGGGTGCTACAAGTATCCCAATATCACACATCTGTTAAGTAACCAACTGAGACTCAAGCACAGATTTGTCTTATTCTTCAGCCTGCTACATTCTGCTCCTCCCTATTCACAAGTGTGCTGTATGGGGTTCATGGTTCTACTCAGGAAATGAAGGCACTAAAGTCGAGTGAGTATAATTTCTCTTGCTGATATGTGGATTTCCAGAAGTGAACACAGTGGTCATACCCTGAAAACAGGGCATAATTGGTAATCTTTACATATTTTTGTAATTAAAAATGCATACATTTACTTATTGATGTAAAGAACACCTGCTTTCTGCCAGTCCTAGTGCTACATGCAAGGGACTAAGACCTTTTTTTTAAATTTTTTTATTATTTTTTAAAGATTTATTTATTTAAGGGGGGGGGGCAGAGGGACAAGGAGCTTATTAAGCAGATGCAGGGCCCAGTCTCATGACACTGAGATCACAACCTGAGCTGAAAACAAGAGTCGGTCACTTAACCGACTGCACCACCCAGGCACCCCAAGACCTTTTTTTGATGTGAGCAGATAGATATGTAAACAATGCAATGTAATGAAAGAATACAACTCCCCAGGAGTACAGAGGGAAGAGTGACCCATTTTGCCTTGAGAGGATGAGGAAAATTTCAAAAAGGAGATGGCAGTTGAGTCAGACTTCAAAGGCATTGGCCTCTGCTTTCTAAGGCTGAGGAGATCAGTTCAGAATAAAGGTAAGTGAGGTGGCCCTATATAAATTACTGAAAGGTGGGCCACAAAAGTGCTTTTTTGTTTTATAAAGCACCACTTTATTTTTAAATATCACATATAATGTAGATAAATTATGTATAAATGCTAATAAATTAAATAAGGTAAGAAAATGAATACAGTTTACAACCCTGAAGTTATAATTAGTGATCCTGTAATGATATAGGAAAATATACTAAGACTGTGTAGTATAATATTGAGATAATATAATGTAGTGGTTAAGAGCACAGATTCTGGAGCTAGGAAGGCTAGGCTTGAATCTTTTCCTGTCTGAACCTGGGCAAGTACTTAATCTTTTTGTCTTCATGTCCTTCATCTGCAAAATGATTCTTCATGTTCTTCATCTGCATAAGTGTATCTCTCCCTTAGAGTTGTGAGGGTAAAATCAGTTAATTCACATAAAAGATAGATAGACTGTTAATATGTCTGAAAGAGGAGAATTGATATCTGAATTCCAATATAAAGATACATGAAAAGATACCTTTTTTTCTTGAGCCACTGGTTTGAAATGCAACTGATTTTAGACTTTGCCTTTCTGAAGACTATCATCTTTTAAATTTTCAGAAAAAATTACTCTTGATATTGTACTATTATAGAATTATATACTCCACAGGGTAGTATGTTTTCTGTCACCCTGGGTAAGTCACCCTATCTGGTCCTCATTTTCCTTATCTATTGGTTGAACAAATTGTGCTCAAAAGTACCTTTCAGGCCGAGGTTTTATGATTCTCTTAATTATGTTTCTTCCTTTAGTACATATCTAGTGCCTACAGTAGCAAAGGGCCAACATTACCATTCTTATTTTAGACACAAAGAGCTAGAAACACAGAAAAGCCAAATTATGTCCTAGAAAATTGAAGACAGAGATAAGATTTTAACACAGGGTTAGCATGTGAAGTTGGTCAAGACCCATAGTGTAGGGAAAAGACAATGGACATTGGTGTCTAATACACTCAAGTTCAAATTTGATCTGGGTTCATGTCTAAGCTGTTCTATTTCCTACTGGCAGAACTGTGAAAATTTACACATATTTAATGAGCTTCTCCTTCTATGTAAAAACAAGGCTAACAATATCAATGTAGTGCTTAGAATAGATCCTCCCTAAGTGTGAGCTTCTTTATTTTTTTTTTTCCATTTGGAATTGCCTCCCTCGTGAAAAGCTTGCTATTTAAGCTTTCTATACAAACATCCACCTATGTTGATTTTCAGGAACACTGTTCATCTTTTTTGCACTGCTTGAGATTATTACCAGAGTCAAAGAGACTTCAAGCAAAGTGTCTGAGATTGTAAGATCATCAGGCATAAAAGGGAGAACCATGCAGATAAATGATGACAGGTGGTGTTAACAGTTGCCTCAGGTCCTCAACCACAGCCTAATACCTGGCTGTGGGTGGTTGGGGTCTTGCTAACAGGCTTCTCTTCTCTGGAAATATGCACCGCCTCTCATTCTCTATGAAACCATCTCCTGCTGTGCTTTTTCAGAACTTCAGAATTAAATTTTAGATGTCCCAATGTGTATTTCCACCAAAGTCGAAAATGTGTCTTTTACCAACTGGCAAACCAAAGATAAACTAATGGATATAATGTGCTCATATATAAGTTATCCTCCTATCAACACTTCTGTTTTTGGCACTTTATATCTCTGTGAGCTGGTAGAGGGTTGGCAGATGACCACACAAATATAGAAGTAGCAAATAATCAAAAAGTCCAGAAATAAAAGGAGTGGGGGACATTTGTACCCATGATTCTTTTTACCACATATATCATATCTTCTTTTTTGTTGGAAATTTTGTTGAATTTGGTTTTTGAAATTAAATGTCAGCAGTATTAGTTCTTCTGAGAGCTCTTCTCCCTAAACAAAATTGAGAAGCATGGCCCTATTGTATGAAGTCTAAAATCTTCTGCTTGTCAAGTTAATTTATTCTCATTTACTGAGAGGCTATATAGTGTTATGAATAAAGTACAGACTTTGGGGTCCAACTGCCAGTATCCCATTTCTGCTGCTTAGCAGCCATGTAACTGTGGGCCAGTTATTTAACCTACCTGGGCCAAAGTTTTCTCATCTGTGAAATAAGAATAATGAGACCAAGAGTTATTATGAGGATTAAATGAATTAATACTTGTAAAGTATTTAGAACAGTGACTAACACAGAGTAAGCCCTCAAGGATATTATTATATTTTGAGCATCTGTCATGTGCCAGGCATTGGGCAAGATACTGCAAAGCAAAATGAGTAATTTCCTTCCCCCAAGGAGCTTATAGTCTAGTGTGAAGGTCTGTAAACTATAGCCCAAATGACAAATCCAGCTTGTCAGTTGTTTTTGTAAATAAAATAGTATTGAAATATAACCATGCTCATTTGTTTACATATTATCTATGACTGTTTTCATGTTTCAATGGCAGAATTGAATAGTTGCAACGGAGATTGTATGGCCTGAAACCAAAATATTTACTAACTGGACTCATACAGAAAAAGTTTGCCAGTCCTCATCTAGTGGAGAAAACAGACGTATCAACTAATACATTTTTATGTGGTGTGGCAGATAGGCTTAAGCAATTGCCTGCCCTGTACTTGATAAGGTTCCAAATGCTGGAGATATCATAGAAAATAAAACACACACACACACACACACACACACACACACACACACACACACACACACACACACACACAAACCACTCCATCCACGTGGAGCTAGGAGCCTAGTGGGGAAAATAAGATAAATGAGTGAAGCATCATAAAGTCAAGTGGGAGTCCCAGTGTTCACAGCAGGACCACACCAATGTTCGATGGGATTATTGCCACCTGTAATCAGGTCCCACCCAAATTTGTTCAATCTTAATTCCTACCCATAACCTTTGCTCAATAAAGCCTATCCCTTCACCAATCCTAGTGTACTGTATGTTGCTAGCATAGGGCCTTGCACAGAATAAGTGCTAAATAAAGATTTGTTGAATGAATAAAGGAATCATTATTCTTTGTCCTATTTACCCTGGTTGGAAATTTCTGTCCACTTTCCTTGATTCTATCCATTCTTCAATATTCAGGTCAGAGTTTTTTCTCTTCTAAGATACCTCCCCTGACTATTATTTCTTGATTTCCCCATTCTTCAATGTCATATTGCTGTTTCATCACAGAAGATACTTTGTTGTGGCCCAGTTGGTAAAAACACCTAGATAATAGAAAAAATAGAAGTCAATGCATAGGTCCTAGGTGAAACTTGAGATTGTTCTTCTAGGGAGGGTAGGATTGAAGTAGCTAGAGGATTACAAATAAGAGCTTTGCAGTGTCCTAGAGATTCTCAATGACCAACTGACATAGATCTTAACCTTCATTGCAAGAAGAGCAATAAAATGAAGTAGAAAGGGAAATGTGGTAATACTTCATACAGGATACATATGAAGAAAGGGAGATTGGAAGAATGTGTTCATGGAAGAGGAAACAACAAATGCTAAGGCCCAGAGGTAAGAGTTGAAGAACTTGAAGCACTCTAGTTGGCTGGAACAGAACACTGAAGAAGGGCAATGGTGAGAAATAAGGCTATATTAGAAAACAAGGGAGGGCCTTGTAAGTTGTGGAAATAGGAAACTTGAAGGGCCTTAAAAGGAGGGGTGTGATTTGTTCTGCATTTTAGAGAGATCATATTGCCTGCAATGTGGAAAGTAAATTAGAATGGAGCATGATTAAAGGAAGAATGACTACCATAACCCAGGTGCTAGATTTTTATTATCTCACTTAATAATCACAACTGCCCTGAAAATTAGGGACCATGATTTCCATTTTATTGATGAGGAAAATAAGATTCAGATAGGTTAAGTAAATTGTCCATGGTCACAAAGCTAAAATGTGGATAAGGTGGGCTTCAAGTTAGCTTTCTCAAGATAAATAGCCTATATTCTTTCTGGGCTAACCACCGCCCCCCCCCAAGTCTACCCCAGCATGGCATAGTGGGGAAAGAAGGAAACTACATACAGAAAACTAGAGTGTATCCAAACAGAAGATACAGATAGAAAAAGAATGGTGAGGGGAAATAATCAAAGACCTAGAAGGCATTTGGATCTTGTTTAACAGATAAGGAAGAACTGTAGGACCGCTCCCCAGTCCCACCTCAAAAAATGATCCGAGCAGATTTGTTTCCTTAAAGAGAAGGAGTCAATGTAAAGATGTAGAAAGTGGTGTAAGACCAAAGCCCGGAATATCAGTATGATGTTATTATAATGGTTCAAGTAAGAAATGACGAAGTTTTAAGCTAAGATAGTAGCTGGAGAGGTGAAAAGGTAGGGAAAGTTTCATGAAATCCAATTACAAGGTGGAATGGGTAAAGTGAGCAGTTTAGCCTTCTGAAACTGAAAGCACCTTTGGAGACTGGTAGGAAGTAAGCTGGAGGCGTAAGAAGGCTCAGCTCACAGAGAGGGTCTTGGAGAGTTGACTTTAAAATTTAGAATAGGCTATAAAGGCAAGTGGGAAAATTACCTTTAGGTCTGAATTGGTTTCAGATTGTAGGAACAGATTAAATAACCTTCAATGTGCCCTTTCAGCCATGTGGTTCATGAAAACTTGTGTTTGATAAGGACTTTAAAAATTATCTTGTCCATTTTTCATCTCCATTCCCTGTTCCCCATTATTTATTTTACATCCGAACAATTGAAGATAAAGGCCTAGTCACAAATCTCTGACTTTGTGTCTAGTCCTCTTTACATTACACTGAAGCACTTAACTCGGTGAAAATTGGAATTAAATGAAGTTCTGAGTTTAATCTTAGGGACCAAGAAAAAGGTTGTGCTAATGGATCCATTAGAGATGGTGATGTATTTTACTTCTTAGATTTTTCTGGATACTTATGGCTGATGAAAGGTACATCAGGGAAGAGGTAAGCATAATTGGACTGCTACCCTGAGAAAAGAGTAAAAGCATTTAATTGTTAAACTGTTTATTCCAAAAGGACACATTACAAGCTTTTTAAGGTTACCACCTATGGGCAATGAATGCTCAAGAGAAAATTTATAATTATGCAGTTTCCTAAATTCATGCCTTCAATGACTTGTTTCCAGTAAGTGAAGCTTATTCCTTCAAACATTTTCAAGAGAAAGGGCAGTAATACTTAACTCATAAGGCTTTAAATGTAGGAAGAATAAAAGTGGATTTCTACATGTATTATTTTAGTGCCTATATACGTTTTAGAATGATATGTGCATATTTATGTATTCTTTAAAGTGAGTAACATATTTTTTCATGTCCTTTATTCAGTCTTGGATGTACAAACTAAAATAATCACAAGCCATTATAAATATATAATATATATACTCTAAAAAGCCATACCAACCTATGTGAGGACCTACGCATAGCTAGAAATTGAATACTGGTCAGTATTTAAAATAGGGAAGAATAGTAATGAGCAAATCAAAGCATTTTATTTCTGTTTATGCTTCTGATCTTAATAATAGGACCTACCTTGCTTACAAACATATACCAAAGTTTTACTATTTCATTTACTCCTTGTAAAAATGCTATGAAATACTACTATTCAGAACTTAAACATGTGTTCTGAATTATGAAGCTCAAACTCTTAATGCTATGTATAACGAGTATGAGATCATGCAAACTTTATTTCTTGTATTTAAAATTCAGATCATTCTTACCACATGAGGTTGTTGTAAGGATTAGAGATAATGCTTAAAAACCTCTCAGCATGGTTCCTAGCATATTGTGAGACCTTCTAAATGGTAATGGAGACTTGCAGTGTATTTTTAAATACACGTTTTTAAAGTGTCAGTTATTTCCTGATAGTATATGCAAGGTTTAATACAGATGTGCTTCTGGCAAAGAGAAACTGACCAGCAAGCCATAGTAATGACCTAGCTGTCCTTCAGGCCTCCCCTGCCCACATGGAAATGGAGAGCTCATTGTCATCTGATGGAGTTTACCTTAAATACTATCTGGAACAAGGCAAGAGAAAAATAGATTTAAAGTAAATAATTAACACATAAGGAGGTAATGCCCTGTAGTTACTAAGCTGCACATTTTCTCTGAGTTTATTGCCTCCAAACTCTCCTGAGAATTCATGTCATATAGTCCTGACTGCTAGGGCATATTTATATGTATATTTTATACACACATGCACACACATACAGGCATATGGGCTTATAGGAGATGCGTGTATATGTACAAGGAGCAAGAGAGAAACAGAGAAACTGACTCCACAAAGGAAGGAGAATCCAATAGAGTGTTTTGTTCACTCCATATACTCAATGCCTACTATTGTATCTGGAATGAAAAGCACTTAGTAGGTGCCCAATAAACCTTCATTAATGAATGCATGCAGATTTATAGGTATTTATAGTATATATGCATATGTGCATGAATATATGAAATTAGCCTCCCTCTTTCAGGAAGTCTATTTGTCATTCATGATTTTTGTCACTGTATAAGTTAGGAAGAACAGGAGGTCTGTGTTGTATCTATTTTCAAAATATCCTTATTTTACTTTTCTAGTAATGAGACTGAAATAGCCATATTTGCTCTGACGAGGGTTTAGAATCAGGCAACACCCACAGACAGTTAAAAATTTTTTTATTAATCTTTTCATAATTAGGAGTTTTTAGAACATTGAAAAAGCAGTATGAAATCTAGCAGAGCTCAAGAATATTCTTAGCACAGTGCAGATGCTCCAAACTTAAAAAATTCATAAATGTGAGTGACAGTTAAGCAGGTTGTAGTCTAATTTGAGAGGCAACCAAATGTAAATAATCAGAATTTATTGTTGGAAGCATTTACTAAAAGGTCTATTATGATCCTCCTAACTGTGACCTCTTGAGTAACAGTGACAAGAACAATAGCAGTGACTATTTATCCAATGTATACTACAAGTCAGGCATCTGCAAGGTATTTTCCATACCCTATTTAAATTAAATTGCACAGCAACCCTATAAAGTAGCCTTATTTTTCTTACTTTCCACATGAAGACACTGAAGCTCAGAGAAATTATGTAACTTACCAAAGTCATAGTACTTGCAATTGGTGGATTCCAAGTCAATCAGACATTCAGGAAACAAAGACCTATTTTTTACCTGCCAAATTCCATGCTTGGTTTATAGTGCTGGGCGGAAGAGAAATGGTCTCAACCATTATGGACCTTATGGACTTAAACCTAAGTGTTTCTGACTTTGAAACCCTTGAACCTACATCACTCTGCCCAGGAAGTGCTACTCGTTAGGGAAAAGCCATGTATTTATGTAAGTTGGGCAGGTAGATTACAAAACAATTGTTTCACTTGAAAACAGAACACCTGAGAACAGCAAATTGAAGAATCCTTACTTTCCAATGACTCATTCCAGCCTCACCCTTGTTTTCTTTGGTCACGTCTCCTGTCTGCCGCATTTTTCTACATCCCTGACATCAGGTGTCATCTCTGGACAGGCACAGTAGGTTGCAGAAAAGCAGGCAGGTAGCAAATTGCTTTCAAAGAAAAGAAAATGGAGAGAATGTTATAGTTTGAAATCTCATCTTAGAGTGACTTACTATGTAGCAGAGAGAGGAAAATGGAAACAGAACAGAACAGAAGTTAGCCTGCAATGGAAAGGTCTAGCAGTGTAGGAGAAGTATTTGCTATGGCAACTCTTGCATCATCCTTCAGGGGTGGCAGGAATGCTTTGGATAAAGGAGGACACTTCTTAAAATCCCATCTCATGTTTACTAAAGCTGGAAATCCCATCAAAGAAAACCAGATATAGTAGGTAGAATACTCCTCTCCCCCAACTTGATTTTATGATAATAGACTTTTTAGTTATTAGTTATCTAATGGCCCAGTCTACTTTTTACTGTCACCTGCCATTGCTTTGTCAAGTTACATAGCATCAGATTGCCTGTTAAACCCTATGTCTAATGAGCAATTTACCTAAATTGAGGGTACCCATGTAATTTCTCTTTCTAATAAGGACATTTTTTGAGAATAAAAATTGGGTGTTATTAATTACACTGGGACAAAGGAGACAAAACCCTGTGCTAAACCTGGTAAATTGGGACAAATGGTCATCCTACGTAAAAGTAACTCACTTTCTGCAAATATTTGTGGACCTGAATAAAGACTGCTCAAATGAGAATAAACAGGATATTTATTCAGAGCTTGCTATATAGCAAGAGAGTCAGTCACCACCATTTGGGTGTGGCAGAATCAAAAGTAGATAGAGTGGGAACACATCATAGTGGAAGAAAGAAGGCTTCAGATCTGCTCTGACTGGAGCTTGTTGGCATGGGGAATTTAGAGGTGCCAGACGTCCTATGTGATTAGGGAGAATCTTTGGCTTTATCTGATCCTAGGCTGGAAGCAGGAGCAAAAATTCGGGAAGCCAGCAGTCATTGACCAAGTCCTGGATATTTTGGGCCGGTTGATGCAGAGGTTGTAGATCAGAGGTCTGTTGTTATACATGGTCTGTCCATCGTCCATTTGTATATTCAGTCTCTCACATTGAATTGCTCACTTAGTATGATATCTTTTATGAGTTTTAAGGACACTTTATCCAAGTTGCCTCAGATAGTTTCTAATGTAATAAGTATTTATTAAATTTGTAGCATTTGTAGATAATTGCATTGTTTTATATCTTTTGTGTCTTTCTAATTTATCTCCCTTTGAACACTTACAGGAAATTTTAGCCTGTTTGTCTATAAACCTTCCATCCAACAATCATTTTGAATTTGTTTCAGGTACTTGAAGAGATGCAAAAACTCATACAAAGGGCTTCTATGGTAGATAAACTGTTCATTAGGCAAATTTTCTTATATAAGATGAGCATTACCCCTAATAACCATATTACTCACACCTAGATACCCCTACCCAAAATTAGGAAGAATGGTTGGCAGGTTTGAGAGGAAAGCAGCAGCTGCAGACATGGCCAGCTTTGAACTCTTTCATATGCATTTTGTCAGATGAAGAAGAGTTAACATTTATAAACTTTAATTCTGATCATACTCTAGTTTTAAAGTCTATTTAGTAGTTCCAGTAAATCTGGAAAGAAATGCTACCCATAGATAATCCGAATTTGTGAATTAGGTGAATTTGTGTCTCTGAAATATGAGTTTCCAAATCTGAACAGTTTTAATTTATTAGTGGAAGCCAGTGATCTATAATCAAGGTAAAACTCTTAGCAAAAGCAAGTCATATTTAGAATTGGTATGTGATGAAATGGATAATTTATGGCTTTCTAAATTATTTTCCCTGCTGTAGTCCCCTCATGTTTTATGTCCATAAAATTTGTGTATATGATCTTGATCAAGAATAATAAATACTGGCTGATATTTGATTGATTTATGTGAGGTATCAAACTTGTACTACACAATAGCAGGATAAGGCAATATTTCTATTCATAAAGTGGTCATGGGTTCTTGAGTAAGATAAGCTTTTGTTCTATAATTTTGTACAAGCTACTTAATTTCTCTGAGCCTCAGTAACTGCCAATGTAAATAGTGATTATAATACACACTTCATACAGCTGTTAGGAGAAGCACACAGTGCCAGGTGCTGCCTTCTCCTAGAACAGAGAGAACTGGGACTCAGGAGACCTGAGTTATAGTAAGGTTATATGACATGGACAACCAATCTCTTTTCTCTCAGCCAAATTTTTCTCATCTACAGAATGAAGGGGTTTCTACCAGACCTTCCATGGTTCCTTCTACCTCTCAGTTTCTATTTCCAAGAATACAAAGGCAGCACCGACTGATCTGTTATCAGTCATTCACTGTACTTGTAAAATTAACCTTATGTTTCTAATATGTCATGACATTATTTTTTTTAGTATTCTAACCTCACTTTTGTTTCTGTTGCTGAGTTCTACCAAGTAAATTTCAAGTCTCTTCATTAATTAAGCAAACTTCTTGATTCTAACCTATTCTAGTCAAATCAATCTGCCTGCCAATCCCCAAGCAAATTCTATGAGTTGTCCATTTACTTCTTACTTTTGCTCACTATGTTCCTTTGGTAGGAAATGGCTTTCCTCATGCCTTCTCCTCCATCATTAGTTATTGAAATCCTAGTCATCCTCCAGAGCTAGCTGAAGTGTTAATTCCTCTATGTACTCTCACTGCCTAGTAATCACACCTTCTCTAATTTCCCACTTGATTCAATGTGCCTCTGGTAGGTACCTGGTGGAAAGTATATTAAACTTTGAAGGTAGCAGACATTAGTTTGACTTTTCTTTCTTTCTTTCTTTCTTTCTTTCTTTCTTTCTTTCTTTCTTTCTTTCTTTCTTTCTTTCTTTCTTTCTTTCTTTCTTTCTTTCTTTCTTTCTTTCTTCCTTCTTTCCTTCCTTCCTTCCTTCCTTCCTTCCTTCCTTCCTTCCTTTCTTTCTTGTTTAACCCCTAGGAGCCTCTGTTTCTTCACCCACTAAATGGGTACGTTGAAACCTATCTAATGGAGTTGTTTTGCAGATTTCATGACTTAATGCATGGAAAGCCTGGGTGGTAGCAAGTGCTCTTTAAATGTTTGGTCATGATCTATCTTGCTCTTACTTTTTTCAGTATCTAAGTTATCTACATGGGTATTTCATTTTTGTAATTAACTTGAAAACCTCTAAAAAGCAAGGATTTCGTCTTATTCTTTATAACCCAGCAACTTCTTACAGTCTCTTCTTAAGAAGACCTAAGCTAAGTGCTCTTCCTCATTCTTTTTTTTTTTAATCTTAAAAGTCTTGTTCACTGTAGGAAAATTAGAAAATTCAGAAACTCAAAAGAAAGAAAATTTAAATTACCTTAATTCCATAATTTTGAGATAACTAGTATCAGTATTTTGTTATTTTTATTATTTTGTTATTTGTTATATTTTTTTGTGTTCATGTATAGACATGTACGTGTATATAAAACATGTATATAGAAAATCTATATGATTTTTGCAAATAATTTTTATATTAAACATATACATATCTTCCTTATGAGATATACTCCATCATAATTTTAAATTTTATTATTTCTATTGATTTATTTAACTAATGATAAAAATCCACATAGCTAAATCTTTGCTTAATTATTTCTTTTTCATAAATTCCTGTAAATGAAATCTTCAAGTAAAAAGATATGTATTTAAGGCTTTTGTTTCATAATATTCACTCCTATGATTATAATACACACTTCATACAGCTGTGTCAATTCCTGCTCTAACCTATAAAGCCTAGTACTGCTGCAAAATACTTAAGAATTCATAAAAATATTTAATCTTCATAAAAATCTTTGTCATAGGAATTACTATTCCTATTTTACATATTTGAAAATGAAATGTTAAGGGACCTATTCAGGGATACATCTAATTAATGGCAAAGCTAGGATCTTCCATGGTGTTGTAAGCCTCGCATTCTTTTTATCTATATAATAACTTTTTTCATTCATCCATTCATTTGCTCCTTTAGTAAGTATTTTGAATGGCTAGCTAGGTGATAAGGATATTGTGTTAAACACAGTTCCCAACTTCATGGACAAGAAACCTGGCAAGGAAAGCAAACATAAAGTGAGCAAGTAACTAGTTCTAAATTACAATCAGGCTACAAAAATAAAGAAAAAATGTGGTATGCATATATAGCAGGTGGACCTAACCTATAGGCAAAAGTCAGGGAAGAGCTGCTCTGAATATAGGCCATCTAAGCTGACACAGAGTAGGTAAGTATATTTCATCTAGATATGGAGGTCACATGGGGTACAAGTAGAAGGGAAAACCTTCCAGACTAGGGTTTCTCAATTTCAGTGTTACTGACATTTGGGTTGGATAATCCTTGTCATGAGGAGCTGTCTTGTGCACGGTGGGAGATTTCACAGCATTGCTGATCTCTACCCATTACATACCAATAACATCCCATGCCCCAGTTATAATGACCAAATGTCTTGGGGCAGGGTTACAATATCTCCTCTGGTTGAGAACCACACTATTCTAGACTTAAGGAATAGCAGTTACAAGGGGGGGACATGGTATTTTCTATGAATTGAAACAACCTCAGTGTGACTGGAACATGAAATATAAAGTGGAAACTGGCTCTAAATCAAGCAAGATTCATACCATACCATACCTTCAAAATTCTGTTAATTATTTTGGGCTGCATTTAAATAGCACTGGGAAGCTAGCAAAGTTTGTAAATGACAGAGTGGTATGGGTCAGATATATGTTTAGAAAATATCAGTTTCAGAATTCTAGGTCAATGGCAGATTAGAGGGGATCAAGACAGTATGGAGGGAAACACTTAGGAGGCTTCTGAAGTAACCTATGTGAAGATTATAGACAGTTACTGTGGAGATGGAGAAAATAATACAGATTCTTGAAATATTTTTTAAAATATTTATTTGAGAGAGAAAGAGAGAGAGAGCACATAAGTGAGGGGAAAGGGATAGGGAGAGAGAAAATCCCAAGCAGGCTCCACACTCACCATGGAGCCCAATGCAGGGGCTTGATTTCAGGACCCTGAGATCATGATCCAAGCCAAAATTAAGAGTCAGATGCTTAACCGATGGAGCCACCCAAGCACCTCCAGATTCTAGAAATATTTAGGAGAATTAGTAGGACTTCATAATTGACTTGCCATTGGAAGTATAGAAAAGATATTGTCAAAGATGACTGCTAAGTTTCTGACATGAAACTGGATTGTAGGAAGCGTTATTCAACAAAATAAGAAAAAATGGAGGAGGATGAAGTTTCAGGCAGACATTCAAAGTTTATTTGTGACTGTAGTGAATGTGCAGTGCTAGTAACATACTCAACTACTCAACAAGCAGTTTGATAAGTGGACCTTGTGCTCAGAGAAGGGATGTGCTTTGAGAAAGATTGGGAAGTCATTGTTATGAGGTGGTAATAAATGTCATGGGAATGAACAAAGAAAACATAGAAAAAGGTATGGAATGAAAAAACAGGGAGACCTACATTTGAGGCTTGAGGAAATCAGGCATATAAAAATCTGACACTAAAGGAAGAGCCAGTAAAGGGAATGAAAAGTTGAAGTGATAAGACAAACTGAGGATAGAAGCTAAGGAGTCAGTGTTTCAAGAAGGGGAAGAGCTCAGAAGTTTGGAATCTGCTAAGAAGTCTGGTAGGGTGAAAATATAGAAGTGATTATTAGATAATGATATATTGGTTATGATGCCCATTTTCATGGGGTGGTGAGACATAAGCCATTTATTGAGTCAGAGTGGTGTGGAAAATGAGAAAATGGACAGAAGGTGAAGTGATGGCTTTCTTAAACAGTTTGTGAGTGAAGGAAGGAGACAGGGCAGTAGTTTCATATAGAATTATGTTTAGGAGAAGTTTTCCTTTATATATTTTAAGATGAGAGAGGCTTGAACATATTTAAATTGGCATAAGAAAGTAGAGAGAAGGGTACAGAACTGAGCAGAGAGGAACATTTGCTAGTGCTCCTGGAAGAGTAGGAAGATTAGGATACAGAATGCACATGGAAGCAATGACCTTAGGTAGATAAGGTGACGATCCCTTTGTAGCAGGAGGGGAAAAAGGAGCATGAAAGCAGCCATTGATTTTTATTTTCAATTTATTTTGATGCAAAAATTGAGGATTTTCTGTGTAAAAGCTTTTACTTTCTCTGTAGAGTTGAAGCAAAGTCATCTGCTAAGAGGAACAGGAATGGAGGAAGATCTGAGGTTTGAAGAAAATTAAGAAGACACTTTTGCAAAGAATAGGGAGGAGGCTGTTCATAGGGCAGAAGTATGTGTGTGAGGGAGACATCAGCAAGATGGCAGAGTAGGAGATACCAGCCTTGTATAGGGACAATCCCTATACAAAAATAATTAGATAGCTATCTACGAATGAAAATAGCCCTGGGAGGGCTCACAAGTCTAATTAGGGGCATGCAGCAATACAATGGGATAATGGAGAATAGCTGCACAAAAAGAAAGAGCCACTGTTGCACCAGCCAAGGACGAGGTCTGCCATTCCTTCCAACTCTGCACATGCCCCAGAACCCAGAGGTGGAGATACTCTATGCACACCCCTGCTTCAGACCCTGGCTTCATGACCACACCACATGCCTGCACCTCAGACACCAGACATTGCCACCTCAGGCTTGCCTGCAACCCAGACCCAGAGCTGCTATTGCTCTGTACTCCAGACTCTACATCCACAATTGATCCATAAATGCCTGAACTACAGAAACCAGAATCACTGCTTTAGCAGTTGTGTCTACACACCAGACCCTAGAGACATAATTGCTGCACACATGCTCACTCTCCAGATCCTGACTTCACAGCCACTCCACAAGTGTTCACACATCTGACACCAGTGCCACTGTCAGTGCAAATGCACCCATGAGCTAGACCTGGAGCCAAGAGGAATCCCCTTGGCTATCACATCTCCTATGGAAGAAAAATAAATCAGGAGGACCCTGGCAGCCATCACCATTGAAGATCCCAATAGCATTCACCCACAGCTTTGGCTCCTGAGGACCCCTGCAATCTTCAATGATGTTGTTCTCAACTGATAGAGACTGCACTGATGAACCCTCTCTGGAGACAGAACTGCCACACACCATTCAGCTACTGCCCTCACACTCACCTGTAGGTGAAGTTCTTTCTGCACCAAAGCCAGAAAATTGGGAAGAGGTGACTTTTTCATTAAATGCTCTGACATCAACACAAGGACACAATAAATATTAAAAATTAAAGAAAGAAAGAAACATGAAATACTAAAGGAACAAGGTAATTTTACAATCACTGACTCCAAAGAAATAGATATCTTTTAATTACTGGAATAAAAATTCAAGATAATTGTTTTAAGGAAACTCAGTGAGCTACAAGAGAGCACAGATAGGCAACGTAACAAAATTGGGAAACCAATACCTGAAAAAAATGAGCTCAACAAAGATAAATCATTGAAAGAGCTAATATATTCTGGAGCTGAAGAATATGATGAATGAAATATAAATTGCAATAGAGAATATCAACAACAAACATGATCAAGCAGAAGAAAGAATCTGTAAATTTGAAGACATGTCACTTGAAATTATGCAGTTAGAGGAACAAAAAGAAAAAAGAATAAAAAAGTGTGAAGAAGACCTACAGGATTTATAGGATACCATAAAGAAGAACCATATACACATTATAGAAATAGCAGAAGAGAGGGAAAGAAAAAAGCAGAAAACTTATTTCAAGATATAATGGCTGAAAATTTCCCAAATCTGGGGCATGATTTGGACATTCAGGTATATGAAGCTTTAATGTCCCCAGAAGGTTCACACCAAAGATGTCTTCACCAAGACACATTATAATCAAAGACCAAGAGAGAAGTGTGAAAGCAACAAGAGAAGAGACTTGGCTAATACAAGGGAATCTCCATAAAGCTATCAGGAGATTCCTCTGCAGAAACCTTGAAGGCTAGGGGAGATTGGGATGCTGAAATCAATGTGGTGAAAGAATACTTTAGAACTAAGAATAATTTACCCAATGAAGCTGTCCTTCAGAAGTGAAGGAAACAGAAAGACTTTCCTAGACAAACAAAACTTAAGGGTTCATCACACTAGACTTGCCTTTCAATAAATGCTAAAGGGAGTTCATTAAGTTGAAATGAAAAGACACTAAGCACCATGAACACATATAAAAGTTTTAAAAACCACTGGTAAAAGGTAGTATATAGTCAAGTTCAGAAGACTCTATACTGTAATGGGGATGTGCAAATCACTTTTAACTCTAGCATAAAAGTTAAGAGACGAAGTGTTAAAAATATCTATAGTGACAATAATTTGTTAATGGATGCACAATATAAAAAGATGTAAATTGCAGTGTCAAAAATTGTAGCATGCGTGTCGGGGGGTTTGAAGTAAGCAGGTAGAGTTTTTGTATGCAATCAAAGTTAAATTGTAATCAGCTTATAATAGCCTACTCTAACTATAGGATGTTCTGTTAAGTTTCATGATAACCTAAAGACAAAATCCTGTAGTAAATACAGAAAAGATAAAGAAAAAATAAAGCTAACCACTTCAGAAAAAATCAACAAATCACAAAGGAAAACAGCAAAAAAGGAAAAGAAGGACTATAAAACAGTCAGAAAACAGCTAACAAAATAGCAACTGTAAGTCCTTAACCTATCAACAATTAATTTAAATGTAAGTGGATTAAATTCTAAAATCAAAAGATATAGAGTGGCTGAATGAACCAAAAAGAAAGAAAGAAAATACTCAAGTATATGCTGCCTACAAGAGACTTACATCACTTTTACACACATAGGCTCAATGTGAATAAAAATAGATAAAGATATTCCATGGAAGTGGAAACCCCAAGAAAGCAGAAGTAGCTATGCTTTATCAGACAAAGTAGACTTTGAGTCAAAAACGATAATAAGAGGGTGCCTGGGTGGCTCAGTCATTAAGCATCTGCCTTCAGCTCAGATCATGATCCCAGAGTCCTGGGATGAGTCCCACATCGGGCTCCCTGCTCAGCGGGAAGCCTGCTTCCTCTCCCACTCCCCCTGCTTGTGTTCACTCTCTTGCTGTCGAAAAATAAAATCTTTAAAAGAAAAAACGATAATAAGAGGGGCACCTGGGTGGCTCAGTTGGTTATGCATCTACCTTCGGCTCAGGTCATGGTCCCAGGGTTCTGGGATTGAGCCCCATGTCGTGCTCTCTGCTCAATAAGAGCCTGCTTCTCCCTCTCCCTGCTGCTCCCTCTGCTTGTACTCTCTCTGTGTCAAATAAAAAAATAAAATCTTTAAAAAAAAACGATAATAAGAGACAAAGAGCATTATTATATAATAATAAAGGGATCAATTCATCAAGAGGTTATAACAATTGTAAATATGTAGGCACATAACATTGGGGCACATAAATATATAAAGTAAATATTAACAGATCTGAAAAGGAAAATAACCAGCAATGCAATATAGTGGTGGACTTCATTACCTCCCTTTCAACAATGAATTGATTATGCAGACATAAAATCAATAAGGAAACATTGGCCTTGAATTATACTTTAGACAAAATGTACCTAACAGATATATACAGAACATTTTATCCAACAGCAGCAGAATGTACATTTTTCTCTAGCATGCATAGAGTATTCTCCAGGACAGATCATATATTAGGCCACAAAACAAGTCTTAACAAATTTAAGAAAATTGAAACCATATCAAAAATCTTTTCCAACCATAGTGGTATGAAACTGGAAATCAAAACAGGTAGGAAATGGTAAAATTCACAAATATGTGGAAATTAAACATCAACTCCAAAACAACCAAAAAGTCTAAGAATAAATCAAAATAAAAAAAATGTGTATTGTGAAACAAATGAAGATAGAAACACGGAAACACAAAATACCAAAAATGGGATACAACAAATGACATTTCAGGAAGGATGTTTACAGCAATAAATGCCTACAGTAAGAAAAAAAGAAGGATCTCAAATAAATAACCTAATTTTGCACCTTAAGTAACTAGAAAAAGAAGAACAAACTAAGCCTAAAGTTATCAGAAGGAAAGAAATAATGAGAGCAGAAATAAAACAAATAGAGACTAGAAAAACAAGAGAAAAGATCAACAAAACTAAGAGCTGGTTTTTTTTAAAAAGATAAACAAAATAGACAAATCTTTAGATAGTGTAACTAAGGAAAAAAGAGAGAAGACTCAAATAATTAAAGTCAGCGGTGAAATAGGAGACTTTACAACTAATACCACAGAAATACAAAAGATCATGAGACTATTCTGAACAATTATACACAAAAAAGTTGGATAACCTAGAAAAAATGGGTAAATTTCTAGAAACATACAACCTACTAAGACTAAATCATGCAGAAATAGAAAATCTGAACAGACCAAAAACAAGTTAAGGAAATTGAATCAGTAATTCGAAATACCCCAACAGAGAAAAGTCTGGAAACAGATAATATCTCTGGTGAATTCTACCAAATGTTTAAAGAGGAATTATATCAATCCTTCTCAACTCTTCCAGAAAATTGAAGAGGAAGGAACACTTCCAAACTCATTTTATGTTAGTATTACCCTGACACCTAAGTCAGACAAGGAGACTACAAGAAAAGAAAATTATATGTCAATATCCCTAATGAACACAGATGCAAAAAGTCTCACAAAATGCTAGCAAACAGAATTCAACAGTACCTTAAAAGGTCATGCACCATGATCAAGTGGAACTTATCCTGGAGATGCAAAGATGTTTAGTATGCACAAATCTAAATGTGGTACACCACAGTAATGGAATGAAAGATAAAACAAATGAATGGAGAGATAACCCATGTTCATGGATTGGAAAAAATTAATATTGGGTGGAGGAATGAGTGAAATAGATAAAAGATTAAGAGTATACTTATTGGGATGAGCACTGAGTAATGTATAGAATTGTTGAATCATTATATCATACACCTGAAACAAATATAACACTGTATGTTAGTTATGCATCAATTATATATATATATATTATATAATTATTCTAATAGATGCAGAAAAAGCATTTGGCAAATTTCAACATTCATGGTAAAAACTCCCAACTAATTAGGTATAGAAGGAGTGTGACTCAACATAATAAAGGTCAAATATGACAAGCCCACAGCTGACATCATATTCAGTGGTGAAAAACTGAAAGTTTTTCTCTAAGATCAGGTACAAGACAAGCATGCCCATTCTGACCACTTCTAATCAACATAGTACTAGAAGTCCTAGCATACATAATTAGGCAAGAAAATAAATAAAGGCATCTAATCAGAAAGGAAGAGTTAAAATACCTCTTTTTGCAGATGAATTGATCTTAGAGAATCCTAAAGATTTCACCGAAAAACTGTTAAATCTAATCAATGAATTCAGTGAAGTTGCAGGATACAAAATCAATACACAGGAATCAGCAGCATTTCAATACACTAACAAATACATGAAAAAGAAATTTAGAAAACACCTATTAACAATTGCATCAAAAACAATAACATACTTAGAAATAAATTTAAACAAGGAGGTGAAAGCTCTGTACACTGAAAGTTACAAATATTGGTGAAAGAAATTCATACTTACACAAGTAAGTGGAAAGATAGTCCATGTTCATGGATTGGAAGACTTCATATTGTTAAAATGTTCATACAACTTAAAGGGATGTACTGATTCAATCAATCTGAATCAAAATTCCAATGACATTTTTTACAGGAATAGAAACAATACAAAACAATCCTAATACTCACTTTGGCACCACAAAAGACCCTGAATACCCAAAGCAATCTTGAGCAAAAAGAACAAAGCTAGAGGCATCACATTTCTTTTTTTTTAATTTTATTATGTTATGTTAGTCACCATACATTATATCATTAGTTTTTGATGTAGTGTTCCATGATTCATTATTTGCGTATAACACCCAGTGCTCCCTTCAGTACATTTCTTGATTTCAAATAATATTGCAAAGCTCTAATAATCAAAACAATATCATACTGGCATAAAACCAGAAATAGACCAATGGAACATAACAGAGGGGCCCAGAAATAAAGTCTTGCATATATGGCCAACTAATCTTTGACAAAAGCACCAAGAACACAATGGAGAACGGATAGTCTGTTCAATAAATAGTGTTGGGAAAACTGAAATCCACATGAAAAAGAATGAAATTGAACTCTTTCACAGCATACATAAAAATCAACTCAAAATATATTACATACTTAAATATAAGACCTGAAGTTATAAAACTCCTAGAAGAAAATATAGGGGAAAAAAGCTCCTTGTATTCTCACTAGATTCAAAGGGATGATGACAGTATCTTCAAGGTTGATGTGAAGATCAGGAATTAAATGGGATCTATTTCTACTTTGTGAACCCAAGCAAGATACCCCTAAGCATACACAAGCAGTACGTGTGCCAGAGGGTATTTGAAGCCATGGGATCAACAGAGCACAGTCTTCTTAGCTTATTAAATCTCGTGGTCAGTAAGTAATATAAAACATTACTTTATAACAAATACAGAGATATTGTCAACTTGAATTTAGCATTTATGTGATTTTTAAAGATAACAAATTAGACATTAAAGAATTCCATTTTGTTCCTGTCCTTCAAGGGTAATAAATGCATTCCCTTCTGCTTCGGGGGATACTTTGGTGGAAAATCTTGACAACTTCTGACATGCTTTGTAATTTTTAAATTAAAATTTAAAATATTATCTCAGAAAAACTATAAGGAAGATACGAGGAATTCCAATGATATGAAATCAGTTCAGAGGTTATAATGAGATAACCAAATTTCCAGAGAATCCCCTTCAGGGCTGATTGGGAATCCTAGGGAAGTCCAAGGTTTACAAACCTGTACAGGGAATCTTCTAGATATTTAGAAGTTAGTCAAGAGTAATGATAACATCTTTTTATATTTCTCCTTTCCTCTGTCATTTCAGCCTTTTTTACACTAAAAACTACCACTTACATTTACTATGTACCAGGTACTAGGTCAAGCAGTTTGCCCACCTTATTTATTTTAGTCATTACAACGTCCCTGTGAAGTAGGTTTATTTATTTTACAGAGGAATACTCTGGAATCAGAGAGAGGTTATGTAACTTGCCCAAGGTCACACCCCTGGTAAGTGGCGGAAAAGGAATTTAAAGCCAAGATGTTGTGGGTTTTTTGTTTGTTTGTTTGTTTTGGTTTGGTTTGGTTTTTTACTCCAATGTCTAAGAGCTTTTAGAGTTTCTAAGAGGAAAAGGTTTACATTCTAAGGTGTTAGTCAGATGGCCCCCTTGCTCAACTGGCCTCTATCTCAGGCTTGAGCCTCCACTCCAGAATGATCTCACATACACCTGCAGTCATTTTCTCTTTATTTTCTATATTATTTCCCCTCTAAGGCTAATTCTTCTATCTATACTCTGGAGTCTATCTCTTCCTGCTTTTGTGGGAGCCTTAGCTATCAGTTTCCTCTCTTCCTTCAGAGCAATGGTTTTCAAACCTTAGCTTACATGAAAATCACATGCGGCGCTTGCTTACAGAGATTCTTGAACCACAAGCCTAGAGTTTCTGCTTGGTAGGTCTGGGGTATGACCTGAAATTTTGCTTTCTTTTTTTTTTAAATTTTATTATGTTATGTTAATCACCATACATTACATCATTAGTTTTTGATGTAGTGTTCCATGATTCATTGTTTGCATATAACACCCAGTGCTCCATGCCGAATGTGCCCTTCTTAATACCCATCACCAGGCTAACCCATCCCCCACCCCCTCCCCTCTAGAACCCTCAGTTTGTTTCTCAGAGTCCGTAGTGTCTCATCGTTCGTCTCCCCCTCCAATTTCCCCCCTTTCATTTCTCCCTTCCTACTATCTTCTTTTTTTTCTTTTTAACATATAATGTATTATTTGTTTCAGAGGTACAGGCCTGTGATTCAACAGTCTTACACAATTCACAGCCCTTCTCAGCTTATGCTGATGCTGCTAATGAAGGATCACACTTTGAGAACCACTGCTCGACTCTAGAGTAGGGATGGGCAAACTACAAGCTAAAGAATGTTTTTACATTTTTAAATGTTTGAAAAATATCAAAAGAAGAACAATATTTCCTGACATGTGAACATTATATGAAATTCAGATTTTAATGTTTACTAATAAAGTTTTATTGGAACACATTATATAATGTCTATGGCTGTTCTCACTACAACATCAAAGTTGTAGTTGTAATAGAATTAGTAGTTGTAACAATGACTGTAAGTCTTGCAAGTATAAAATATTCACTATCTGATCCTTTACAGAATCAGCAGCTGACTCTGCTTTAAGTAATTCTCAATCCTACCTGCACATTACAATCACCTGAGGAGCTTTATAAAATCCTGATGCCTTGGTTCCATCTCCAGATATTCAGATTTAAATGGTCTGGAATACAACCTAGTGGATCCTGAACATTTAAACATATCTTATCTGTCCTAATTAAATAAAACCAAAAGCAAGCAAACCTACCAAAGTTACTCTGCCTTTACGAAAGAACTAGATAGTACAACCTCCTTATTTTATAATTAAGGAGAATTTTGTCCAGGTATATGAATTATTTGTCCATATTAACAGACATTGTTGCTGTCATTATTATTAGCAAGTTATAATTGCAAATTGCTTTAATATTAAAAAAATTTAGAAAAACTAGGTTGTAGCCAAAAAGTGTTATATGCTTGTCTTAGTCCATTTGGGCTGCTATAACAAAATACTATAAATTGAGTGGCTTGTAAACAATAGAAATTTATTTCTCATAGTTCTGGAGGCTGTAAGTTCAAGATCAGGGTGCCCACAGATTTGGCGTCTGGTGAGAGTCTGCTTCCTGGTTCATAGATGTCTGCCTTTTCATTGTGTCCTTATATGGTGGAAGGGGCAAGGGAGCTGCCTGGGGCTTCTTTTATAAGGACACTAATCCCATTCATGAGGACCAAACTATCTTCCAAAGGCCTCACCTCCAAATACCACTACATTGGGGATTAATTTTCAACATGGGGATTTTGGGAGAACACAAACATTCAGTCTACAGCAATGTTCATTGTTAAAAAAAAAAGAGAGAGAGAGAGAGAGAGAAATACAAACTATATGTAGATGTCAGGTTCTAAATTCAGTGCTTAAGGTAAAAATTGGCTAAAATCAAGTTTACTTGATAGCGCTTTTTAAATTAAGAAACAAAGTAGTTGGCTTCTTTTAAAGGCCATGCTTTAAGAACAATATATTACACACTAGAATTACATGCATTCTAGGGAGATGTCCACACTACAGGAGGTACTCAGGAGCTAACACCATTTAGGAATCAGTACATTTCTATCCCTGTGTCATGATTCTCTCTAACCTGTGCTCATTTTTGCAATAATAGGCAGAACCCCTCATGGGTCCCTTCCTGTGTCTTTATTTCTCTCATTTACTGAGAGAGGATATTGGATAAATAGTTCATTGTGGGTGAGGCCACTGTAGTATATAGAAGATATAAAAGGAAAAACGAAAGGTAATGTCTGATTTCCCTTTCTAAGCCTAGCCCCAATTCCCAATGATCAACACTGTCAAAATTTTATGCACATGCGGGCGCAAGCACAGGCGCGCGCACGCATATGTGCACGCACACACCCACACCACAATTATATATAAATATACATACAAATATAGGCTCATACTATACAAACTCTTTAGCAACCTTACTTTTTATATTTAACATTGTAACTTGAACATCTTTTGATATAAGAATATGTATATGTACCTTATATTTTTCTAATCATTGTATAGTATTCTGTGGTATAAACTGTAATTTTACAAATAAGTCTTGCATTAATGGATATTTATAATATATCTGTATATAAGTGTGTGTCTGTGTGTGTGTGTGTCTATCTCTATATATCTACATCTATCTGGGATTAATTCCTGGGAATTGAAGTTGAATCAATACATCAAAGAGAATGTGCCTTTTAAAATATTTGATAGAGGGGCGCCTGAGTGGCTCAGTCCTTAAGCGTCTGCCTTCGGCTCAGGTCATGATCCCAGGGTCCTGGATGGAGCCCTGCATCGGGCTCCCTGCTCTGCGGGAAGCCTGCTTCTCCCTCCCCCACTCCCCCTGCTTGTGTTCCTGCTCTCGCGTCTCTCTCTGTCAAATAAATAAATAAAATCTTTAAAATAAATAAAATATTTGATAGATTTGATACCTTTCACAAAATTTTCACCATTAGTTCTTGACATACCAATTTTAAAAATCTTTTCTAATTTTTATGCTTTTCCCTAAAATGAAGGAGGTGAAGCTTTTTAAATGTGTTTTGTGGTCTTTTTGTGAATTACCACTTTATGTTTACCTATTTTTTTAATTCAGATTCATATTTTTTCTTAATGACTTATGAAAATGCTTTGTATTTTAAGGAAATATTCCATTGAATATGTTGTATTGTTTTCCCATTTTGTCATTTTTCATTGTATGTAATTTAGTTAAGCATAAATTTTATATTTTTATATATTCACAGTTGTTTATTTTTCTTCTATGTCTTCAGGTTTCTCCACTCTGCAATTATATAAAACCAAAACCAAATCTGTTTTCTTCTAATATGTTTATGATTTCAATTTTTATACTTAAATTTTTGATCCATCCACACTATTATGATGATGGGATTCATCTTGAATCTTCTCAATGACACTATGAATTAAGTATGATCCCCATTTTAGACATCTCTGTTTTATAAATGGTAAAAGGATCTGATATGGAAGGAATTTTCCAGGACTCCTGGTTCATGAGGATTGGAACCTAAATTTACTATGCTGTCTCATAAATAATAGCCAGTTATTGTTTCCTCCTACAATAGCAAATGTTATTCTTTCAGCAGGTACATTGCCCTGTTGAATGCTCTGCCTAAAAATAGGAAATAATTTTTAGTGGGACGTTGTCATTGTAGTTAGTGCTTTTCCTTTATCTGTAAAATGAGAATAATAAGTCAGCTATCCTACTACAGTTAGGAAATTTAAGCAGCAAATCTACAGGTATGGCCCAGGTCCAGTCCGTACTGGGATACTGTGGGATGGGTAAGCATAGGTGGGAGTTTTAAGCAGATATGCAAATGTAAGAGCCTTTCTTTAGAATGTACATACGTTAGCCCTGTATCTGAAGTCCTGTCAGAAGCCCTCCCTGATTGCCTCAGCAGGGAAACCTTCCTGTGCTTTTTTTACCTGTAACTTCATTTTTGCTTAATCCTTCCCTATGAACTGTTCTGAGATTTGTAACATTTCCCAGCTCTTTTCTGTCTCTCCTGGGCCATCCAAATACCCTGGGGTCTATTAAAATAATAATTTTTTTTTGTAGAAAGCTATAAATTTGATTTTCCCCCACAATTCCTATTAAAAAAAAGAAAACTAACATTACTTATTGACAAGTTGAAAAAATGTTTTTAAGAATCTTCTGAACCCCTCCCCCATGGAGAAATGCATTTTAAATTATATGTTTTCCGTAGCATTGAGTTGCTATGTTTGGGTCTGTTTATCCAGAAGTGCTGCAGGAAACGTGACCTGCCATGACCTCAGGAGAGGAAAGTGTTATGAACTGAAATGTTTGGTTTTGCACTTAAAGCCATGATAAAAGTTGTGGAATGACGAGTGTTGGGCCTCCATGTTGATGTTTGAATGTCCTGGAAGTCACTGGTTGTGTTGCAAGTGCTTACAATTTGTAATTACCTAGACTCATATGACAGACGGAACTAGGAATCAAATTAAGGAGCTGCCTTCTCTTACGATGCTAGAGAATCTCCAGCTTAAGACAAGATTGCCTTTTTCCCTTCCTAAAAAAAGGCACAAACAATGACAGCCCAAAATAGCTATTTAGTCAGAACTGACGACACTTTCTGAATGCTTGTCATTAAGAGAGAAATAGAAAATCCTGATTTTCTTCTTCCTTTAATTTCTCTCCCATAAATACCTTGCTCCTCCTGAAGCTGCCTCACCTCATTGCCCAGGAGAAATGCCCAGTGGCTCTGACAGTGCCTCAGCACCACTGCAGGGTCCAGAGGGGAGGGGCCTCATGCAAAACATATTAAAGAAAAATCCTAAAAGTCACTGCAGCTTTTTCTAGTGAGTTATGCTGATCTTCCCTGTTGCTGTAAGCTGATGGGGGAACGTCGTGGCAAAGACAGAACCACTCTTTTTCCTCCCACTATTTTTGCTGCAGTGAGAACTGTTCATTTCTGCTTCCATTTCGCCAGATAGCTTCAGAATTCTAGCTGAGAATTAGGGCTTTCTAAGGCTGGAAATAAGAGTTTAGAACCTTAAATTGGACTTTGTCCTTTTGGCTCAGTAAAAATTGAGTTAATTTGCAGCATCCGGTGACTGACTGGAATGACAACAGACAGTAAGATCTGACGATGTTTTTGAATTAAGTTTTTTTTTTTTTCCCCTTATGGATTCATGGGGGCAGAAGCTTTTATTTTTCTCTCTTGCTCTTTCCCTTACAGAGCCAGCTGAATTTGTTATATTCAGCAGCAGTAGCTACTGAATCTACGGTTATATTATCCCCTGGAATCTTCTATCTTCATTTCAATCCCATCCTCTATTATTGATTGTAATTTACCAATAAAGCTTAGTTTTGGAAAGAAAAAATAGATGCAGTGTTTTGTTAGCAAGCCTAGCAACTTTAGATATCCCTGGAAGATGTAACAGATATTATAGGACAGGGAAGTAAGAGAAGGCGGTATTTCTCAGGCATGTAACCACAGATCACCCTAGGGGAACACAGCTTACATTTTAGGGGACTTGAGGAGACAGTGATCCTTTTGGTCTTGGTCCTATTCCACACGAAAAAGCAGAATGAGATGTGTTTGCAGTGATTTGTAGTATTTGCCAAACAGGGTGCTGCATCAGAATAGCCTGGAATCTAGTGCAGAGCCCATATTAAACCTCCAAAGGGAAAGGGGTTTCCTCTTCATTTAGAGTCTGCCGGGTATAGTCCCATTGTAAAGTATCTAATAGGATAATACCAGGGCTCTCCAGAAATATAAGTAACTCATTGGTTAAATTTCATTCTTCACCTTTCCCCCCCCTCCTTCCTGAGTGAGCTCATTCCCCCCTCCCGTTTTTTTTTTTTTTTTTAAACGCTGTGATTTAAAATGCTAGAAGGAAAGCAACTGAAGTCTTAACTTTCAGATGCTGAATTCTCAGCTAATTGAAATTACTGGGCACAATGCTATATATAGCCAATGAAGAGATTTTGAGCTCTCACTCAGTGCCTTCAAGACATGTCGTTTTGTAGTCAGAGAAAACAGAGATCAATGCATTTTCAAACTGACAGAGGGAACGGATGCTCCTTAGTAGCACATGCCCAGGATCGTGTGTGTGGGGCTTGCGCTGTGCTGAGAAGCTGAATACCGGTCCATATGCTCCTTATTTACTGCAATGTTCTTTGCATGTTACTGTGCACTCCGGACTAACGTGAAGGTAAGAGGAGGCGAGCCGGCAACTGGGCACAATATACATGTTAAACCAGCTGCAGAAAATGTCTACCTTGTGTAGCTTCAGGACTTTTCCGATTGCTGGCTGAGCAGGCAGAATATTACAGGTGGTTGCAAGGGCTTTGTTTTATTGTTGCCGGAACAGCCTCGCTGGGGGAGCATGTTGGAACGCTGCTGTGAAGTGACCTTCAGGTTTAACTATTTGTAATTCAGGTGCACGCTCACACTTGGGGGGTGGAATTGGGGGAGGAAAAGATGACAATTATTTAGGTAGGCCAGAACCAAGAAATCAGAGAAGGTAAAAACTATACAGCATGCTTTAGATTAAGATTTAAAGTCTTTCTTTTAAAAAGTGCTGCGAGCTGCCTGTGCTCCTGCAGCTTAATTGATTAAGAGTTGGGGATTAAATGTAGTGGCTATAATGGCATTAGAATGTGATCTGTGGGATAGCTGACCATCCTGTTCATATAAACAAATTATCATCATTGGAAGTTGGTGATATTGATTGTACAAATCCTCAGCTCTGGGTGGGCTGGTTGCTTAGGCTGCGTGGGCGCCGCTGGCCCAGTGTTGTCACCCCGCTGACATTCACTTGCTGTAGCTAATGAGCCTCCAAAGTTGAGCCTAAGTTTGGGAGATTTACCCCTTGTCGGGAAGGAGGGCGTTATTGTTGGAGAGGTTTTCTGACACTGTTCATTCAGCACGGAGCCAGACAGGCAGGCCAGCTGTGGAATACCAGTTGCATAATTCAAGTGAATTACATCCTCTTTTAGCTTTTTGAACTTGTGTATCTTATTGAAGGGAGTCCAAAAGGAAAGTGATTGCCTTTCAGGAAAAAAAAAAAAAAATAAAGGCAGTTAAGACTTAATACCTAAAATAGGAATCTTAAAAAAAAAAAGTCAATGTAAAGTGTTTCCCCCTTTTATTTTACTGGGGGAGTATTTTCATGTGTCTGGGCACTAAAGTTTTGTTTTCTGTGTTTACAAGTTTTATTAAAGAGCTTCCTGCTGCTCACTCTTTTGTAAGCCTTTTTGTTTTCTATTTGAATTTCAAACAGGTAGTATTTATATTTTGATGACCAATTCTTTTACAACTACAGCCTGGCAGCATTCTCTGGGTCATTTTGCAGAGTCCTACAGAATTTACTTTTTACTACTTTTAAGATTAACTTCAGCAATCAATTTTTCCCCATATGTTTGATGGATATAGTAAATGAGATGAAAAGAGATATTTAAAAACCTAGAGTGTGCCCCAATGTCAGCTTGGATTTCTCCATCACCAACTCCTATTCCTATTATGGGGTATGGCATGCATTGTTCTGTAAGCTCAATGAATTGTAAATGTTTTCCCTCCTCATTTTTTTTGAAGGAGAAAAGTGTTGTATTTTTTTTCAGAGAAATATTCATACATATTTTTGATTAAGAGATAACAATTGTTTTTGATAGTCCATTGTCATATTTCAGAAGTGCAGGAAAACCTGAGTCCAAAGTTCCTTTGATATGGGTTTTGGGAAATCCATTTTTTTTAAACTCTTGACTACTATCAGTGTGGTCTTTATGGGTTGAGCTGTAATTTTTTCTCACCTAAACTCATAAGCAAGGGAATGAAAAGACTTTTACCAACAGTATCTTAATTCAGATGACTTTTGGATAATAAATTCTTAGTACTTTGGCTAGTCTGTACTGAGATACAAAAGACTCAATAGCAGCTCAGAACATGCACATTGCCACATACAACACATACAATCTTGCTTTAAGTTGTTTAACTTCAATTTTACATATGCTTAAGTCCTTTCAATAATTAGTTCTTGCACTTTCTTGCATCATTTTCTTTTAGGGTTATCTTTTCCTTCTGAGATAACAAGTTTTGTAAAAGAATTTACATTTCACTAGTGGTCTGATATTCCATCAAGTTGGCATACTGAAGTCTTATCTGATAATTTTATTTTTAATTTTTGTTTTATGTCTTATTACATTTTAAAGTATTTGATTTTATTTCTATTGGGCCTAGAATTACTTACTTGTTTGGTTCTGGTAAAGTCTTTTTCATAGTGTATAGCTTCTTATGTTTCCATGATTGAATGTGATTGGTGTTACAGTGACCCAAAACTTTAAGGTGGTTAAGATTCAAAAAATAGAAATATCTCTTATTTATTTTTTTTCTGCACAGAATTAACCTCAAACATCACAATCTTTTGTTCTGCAATGATTGTTTTGTTAATTGGACATTTATAATATAATACAGTCAAAAGAATTTTTTGAGAGTGGAATATTTTATTATATTTTATATGTGTTTTTATGTAACACAGGCATTAATGCTGTGCTGTATGTATACGCTCTATATGTGTGTCTCTATATCTAGTGTGTATGCACTATATATGTATATATAGTACACACACTATACACACACACACACACAATTTACAACTCTCAGAGTATGGCTTACGGGTCACCATTTATTCATTCATCTATCAAAAAGTTTTGAAGGACAACTGTGATTTATGTGCCATGCTAGAGTCTGGGAAACTAAGATCACTAGAAAACAGTCCTTGCTTTCAAGAAGTTTCCAATCTTGGAAAGGCCACAGACATATAAACAAGCAAGTGGTTTGAAATATTACAAGACTAGTAATGGAAGTCTATGCAGGGCATTGTAGAGACAAAACAAAACAGAACACTGGCCAATTTTACATGGGCTGGTCAAGAAAGGTTTCACTATGAAGTCACCTCTGAGTTGAATCTTGACAGCTAATGGAGTTTTGCCAAGTAACCTAGAGCGAGGAAGGCATGCCAGGTAGACGGAATGACAAAAACATGGTACTAAGAAGCAGAGCACTTTGGAAAGCTACGAATAGTTTGTGGTGGATGGAGCATGGGGTCTTGCAAGGCTGAACAGTGAATTAATATGGCAAAACAAATAAATGGGAGCTAAAGCCAGTGCTGTGAGAAATGACTGAGTGATCCTCACAATCTAACTCTTTAGAAATTGTGTTATTTTGCCACCTATTTCTGGAAAAAGAGCTTTCTGAAGAAGGAAAAGAAATGAAAACTTCTAAACAAAGGGTATTATTTATATTCTGTGGGGTTTTTTTGTTGTTGTTATCTCTAAGTTTGAGTTTGATAAACATTCATATCATATGGGCTTGGATTTATCTTTTAATTTTTTTAAAGAATGTGATTAGAACAACTTAATCTGAGACAGCTCAAGCAAAAAGGGGCAATGTGATCATTATAAAGATGCATAATAACATCATTTCAAATTGCTTATGTTGTACAAAAAGTACCTCTTCCATAGGAAAGTGTATAAGAAGTTTGTTGTACCAGATGTCCATATCATCTTGTCCTTAGAAACGGCTCTATTTTTGAAAGTAATGATATTGATAATAACTTACATCCAGATGATACTTTTTGCTTTTCTAAATAACTATGTTCCTCATCTCATTATGTCCTCCTTTTATCCTGCTGCTATAAACATACATATACACTCACAAACCCACAATCTCTGAAATATGAATGGCAAATATTAGACCCATTTCACAGATAGGAAAATTAAGATAGAGAAAAGGAATGGCCAGTTCCTCTGTTTCACAGTGTGTCAGAAGCAGACCTAATGTAGGGCTCAGATCTCTTTGCCTAGTTTGTTGCTTTCCTTCTCATTCTAGTATACCCTGCCACCTACCTCATAGATTCAAGAATTCTTTTATTTCTGAAATTCCTTAATAGTAAATATAAGAACTTTTCAGAAAAAGAGTATAGCCAAATGATTTTAAAGCATAGGTTTTTGGGATTTCAAAAGAACTACATTTGGGTCTATCTTTCCCACAGATTGCATAGAAACATTTTCTGCACAAAAAATTTGTGATCTACCTGAAGTTCAATAACAATAATAATATAATAATAATAATTATGTGAGCTAAGGCATGTAAACACCATAAGAAAAATCTTAGAATATAATAAGTACTCAATCAATTTAACTCCTAACTGATAAAGTTGAGGCCACTGAATAGGGGTAAGACTTCAGACTTGCTTTCAGTAAAAATCGTGTTAAGAAATTCTAGGAATTCAGCCCAGTTAAAAGAAATTTATAATTAATGAGAAACATATTCAGATATAATATCCCTCTCCCACCACTATCACCATCACTACCACACATGCATATATTAGCTTGTAAACTCCACAGAAACCAGTTTGTTTTGTTCAAATCTCTGTATCATCAGCATCAAGAACAATGCCAAGCACATAGTATGTGCTGAATAAATATTTGTTAGATGATTGCATTAACTGAGTACCAGATTTCTCTTTATTCCTCAGCTTTTCCTCAGATTTATTTATCTTAACCCTTTTTAAGTAATTTTGAGAGAAGGGAAAAAAAACAAAACCATAGACTTTAAAGTCATATAGGCTTTTGGGATTAAATACTGGATTTGGCAATCACAAACAACTTGCATTCAGTCACTCTTACAGATCTGCACAGCCAGGTCCTATAGGTTGGAGGGAATCAGTAACTCAAACTAAAACAATTTATTGGATGCCTAACTGCTATAAATTCAGACATTCATCATGCTTATTTCCAGCAGGTTTATTCAATGAAGTCATTCTTTTCTAAACACCGCACCCTTTTCTGCCTCTGAGCATTTGCTGAAATTGTTTCCTGCAATGGGAATCCCTTCTCTGTATGGTCATACTTGTTTAAATTCTATTCTTCCTTTAAGAAGTAGAACAGGGTGTCTATCTTACAAGAAGCCGTTGCAGCCACATAACTCCCTTACTTTATCCCTCCTTTGATTTGATGAGTGCAATTTTTACATCATTCATGGCAATAAATCTTATGTTGCCTTATGCCATCACTTTGCCCTTTTTATCTTACCTTGCTAGATAATTTTTATTATGTTTGGGTATTGCCCTCACTGTAACTAGATTTTAAGCATTTTGAGGACAGGAGCTATATACTATTTTGTTCATTTTTTTCCCCCTTGTAGTTTGTATGTTAGGAATTTAAAAAAATGGGATGGATAGACTGATTGAAAGGGAAACTTGCAGAAACTCTACCTCCTTATGCTACTGATGCTTATTCTTAGCTAGATTTCATGATACAGCCCACA
This sequence comes from Zalophus californianus, assembly GCF_009762305.2. Lineage (NCBI taxonomy): Eukaryota > Metazoa > Chordata > Mammalia > Carnivora > Otariidae > Zalophus > Zalophus californianus. The sequence goes on from NC_045605.1 coordinate 47,360,295, forward strand.
TATTGATGCTTTTAATAAACACATTATTTTGTTGTAGGCAGGGCCTGGAGTCATGAATCAGAATGTGTGGACAGTTTGTGTAACACCTATGGCTCATCCAAATTAGGAGTGGTCCTCTCAGGTTTCAGTTGAATAATTCTCTCTTTTAGGAGGCCAATAATATATTAGTCCCTCACTGGGCCCTTATATTATGGCCTCCAAATGGTGTGCACCTTCTCAGTATATTGGGTTTATAATATCTAGGCCTACTCAGTGTATTGGATTTATAATTTCTAATGAGGCTCTTTAATACAAAACTTTAAAAAATAATACAAGGAATTAATTGATAAAGAATAAAACAGCACAGCAAACAATAGCAATGATAGCTACAATTTGTTAAGCTCTTAGTATAAGCCCTGGACTACAACAATAACATTGCAAATCTTCTTTCAAAATGCTTTCCAGTAACCTATGATGTAAGAATCATCCTCATCATTATTTTATAGATGAGAGACCTGAAGTTTAGGGAACAAAAATAATTTGCCTGCTGTCACCCAAGCAGTGCCTGTGAAGTGCCTGTGAAGCTAGCTTCAGGTCTGTTCTACTGTAAACCTTTTGAAAACCTTCCTAAATAGGCAATATAGATATATGAACTATAAGTACTGTATCACGGACACCTCAAATTTTTTTAAATAAGGTAAGGAATTAACTAAATGATAAAATTGCATGTTTTACGTAGTATGACCTTACCATTCCTTTTCTTAGCTTCTTTCTTGTAAATATGTTTAGAGTCAGAGCATGAGGCTTTGTTCCGATTCTATATTCATTCAGTCACCAATTATTTAATGAGCATCTATTATGTGTTGGGCACTGACCTAGTTGCTAAAAATACAGGGTGGAATAAAACAGACAATAATCAGACAATAATCCTTATCGTCATAGAATTTAAATGCTAGTAAGGTAGATGGGCAGTAAAAAAGACAGTGAAGTAAAATGCATAGTGCCTGGGTGGCTCAGTCAGTTAAGCGTCCAACTCTTGTTTTTAGCTCAGGTCATGATCTCATGGGTCATGAGATCGAACCCACATCTTGCTCAACACTCAGCATGGAGTCTGCTTAAATTTCTCTCTCCCTCTCCCTCTACCCCTCCCCCGACTCGTGCAAGCACACTCTGTCTCTTTCTAAAAATAACTAAGTAAAAATCTTAAATCTTAAAATAAAAATAAAATGCTAAAAAGAAAAAAAGAAAACATGGAAAGACTATCAGAAATATGAATGTGGAATGGGGTTGAGGTTACAATTTTAAAGTGGTTAGTGAGACTCTCACTAGGATGGTGAATTTTGAGTAAAGACCTAAAGGATGTGAAGGGATTAGCCATATAGAAAATGGTAGCAGAAAATGCAAAGGCCCTGAGGTGGGAGCTGGCCCAGCATTTGAAGGAATGTCTAAGAAACCAGTGTGGCTGGCAAGAGAAGGAGCAAGAGTGAGCAGCTCATATAGGACTTTGTAGGTTAGGCTTCTTCTCTCAGTGAGATTGGAAGCCAGCAGGGATTTTAGGAGAGGATTTGACCAATGTTTTCACAAGGTCATTCACTAAGAGGGCAAGGGCCAGAGCAGAGAAACTAGTCAGAAGTTCCTGCAGTAATCCAGGTAAGAAATGTTAATAGCTTGGATCAGGTTATACCAGTTGAGACTGGAGACAAGTTATCTAGTTCTGTATACAATTTTATTTTGGGATATTTAGCTTTGTTTTTCCTGCCCTGTTACTGAGATCTCCTCAGCTCTGGGGTACTGGTTCTCAGCTCTTCTATACTTAACCAGTATTAATTGGAGAAGAATGCTTTACTATATGGTTGTCGTTGCAGTTTTACCACTTTTTAATCCTCTGAACATTTTGAAGGGTAGTCACCCAAGATTTATGTCATACATGTACATTCAAGACTTCATTTTATTTTTGGCTTCAGATCTTCTGATCTTCAGGGAGCCTGCTTAGTTCTGAAATGAATCTACTCAAAGCTCCTTGAGGGCAGGAACAATGTCTCATATGCATTTATATCCCCATTGCTTTGCAAGTGGCAAATGATCAATAAATGTTTGCTAAATGAGTGATTGAATGAATGTTAGTCACTTAAAAAGTTGGACATATTTTACAGAGTGCGTCTTTGGATTAGGCATGGTACCACCAAATAAGAATATGTACACAACAAGGAGAATTGATTTTGCTTTTGACAAATTTTCCTGCAAATTATCGCCCCTTTTATGACAGTATTTCTCCAACATCAGAATCTCTGGGGAAGCAGCCTGGGAATCTGGAAATTATGCTAGGTAATTCTTATCATAAGACAAGTTTGGAAAACACTGTCTTATGGCTTATGTTTGGAATTACAGCGGTGAGTCAACAAGTTTGTTGAGAAATTGTTATGTGTTAATATTTATGTAAGTAACATATATATCCCAAGTATTTCAAACTTTTGGGCTGCAACCCATAGTAGAAATATAAATTAAAAATTGCAACTCAGTATGTATAAGTTTCACAAAGTAATACTTAACTTTCCCAAAAGCTATGCATTCTGGCATTTTCTGTCCTATTCATTACCTTTTTAAATTCTATTTCTTTTTTATAATTTTGCTCAGGATTTTCTAGATGTATTTTAATCAGAAAAATGGTTGGGGAATTACATTTCATACTGACCCATTTAAAACTGTTTTCTTCATTTACCCTTTTTAATGAGTTTGAATGGGTACAGAATGGGCTATAACTCACGATTTGAAAAACATTATAACATGTTCCCTGCTTTAAGGAACATACAACCTCAATTAGGATTATGCATCTACGAGATGATGAATTACAATAGTCAGCAAACACCCAAGAGGGAAATGTGTGAAAGCTGTGCACTGAACACAGGCTAGGTGTCCATATAGCCTGATCCATTTACTGATTAGTGTAGTCATTTGAGAATTCATGGTTCGGCACTTACTTCCCTGGCCCTGGCTCTGGCCCTGGCCTTTGAGGTTTAGCCTGTCCACCAACGTACCTCAGTATGCCTAATAGCAATAGCTAATGTTTATGGAGTATTAGTGATGTGATGGCAGGCACTGTTCAAAGTACTTCACTCATTTAATCTTCACAACAACTTGAAGAGGTTTTTTTATTAAACACATTTTGCAGGTGAAGGGACTGAGTTATAGAGGTTTAGTTGTCCAGGGCCTCACAGCAAGTAACTGGCACGACAATAAATGCCAGACATAGGAACCAATGCTCAGGATAGGGCGGTACCTGGAAGAAAACCTCTCTTACTCTTGATCTTTGCTCTGGTGCTTAGTACTCTGACTTCTGATTCTTTTCACCAAGGGGCAGCTTTGCATATTTTTAATTTCCATGACTCTGTTAGTTATTCTCTGGCTTGTTGACTTAGCTTCTGATCAGATCCCAGTTCCCCCTGATTTGGGTGTGTCATAGTTTCTTCGATTAGGCAGTGACCAGAAGAATTCCCATGGGCCTAGTAACCTATACCCTCCCATGATTCTAGGGGTGCTTACACTAGAGAGACAGTCATAACCAATTGAGGTATGAGCACCCTTTGAAAGAGGCCAATTTGCTCAACTCTGCTCTTGTTATTAGTCCAGTAAATAAGGTAATAACACTCTCCAGGACGAATTGGTATTGCTAGGAGAACCTAGCTCTTGAGAATTGAAAATGGAAAGACGAACAATAAAACAAAGAGACATTTGACCCTGGGAAGGTCTGGTCTTAAATATTTCCCAAATGTAAAGTAGATTTTTTCTTTTTGTTTAGACTTATAAAGGACTTTGACATCTTTAAAATAGGCAGAATTTAATTGAAAGAAGCCGAGGGAATGTCTTTCTTCAAAATGAAAATTAAATGAATAGGAGACAAATTTTGAGTCATGTTTCATTTATTATTTATTTATTTATTATTTTCTAATGGGTGTACTTACATATTCTTTAAAAAAGTATACATAGATTTATTTGTTTGTTTTTTGAAGGTTGTACCTAGATTTTTTTTTTTTTTAATTTTTTATTGTTATGTTAATCACCATATATTACATCATTAGTTTTTGGTGCAGTGTTCCATGATTCATTGTTTGTTCATAACACCCAGTGCTCCATGCAGAACGTGCCCTCCTCAATACCCATCACCAGGCTAACCCAGATTTGAAGAGGAAAGTAAGACCATGGGGTATGCAGTGAGGCTGCAAAGGAGGGATTTGGGTAGGTTTCTGGAGCAGATCCCTGAATCTCACTGGAGTAACTAAAGGAGCCCTTTGCATTTATGTTGGATGTCTAGGCAATTAATTTATAATCTTTACTCTTTCAAACTCTATAGGAAAAGTAAACATAGAAATCAGTTTTGAATGGGTCAGTATGAACTGTATCTCAACTGTTTTCATGATTATAAAAGCAATATATGCTCATTATAGAAAATGTGTAAAGTCCAAAGAAGGAGAAAAATTTATACTTGCTCACAGTCTTGCCACTCATATATAAAGTCTCTGTGTTCTTTTCATTTTTAAAAATATATGTGTGTATGTATATGTATATGAATATATGAATGTATATGTGTTCTGTGTATAATATATGTAGGATCAAGCTGTATTATTTATACCCTGTGTTTTCATTTAATACCATATCATAAGAACATTCTCACATCGTTAATAATTCTTCATAAGCATCTTTTTTAATGGCTGCATACCAGGGGAACTTTTTTGAAAAGTAAATAAATAAAGGTAGGCGGGAACAGAAAGCATTGTTTTTTTCAGACCATTACTTTTCAACGGAGGATAGAAAGCTTTCAAGTATAACCTTGGAATAGCTTTGAAATGAGATGCAGTTTGGAAAAAAATATACGATGAGTCTGAGTTTCAAAAGAGTCATTGCCGTTTTACTTCAAACAGGGAAACTATGTATACTTAATGCAAATATGTCCCTTTAGCTAGTCCCCTAACACTGTCTCTACATTTACCCCACCAAATAATTGCTTTGAGCTGTGTGTTTGTGTGATTATTTTAAACAGAAGACAACCAGACAACTTCGTATTATCACTATTCTCCTAGGCATTTAGAGCAGAAACATAGAAATCATTTTTAACTCTCCAGCCCCCATAAAAATCTAATCAGTCCACCAATCCTGTAGAGTCTGTCTCTGAGTGATATCTCCTACCTCTTGTCTCTTTCTACCTCTCTCTTTCTCAGTGGAGGCACTCATTACCTCTCAATGTAGGCACATCCTGACTAGCTTCCCTATTCTCTCTCTGTTTCCTCTTCAAATTTATCCTCCCCATGGTGTAACCAAACTTATTTTTCTAAAACACAGATAAGAAGTGGCTATTTCTCTGTTCAAGAGCTTTCTGTGTTTCCCACTGCCATAAAAATTCTTCCATCCTTATGGTATGGCCTCAACCACCTTTCCATCATTACCTCTGCTAGACTCCACTTACGTGTAACATATACAGCCAGAATCCAGTCCAACCATGTACCCATCCACTGCTCATGCCATAGCAGGGTTGTAGAAAAAATGAATGGTAGAAAACCTAGGTTTGAAATTTATCATCTCTACTTACAAAATAGTCTGTAATACTTCTGGGTGAGTAAATCAGTTTTTCTGATGTTTAATTTCTAGATGTTCTAATTGAAATGATAATGATATCATCAACCTAAAAGCATGAGCGTGGCTTTAGACAGATAAATCCTATATGCAGAATGCAGGATCCATTCAGAACATGCTGAATATTTCAAGAAAGCCAATGAAATGCCAATGGAAGCAGTGAAGAGGGTTAGCTTTAAACTTGGTTAGTTTTATGAACTTGTATAACTGACAATTCCCTTACAATATATTTTGAATCCAGTGGACATGGGCTAGGAAAAAATTCCTTTCTACAGTTTTGGAGTTCATGAGATAGTGACTGTAAACAATATTTTGTCTATAGTTTAGAAGGTGAGAAAAATCACCCTCAATATTTGCAGTTATATATCTCCCAGCCGAGATCTCGATATGAACTACAACCTCAGTCAGCTACATAAAAAACTCTCAAAATTTCTTGGGAAACCAACCACAAAATTTGCATAATTGTTTCCTTAGTGGGCAGATATCTCTAATCCTGAAAAGATTTTGATTAATTATAGAATAATGAAGGAAATTAAACCTTTTATTAATATTTTATTATGTAATAATTATACATATTTGGTAGTATATGTATTTGTATTTTTAAAGAGAATTTGCTAGATTAAAATATTTAACAAATTAAATATTTTAGAATGTCAAAGAATTAATTTTAACTTGAGATTTTAAGATGAGAAATAGAAAGAATCTTAACATTTGCACTGTAGCAGAACATATAAGAGTACTTAAACTCATATTTTGGTATAATTTTCAGATATAAAATAATTATTTAAATACTTGGGATGGTTTGTTTGTTATTCAGATAAACTACAGTTTAAGGAAAACTTTAAAAGGGAATTTAATATGTTAAATTTATAAATGCAGGTTAAAATATATAAGGGGAATTTCATTAAGTCATAAAAACTTCCTTAACAGTGATTGTAGAAATCTTGCTAGATTTGTAAATAGAAGAGTAAATTATAAATTGAACTTAAGTAAAAATCTAAACTTTTTAATTTATAATTTTAAAATTAAATATTAATTTTACAAACCAACAGAGCTCCAAATAATCTTTTTTTAAATTTTATTTTATTATGTTATATTAATCACCATACATTACATCATTAGTTTTTGATGTAGTGTTCCATGATTCATTGTTTGCGTATCATACCCAGTGCTCCATTCAATACATGCCCTCTTTAATACCCATCACCAGACTAACCCATCCCCCCACCCCCCCTCCCCTCTAGAACCCTCAAGTTTGTTTCTCAGAGTCCATAGTCTCTCATGGTTCATCTCCCCCTTCGATTTCCACCCCCTTCATTTTTTCCTTCCTACTATCTTCTTCTTCTTTTTTTTAAACATATAATGTATTATTTGTTCCAGAGGTACAGGTCTGTAATTCATCAGTCTTACACAATTCACAGTGCTCACCGTAGCACACACCCTCCCTAATGTCTATCACCCAGCCACCCCATCCTTCCCACCCACCCCCCCCCCCCGTCCACTCCAGCAACTCTCAGTTTGTTTCCTGAGATTAAGAATCCTATCAGTGAGATCATATGATACATGTCTTTCTCTGATTGACTTATTTCTCTTCAGAGCTCCAAATAATCTTTTCTGAACACAAAAGATGACTTAAAACACACACACTGCACACTTTAGGGCTGTTACAAGGCATGAACAGAATAATGTATATGAAAAACTTTGTAATTTCTAAAACACCGTAAAAGCATTTGTCATTGTTTTTCCTTCTAATTGGTTTTGCTCAGTCTGTTACTTTTGATTTGAAAAGTATTCACCTTTTCTCTCCCCTACATAGTAATTGTCCACTCAATCAAGGCCCTCCCAATTAATATCTTCTCCCAGGTAGACATTAACTGTTTCCTATTCCTCCAGTATTTTGTATAACTTTGTATTGTTAGTGTAATACTTATTAGACTTTGTATTACTAGTGTAGCACTTTGTATTACCAGTGTAACATGTATATACCCCTAATATTGGAGATGTTTACTCATCTTCACTCATGTTTCTCTTCTAGAAAGGAATTCTGTATCTTCTTCAGTTAACTTTTTTTTTTAAGCGAACATTAATTGAATCTCCCTTATGTACTAAACACTGTATTCTTACAAGGAACAGAGCCATTATTAAGAAAGGATATCTATGTCTGTGTTTAGTAGATAAAGAGTTATTGAATTTAAATTGAAATGAAAAAAACATTGTCCAAAGAAAATTCTATAATAAAATTTTTAGAAAAGCAGTTGATTAGTTCAAAAAATTCAATTAATGTAACTAATAAATAAGAAAAATTCAAAATACATTAAAGAAAATTTGAGACTTCACCAGCATAGTGAAAACCGCTCACTTTCCCTTTTAGGTCTAAAACACTGTTTTAGTTCAGATAAACAAGTTAGAGGATAGTTTTGCAAAATGATGGGAGCAGTAGAGGCCGGGGGTGGGTGGATTGGTGAGACAGAACTGTTTATCTGTATGAGAATTAGTCAAGGCTGTCTGCCCATTCCTATTATGTAGACTCTGCTGCCCACCTCCCATTCCTTCCCTGCCTTCCAGTCCACCACAATCAACAAGGCTGTTTTCCCTTTTCTTTAGTCCAGCAGTCAATAACATTGATTTTCACAGCACTAGGTGATTCTCACCTCTTCCCTCATTATCCCCTCCTTCAGGGCTAAACAAAGCCAAGTTCCCTGGTGTGCACCACAGTTTGCAGAGTTGTAAGACAGAAATGGCTAGAGGCAGAATGTAGGGCTTTGGCTGGGTGGGAGGGACAGTCAGTGCCACAAAAATCCCTCAGGAGCATCCTGGGCAGAGTATTTTTGACACAATCTTAAGTTAAGGGATAATATATCCTCCAGAGAAAAAGAGCACATAAAATGTCTTATCTTCCTCACCGCAGTTCCATTGAGTAGGCTGAGGGGAAAAAAGGCCTGAGGTTCTGTTTCCATGTGTAATTCTTACTGAGCCTTATTCAAATAGATTCTACTCCTGGGGAAGAGACCAACTATTGGAGATGAGTCAGAAGAGCAGTAATACATAACAGGACCATCGATGGCCAGTGTATCACAAAAGGAAAGGAAGAATTTACTCAATGAGTGCTTACTATGTGCTAGGAATTTCATAATCTGTATTTATTTTAATCCTTTTGGCAGCCCTGTCAGGTATTACTGCCCTCACTTAATAGACATTAAAACTAAAACCTAGAGGGCACATTCATATGCCCAAGGTCACATTGCAAGAAGATGATAGAGCCAGTCCTTCTCAAATATACCATATTGCCTTCCAGAACCGCTGACTTTTCTTCTTGAGAGTTCATGCAAAATCTTTAGTAATTAGAAGGAGTGGAAACATGACCCCTCAGTTTAGAGATGAAGGGGAAAATGTTAAAATCAGTTTTGATTCAGTAATCTTATGAGGGAATGATAGAGGGTTTTGTTGGATAGCCAAGAGGAGAAGCAACTGAGAGAGGAAACTTCAAGTACTATTTAGGAAAGATTTAACCCAAGCTTGTGAAGAGGTGCCTAGATGCAGGGTTTTTAAAGATCAGAAGAGGAATTTCAGGTTCTAGACTATCTGGGCTGTGATACTCTAGAATTTTGTGTGACCAATCAGGGTTAGCTCAATACCACCTCTTTTTTTTTCGTGTTATGTTAATCACCATACAGTACATCATTAGTTTTTGATGTAGTGATCCATAATTCATTGCGTATAACATCCAGGTAACACCACCTCTTAAATATTACAGCTTTGGTTTGAATTTTTTCCCTACCCATGTCTCTTATATAGGCATAGATTTTATTGTATGACTTATATGTGCTAATATTTACAAGCTTTTCAAAGTGTCTTATCTGCAAGGGAACTGAGTCAATGGTAGACTCCTTCCTTCTCTAGTGATGTCTTCCTCTCACCCCTCCTGCCCCATAATGGGAAAGTTAATTCCCAGTCTTCCCTTCTGCTGAGGTGTAAGTAAGAGTGATGTTACTACTCCCAGGGAAAACACCTTTGGAATCAAAGCCTTAAGAATTGACATCAAATTCAACTATAACAATTAATTTCAAGCCTAAACCCTCAAGTGGTAGAGGAATACAGGTGTCGCTAGAGCTGCCTAACAGTTTCTGAAGAAACACTCTAGAGCTGTGCTGTCCGGTAGAGTGGCTGGCTAGTCACATGTGGCTATTAAGCATTTGAAATGTGGCAAGTCTGAACTGAGATGCATTATAAGTGTAAAATCAATATTAGATTTTGAAGGCTCAGTATGGGGAAAAAGTAAAGTATCTCATTAATATTTTTTTCTTGATTACATGTTTATAATATTTTGGTTATATCAGGTTAAATAAAATATAGTATCAAAGTTAATTTTATCTGTTTCTTTTTACTTTATTCAATATGGTTACTAGAAAATTTAAAAATAGGTATATGGCTGATATTTTGGTGCTCATTATATTCTTCTTGGACAATGGTGATCTAGAGGCTAATCTGGTCCTTGACCAAGATATTTTGAAGGGGTTTTTATAATCAATGTGATTAGCAGTCTTTCTCCCTCTCCAACTTTGAGAAGGAGGGATAGGACTTTTAACCTGGTGGTTCTGAGATCTAACACAACAATTAAATGTTAGACTTTAAAGGGAACTTAGAGATTCCAAGTTTCAACTCTTAATCGAGGTTCAGAGAGGTTAAATGACTTGGACAGACAACTAATGTCCGGTGCTTTTCCCATTCAAATGCACTGCCTTTCAAGTGCATGGCCCTTATTCCTGATGAACTTAAATGTTTATACCCTCTTGGGAAAACATAAACCCTGTCATTTGGGTGTGGGCATGCTTTCTTGAAATAAAGCTTTCTCTTCTGCCCTGTTTCAGTGTGGTTCCATTGGAGAACTCCTACTTGAACTTCAAAATTATATACCAGTTTAACCTCCTCAGCTTTACACTCTTCCTTGAACTACATGACCCTATTTTACTCCAAACTCATCACATGGTATTGACTTAAGGCAAAGTGCTTGTTTTATTCGTGCATTGGGTTCATGGTAGGCCTGCAGTAAATATTTATTGAATTGAACTTTTTTTTGAACACTTTCACCGACTGTTCTTTACATCCAAATTCTTGTTATTCTATAGGTACACTCCATAAAAATTGGGGAGAAAAAAGCCTAAACACTCTCTCTCGCTCTCTCTCTCTCTCCCCCCTGTGTGTGTGTGTGTGTGAATGTGTGTACTGGTGTGTATATTTTTAAATCACCCATACTTACAAAATGCTGTCTGTTATGTGTTGGAAATGCCATTCCTTAACACTTCTCTAAATCTCCCAGTTAGTCCTATGTTGAATTTCCTCATTTCTTCTTTATATAAATGAAATTGGACCTGTCAGTCAGGGGCAGACTGAGTAGGCCTGAAGAAGCCATGATTCAGACAATCTCATTTCCATGGTGTATGCCTTAAATGCCACATCTTCAGCCAGCAGTTAGTCTCCCATGAAAACAAAATTGAGCTTTGCATTCCCTTTGGGTTTTAAAAATGCACATTGAGGTTTGTGCTGAGAAGTATGTGTAGCCATACTAGTGATGCATTCTTTTTGGCCCTTTGGCTTTCTCTAGGTGAGACTTAGAAATGGCTTCATTTCCCCAGAAAATTGATTATAATTTTCTATAAATCCTGTCTATTGATACTTTTATTTTAACATTAAAAAATACAATAGTTCAAAGAAAGAGGAAATGAAGTTTTTTGTTTCATTTTGTTTAGCTTGCCATGTCTTGGGTTCAGTTCATTTCCTTCTATATAGGTATGTCAGGATGAGAGACAGTCTGAATATATAGAAATCCTGGTTCTAGCCCCTTGACCTGATTTTTCCTATTTTGTTCTCACTGCTGACCCTCTTATTTTTTAGGCTGCAGAAGTAAAAGACCTGTACTTGTATCAGTACATCATATTCACAACCACTGATACAAGAGATTTTAAACTCATATAATGGAGACTCATTTATTCAACTTTCATTCATTGGATATCAACTGTGTTTTAGCCACAGAGGCAAGTACATTCAGATATATATCTATATCTATATCTGTTGAATATATATATTTGTTTAAATCCCTGTTTCAGAGCTGAGATAACTAAGAGACATTAAGTGATCTCCCCCAAATCATTGCTTAAAAATATTAGACCAAGCACTTAAGCTAAAGTCTTTATGGTATAAAAAACTTTTGCTCATTCTATAACACCCCACTACTGCTGCAGATTATAAAAGAGATTGTGGCTCACAGTAGTTAAGAATGGGGGAAATCTGGGAATGGAAGTCAGACTACCCAGGTTTGAATCCAGATTCTACTACTTAATTAATAGTCCTTTGATCTTTGGCATGTTATTTACCATCATTGAGCTTCCACTTTCCTCATCTGTAAAGTGTGGATAATTATATTATGTACTTTATGTGGTTGTAGTTAGGATTATATAAATTAATCCATATAATGGTTTTAATGGAGGATATGGTATTTAGGAAGAGCTCAGTAAACATACATTTATTTATTTATTTAATTTATTATTTTTTAAGATTTTATTTATTTATTTGAGAGACAGAGAGCAAGCACAAGGGGGGAGGGGGAAAGGGAGAAGGAGAGGCAGACTCCCTGCTGAGCAGGGAGCCCAATGCAGGGCTGGATCCCAGGACCCTGAGATCATGGCCTGACCTGAAGTCAGATGCTTAATCAACTGAGCCACCCAGGCACCCCTATTTATTTAATATTATTAAAAGCAATAATACTTGGCTATGCCTCCTTATAATAATTATTAATAATTTTTAGCACTTATCATTAGATTACTATATTATACATTTTAACTGTATTAACTTTTCACAACAAATTTGAAGTATATGATATTACCCTTTATTTGCAGATGAGGAAACAAAAAATTTCAAATGTAAAGGTCCTTATTCCAAGGTAATACAGTTGATAAGTGTTAAACTGGAATCAGAAAAATAAGTCTAGCTAATTCCAATCTTTTTTTTTTCTTCCAAGTTTTTACTTCAATTCAAGTTAGTTAACCTATGGTGTAGTATTGGTTTCAGAAGTAGAATTTAGTGATTCGCCACTTACATATAACTCTCAGTGCTCATCACAAAGTGCCCTCCTAAATACCCATCACCCATGTGCCCATCCCCCACCCAACTCTGTCCATTAACCCTCAGTTTGTTCTTTATCATTAAAAGCTTCTTATGTCTTGTTTCCCTCTCCAATCTATTTCTATTGTGCTATTCTGGCTCCTGGAATTTTCCCCCTATCCACCAAATAGAGGCTATTAGGGTTGGGTTCTCTCACTAATTTTGTAGTTGGAGCCTCAGACGGTAAGAAGGGCATGAAAATTGACGTGTAGCCTTCCAGCTGCAACAGTGATCAATTAAAATCCTGGTCCCACTACTTCCTGCTCTTATGCACTCTTGCTAGATAGGGCAGCGCTTGTACCTGAGTCCATCATCAACACAAACCTCTATTTCATTCTCAGCTCAAAACTGCTATTTCTACCAAGGCTCACAATCCTATAGGTCTGGGTGGAAAGACCCTCACTCAACTCCTCAGTGACTTGACCTGTCAATGTATATAATTTTGGAGGCTCCAGAAAGAATCTGATTTTTCTGTGACATTGTTTTACACTGGAAAATTCCACCAGTCTTCCACCACCCTTTTTCAAACATCTTGTTTTTTTTGTTCCACCTCTACTATTGCTCAACTCTAATAAAGGTTCCTTATCTTTCTTGCTGGGGTTACTATAATATATTCTTAACTGGGGCTTCCTCCATGTATTCTTGACCCACTCTGTTTTTTATAATGCAGCTGGAGATATTTTTCAGTTATGAATTTGATCACATCACACACTTGCTTAAATTGTTGAAGTCTTTCCCTTGCTCTAAATACATTTGGCAACATCTTATGTGATCTTGCTCCAGCCTGCCCATCTACCTTCTCTGTCCATGACACCCTCTTTTCCATGTGTGAGCTGCACTCTCTTTAGTTCCTCAAAACATTAGATTTCTTTCCAATATAGCCTTTGCTACATTTCCTCCCCAGAATGTCCCCCACCAACCCTTCATTTGGTTAAGCCCTACTCAACCTCTGGATCTCATCTCAAACCTCCATCCTTCATGAAAGCCATCCCTGCTTCTCTACTCTAGATCTGGCCCCCAGTATAAACTCTCCTATCATCTGAACCCGTCGTTAATAGTACTTACCACACTCTGCTAAAATATATGCATTTCTTGTGTTAATTACTATCTGTTTCCCAACTAGCCTGCAAATTCCATGATAGTAGAAACCATAGCAGTTTGTGTGCATTACTCCTCAGCCGTAAATACTATGCCCTACATTAAATATATATTACATAAGTGAATGATTAGATGACCTTTGCACTGTGTCCCAAAAGTGGATAAAGCAGACTGATTCAGTATGAGTTCCCTGCCTTCTTATAGCATTGGCCTGGAATCTGGAAAGGAGCTCTCATTCCACTATTTGTGGGTCTCAATTCTGTTGAGTGGGGAATGTACCCACTTGTTTCTCCCAGGATTCCAAATGCCATCATGTAAACAGATCCGTTGGTAGTTCAAAGGAGTGATTATTGTATAATGAATTTCTATTTTCTGCTGGATGCTATTTTAAAATTTTTACATGCATGATAGTTTCTTCATCTTCACTTCAAAGTTCTCATTTAAACAGTTTTACTGGCTCTAAAATTCTAAATCTTTCCTCTTCATCAATGTATCTAAAAATTTACTGTCATTAAAAAATCACCTGGACAGCTTGTTACAATGCAGACTTCTGGGTTCTACTCCTGGAGGTTGTGATTCTTCTAGTTTGGGGATGGTCCCAAAATGTGCTGTTGCTGCCCCTTTGTCTGTAGACCACATATGTAGTAGCTCTATACTAAACCTCAGTACCTCCAAGAATTCCTGATATCTGAACCCTGACTAAACCCAATGCTGTATTTCCTACTCTGTAAAAAGGAGAGACAGTGATTGTTCACTCAGTATCATAGGGTTATTTTAAGAACTGCATATGATAATTTGATGTGCTGAGTATATGAGGAGTATAAAACCCAACATTGATATTCTGTGTTTAACATTTCATATCTCAGTTGTAAGGAGTTATGGGCATGATAAATGACTGAAGGAGGCAAACATTTTTTATAAGCTGTCAGTTTTATTTTCTCCAAATTATCATGTCTCCTGTCCCAGATAATATATTTTTGTTTGATATTATACCCATCATCTCTCCTTCTCTGACCTAGAGCACACTAATAATTATCATTCCTTGGCTCTGTGTGTGTGTTGCTCTTGCTGTGGGTAACAGGCGACAGATGTGTCAAATTACCAGGTGTTTTTCCTTTTACAACCATGTCTCCCTGTCCTACCTGCTCTATTTTGGCATATGTTAAAGTTAATTTCTCAGGGATGCAAAAAAAAAAAAGCCCCTCAAAAACACACATGAAATTATTTTAGTATTAGTTCAGGATAAAGGTGAAAAAAGAAAGGAAAGAAATTTAGTTTGTTGCTTAAAAAATAAAACACATTATGTATTCCTAAGCCTAATACGTTAAATGACATTTGACTGATAAAATACTTCGGATAGCCCATGTGATTCCATTAGCACAATTTTTTGGGTTGAATTTGTTAAACTAGGGATCTTAGCCTAGAGTAGGCTTTAAATTCCAATGATATTTATACAGTCTTAATCGTTTCATCTTTATTTTTTAATCTTTGAAGGAGTTTAGATTTTTATCATTGGTTTGATTTGCTTATAATTCAGAGGGTCATTGGTTTTGGAGGTAGCACAATAGTCCTCTCTCATCTGTGGTTTCAATTTTGGTTTTGCTTTCGGTTTGGGCTTTGGCTTTCCTCAGTTTCAATTACCTGACATCAACCTCGAGGCTCCTGGTTTGTGGTTCGAAAGCACCTGATCTTCTTTCTGACAAATTGTCAGATGGTCAATAAATAGCCTAATGCTACGTCACAACGCCTGCGTCATTCACCTCACGTCATCTGGTCCTTAGGTATTTTATCATCTCACATCACCGGAAGAAGGGTGAGTACAGTACAATAAGAGTTTGAGAGAGAGACCACATTCACATAACTTTTATTACAGTCTATTGTTATGATTGCTCCATTTTGTTATTGGTATTAATCTCTTCCTGTGCCCAATTTATAAATTAAGCTTCATTATGTTTAGGTATGTTTAGGAAAAAACATAGTATATATAGGGTTCGATGCTATCCGCAGTTTCAGGTATCCGCTGGGGGTCTTGGAACGTCTCTTCCACAGATATGGGGGGACTGCTCTTTTAAAAAATCAACGTTAGGGATATTTTAAACTGTACCATGTGTATGCAATCAGCAAAATCCATACTGTGGGGACCTTTACAGGTCAAAAGACTCTGGCTTTTCAACAGATAAGTGATGAGGAAAAGAAAGAGATGGAATAGAAGCCTGTATAAAGACATAAGAGAACAAGTATAAGACATAAAATTAAGCTGCAGTGTTCAGGGATGCATAATTGGGCAAATAGACTATAAAGAAATACAAGAAGTTATTTATAAGAGTCTGATGACTTTTAAGGGAAAGGAGGGGCTTTGATTGGCCTGAAGTACATAGATACTTCTGCAGTGTCTGGCAAAATTCGATTTCTTTCTTTTCAATATTTTTTCAAGATTCTGTTTCTTGATCTGAGTGGTATTTCCAGGGGTTTTGCCTTATATGATTAATCAAATTATGTTTTCTGTGGTTATCTGATTTTCTGCTTTATTTCACAATGAAAACTTTAAAACAGAAAAATAAAAGGAAAAATCAATTTTATTACTATCTTTTTGTATTAAAAATTTAAAAATCCCAGAAGGATACTGTGTTAAGAAACATGTTCTGCTAACACCTTTCAGTGGCAGATAAAGCATTTAATGTCTGCTTCATTTGGACATTAAATTTTACAAAATTCTTTTGAGTTTAGAACAGTGTTTACCATTGAAAGAGACAGTAGTAGAAAAGAGGACCCTGGGTGCAGAACAAAGTAGTAGCAAAACTTGCAATTTTTAAACAAATAAAAATTCAGATAGAACCAATTGACTTTGGAGAGGTATATAATACAGAGCTTGGTAAAGAGTAGATGCTCATTAAAATAAATTTCTTACTACTTATTTGCACCATGAAAATGCAAGAGAATATAGTGTGTTCCTATTAGATTAGGGCTTCAGCAGTGGAGGAGAGGACTTCATAAAGAGGACTTTGCCTCTTCAGTGTATTACACACCACTTTATTAAAATTTCTCCATGACCATTTAAGACCTGTTTATTATCCCCATTTTACAAATGTGGAAAAAAGGAAATAGTTTTGGTAGATGGACTTAAAAGATAAATAGGCCTTGAACCCTCAGAGGCAGCAAGAAAGGCATTTCCAGGAAAGGGAATAGCCAGTGGCAATGAGTGATAGCATAAGGCCCATTTGGGAAACCCTATAGTCTAATGTTGTTAGACAAGACCAAAGAAAGTGAAGGAAGGACATAATATGAATATCAAGGTGAGAAGTTATTACTTAACTTTGTAAATTATGGAAAGTTATTGAGGTTTTGAGTGGAAAAACAACGTTATGAAGTTTTTGGAAGATGACTTTGTTGATGGTGCATCCGACAATATAGTTAAACAAAAGGCATATAATTACAACAAAAATAAAGCTTAGAAAAAGGTAATCTTAAGGAAGTGCTTCTTTACACAGTGGGTGGGATATAGATACAGGTTTTTGCACTATTATATATAGGAGGAAATGGTTTATCATGTTAAGGCATTGTGTATATATTGTATAGTTGTTCTGCCAGAAAGGTTTTATTGGTTTTATACTTTCACTAAGGGTACATGACAGTGCCAATTTTAAAGAATGATTATTAAAAATGACTAATTTCATTTTGTTATATAATATTTGTCAGTTTGGTTAAAAATTTTATTCCAGTGTTGGTTCATTTCTTATATTTCTCAACAATGTTGAATGTTACAGGCTAATAGTGACTTGTATTTCTTCATATATGAATTACCTTTCGTATTATATGACCGAAAAAAAACCCAGGAACTTTTTTTCTATTCATCTGCAAAACCTTTTATATATTTAGAATACTAATTTTTATCTATTACCTGTTGCAAATATTTTGTCTGAGGAGAATATAATCTCTACTGACTATGCATTTTGATTTCTATGAATTTCTATGTATAGGTACATTTTACTTTTAACACGTCCAAACTTGATTCTCACTAAAACCATTTGAAGGAGATGAAATGTTGTAGCTTAACTCTAGTTTTACTTGTGTAATTATGACTTTTCTAAACTTCTCTGAAGTAGAGATATTGCTGTATATTACACAGACACACACATTACTTGATTCAACTAAATTCATGTACGTTGCCAAATACCAGAGATATGAAGACGCATGAGAGGTTCTTGGCCTGAGGAGTTGCAGTGGGACTTAATGGAATATATGAACATTTACCATCATGATGATGTAAGCAAACTCTGGGAATAGAGGTGCGTGGGTAACTATGCTTAGGGGAATTGGGGAGAATCTTGAACTAGATCTTAAAAGGATGAGTAGGAGGTAGGAGATTTCCGTTAACTAGAGCATAAGGCATGAAAATAGTGAAAGTCCATGATCTTGTTTCAGGAATATCAAATATATCTGCTGCTTACTGTCTTCAGTTTGGGAAAGGTGAAGTTGGAAAGGTATGGTTTGGGGTAATATTATATTCTCTACCAAGAAATTTGGACTTGATCTTGTTGTCATGCTTTATACCACCACCAGTTTAATTTTTCTGAAGTTTTAAAGTAGGGGTGTGGGGCGCCTGGGTGGCTCAGATGGTTAAGCGTCTGCCTTCGGCTCAGGTCATGATCCCGAGGTCCTGGGATCGAGTCCCACATCGGGCTCCCTGCTCCTTGGGAGCCTGCTTCTCCCTCTGCTTCTCTCTCTCTCTCTCCCCCCACCGTCTCTCATGAATAAATAAATAAAATCTTAAAAAAAAAATAAAGTAGGGGTGTGTCTTGACCAGATTGGTGTATTTAGGAGGATTATTCTGGCAGGAGAATTGGAAGATGGCCAGGATGTGCAGTCCGATGAAATGGGGAGAAATCTTAGGAAGCTTTTGTAATTGGTCAGAAAAGAGAAAGGTAAGGGCATAAACTATAAAAATAATTTAGGAAAAGAAAGGAGGAATCCTTCAAAAGAGATTATTAGAGAAGGAGAAGCCAAGACTTCACAATTTCTAGCTTGGTTAACTGATAGATCATGGTATTATTAGTTACTCTCAAGTGCTTGAACAGAGAAGAAATCTGGAGAAGAAAATCAGTTTCCATATGTTGGGAATGATTTCCCAAAGATAAACCCTGGGAGTTTTTCAGTTCACAGGACGTGTGCCCTTCTACATCTCCAGTGTGAACACTAAGCTGAGAATAAAGATTCGGTCATCATCATCACATGGATGGTGGTCAAAATCGCAGGTGTGGGTGATATATCCCAGGAAGACTGTGAAAAGTGGAAAGAGCTGAAGAGCTATGGACAGAACCTTGAGGGATACCAGCATTGTGGGGAGAGATGCTGTGAAGATGAAATCAGATCCTGTGTGTGAAAGTACTCTGTGAGTGGTAATGCACTTTTCAGATATGTGATTATTATGATGATGAGTATTATTATGGATTTCAGCTTCTGTAAGAATTCTGTGAGAAGGATGGATTGAAACAGAATAGTTGCCATTTTAACCTCCGACGCATTGTGAAAGCCTACTGGCAAATGTTTTTATAAACATTTTTTATAAAAACATTTCAAGTGGTAAGGTAAAAGAGCCAGAGTTCTTAGTTTTGCTTGTTCCAACTGTAGCCATGGATTTGCCATCTGGGAATTTGTAGTAACTGTAAGCAAGTATGTTACCACTGAGTCATCCCCCATGGAGTACTGGAAAAACAAGGCCTGGGTCCAGATTTCCATTCAAGAATTTTACAAAACTGCCTTCTAAGAAAGCCCAAGAAATTTTCATGGAACAGATTGGTTTAAAATTTGTATATAGCTTTTGCTTGGATTTGCAATATTAAAAATTATTTTTAAGGCTACAGAAAGAAAATAATTGTTTGTTATCACCTCTATGTTCAGATCCTCAAATACTTTCAAAACTTAGAATATGTTTTGTATTTAGTATTGTAAATTGAGCCTTACTTTTTATCCTAAATTGAAAGTAAGGAAATACTTGCCCAGTAAACTATGTTGTAGTGTATTAGAAATAGCTATTGAATTTGAATGGGAATACATGAGATATTTATGTTCCACCTTTGATATTTGTTGATGTGGAACTTTATTTCCATGGTCTTCAGTTAACTACCTCTACAAAATGGGAGTAGTCACAGCTAATTTCTGCTATATAAATTAAAAGACCCTATAACAACTTGAACGTTTTAAGATGTAAAACACTTTATAAATCTACAGGACTATCCAAATATAAAATTATAATAGTTAACTCTGTCATGACCCTGAAAGAAAAGGTTCAGTTTTTAAAATATTCTGGTTGATAGAGTAATAGAGTTTAAGATAAATCAACTCTTACTAAATGTTGACTCTTGAAAGACCTCCATTTACAAAATTTGAAAGAGAGGACTATGTGGAAAATCCATGATTGGCTATTGACTGTGTATCAAAGCCAACATCATCTCTAGTAAAGGGTCTGGGTAACTTGGCTAGGACATCTCTCATCCTATTGATTGTCAGGAAGATTGTAGAGCATAGTTCCTCCTTCCATCTTTCCCAGTTTGTGACCCTTCAGAGTCCTTGGGTTTATTAGGAAAAAGTACTTAGTGACCCCTCCTCTGGTCACACTAACTGAAGGTTGTTGTAATTTTCCATAGCATTTATCATATAAAATTACGTGTGGGGCGCCTGGGTGGCTCAGTTGGTTGAGCGACTGCCTTCGGCTCAGGTCATGATCCTGGAGTCCCGGGATCGAGTCCCACATCAGGCTTCCTGCTCAGCAGGGAGTCTGCTTCTCCCTCTGACCCTCTTCCCTCTCATGCTTTCTATCTCTCATTCTCTCTCTCTCTCTCAAATAAATAAATAAAATCTTTAAAAAAATAAAATTACGTGTAATGGTTATTGGTGTGGGTTTTGTTTTTTTTCTGTTAGGCGGGCAACATGGCATGGAAGGGCAAGTTTTCACTGTAATTCTTTTTTTTTAACGTTTTTACATAAAAAATTCTATCCCCCATGGGGCACCTGGGTGTCTCGGTTAAGCCTCTGACTTTGGCTGGGGTTGTGATCTCAGGGTCCTGGGATCAAGACCAAGTTCCCCGCTTAGTGGGGAGTCTGCTTGTCCCTCTGCCACTCCCCCCACCTCATGCTCACTCGCTCGCTCTCAAATAAATGAATAAAATCATAAAATTTATCCTATATTTAATTCTGTTTTGTATAGGGGCTTACTAAGCATTTGGAGGGGAGGGGAGAAAAGAAAGGACAGAAGGAAGTCACAAGCCTTACAGAATTACAATAAATTTTTATAATGAACCACAATGGCCTTGTGCAAAATAATTCTGAGGTTAATAATTTGATCTCAAGTGTTTAAAACAAAATAGCATCTAAAACCTTAAATAACCTGTATAGATAAGAAGCCAGAGAAATAATAAAAGGGGGAAAACTCTCAAGAAATAGATTTTTGTTTCTATTACAGAAGATTATTTTTAAATGTGTGAAAAGTGAATTGAAGAACTAAATTCATTTTATCTTCAGTGATCTAGCTATGCATGATCATAATGTTGTTCTTTATTACAAAAATAGCCACCGAATTTAATACTGTGAATATATACAGTGTTATATCTATAATTGGTTTTTATATTTTTAACCACTGAGTTTTATGATCTCAATAATATAGTTGACTAATGGACATTTTCAAATTGTTAAAGTATAGAGAAGAATGTATTTTATAGAGGAATGCATTTCTCTAGTTATTTGTCTTTTCTAGTGGAGACTAGAGTAAAAGTGTATTGAAGACAAGCACTCTTTCACTTACCAGTGTATTCTCAGCACCTGTCATAGAGAGCACATAATCAAGTACAGAATATTTGTAGGTTGAATTAATGTCTATATCACCTAATTTATTTGATGAGAATAAAGGTGGTTTTGATGTTTGTTAGGCTTTATATACAATTTTAGATTTTTAAATTCATAGCTACATTTTTGATAACTAAAATGATTTGAGAAAGAGAATTTTGAATGTGTTGCTTGCCAGAGAAGAAAAGGTTCAGTAATATATTCATTATTGCTTCTAATAAAATGTACAAATCATTAACCTAATCTATTAATTCTACAAAATAGATCAGAGCACTTCTTATTACTAGCCATTGTAGGAAGCCAAAGGTCAGAGGAAATGTTCTTAATGATCTAAGTCAGATTGTCTGAGCCTAGAAATAATTCCCAAGGAGTTTAAATCCTGTTCCAGTAGATGCTGCATTAACTCTTTCAGGCCACCAGGGTACTATTGAGTGCATTGAAGCTGCAGTTTACCAAATGGTACCCTAGTGGTCTCACTCTATTACCGAAGTTTCCAGAAAGGCCTGTCTTTCCAGAGAGCAGTTTCAACATTGGAAAAATCTGGTCCAATGTATATTTTCCCAAGGTGATGCTTAAAGGAAATAGCTAGTGCATAGCTTTACCTTGTAGCACACAGTCAATTATTTGTGTAAATGTACCTCTGAATGATGAAGATGCTCTCCACTTCCCTTTTGCTCACCACCATTTCCAGGGGAACTAGAATAGATAATGGTGTAGCTTTAGTTAAAAACTGAAATTTGCATAATATAATGTCTCATGTGATCCAGTAATATTGGTACTTTGGAAATTCACTTAAGGCGATGGGGATGCTGGGGCAGTGGGAAGAAGGGCACTTATGAAAGAAAAAGGTCCTATGTAGCTTTGGATGTTAACGGTATTCCACAGTGAAGTCCCTTGGGCCCCAGTAATTGCTAGATACAAGTGAGATTAGCAACAACTGTAGTCCTTTATCTTTTAATTTAGTCATGTGGGCTAGCTAGGAGGCAACACTCTTGAAATAATTGTGGCAGTGACTCAGATTTAACATTTGCTACACAATTAGATTTTCTTTAGGTCAACCATAGCAGATCAAACATTGCCTTCAGCAAACCTTCCTCAGATCTATGTAATTTCATCAGAGTGGTGAAACATGGTACTAGATGGGGTTTAGTGTTTGAAGAACCATCCCACATTCATTTTTCCATTTTTGATAGGTTTTGATGTTTTCTCTGTTCAGTGCAGCATCAGTTTTATTCATTAAATCCTTTTTTTCAAATATCAGATCATCTACTCGTTTGTTCTGTTGGCCAAAGTTTAAAGCCCGTATTTAGTGCCTCATTTCAATACTTCTTTACTCACTCACTCATTCACCAAACATTTAATGAGTTCCCACCATGTAGCTTCTGAACTAGTGCTAGGGATACAAAAATGAATAAAATTCAGTTGCAGCTTTCAAGGAGTTTTACAACTGAGTAGAAAGGTATATGAATGAATAGTTAATATGCAAAACAGTAATAGCTATAATAGAGGTATACACAAAGTGCTACAGAAACATAGAACAAATGACTAAATTCAGTCTGAACCTTGAGGGGGGAAAAACATACAGAAGGGTAACGTTTTAGTTGGACCATGAAAGATGGGTAAAGACTTTTTAGAAGAAAAGGAGGAGTGGAGTGAGAAAATTTCTAGGAAGGCAGAGTACCATGCAGAGAGGAACAGGGAAGCGAAGAGGACTTGTTGTACCTGGGAATGAAAGCCATGCAAAGAATTTCCAGGAGAGGATAATCAACAGTGTCAAATTCTCCAGAAAAGTCAAATGAGATAATAATTAAGAAATCCTGAATTTGGCAATGAGGAGTTTTGTAATATTGAAGAGCATTTTCAGTGGAAGAATAGGGCCAGGAGATCTTTTTTCTATGAAGAAATAGAATTGTAAAGCAAAGTTGGTGCAGAAGAAATTAAATGTTCTTTCAAGAAGATTTACAGGGAAGAAGATTGATAGGATGTTAGCTGGAGGAAGAAACATGGCTTATAAAGGCTTTGGAGATTAGGTAGATGTGATATTTGAAGCTGAGGAAATAAATTAGCAAAGTGAAAATACAAAGATAAAATTTTTAAAAAGGCTCTTTTAGTAATTTAGTGGACTATTTCAGCTGATTAGATATTTACCTACTCCTCCCTTGTCAATTCTGTGCTTGAGTACTATAGACTTATTTTAACAAATTAGTCATGTAAAAATGGGGTCAAAAAAGATATGTTTTAATTATATGTAGTGACTATTTTTATTCTATCTTTGCAACCTGAAACCAATATTGCCAACTTAAAATTATTTTTCACACTAAGATTTGAATTTGTGAATTATAAAGATCCACCTTCAAATTTACCTTAAAGTTTCCTGGAGGATAAACAGGGTTAATTTGGAAATAGCCTTCAGTCATTTTCACTTGTGCTCATGTGTTTTTCCATTAATTACCCCTTATATGGGCAGAAACTATGTGTTCTACATTATCTCTAGACTGTTTTACCCAAAATTTTTCACACAGATGTTCAGTCTGAATTATCTTAAGTGTTTTACTTTAATGATGTAATAAACCTTGGACTCCTGCTTCCCAAAGCCTCAATCTTGGAGAAGGCTATGTGTTTGAGATGGAGGGTTTTTTTCCTTAAAATTCAGCGTTTAACTTTTCTATAGTCTTTCATTTATTATTATTAATTTTTTTAGGGATATCATATCAGAATCTAACCTTTCTACTCTCCTGGAAATACGAAGATATGATGATGAAAGCTAATGGCGTTAACAGTTAGAAGGGTATTTACTCTAGTAGGATATATGATTAAGAAGATCTAAGGAAAAATGATCAGGTTTCCTAGATATCAGGATAGACTCATGATGAAAGAGAAGAATATAAAGATTATTTTAATTCTAGGAAATTTTCCTTGGAGAGTAACAGAGAAGGCCATATCCTCTTTCTAGGGTCATTTCATATCTACTGAATAACATAAGGTCTTTTAATAACTATTGACATAACAAACATGTTTAACTGTATTTTTTATAGTATCATTGTTTGTAATTGCAAAAACTGGAAATAGCCTGTCTGTACATTGTGACTTCCTTATATACTGGAATACTATACAGTAATGAAAATGAATGAACCGCCCATACAGGTGGCAACATAGATACATTTTAATAACAATATTGAGTATAAAATACATAGTAAGATTCTATTTGCATGAAGTTCAGAAACAAGCAAAATTAAGCACTTTTTATTTAAGGTTATACATAAGTAATAAATAGAAAAGCAAAGGAATAATAAACACAAAATACTCTGGGGGTGTTGTGTGATTGAGTTGCGTGGGTACATCTGATGCTTCAGAGATACTGATAGTGATACATTTCTTAAGCTGGCTGATTGGCATGTGGAGGTTCATTTTATAATTTAAAAAAAGAGTGTATATGTTCATGCTCTTTTCTATCCATATTTTATAATAAAAATTACAACATTGTCTGGCATAAGGCAAAAAGTCAATAAATGGTAGGGTTGTATTATTACTATGAATACTATCTATTATTATTCAGTATTTTGTTAAGTGAGTCACAGCTCCTATCACAGATTTATTAGATTTTTCCCAGATTATCTGCTATTAATGAAGACATGGCACCATAGCAGGATTTTTTTTCATTTTTTTCAAATGATAAAGGAAATTTATCGACTTGTGTAATTAAGAAGTCTAAATGTAGAGAAGGCTTGGAACATGAATTGATTTTGATGTTTGCAATGCCATTAAGGACTTTTTCTTCTCAATAATTCCCCAGATTCTGTCTTCCTATATGTTTATTATCTTCAGGCTGGCTGTTGAGGCAAAACAAGAGTACTTCCTGAGCTTAACAAGTCTCTATGCTTCTTTTTGCACATCAGAGCTGGAGAAAAGATGTCTTTTACCACAAATATCCATCAAAGTATACACCTTGGTGACAAAATTCTTACTGGATAAACTATGTCCATGTCTATCATTGCAGGAAATCTTGAAAAATATTTAAGCATTTAGATCTTTAACAACAATTTAATGATTTAGAAACATCTGGGTGATTGGCTAAATTCTCCATCTTCATCTCCATGTTTGGAAGGATTTTGGTGGAACGTACACTTGTAGAACTTGGATACAAGTTGCATAATTTATTGGTGGCACAATATATTACAGATTATATCTTTTGAATTCAAAATAGAAGTATATAAGTGTGTATGGAAGCTAGTGGCATTAACAGTTTGGTATGTCAATATTTCACTTTCCAGATTTCCTTTCACAGAAAATTCGACTAAATCTCATTCTCAATTTTACTGTTTTTTTGTGCTCACTCCTAATTGAAAAGTCAACCAGTTACTAAGAATAATTTGGATGTCTACAAATGTAAAAAATGGATACATTCACACAATGTGAAGGGAGCTGGAAGGTAGGGGCAATTGAGAGAAAATGTAGAAAATGTATCCATTTTTATATTAGTACATTAAAATATTAATAGTTGTTTAAAGTTTAATAAGTGGCAGTTGCTCCGCTTACATGTATTCCAGGTTCTTTATATACTGCCTGAACTCTCAGATTTCATAAGGTATTAGTTACTCCTCATTCTCAGCTGACTATTAAAATACATACGTCTGCTCTTAACTTCATACAGGAACTCCAAATACTTATCTCAAATTATAACTTCAGATTAATCAATACTCAGTAACTAAAGTTTGGCTGAGAGAAATGGTAATTTTGGAAGATTGTCTTAAAATCCCACGGAACTCCTCCTAGAATATCTAAATTGACTTGCCTCTCAGTCCAGCACTGGTGCTTCCCACTAACCCCCAAAACTACTTTATTGAAATATAGTTTGGAATGATACTATAAGTGAATCTGGTAAAAGAAACAAAGCTATGAAATCATTGCTTCATTTACTGTAATGTGCTATCACTATATTTATCTTTATGAGAACCCAGGAAAGAAATACTTATGTGGCCTCATTTGATTCCTGAATAGTTTGCCTTGATCTTCTTGGTCTTTTAAAAAATAATAAGGTCACTGTGAATCAGGTCACTGATTGTGTCTTTTTCTAGTCATAAACTAAGGTGCTTTGAATCATGTTTGTGGCCCTCTAACATATGTTCAATAGCTAACTGCTTTTTTTCTTTGCAAAATACTATCACTGTGGTTTCATTATATATTTCCTACTTCTTTTGTGTTTTCCAACCTCCTGTAATATATATACCTTATATAATTATGTATAGTTATATAGTTTTTTACATATATAGTTTTACATATGTGTGTGCATATATAATATATAAAATGTTTATATATGTGTATATACATATATAAATGTTTTAGATGAGAAGGTTTAAATAACTTGTCCAAAGTCATGTAACTTATAATGGAACCAATATTCAAATCTAGTCTGGTCTTTCTGACTTTAAAGCCTGTGTGCTTTCCACATTACTCTTCATTGAGTACCCATTATTTGCTAGACACTGTTCTGTTTACAAGATATTGAAGAACAAGTAAAAAAAAAAGAATGAATGAAACAGTCCCTGCCCTATGGAGACTTCTGCATTATGAGGACAGTAGAACTAAGCTGGCATAGCTAAGGCATGGAGCTTAGAGTCTTTAAGAGACCTCAGCTGTGTAGAATAGCAGAGGGACTGATCAATTCTCACACAATGTGAAGGGAGCTGAAAGGAAGGGGCAATTTAGAGAAAATTTTATGAGTGAAATGCAAGACAAGATTTCTGCCTCTGTAAAACTGTCTCTGTAGGAACACAGACTAATTAACATGAAACAGTTGAAGAATAATGAGAAACCAAGGTTTTGTTGGTGACCTTGATTATACCAGAGTTCAGAGAAGAGCAATAGAGGGTGGATGAGAGCAACCAAGAAGTTTTACTCAGGAGGCCACACTTGAGAGCCTTTGAAAGATGGGAAATTTAATCAGGCAAAGAAAGGATGGCATTGCATACATAGATTTATAGAATCCCAGTGATTATAATTCAATTGAGACTGTGTTCTATAAGCCTCACAGAAAATTGGTTTCATAAAATTCTAGACACTTCTGAGATTATTCTTAAATTTCTTATGTGTATGATTTATAATATCCAATGAGGTCATAAGCACCCAGAAACCTAGGCTATTTCTTTTATTTCTTCTGTATTGTCCAAATGTGCCTAGGGCAGTGCTCTAAGCTAACAGTTTCCAATAAATGCTTATTGGCCATACCATCACCTTGTGAGGTAATAACTATAATAGCATCTACTTGCACACAGTGATTGTGTCCTAAACAGTTCCACCCATAACATTTGTAGGACTTGAAGCAAAAGTATGAATGGAGACCATGTACTAAATATTTAAAAGTTCTAAATCAAGCTAACTGTTACTGAATATGTTTAATGTTCCTACTTCAACACATAATCTTTCAGAATGAACATGGAAGGCCAGGTTCAAAGTGAGACTTGTTGAGGGAATTCTCAGACTCTTCAGAATCCTTAGCCTTAAGGTAGCAACAAAGGAAGAATGGACCTGAGACTCTGGGCCAAGACCCAACTTACCCACCCACCCCCAACCCGTTGGCTTTATCCAGCACTGGCTTAAGACGCACACAGAATTATAGACACTCCAGTGCATTCTGATAAGCTTCACATTCACTCAAATTTAGGGGTACATATACCAATGGAGCTGGTCTACCAACAGAATAAGGATTAGGGACCTAGCTAGGGTCTAGAAACAGGACAACTTGGACAGGGGATTAAGGGACCAGTTCTTGGTGGGTTGTGCTTGGACTCCAGGTAGATACATACCCTTAATCTGGCATGGGGAGGAGTTTTTGCCAGAGGAGGGTGAGAGTGAGGCTTTCTAAAGCATGTGACCAGAAGCAATACCTATTGCCAGGTATTGTGCTAAACAATTGAACATTTTATTAGTAAGAATAATAGACATTGAAGCTATTTAACTGGCCTACTCAAGTTGTGAAAGGTAGTACATAAATGGTGAATTTAGGATTTGGATCCTCGTCTCTGTGACTCTAGAGTCTCTTTGCTTCACTTGAGTGTTTTTCAGGTCCAGAAAACCTACTTCATTCTCTGGTTTCTTTTTCTCTCTTATTCTTCCACTTTAGGTTATGAAGGTGAATGGGGAAGGAACTAGGGTTGGCAGGTGCAGGGAAAGAGAGAAAGCAATAAAGGGCATATGGGAATTTTGAACTTGAAATTGGTGGGAACCAAAAATAGAAGGGGAAGAGTCAAGAAAGTGACATTACAGACAGAGGAGGGGTTAGGATTAATCTTGTGGTTTTAAAATACTAGTAAAACCCTTTAAATATTTAGATCTCTTTTAAAGGGGAAATTTACATAAGTCCTTGGTATTATTTTTATTATAGAGATATTGAACACATCAGCATAAAAGGTAGAACTTTTATTCGACTATTAGACAAGCATAAATTTAGAAAACAAATTTAAACTAAAAACACTTCATTCATTCATTTATTCATTCATCCAGCAAATGGTTAGTAGGCATTTATTATGAGCCAGGCCCTTGAAATTTAGCAGCAAATAAGACAGATAAAGCCCCTTCCCCTATAGAGTTGCATTCTAGATAGACGAAATGAATAGTAACAACATTTATTTAAAATGAAGGAATGGCATTTTGCTGAAACAACCTCTACTCACAACTTAGGTACAATTCTGATAGCTTCTGAGTTTGGCATGACGATTCCTACCACATGTCCTAAGATGACTCAGTTCTCTATCCATTTGTCAATAGTCATATTACAAAGTATCCCATGTACCAATTGTCTTCTAAGGCATTTATACTCGTCAATCACAACAGTTAATTAATAAGTACATGCAATTATAATCACAAGCATTAATGTAAACCCTGCAGTCATATGTTAGTACTCAGTTATAGTGTCATTAAGATGATCCCCTAAATCTTGCTTAATTAAATATATTATTATACAAATAAATACAAATTTAAGAACTATATTATAGAGAATTCCAAGATCCATAGGAAACATCCACAAATCCTGGTTTGGCAGATTTTTAAAAAAATTTTTTATTGTTATGTTAATAACCATACATTATATCATTAGTTTTTGATGTAGTGTTCCATGATTCATTGTTTCTGCATAACACCCAGTGTTCCATGCAGAATGTGTCCTCTTTAATACCCATCACCACACTAATCCAACCCCCCACCCTCCTCCCCTCTAGAACCCTCAGTTTGTTTCTCAGGTCCGTAGTTCACCTCCCCCTCTGATTGCCCCCCTTCATTGATCCCTTCCTAATATCTTCTCTCTCTCTCTCCTTTTTTTAACATATAATGTATTTTTTGTTTCAGAGGTACAGATCTGTGATTCATCAGTCTTACACAATTCACAGTGCTCACCGTAGCACATACCCTCCCCAGTGTCTATCACCCAGCCACCCATCCCTCCCACCCACCACCACTCCAGCAACCCTCAGTTTGTTTCCTGAGATTAAGAATTCCTCGTATCAGTGAGATCATATGATACTTGTCTTTCTCTGATTGACTTATTTCCCTTCGCATAATACCCTCCAGTTCCATCCACATTGTTGCAAATTGAAAGATTTCATTCCTTTTGATGGATGCAAAATATTCCATTGTGTGTGTATATATATATGTATTGGTGTGTGTATGTATATATATACACCACTTCTTCTCTATCCATTCATCTGTCAAAGGACATCTTGGCTCTTTCCACAGTTTGGCTATTGTGGACATTGCTGCTATAAACATCGGGGTGCATGTACCCCTTTGGATCACTACATTTGTATCTTTGGGGTAAATACCCAGTAGTGCAATTGCTAGGCCATAGGGTAGCTCTATTTTCAACTTTTTAAGGAATCTCCATACTGTTTTCCAGAGTGGCTGCACCAGCTTGCATTCCCACCAACAGTGTAGGAGGGTTCCCCTTTCTCTGTATCCTCACCAACATCTGTCATTTCCTGCCTTGTTAATTTTAGCCATTCTGACTGGTGTGAGGTGATATCTCATTGAAGTTTTGATTTGGATTTCCCTGATACCAAGAGCTGTTGAGCACATTTCATGTGTCTGTTGGCCATTTGGATGTCTTCTTTGGAAAAATGTCTGTTCATGTCTTCTACTCATTTCTTGATTGGATTATTGGTTCTTTGGGTGTTGAGTTTGAGAAGTTCTTTACAGATTTTGGATACTAGCCCTTTATCTGATATGTCATTTGCAAATCATTTTCTCCCATTCTGTCGGTTGTCTTTTGGTTTTCTTGGCTGCTTCCTTTGCTGTGCAAAAGCTTTTTATCTTGATGAAGTCCCAATAGTTCATTTTTTCCCTTGCTTCCCTTGCCTTTGGCGATGTTCCTAGAAAGAAGTTCCTGTGGCTGAGGTCGAAGAGATTGCTGCCTGATTTCTCTCTTAGGATTTTGATGGACTCCTGTCTCACATTTAGGTCTTTCAACCATTTGGAGTCTATTTTTGGGTGTGGCGTAAGGAAATGGTCCAGTTTCATTCTTCTGCATGTGGCTGTCCAATTTTCCCAACACCATTTGTTGAAGAGACTGTCTTTATTCCATTGGACATTCTTTCCCGCTTTGTCAAAGATAAGTTGACCATAGAGTTGAGGGTCCATTTCTGGGCTCTCTATTCTGTTCCACTGATCTATGTGTCTGTTTTTATGCCAGTACCATACTGTCTTGATGATGACAGCTTTGTAATAGAGCTTAAAGTCCAGAATTGTGATGCCACCAGCTTTGCTTTTCTTTTTCAACATTCCTATTGTTGACCCCTATTCGGGGTCTCTTCTGGTTCTATACAAATTTTAGGATTATTTGTTCTATTTCTTGGAAAAAAGTTGATGGTATTTTGATAGGGATTGCATTGAATGTGTAGATTGCTCTAGGTAGCATTGACATCTTCACAATATTTGTTCTTCCAATCCATGAGCATGGAATGTTTTTCCATTTCTTTGTGTCTTCCTCAGTTTCTTTCATGAATATTTTATAGTTTTCTGAGTACAGATTCTTTGCCTCTTTGGTTAGATTTATTCCTAGTTATCTTATGGTTTTGGGTGCAATTGTAAATGGGATCGACTCCTTCATTTCTCTCTCTTCTGTCTTGTTGTTGGTGTATAGGAATGCCACTGATTTCTGTGCATTGATTTTATATCCTGCCACTTTACTGAATTCCTGTATGAGTTCTAGCAGTTTTGGGGTGGAGTCTTTTGGGTTTTCCACATAAAGTTTCATATCATCTGCAAAGAGTGAGAGTTTGATGACTTCTCTGCCGATTTGGATGCCTTTTGTTTCTTTTTGTTGTCTGATTGCTATGGCTAGGACTTCTAGTACTATGTTGAATAGCAGTGGTGATAGCGGACATCCCTGCCATGTTCCTGACCTTAGGGGGAAGCTCTCAGTTTTACCCCATTGAGAATGATATTCGCTGTGGGTTTTTCATAGATGGCTTTTATGTTTTGAGGTATGTACCCTCTATCCCTACGCTCTGAAGAGTTTTGATCAAGAAAGGATGCTGTACTTTGTCAAATGCTTTCTCTGCAACTACTGAGAAGATCATATGGTTCTTGTTCTTTCTTTTATTAATGTATTGTATCACGTTGATTGATTTGCGGATGTTGAACCAACCTTGTACCCCAGGGTTAAATCCCACTTGGTCGTGGTGAATAATCCTTTTAATATACTGTTGGATCTTCTTGGCTAGGATTTTGGTGAGAATTTTTGCACCCATCTTCATCAAGGATATAGGTCTATAATTCTCCTTTTGGATGGGGTCTTTCGTTTTGGGATCAAGGTAATGGTGGTGTCATAAAATGAGTTTGGAAGTTTTCCTTCCGTTTCCATTTTTTGGAACAGTTTCAGAAGAATAGGTATTAATTCTTCTTTAAATGTTTGGTAGAATTCCCCTGGGAAGCCATCTGGCCCTGGGCTCATTTTTTGGGAGATTTTTGATTACTGCTTCAATTACTTTAGTGGTTATTGGTCTGTTCAGGTTTTTTATTTCTTCCTGGTTCAGTTTTGGTAGTTGATACATCTCTAGGAATGCATCCATTTCTTCCAGATTGTCTAATTTGCTGGCATAGAGTTGCTCATAATATGTTCTTATAATTGTATTTGGTGTTGGTTGTGATCTCTCCTCTTTCATTCAGATTTTATTTATTTGGGTCCTTTCTCTTTTCTCTTTGATAAGTCTGGTCAGGGGTTTATCAATCTTGTTAATTCTTTCAAAGAATCATCTCCTAGTTTCGTTGATCTGTTCTACTGTTCTTTTGGTTTCTATTTCATTGATTTCTGCTCTGATCTTTATTATTTCTCTTCTCCTGCTGGGTTTAGGCTCTATTTGCTGTTCTTTCTCCAGCTCCTTTAGGTATAGGGTTAGGTTGTGTATTTGAGACCTTTCTTGTTTCTTGAGAAAGGCTTGTATTGCTATATACTTTCCTCTTAGGACTGCCTTTGCTGCATCCCAAAGATTTTGAACAGTTGTGTTTTCATTTTCATTTGTTTCCATGAATTTTTTTAATTTTCTTAAATTTCCTCGTTGACCCTACTAAAGAATGCTTTAGTAGGATGCTCTTTAGCCTCCATGTATTTGAGTTCTTTCCGACTTTCCTCTTGTGATTGAGTTCTAGTTTCAAAGCACTGTGGTCCGAAAATATGCAAGGAATGATCCCAGTCTTTTGGTACCAGTTGAGACCTGATTCGTGACCTAGGATGTGATCTATTCTGGAGAATGTTCCATGGGCACTAGAGAAGAATGTGTATTGTGTTGCTTTGGCATGGAATGTTCCGAATAGATCTGTGAAGTCCATCTGGTCCAGTGTGTCATTTAAAGTCTTTATTTCCTTGTTCATCTTTTGCTTAGATGATCTGTCCATTTCAGTGAGGGGGGTGTTAAAGTCCCCCACTCTTATTGTATTGTTGTCAATGTGTTTCTTTGCTTTTGTTATTAATTGCCTTATATAATTGGCTTCTCCCATGTTAGGGGCATAAATATTCACAATTGTTAGATCTTTTTGCTGGATACACCCTTTAAGTATGACATAGTGTCCTTCCTCATCTCTTATTATAGTCTTTGGTTTAAAATCTAATTTGTCTGATATAAGGATTGCCACCCCCGCTTTCTTTTGGAGTCCATTAGCATGGTAAATATCTTTCACCACCTCACTTTCAATCTGGAGGTGTCTTTGCATCTAAAATGAGTCTCTTGCAGACAGCATATCAATGGATCTTGTTTTTTTTTTTTTCCAATCTGATACCCTGTGTCTTTTGGTTGGGGCATTTAGCCCATTTACATTCAGGGTAACTATTGAAGGATATGAATTTAGTGCCATTTTATTGCCTGTAGTGTGACTGTTACTGTATATTGCCTGTGTTCCTTTCTGGTCTATGTTACTTTTAGGCTCTCTCTTTGCTTAGAGGACCCCTTTCAATATTTCCTGTAGGGCTGGTTTTGTGTTTGCAAATTCCTTTAGTTATTGTTTGTCCTTGAAGCTTTTTATCTCTCCTTCTATTTTTAATGACAGCCTAGCTGGATATAGTATTCTTGGCTGCATATTTTTCTCGTTTAGTGCTCTGAAGATATCATGCCAGTCCTTTCTGGCCTGCCAGGTCTCTGTGGATAAGTGTTGCCAATCTAATGTTTTTACCATTGTAGGTTACAGGCCTCTTGTCCCAAGCTGCTTTCAGGATTTTCTCTTTGTCTCTGAGACTTGTAAGTTTTACTATTAGATGTTGGGGTGTTTATGTATATTTATTGATTTTTGAGGGGGGTTCTCTGTGCCTCCTGGATTTTCATACCTGTTTCCTTCCCCACATTAGGGAAGTTCTCTGCTATAATTTGCTCCAATACACCTTCTGCCCCTCTCTCTCCTCTTCTTCTGGGTTCCCAATTATTGTGATATTTTTTCGTCTTATGGTATCGCTTATCCTTCGAATTCTGCCCTTGTGATCCTTAGTTGTTTATTTCTCTTTTTCTCAGCTTCTTTATTTTCCATCATTTGGTCTTCTATATCACTAATTCTCTCTTCTGCCTCATTTATCCGAGCAGTTAGAGCCTCCATTTTTGATAGCACCTCATTAAGAGCCCTTTTAGTTTTGACTTGGTTAGATTTTAGTCCTTTTATTTCTCCAGAAAGGGTTTCTCTAATATCTTCCATGATTTTTTCAAGCCTAGCTTGTATCTTTAAAATCATTCTGAACTCTAGTTCTGACATCTTACTAATGTCCATATTGATTAGTTCTCTGGCAGTCGGTACTGCCTCTTGTTCTTTTTTTTGAGGTGATTTTTTCCATCTTGTCCTTTTGTCCAGAGGAGAGTGATGAATGATAGAACAAAATGCTAACAGGGTAACAGTGACCCCAGAGAAATATACACTAAACAAATCAGAGGAGACCTGAAACCAGGGGAAAAGAAAGGGAAAAAAAGAAAAAAGAAAAAAAATATATGGTCAAATGTGATTAGGTTGGTGAATAGATCTGTGTCACACACTAGATTTGGGGTGTATTTTGGTCTATTAGATGAAACTCCCTCACAAAATTTTAAAGAAAGAAAAACATGTACAAAAATAAGGGTAAATATGATGAAGGGATGGAATATGACTGTAAAGATGAAAATTATAAAAGATTTTTAAAAGGAATTAATAAGATAAGAAGTTGGTTAAAAACAGAAGAAATTTTTAAAAAAGGAGAGAATGTGATCTGGCAGGAGACTAGTACAAAGTCATACACTAGAGATTTAGGGTATATTTTGGTATGTTAGAAGAAAATATGTCCCAAACTTGTAAAGAGAGAACAACTTACATATATACCAAAAATAAGGTTAACTACAATGGAGGGATAGAATATAACTCTAAAAATGAAAAATAAAAAAGATTTTTAAAAAAGGGATTGATAAGATGTTGGTTGAAAAAGGGAAAAAGAAAAATTCAAAAAAAATAGAAAAAGAAAATTAAAAAATTGACTTTGAAAGACTAAAGAATCAGGGGGAAAAAAGCCATGAATTCTATATGCAGTATTCCCCTAGCCCTGGAGTTCTGCCATTCTTATTGATCAGTAAACTTGGTCTTGGCTGGCTGTTCTTGCTGATCTTCTGGGGGAGGGGCCTGTTGCCGTGGTTCTCAAATGTCTTTGCTGAAGGCGGAATTGCCCCACCCTTGCCGGCAGTGGGGCAGCGGGCGGGGGGGGGGGGGGGCGGGCGGGGGAGCGGTGTAGGCAGGCTAACTAATCTGCTCCGGTTTGCTCTCTGGAGCTTTTGTTCCCTGCAAACTTTCCATACAGCTTTGGAGGACGAGAGTGAAAATGGCGGCCTCCTAATCTCTGCCCTGCAGGACCCGAGACCTCAAGGCCCCCCTCCTCCATGAGCCCCCAGAGAAAAGCGCTCAATCACTCCTGTCTCCCCAGTCTCTGGCCACACTCCGTGCTCACCCGGCCTGTGACCAAGTGTTTCTATCTCTGGCACATGACCCCATTTGGAGTCTCCAAACCCAGCAGATTCCTGCAGTGCGCTCCCGTGCTGCTCCTCCCCAGGGGAGGAAGGGGAATTTCCCTGCATCTGCTGCTTGTTGGGTCCCTGTTAGAAGAGCAGTGGCCTGACTCTGCCGTGGATCACGGTTTATGGCAACTCTGAGCTGAGAGCCCACTCCTTGGCTCCATCTCTGCAGCTGGCTTACCCACTCTGATACCTGGGAGCTCTGCCACGCTCAGGCACCCCCGGTCTTCCTGTGACCCCGAGGGTCCTGACACCACACTGTCTCAACAAGGGTTCTACCCCCTGCTTAGCCACTGTAGAGACGTCCCTCAGTGGAGCAGACTTCTAAAAATTCCGATTTTGTGCTCCACTGCTCTATCACTTGCTGGTAACCGGCTGATGGAGGCTCCCTCCCCCTGCAGTCTATCTTCCTGAATATTGCCTTGGATTCACTTCTCTACATGTCTTACCTTCCAGAAAGTGGTCACTTTTCTGTTCAGAGAGTTGTTGCTATTCTTTTCTTCGATCTCCTGTTGAGTTCGTAGGTGTTCAGAATGGTTTGATCCGTATCTAGCTGAATTCCTGGGACCAGACGAAATTTAGGTCTCCTACTCCTCTGCCATCTTGCTCCTCCTCTTGACAGATTTTTTTAAAATATTTTATTTATTTATTTATTTGAGAGAGAGAGAGAATGAGCAGTGGGGAGCAGCAGAGGCAGAGGGAGAAGTGACTCCCTGCTGAGCAGGGAGCCTGACATGGGGCTCAATCCCAGGATCCTGGGATCATGACCTGAGCTGAAGTCAGACTCTTAACTGACTGAGCCACCCGGGTGCCCCAGGCAGATATTGTAATGGTGCTTTATACTTTCTCTTTCTGTCTGACCTTTAATATAGTCTGACCTCCTTGAAGATAGGGACCCATTGCTTTAGATCTGTATCCACGGTGTTTTCATGTATCTAGCACCAAGTAGATACATAGACGTGGTTTTTGAGTGTTTGAACACTCAAAGTGACTGAAAAACTCTGGGTTCAAAAACACTTCAGTTTTTTTGCTATTGAAATCCGCCCACCAGACCCTTACTGGCATCAAAGAGATAATTTTCCTTTGCATTTTTAAAACTATGTTTGTAAATATGCCAACATTACATTGTTTTTCATTTAAGACTATTTTAAAAATAAAATTACAGAATTTGAGAGAGAATTCTCCATTTTAATGGCAATTTTTTTCTTCATTGATACTTTCCTTCCATTTTTATCCCATGTATAGAGTTGAAATGGTGTCCTGTGTATGTGTGCATGTATTTCTTCCTTTATTATTACTTTGTATACATTTCAAATGTTGACTACTAGTAATACTCCAGTATATATCATGTTAATATTTATCTTTATTATAAAATTAAGGCATATTTTTATAGGTAGTTTCAAAATACAGATAAGGAAATAATATCACATTCCTACCATGAAGAGAAAGCTATTATTTTATTTTCTGGTATAACCTTCAGTCTTTAATATGTACACATGTTCAAAATGAAAACCAACAGTGTATATTATTTTAGTATATTTATGGTATGGCGTATTTAAAACTCGTAGGGAAGTGCTGGTGTGTAAGAACTACAGCCAGGATGCCAAAAGGAAATCATACTGCCACCACACAGCTAAAATAGCCACAATGTACAGAGCTTGGAAGCACCTGTATTTTCTGGAAACCTCGGTGAGGAGTGGTAAGAAAAAGTCTGGGTTTCACAAGTGACTGAGCCAAAGCCCTAAGAACTGAAGTTGGAGAGAAGCAGGATCTTGTTGCTAGGCAACCAGCATTCCAGGAGGAGACCTCTAGACAGCACACCCGCTGTTCTGCCCCCCAGTGTGTGACATGTGCTGAGTTTTGCAAGGATGGCTAGACTCTCTATGCATGCTGGCTTCTGAAGTCCAGCATGTGTCCTGCCCTCCTCAGCTCGGTCTGCAGCCCAGATGGAAAAGACAGACAGCTCTGGGACAAATCTTCAGTAAAGCCCCCGTGGGCTTGTGGTGAAACTGTTGGGCATGATCTGTTAAGATCTGGCTGTCATTGGCTTTTCCTGTCAATGACTTCAGTGTGGTGGGGGTGGAGAGGAGTCTAGACTCAGAGCCAGAAAAGCATACTGACAAGTCTTTTCAGGCATGTTCAGGACTTGGGGAAAAAAGTTGGGGATAGGGCAGAAGAAGGTGAACAAAGTCTGTTCCATCCCCTCTGGGAAGAAAGCACATATCAGATTGCTATAGAATTGTCAGTGTGACTTTCTTACTCAAACTCTGGTTCTTATAAAAATATGACTAATCAGCATCCCCAAAATTCAGTGTCCTGGAGGACCTGACCACTCTATAGTACATTAATCATTTGCCTGACACCTGAGAGGTAACTTGTACCTTTTGTACTTTTCTGGAGCACAAAGAAGGAAACTACCAGTTACTGAACTCTTAAACGGTATCTTAACCACATGTCCAATATCCAAAAAATACTGAAAATAAAGTTTTCTTTTACTTAATTAAAAAAAAAGCTTAGGGAAACTGCAAGAATAGCTAAATCAATCCTGTATACCCTTCAATTATATCCATTAATTGTTAACATTTTGTCATATTTATCTAGAAAATAAAAAGGGTTTATAAGTTTTCAGCAGACTATTTGGGCAACAAAAGTTGTCCTGAAATAATAAGTAGCTATTCACTCAAGGTCTTTATTCACTCTACTGTGGTGAGAATATCCACATATTTCATGGTAAAACAATTAATTAATTACAGGGTACCATCTCAGACTCTACTGGGGTGTTAAGTAATACATGGTGCATGCATCTTTGACCTTCCTAAAATCCGCATACATGTGCTGAATTTCAAATTACATTTGGTTGTTAAGAATTATAGATGAAGGATTATGAGCCTGGGCTTTGTGCTACATGCTATACTAGGCAACTGACTTTTTTTTCCTCCTTTAATCTGCATAGCAATTCCTTAAAGAAATTATTATATAAGTTCAGATGTATTAAAGAATTCCACCCCCCCCCCAGTGTCACATCATTAATAAGTGGTAGATCCAGGGTTTAAACCCAGGTGCATCAGGCCCTATATTAGGGCTCTCTACTAGTCAGCGATGGCTGAATCAAAATAAAGACGTAGATATGCATGCCATTCCTGAGTACCCCAGCTCCCTCAACATGATGGCTAACGATAAGGGCTTTGCTTTGGAAGACCTCCACTGTTCATACTCCTCCAGTCTTGCCTTCAGGGTTTACCAGCTGCACGTCCTTAGCAAGTTAATCAAAGCTTTACTTTCTTTATCTCTAAAAAGAGATAGTAATTCTTAAATTATAAAAAACTAGACAGCATGGTGCCTATCAT
This sequence comes from Zalophus californianus, assembly GCF_009762305.2. Classification (NCBI taxonomy): domain Eukaryota; kingdom Metazoa; phylum Chordata; class Mammalia; order Carnivora; family Otariidae; genus Zalophus; species Zalophus californianus. Next base: position 47,399,836 of record NC_045605.1, read on the forward strand.
ATAGTCAGCAGTAATCAATATGAGAAATTGCCCTATTTGCCCTGCTATGCTCCAGCAGTGTCAGTGGTGGGGTGGGTCTCACCAAAATCTGATTTCTATTCTCTCCATTTTTTTCTTGTCCATAATAATAGCCATTTTGTCTAATAATGGTTAATTATAATATGACCAGTTAATATTCCCCAAGCCTCACAGATTTCCATAGCTCTCGGTAATGTTGCCATCTAAAATATTCTGATGACATTTGTTCCCTTTGTTACTGCCTGCAACTTAGCCTCCATAGCATTATAGTATTTGCCTTTTAAAGTAACTATGGAGATTAAGATCAATCTTTATATTTCTTTGTACCTTTATCAGTGACAAGCCATAATAGACCCTTGAAACATATGTAAACATTTTTGATTTGAATATGGAACTTTAATGTGTACTGTGGTTTACTCCTGAAAACTTCTGAATTTGAATTGGGACTTCTGAGGCCTTAAGTCAAGGATAAGAGACATGTATTACCCACCTTCCCTCTTCCATTGAAGCGATTAAAAGGTAATTGTGCCACTCACCCAGATGCACCTCAGAAACTTTTCAGCTGTGGTCAAGGCAAGCTTGGCCAGTGGATCAAAACTGAAGCTCTGGATGACACAATGAACATAGGACTGAAGGATTTAGATGAAAGCAGAGCCAGCCAGGATTAGCTGATGTTCCTGGAGAGTGTGACAGAGGAAAGGTTGGCTACTGATAATTCTTAGAGACTGAGAGAGAGATACAGGATAGATGCTAAGATGAAACTGTCCTCTCTTCCTGGAATTGCAAAAGAGGCTAAAGAAATAACAAAATATGTGAACAAGAAAAACCCTTGTTTGATAATCAGCCTGTAGTGGACTATCATGGAGGGAGAAAAAGAGAAAAGAAAAATATGAGTAAATGAGAGAGCTAAAGGTTTATTGTTGTTGCTGTTGTTATTATTCATAATATTATTTCAGAGAAAATTTCAACTTCCAGAAATAGTCTTTCTGGTAATGGATTGGTATGGGGAGATTTGAATTAATTAAATGCAGCTGGATAATCCTGGATACTAGCTAGATCAGATGTAGTGGTCATGCTAAGGACATGGAGAGAGACAAACCCCTTTAATTTCAGCCCGGGAGACAAACTACTGTAGTGAAAAAATATTGGGTGTGGAGGCAGATAGACCTGGATTCGAATTCCCACTCCACTGATTTCTAGGATCATGACCCACAGGCAAGTAACTTAACTGCGTTTTCCATATGAGGCAATCAAAGGGTGATAGTTGGTAAATTATTATTATTGCCCTGATTTAATGAAAAACTTATTTAATGCTTATTCTCTTGATTCTGGTTAAGTGGGCTGGGCCGGACTGGATTAAGCCCCAAACTTTTGTATTAACATGATGTCACCAGTGGAAATTTATATAATCCACATCAGAAGGGAATATACAATTAATAGAGGCATCCCAGTTGTAATAAACTCCTTTTAGGCTTTTTAATGAATTTTTTGCCATTTAAAGATTCTTCTCCAAGTATGAATATAACCAGATGGTCAGTGATAAAATTCAAATTCCAAGACTTCCCAATATCTATAGATGCCAGCGTTTTCACTTTCATTATCAGCTATCCAGTAAATTTGAATTATGCATTTCGCTTCTTTTAAGGGAGGCTGTTTTGCTTTCGTTTTTAATTATAACCCCACATCCGGATGTTTCCAGTGTACTTCTTTGGAGAGCAATTTTTATGATTAAGAAGTTAATTTTTTTTTCTTCAACAAGAACAGATGGTGCTTTTCAGTGTCTTTTTAAAGGTGCTCTGTATCTCTTGCACAGCAGAACCTAAAATATGAATCGGACATTGTATAACTGAAAATATATGGAAAAGGAAAAGTTCATGGTTTAGAGTCCACATCAACTCTTCTTCCTTATTGGAGATTTAGTCTCTTCATTTTAGTAGTATTCTTAGGTCATTTGACATTCTTGAGATCTGAGTGAAAATCTGAGCATATGTACCTCTTTGGAACTTGAGATGACCTAAGGAGAATATTTAAAAAAATTTAATTCCATATAAACCATACTTTATGCTAAATGCTCCAAAATTATGTTTTAACATGCTTAATCTTTTGCACTGATGATTTGATTGTGTTTGACCAGGTCACATGTGATGACTAATGGACATAAATATTTTCCATTAAACATTCTTCATTATTCTTTCCTGAACAATGCGTTTTCTACCTCTGCAGATGATGGGGTTGCCAACCAAGTGAACTATTCAGTTAAGGTGATGACAAATGCTAGGCAAATGAAGTGGCTTAGCTCCTTCATGTTATACTGTTTTTAGATATATTCCAATATCATACAGAGAATATACAAATATAAATAACTTCATGAGTGGCAGCTGTGGTCCATCCAAATCCTTTCTGACAATGGCACCAAGAGATGTTTGAGGGTAAGCTTGGGAGTTGTCTTCTGTGTTTCTCAAGACAGGTACGGGGTCTGGAAACTCCCTTTAACATAAATAACTTCTTTTTTTCTTTAAATTTTATTTTATTATGTTAATCACCATACGTTACATCATTAGTTTTTGATGTAGTGTTCCATGATTCATTGTTTGCGTGTAACACCCAGTGCTCCATTCAATACATAAATAACTTCTAACCACCTTCCTTCTTTTTCCTTCGCATTCACTAGCCATAATAGATTGGTAAAAGACATGTGACAGAAAATAAAAGGATCTTTTTGTCCCTTCTTTAACTTTGCTAGTTAACATGTATGTATTTTTCCTATATTATAAACATGTAGGCCCCCAGAAAAAAATTTGAAAGTAGCCCCAGGAACTATCTTGAGTGTGGGAACCTAGAAGAGGCAACTGACAGAGATTGATGATAAAACACTTTTGCACACTAGCAACCAACCTCAGCTTGCATTTCAGTGTTGCCCCTTCTTCAAAGCCTTCCTTTACCTTCCCAGGCTAGGCTGATTCCTCCTTTCCTTTGACACTCCTCTAAAGGAGTAAGTTTATGAGTTTCTCTCTCCAACTTGTTCCCTCCATGGAACAAATTCCTGTTTTGCAGGTCTTTAAATCTCTAGAACCAAACACTTTACCTAGTGAAGAGTAGACAGCAAAATTTGTGGGCTTGTTTAATTGAATTTCCAAGTGGAGCATCTTTTCTTGAATCTGTTGAATCATTGAGTCATTCTGTCACTGCTTGTGTTTTGTTTCTAGTAATGACTTGAAAATCCATTTAGTCCTTCTGGCCAGTGGAGCATTAAATCCTTCCTTAGAACATTGTATCCTAAAAGGATTGATGGAATGGTGGTGGTAGTTTTCAGTGCTAATAGCAGGAGTTACAGGTAATGAATACTTCATGTGTGCCAGACACTGTGTTACAAGCTACTCCTATGAGATGGGTATTTTTATCTACCTTTTAGAGATAGGGATACTGAGGCTTGAAGGAACTAAGCAATTTGCCCAACCTCATACAGCCAGTAATATGCAGAGCCAAGAATTAAAGCCCTTTCTATTTGACTCTGGTTTCTATGGCATTAAACAGTATTCTCTATTGCCTTCTTACTGTGTCTGCCTTTGTACATGCCATAAAATCATTAGATGCTTACAAAGATCTGGTTCATTAAATTGTTTTTTAAATACTTGCAAAACTTTTCAATGTCATTTCAGATATTATTTTTTCCCTCTAGTATGTAAACAACTTTTGCCAGAGTGCTGGTCTCTGTGAGGTTAATGGCTATACTTTCTCTTTTAACATCTAGATTTGTTAATGGAAATAGTGAATAATGGCAGTTAGGACCAGAACAAAACCTTCTTAAAGCAGTATGCACATCATCTACCTTGTATTGAGTAATTTAACAAGTGGTCCTGAAAATGAATGTAGAGTTAGTGAATATATGTATATGTAAATGTATGTATGTGTGTGTGTGTATAGATAGTCAAAAGTTTGTTGATCAGGGTTTCATTGAATGGCTACCCATTGCTGACATTGCTTTTGAGCTTCTTTGGTATTTCAAAGCTAAAATGCTTAAATAGCTCTGAGGATTCTTATACATAATTTTATAATTTATTTTTCAGTTTATCTTTATTCAATCCAGGTATCATATCACCCTTTATTTTTTTATTTTTTTATTTTTTTAAAGATTTTATTTATTTATTTGATAGAGCGAGAGAGCACAAGCAGGGGGAACAGTAGAGGGAGAGGGAGAAGCAGGTTCCCCGCCAAGCAGGGAGCCCGATGCGGGGCTCGATCCCAGGACCCTGGGATCATGACCTGAGCCGAAGGCAGACGCTTAACCATCTGAGCCACCCAGGCGCCCTCACTCTTTATTTTTACCTTCTATTTATAAATTAGAATTTAATGATTGCTTAGAACCATAAAGGTTTTTCTTCCCACTCCAGACAAGTCAATAACTGTAAGATTTAATAGTCTAAAGATAAAATGGTTCAATTTTAACCAGAAAATGCTTGACTAAGATAACTCTCTGACACCAGATTATGAGGCCATTTGAAATTAATTTTTTTCCCTTTTCTCCTCCAATAATTGTCTGTAGCCATGGAACTCTGTATTTGATAAGTAGGATGTGAGTATTTCTCCTGGCTTGTGTTTTGATTTGGCGGGGGGGGGGGGGGGGAAACACACTCTAAAATGCAGATATCATATATGTAAATAGCTTAGACTCCTCAATGTGCCGTTTTTCTCAATGTGATACTTATAATGAAGTGATTAAACAATCCTCTTTGAGATTCCAGGTGCCAGGCCAATGCATAGTGTTTTGCCACAAGAAGTCGCAGGGTACCTATGTTTCTGCACAATTGACAATTTCCTGCCAAAAGGACTTAAAAGTGCCAGAGAGCACAGATTCTACAGAGAATACACACCCAGACACAGAACATTTTAGCATCACTCAGTTGTTGCTTACGTTCTGCTGAGGGCAATGAAAGAAACAGGCCTCCAGAAGAAATCTGATAAGAACTCAGTCACTTAAATGAATGGCATTTTGAGAAAGACTATCATTTAAATAAGTTCTCTGAAGTAAGAAGTGAACATCCTGGCACTGATGGTTTGGATCAAGGATTTGGGCTGCCAGAATTTTTCTTCCAACCACACCCACATAGGTTAAGGGTGGGTGCATCATCAGTAATTAGTGAGGAAAAATAGAAGAATGGGGGCTCATATGTGAAGAGAAAGAGCTCTTTAAAAGTTCTGGGGGTGCCTGGGTGGCTCAGCTGGTTAAGCGACTGCCTTCGGCTCCGGTCATGATCCTGGAGTCCCAGTATCGAGTCCTGCATCAGGCTCCCTGCTCAGCAGGGAGTCTGCTTCTCCCTCTGACCCTCCCCCCTCTCCTGTTCTCTCATTCTCTCTCTCAAATAAATAAATAAAATCTTTAAAAAAAGAAAAAAGAAAAGTTCTGTATATATTTCTCCTTTAGGAGTGTAGATTTCATCCTCCATGAAATCTTTTGTCATCTTAAGAAGGACTTGAGTTAAATCAACCAATCAAGACTCCGTGCCCAGAAAGGGCAAATCCAGGCACAGAGAATGCCCCTCTCCCCCCACATTACTGTTTGTGAGAGAATAAAGAGAAATATAATTTACTAAAAACATTTTTTAAAAAAAGACTGAAGATTTCAAAGATGAATCTCAAATCATTCACAGTCACTGAAAAAGAGGAATGAGCCGGCATTTCTCTGTCCGGGGCTGCGGAGCCCTCAGGTGCTGTCTCAACACTCCTCTGATTCCTCTCACTACTTATCACAAAGGACCATGGCAATATCTTTTCTTAAACTTCCTATTCTAGTGTAAGTTCTCATGTCTTTTCACTTTCTGACTTTTAAGGAGAAAAACACCTCAAACTCCCTGCTGCTAGAAGGGAACAGACACGCCCCACAGGCATTTTTGTTTTCCTTGCTGCCTTTCTTTTGGTGTCGGCCATAAGCCCCTTCCCCACAAGAACCTGCTTTCCTCAGAGCTTGGAGTTGACACACTCGAAGAGGGTGCTGTACATTTCCTTTGGGAAGTTTGGTACTTTCACATCCTTCATTTTTTGGGTTCTTGGGGGTCTCCTTAAGGAAGGAGAATTATACTGCTTGAGGACATTAGGATTAGAGTAGTAAACATTTCCTTTCATTTCGAGGGTTGCTACCATTCCTTTGGAGTCCAGTGAGAAATTCTGTAAAGCAACCAGCATCCTATAAGGGCAACTCAAATCTGAAGACAAGAGTGACAAATCAATTAATATATAAATTTAAAATATGTATTTTGAAACAGACATTTAAAAAGAATAGAAGATAGAGTATGTTCCCTGTTTTGGCAACTTTCAGTGATCCTAGATGGCATTTTGGGCCATCCCAGTCCAGGATAGCATTACAAGCTCTCAGAGGTATAGGTCTTCAGTCTTTGTGTCACCTGCAACTGCTTAATTATTACTTCTTACCATCTGCCTTTCCTGATTTCTCCACCAGTCATCCTTGTCACTGTATCACAGTTGGCCTTGCACAGTGGTTCATACCTCGTGGCAGCACCATCACCCTAGGCACCTATTAGAAATGTTTGGTCACATTTTTTGTTGTTGTTGTGATAACTGGAGAAAGCTATTGGCATTTAGTGGGAGGGGGCCAGGGCTGCTAAGTACCCAGCAAGGTACGAGACACTGGCACAGTTGTCTGCCCAGAATATGAGTAGCACCCCCATTAAGAAACAGTGGGCCTCTGGAATTAGCACCCCAGTTTTGAGAAGACTAAGCTGGTTTTTGATGTCGAGACACATTATTGATCCTGGATTCTTACAGAATGCTCCAGGCCTTCATCAGTGATTGGGCTGTGATCTTCCTCATTTGGCTTCTTTGAGCCTGAGAGGGGAGGAATATTTGACAAAGAGAAATTCCAGAAATGTGCTTGTCTTTGTTTATGCTTTTCCCTTCTGTTGGGAAGCTGACAATGAGAACTCAGCTTTAGGCAGGTCTGTAGATACTTGTTTGCCCAGATGCCTCCAGCTACAAAAGTGAAGACTCACACTAGGAAAGGAAAAGGAAAATGAATGTTATAATCCTTTCTTTTTATTGCTGTTAAAATGCCTCCAAAGAGAAGGAAAAGTAAAACATCAGTGCTGACTGATGTTATAGGTATGAGTGTTGGCTAAAGTGCTTATTAAGAATGCAATGTTTATATGAAGAAGGGCATAGAGAAAAGATTCCTGACTGATGAGAAGGCTATTTTATCTTCTCATACCCAATCGAATCACTCACAGCAGATGAAGAGGCATGGTAAAAAGTATACAAGTGATGGTTCCAAGGATAACAGGAAAGAATGTAGAAAATAAAGTTTGATCTATTTCAAGGTTCTGGTCCAAAATGATAATGTAGGAAGACCCTGATATCACCTCCTCCCACAGACACATCAAATCTACAGCTATATATGGAACAATTTGCTCTGGGGAAAAAAACAAAAACAAACCTAAACTAAAAAAAAACTGGCAAAGCAGCCACTTCACATCAGGCACATGAGAGGGAAACTATATTGAAGTGGATAGGAAAGGCTGAGAAAGAGTCTCACCATAAACACCACTCCCTGGTGTGGTGACCCGCAATCGGGAGGGAACTCAAAACCTGGAGTTTCTCCTTGAGGAGCAAAAAAGATTTGTGCTCCACATTGGGCACCCTAACTTTTAAGATCAGCACCTGAGGGATGAGTCCCTAAAACATCTGGCTATGATGAAGAAAAATAAAGTTCAGAAACCATGGGGGATGGGAGAGGTGAAGAAGAGACAGAAATTGACAGAAGTAGCAACCAAATTTACATTGGTCAGTGTTAAGTACTTGAGTTTATTGTCCTATTCTGACCTACTTTGGGAAACTCTGGTTATTCATTTAGCTGTAGATTAAAAAAGAGCAATCAAAAAAGCATATTCAATTTTTATCCATTCCATAAAACAAAAAGTAAAGTTTTTGATAAGGTTTACATCTGCTGACAAAGTTCCCCAGATCAATATTTTAAAAAAATTAAAATGTTATGATATAAGCAAATCTGATGTAAAACTGTTGCAAACCTAGCATTATGCCATATTATCTAGATTTTTAATGAAACAATGTCTACAAACAAGAACTTCCAGAAACAGACATGCCAAAAATCTGAAATCATGTCTATAATTACCTCCAGAAATGATTTGACATAGTTCAATTTTTCTTTTCCTGTATTTTGCTATTTCCTTTTAATCTCTTCAATTAGATTTTTAAGAAATGAAGTGCTAAAGGTCTTGGGAGTGAATAACAAGTTATTTTGAGTTTTTAAAGTTACATGTTGGAATGTTTTTCAAAACCAAGCCTTGTAACCTATTGTCAGGATAAGATAATAGGCTTTGCAAATGTCAAGGCAAAGGTCACATCAGGCACATTCTTCTCCAGGTCTGATCAGCAGGCACTTTCTAATTTTTGTTGTCCCCAACTTACTTATGCCCTAACACTACTCTGATAGTTTGAAGATATGATGACAAATTATATACTTCAGTTGGTTGCAATATGCTGCAGTTTTATTTTTTGATGTGTTCTCACATTCCTCATACTGTTATTTATAATTACATCCGGCCCACCAAATGTAAGCTCCATTAGCGTTTTATCTCTGTATCTCTAGTGTCTAGAAATGCGCCATGCCTAATAGTAGGTGCTCAATAAATGCTTATTGAATGAGTGAATAAATTAATGGTTCATTTCCTTAATTATTTCATGCTGCAAGTCTAGAGATAGTAAATTATTGGAAGAGTTTGGGCCAAACTAAATTATGTGTACTTTCCTCAGAGTCCACTAACGCCAATATATCAAACATTCTGAACACTCTTGAATACTGTGGAGAAAGGGCTGAATTTTTTTTAACTGTGCCCACGAGGTTAGTTTCTTAGATGTTCTGCTTTGGAACAAAGGAATGTTATAGTTAGAGTACTTATGTGGAAAATAGGGTCTGTATTATACCATTTATTTAATTAATAAATCATTTGTATGATAAACATCTGCAAGACAATACACTTAAACTTTAGTTATTTCATTTTTATGTAAACTAGAAAGGTGGAAATATACCTTTCAAAGAAGTCAGGATAAACCAAACATGTCTTAGGCTGTTTGTGCCCTAAACTCACTCATGTGTCATTTAATTTGTTGGGCAGATGGCAGACATAGGAGGAGGGGTTCTGAAATAAGTCACCAGGATAGCTGGGCACTTTACTGTCTACGTGTTTTAATAGGGATTCCCAGTTGGAGGTGACTGATCTTCTCTGAGTGAGCTCTCAGTTCCACTGAAGTCTGTCTTTGTCTTATAGGCAGGGGTGAACCAATTCTGCCTTCTGCTGACTTTTTCCTGCTTATTTCCTTAGTCAGGCTTGGGGTTCTCCTTTGTGCAGCTTTATAGTGATTTCTTTGTCTAGTATTTGCCTTCTCTCTGGTGAGCTCTTTCCACTCCATTCATTTTCATCTACTACAACTACTGTATTATCTTTGTCCCAAGTGATTTATAGTATGATTGTTAAGAAAAAAAGAAATCACTTCATAGTACTCTTCTTATTTTCAGCTTGCTTATTAAAAGCCCTTAAAGTTGGTTATTTTCCTAGGCTTTCACTGATTTGGAATTTTTCTAGAAACATCTGTTAGTATAAATTATGCTGGACTTTTTTTTGCCCATTTGAGTACCAGAATTCACTGCTATTAAGAAAGAAGTTGGGATTAGGAGGATCTTGATATCATTCATACTTGGATTGAAATGTATTTTGAACCTATTTTGCATTTTGAGCCGGAATGTATTCTGTAATTAGATTAACACTTTGTAATAAATGGGCAGTGGTGGCCCCATATTTGTGGTGGAAAACATACAAAATATTCTGATGCATGGCTATGGTATCATAGGGATTGTAAATAAATAGTGTGTCATCCTAGCGCAGGGAACCATACTAATCTTCCCTGTATCATTCCAATTTTAGTACATGTGCTGCTGAATCAAGCACAGGATTGTCAATAAATAATGATACTGACAATTGAACCTCCCAGCCCTATAACCACACAAACAGACCTAGTTCCTGCCTTCCATAATCCCAAAACCACATTGTCCTTACCTAATCAGATTGACATGTACCTCTCCCCTCATCCTGTTTCTTGATATCCTAATCATTAGAACACACACACCACATACGAGATCACTTCTCTAAGAGCTCTCACTAACCACTCTATCCTAAATGCATGAGCTTAATTGCCCTTCTAACCTATTGTCTTGTGATATATAACTGTCATGAGCCATCAATAAGTTGTGAATTTCTGGAAATCAAGAGTTGATTTATGCTTCTTAATAGTCCAAAGTGTAAATATTTCTTTGGGTTTTTTGTTTGTTTGTTTGTTGTTTTTGTTTTGTTTTGGCATTCAGTCAATATCTGGTGATTTTTAAGTATCCAGTTGAACGAAAAATTTCATACTGTCTGTAAGGCAGTAGGTGTTTTGTGGAGTCATTCAGGGAGCAATCTATTTTTGCTAATGACATTTGGTTATATTTGCTGGTTTACTAACAGTCATTGTTGGGGACTATGAGAGACCCAGGGGAGCTAGAGAAAGGAGATAAACAGTCCAAAGGAACACAACCATTTTACAACTGTAGTGTTGTGGAGGATTTACTCTCCTTTGTGAGAAGCTTCATACTCATGCTGACCAGAGAAGAGCTAGCAATTCATATTTTACAAACACAATCCAACCTCAAAACTATACACTGAGATTTCTCCAGTATCTGGAAAAATTGGAGTTCTAGTCTGTGCTGTGTTATTGAGGGACAGATAAAGCAGGCTTTGGAATGGTGAAACCACCCTTCAACAAGTAGGAAGTCAGTGGAGAAAACAGGCTCATCATGGTCTTCATCCATTCACTATAGAAAATATTGACCATAGTTGATTTGTTAGATTTTTCCCTTTAGAAATGATTTTCCATTTCCATGATGACTGAATAGATTTTATTTATTAGCCAACATAATGAGCTGGCAGCTTGTTATAAAGAGCAACTTATATTAGCTATTTATTCTTGGGCAAATTGTTTCTCTAATTATTAGGAACTTTATTTAAAGTGTAGAGTTTTGGAAAATGTCAAGAAGAAAGAAAGGATGAATTGCAAGTGAAAAAGAGAGGGAATCATGACTTTTCTTCTTTTATTGAAGTCTATTTGTTCTTCTTTTAGAGCTTATTGGGGAACAGAAATGAGAGAAGGCAGATACTATATTCCTGACTGATGATGATAAATAATAATGGCAAAAAAAAAAAAGACAAAAAAGAATTCAAGGGTTGAAGGTAGCATGGGACTGCTTGGAAAGAGAAAGAAATACCATGATGTTCATGAAGTATTATCAGTGGTCCTGCCCCAACCCCCTTGCCTAGGAGCTCAAGTATTCATATGGGGTTCAAAGCCCTAGAGTCCTTAGTGTTCAATTTGGTCATGTACTATATTTTCCTTGCAATTGAAGTCCTCAGCACTCTTACTCTATTTTCTCTCCCAAAGTGATCTTACTCACTTCATGACATCAGTAATTATTTATTTACTGATTACCCCAAATTTACGTTTTCTACCCAAACCTCTCTTCTAAACTGACCTATCTAATTATCTTCTCAGCAACTTCACCTTGATGCCTTATAGCAGCATCAAACCAAAATATCTAAAACGCATTTTATGATTTTCTGCTTGAGAAATCTACTTCTTCTCTAGTGTTCTCCATGTCAGGGATTTCCCCCCATACCTCTCCATCCCAGGGATGGTTGCTCCCACACCATCCTCGGGCATTTGGTCAAGCCATGTACCCTGATTTATCTTCCTCTCTCATTACCTTTTACATTATCAGTTAAGTTTAATTCCTAAATATCTTTGAATGTGTCCTTTTCTCTCCATCTCTATCAGTCTAATGCAAGCCATCATCATCGTCTCTCACATGAACTGCTAACTGATCTTATCGCATCATTCTTGTCCCATGCCAATCCATATTGCAAATAGAAGCCACAGTGAGATTTATGAGACAAATCTGATTATAATTTGGCCCTGCTTAAAATTTGTTGATAGCATTTCATTTTTAAAGATATACTGCATAGGGGCGCCTGGGTGGCTCTGTCAGTTAAGTGTCTGCCTTCGGCTCAGGTCATAATCCCAGGGTTCTGGGATTGAGCCCCACACCAGGTTCCCTGCTCAGTGGGGAGGATGCTTCTCCCTCTCCTCCCCACTTGTGCTCTCTGTCTGTCTGTCTCTCAAATAAATTAAAATCTTAAAAAAAAGATATACTGCATAATCTTTTAATGATAGTCCACAAAATTCTTGGTGATCACCTCCTGCCAGCCTTCTCTCATGCCAGTGTTTCTTTCCCTCCTTGTACTATAGCCTCACTGCTCTTTCTTTCAGTTCCCTAACTATATCAAGTTCCTTCCCATATTGGAATTTGTACATGCATCTTCCTTTATTTGCAATTATCTAAGGATTTTCTATTCTGTTGTCACCTTAATTCATACATCTTCAAATAAAGACTTTCTTGATGCTGTGGACTAAATTGTGTTCCCTCAAAATTCACATGTTGAAGTCCTAACCTCCAGTGTGATGGTATTTGGAGATAGGGCCTATGGGAGGTAATTACGTTTAGATGAGGTTAGAAGAATAGGACCCTCTGGATGGGATTAAGGTGTTCATAAGAGAGATAGCAGAGAGTTCTCTTTCTTTGCCCACCCCCTTCTCTGTACCTCTGTATCTCTCTGTTTCTCTCTCTGCCCTGTGAAGACATAGCAAGGAGGCAGCTGTCTGCAAGTCAGGCAGTGAGCCTTTACCCAGAAACTAGTCCTGCTGACACCCTGATCTTGAACTGCAACTTCCAGAACTGTGAGAAAATAAATTCCTATCATCTAAGCCACCGAGTCTATAGTATTTTGTTTTGGCAGCCTGAGCTAATACACTTGAGTAGCCACAAACTAGTCAGGGCTCCCTTTTATTCATTCTCAGAGTATTTTTGTTTTTTTAATCTTTTTCTTTCTTTCTTTCTTTCTTTCTTTCTTTCTTTCTTTCTTTTCTTTCTTTTCTTTCTTTTCTTTCTTTTCTTTCTTTTCTTTCTTTTCTTTCTTTTCTTTCTTTTCTTTCTTTTCTTTCTTTTCTTTTTCTTTCTTTTTCTTTCTTTTTCTTTCTTTTTCTTTCTTTTTCTTTCCTTTTCTTTCTTTTTCTTTTTTTTCTTTCTTTTTCTTTCTTTTTCTTTCTTTTTCTTTCTTTTTCTTTCTTTTCTTTCTTTTCTTTCTTTTCTTTCTTCTTTCCTTTTTTTTTTGTCAGAGAGGGAGAGAGAAAGCACTAGCAGGGGGAGGAGCAGGCAGAAGGAGAAGCAGGCTCCCTGCTAAGCAAGGAGACTGATATGGGACTTGGTCCCAGGACTCTGGGATCATGACCTGAGCCAAAGGCAGACACTCAACCAACTGAGCCACCCAGGTGTCCCCCATTCTCAGAGTCTTTGTGCTTTTATTTTTGTCTTCTCTGTTAAAACTTTAAGCTTGGTGAGGGCTTTCTTGAACACTGTCTATTTCCAGTCCCCAACGTAGTGTTTAGCGTATAAAAAATGGTATGTTAAATGATATGTGTGTGAAATACACAATTACTGTACTTCCTTACAAAAAATATGACTTCCTATCTTGGTCTATATTTTTCTTAATAAAACCTCATCATAAAAAGGTATCCCCTCCTAGAGTCCCTTGATTTCATTGACAGCCTCATCTGCTTGTTGCCACAACAGTCTTCTTAGGAAACAGACAAAGCTGGCAGTGGAGGTTGGGTTATTGAAACCAAGAATCTTCATCAGGGCTCTTGTTCCTAGGAAAAATGACAGAAGATGCCAGGGTTTAGTTTTCTCTAGGGTTTTACCTCCATGTTTTTACTTCTGCTTCGACACTTTCTTTGACCTTCATATATAAGGTCATTGAGGTGAAGGATTGTATCTTTGGCATTTAACTATCATAAGAATATCCAGTCCCATGTTTTGTGGACTATCATTATACCATTGGCCATCCCTCAATTGTCAGCTGATCTGATAACTTTATTAAGATGAGGACCAGTTAGCTAATCCTTAGCATTGTTCAAATTAAATTTATTCTTTTTAGAAAGATGGTTAAGGAGCCCAAAGGCCAGTTGTTGTTCAATCGACCTCAAGATACTTTTTGAAAATTCTATGGAAAGAACAGGGGATGCTACAGCTTTATGGAAGATGACAAAATTTCTGAACAAGAGTGAGTAACTCTCCCTCCAGTCTCTTTAGGAAACTTTTGACCTCTCATAGTGAAATGGTATAAGTGACAGAGGATTTTATGGCTTCCCATTCTTACAGCTCAACTTCAGTTGTCTTGCCAAGGCTTTGGTATATATATTAGTTAACTAATGCTGCTATAATGAATTGCCCCAGACTAGGTGGTTTAAAACAACACAAACCTATTGTCTTAAATTCCTGATATTGGATATCAGAAATAAGACTTACGGGTATAAAAGTGATGGTGTCAGCAGTGCTACATTCCTTTTGGAGGCTTCAAGAGAGGATTTGTGTCCAGCTTCTGGAGGCAGCATGCATTCCTGGGCTTGTGGACCCTGCATCCACCTTCAAAATGCACAATCCTGCCTTCTCCTTCCATCTTCACCTTCCCCTTTCTGACCTGGCCCTCCTGTCTCGCTATTATAAGGACTTTTGTAATTACATTGGGCTTACCTGGATAATCCAAGATAATGATAATCTTCCCACCTCAAGCTCCTTAAACTCAATCACATCTTCAAAGTCCCCTCTACCATGTATTGTAACCTATTCAAAAGTTTGGGTATTAGTACATGGACATTTTTGCAGAGAGAAGAAGGAAACATTATTCTGCTTACCACAGTGAATTGGATCTAACAACTTCATATTTCTAAAAATGCCAGAAAGGATTTAATTCAAGGAAAAAAGTTATGTCTTTTTCTCTAGGTGTTTTATTTAAGGTCTCGATTTTCCTATATAAAATACCATGTATATATCTTAGCTGCTTATTATCATTATCTTCAGTTAGGCACCTATTTTTGCTCAGATGTGAAGGGTAATCATTTGTTAGCTTAAGTTAGATCACTGATCTAATGGAAATTGCTTCTGACACTGTAAAGAGAGTTAAGACTTTTAAAAAAATGTGAGCCTGTGCATTCCATACTTACGTATTATAGCTAACTAAAAAGCAATGTAAATTAGGAAGAAGTAAATATCCAACTTAGTCTTCAAGGTACAACCTATATGTTATCTCTTCTACAGAATCATTGCTGACCTCCCTAGGTAGAACTAGGTACTGCTTCCACCTTGCTGTGATGGCAGGATGTGCATGACTCTGTTGCAGCATTGACCACGTTGATGTATTGATCAGTTTACATGGCAATCTCCCAAGTTCTTAAGGGCAAGGACTGTGTTCTATTTTTCCCGGTACTAATGCTGCCTACAACCGTGTCTGACACATAGCTGGTGTTTTATGGATGCTTTTTGAGGGAATGAATTCTTTTGCAGATTTGTTTAACATCTCTTTGTGATTCATTGGCTATCTAATTTATAACATTGGTTGAGGAGCACAGTGATGAGACTTGCTGAAAAAGTATAGATGAATCAATAGAAATCTACTCCCATCCCTAGGAAAGAAAACTGAGCTCATGTCTCTACTAATGATGGATCAGTAGCAGCATTTCCCAGTACAAAGCATATTGCAGTTCATGATCAGGTCAGATCATGTCCTTATTGAGCATTGATAAAAAGAAGTATGCCCTTAGAGGATATGATGGGATATAAGACTTTGAGTGCACACTTAAAATACTATATTAATTGAGTAGAAATTATATCCAAACAAACAATTGGAAGTATGTAGTTCTATAGCTAGGTTTAGAGCATACGAATCTAACAAAGTTCTCTGTCCCAAGAAGAATGTTAAACTCAATCATAATCCCTTTCAGTTTACTTTGTTAAGATTAAAAAATCACGTTTTTTTCATTTTTTTAAAGTTTTATAGAGGTATAATTGATATATAAAGATTTCATGTATTTAATGTGTACATTTTGATGAGTTTGGACATATGCATATACCATTCTCACAATCAGGATATTAAACATATCCATCACCTCCCAAAATGTCCTTGTGTCCTTTTATGTGGTGTGTGTGTCTTTTTTTTTTTAAGATTTTTTATTTATTTGACAGAGAGAGAGACAGTGAGGGAGGGAACACAAGCAGGGGGAGGGGAAGAGGGTGAGGCGGGCCTCCTGCCGGCGGAGCAGGGAGCCCGATGCGGGGCTCGATCCCAGGACCCTGGGATCATGACCTGAGCCGAAGGCAGTCGCTTAACCGACTGAGCCACCCAGGCGCCCCTATGTGGTGTGTGTGTCTTAATGATAAGAACACTTAACACGGAATCTATCCTTTTAACATATTTTAAAGTGTCCTATACCATATTCTTAACTAGAGGCACTATGTTATACAGCAAGTCTCTAGAAATTATTCGTCTTGCGTAACTGAAACTTTATACCCATTGAGCAGCAACTTCCCATTTTCCCCTTCCCCAAGCCCCTGGCAACCACCATTCTGCTTCTATGAGTTTGACTATTTCAGATACCTAATATAAGCGTTACTATATAGTATTTGTCTTTTTGTTACTGGCTTATTTCACTTAGCATAACCTTCCTGGTTCATCCATTTTGGGGCATATGGCAGGATTTCCTTTCTTAAGGCTGAATAATATTTCGTTGTATGTATACACCACATTTTTCTTTATCCACTCATCTGTTGATGGACATTTGGGTTGTTTCCTTATCTTGGCTATTGTGAATAATGCTGCAATGAATATGCAGATGCAGATACCTCTTTGAGATCCTGATTTCATTGCTACTTGATAGCTGCCTTCACTGCTTGGTTATTTAGCAGTCATCTCAAGGTTTCTTTAAGCTCCACTTTCTAGAGGTGTTGACACCAAAAAGCCTGTGTTATAGATGGCGGTCCCTGAAGTTCCAGAGTCTGGGTTAAGGGTCTCTTAGCCACTGTATTTGTAATGGATCTCCCAGCTACCCTGGCAGATGTTTTCTGGAAGTCCTGAGAATACCATAGTCAATGATTGTCAATACTGACTCAGTATCAGAATCACTTGTGTTGCTTTAGAAAAACAAGAGTCTAGGAACCCACCTGAGATTCTCATACAAGAAGCCTAGAGAAGGATTTGATTAACTTTCAAAAGTCTTGTGAGGAATTCCGATATGCAGCCAGTGTTGGAAACATATGGCTGAGTTTAAGCATGGGTGGCTGTGTCCCTCAATTGAGCAACTGAGAGGAGAGAACAGTATGAAGAGGCAGATCTGACGTAGAAAGTACTCAAGCTATCATCCTCACAAAACTGTTTCCCACTTGTCGACTGAATCCATGGTGCATCCAATGCCAGTGTATTTTTCAAGATGATGATTATATGAAATAATGAATATAATGAAACTGGAATAGTTCTTCCACATAATATATTCTAAATAAATATTTATTTCCTTTTTTTGTTTTTTGTTTTTTGTTTTTGTTTTGTTTTTGTTAATTCACATCTGGAAAGTGTAATAGGCTGTTCTGTGAGAAACATGTTTTCCCCTGAAGAACAGGGAGTGATATTAACATCTGAGCTTATTACATCTGTATTTTGTCACATTACAGATAGGAGAGGTCAAAAGAGTTACTGTTATAAGGTGAGAATGTATGTTTATATACATATGAATGTGTATATTACATACACATGGCAATGACTATATGTAAATAGGCAAAGAGATACACACATAACCATCCATCTACCTATTTGGCATTTCACTTCCTTATTGTCAACAGCCAAAGTGATCAAATGGGAATGATACCCAAATTTTTCTCTTAAGGAAAAAAAAGCCATTCTTATGTCATTTTCTTATAACCTACTAATCGAGGGGGGAAATCAACCATAACAGGCATATACAGAAAGCCAGTTGGAATATATTAGTTTTTTCTTTCTTTAGGTCATTTTTAAAGCTTGTAAAAGAGCAAGAACTTGTTAGGAAGAAAACGAGAAGAAGGGATGTTTTCATTTTTGTCTCTGGTCTCTTTAACTGTTCCCATCCTACTTCACAGGCTCCTCTTTTCCCACCTACCCCTAAAACGTTGTTCCCAGGTCTTAATATACCCCATCCATTCTCCTTGGGTGATGTAATTCATTCAAATTATGCTTAAAATGATGCTAATGACTCACAAATTTATATATCCACCTTGAGGACATCTATGTATCCCTTGCTTTGCATGTATAAAATTGACCCGCATATATGTCCACCAAAACCTACTCTATCTTATATTTCCCAGCTCTGTAGTTTGCACTTTTATGTCTTCAGTTACCCAGGTAATAAACAGGAAACCTTCCTACCCATCTCCTGCTCCTCATCTCTCACACCCAAAACCCTTGTATTCTACTTGCTTAATTAAGGAAGTTGAAACTGTCTCTTCTCTTCTTTTCCTTGCCTATTGTCTTAGTTTACATCCACATCATCTCACATGGAATACCACAATAGTAACTCTGATTCTTTCCACCTCCAGGCTCGCAATCTATCCTCTCTGTTGATGGAAGTGATTTTCCTGAAATATAAATCTCATCATGCGATTCTTCTGGACTGTCCCCCAAAACTTCAATTACTTTCTATTGTCCATACCATAAAATCTCTTAAGTCCTTATTTTGGCATAGGAAATCCTACAAGTTTTGGTCTCTATCTTTAATACCACTGCAGACCTTTCCTCAGTGCTCACTGAACCTAAAACTCTAGTATTCTGAATCTGTATATCCTCAAACACCTGAAGCCGTTTCATATTTCCACACCACTGTGCATCCCTCAGCTGCCTTAGCCTGTAGCACTGTCCTGCCTCTCCCTCCCCACTGATGAACATCTTCTTCCAGAATCACTTCATGGCCACCTTCTTGATGATGTCTTTAAGACCCCATCCTCCAGCAGAATTGAGTACTTCCATCTTTGTGCTGACACTTAGGTCACATTTTTTTTCCTCCAAAAGTGATAGACAAGATGGGTGTAGTGGAAGTGCTGTGTGTAGTCATGTCTTGGATTTCTTACTAGGTATATGTTTGATTCTCCTTTTATATCCTGCATCTCCACCGGCATTTTTCCAAAAACCTATTTTCTACCAAATATAGGGGATATTCCAAAATATTCTCAGTACTCTGCTTTAAGAAAAACTGGAAATACCAAATTAAAGTTCACAAAGTACACAAATTAGTGGTTGCTTACTTAGGTACTCCAGTCAGTATTAGGTAATAAGCCTATTTGGCATCTAGTGTACCAGTCATGGTTCTGGCCTCTGGAGTTCAAAAGTTGGGAACATACAGTCCTTTCCTTAAGAGAATGTAATCTAGAAGAAAGAAATGGGGGAAATTTGTTAAACAAAATGATTTATTTCAGGATTTCTCTTAGCTGCAATTTTATGAGGAGCTTTCAATGTATATTTTGCGATATGTAGAATCTTTTCTGCATGTTTCTAATTAGTATGTCAGATTCATAAAATGTGCCACACTTATAGATTCTATAGAAGCACTATTCCAAATTGAGGAAGGAGGAGGTTTTTTGCCCCCATTTGGATTATATAAGGTTCAAACTTGGAGTTTTTCAGAGCCACACTGCTTTCAAAAATGGCATTGAACAGAACTATCTTAACTCAACCTTGTCAACTTGCCTGTGACACATGAAGGCACTGAAAGGCTCAGCCATCATATCCAGCTATCTGTTAGGTGCTGCTCACTGCATCTGAAATCCTGAAATTAGGGCAAGCCTCTTCCTGAGCAGGAGGTAGCACTGTGGGCACCACAGGTTACTCACTAGCTACCACCTGGTGGCTATTTCCAGCCATGAACCCTAGAAGAGAAATAAGAATGATATCTGTGACATGTACATTGTGTTCTGTACATTAGAGAGGCACGAGATGCAGAGACATAGTGATTTTCTAGCAGCTATAAGAAATAGGAAAGTGGAAACTTCTGTGTGTGATTTTGTTCTTCCTGTTCTTAGTTGATAGCTTTTCCCTTAGATATGTAAAGTTTTGTGTGCCTCATCATTTAGGGATACTAACCAAATGCTGGCTTGGCACCTTCCCTCAGTCACTGTCTTCAGGGCTGGTCCCCAGATCTAGAATCTGAAAGTTCATAGTATTGCCAGATAGGACCCTATTGAGTTAGTCAATAATCATTTGCTTCCCCTATATGCCAGGCACTTTGCTAGTAAATAAGCTTTGCAGTCATTTCTTCTGAGATATTGGCCACCTCCCTGAGCTACAGATCCCTTATGTGAATGAATCATACAAGTCTATGTGGGAGGTCAGTGTCTCCCCAGCCCACCTCTGAGCCTGAGGAATTCCCTGCTTTGTCAAGTATCTGCAACATTGACATATAGTCCTTGATTCCCTTCCAACATCTTCCACCTCCTAGCCTAGGGCATTTTTAGTCATGAAGGTGGGCAGCTTGGCATTTCTCATCCTGTGTCCCCCCAAATCTATAGGGAGTCCTTTCTGTTTCTTCAGCTAAGAGAGACTTTTAAAACTCAAAAGCTGAAAATGGAATCCTTGTTTTGTTTGTTTTGGTGTTATCCCTTACTTGAGACAATGGATGCAGAATGGCTTGGCTGACTAAATGGAACAAAGGCCAAGGGAAATAAGAAAATACATATGTTTAGAAAGGCTTGTTTACTTAAAATATTTTTCCATTCCTACAAACTGCTTGGTGAGCCTGGAATTTGAACAAGAGGTTTGATAGCCTTATTAGATAGTGTTAGATAGTCTATTAGATAGTATTAGATAGTATTAGATAGTCTCAGGAAGAGACCTAATCAAACATGCCTGCTCTGTAAGCCTAGCAAATCTTCAGTGACTGTGATAGTCACATGCTTCTTTTCCATAATCATTATTGGACAAGGCATTCACAACTTTTTCTGTGTTTACTCCCTTTCTATTGATACATTTGCATTCTGAAGATATGTCAATGCCAGAGTCTCCTTGCTGCCTATGTTGGTTCCAAAGATATCTACCTCTTTTCCCATTAAGGAGTAACATCATTACTACTTTTCTTGTCAGATTTCTCTAATTCCCTGTGTTTTGAGTCTTCCATAAATCTTGACTTTGGTCAAATCCCTTCTTTAATAATGTTGGTAATGTTTAACCTTACACAACAAAGGCAAACCAGAGAAAAAATATGGCTTTGAAAGCATGGCAAATATTTGGTTTCACATACCTTCCAAAATTTGAGCCTTGGTACTCAAGCATCACTTACCTAACACTTCTAAAGTAGTAAGTGAAAATAGCTCTCCCAGCTCACTGTGGCTTACACTTGCTGCAAGCTAAAGGAATCCATACTTCCAATTCTGGTTAAGCCTCAAAGACTAGCAGAGAAGTGACTGTAGACACTTCCAACATGCATTCAAAATGGAGTCAATGTATTGTGTGAAACCACAGAAGACAACTAAAAGTGGAATATAGTGGGAGTTGGATTTTGTTTCTATATGTGTTTGTTACTATGACTTTTTTGAGACCAGGAAGTGAATATTCTTCATTTTTGAGTCCCTAGCTCCTAATAGGGAAAAAAAGTGTCTGACAATAGGGTGTACTAAAACAATGTTTATTTAGCTAGGTTGAGCTCAATCAACTTATATACTTAAAACATTATTTATCAAATCTTTACTGAGTACCTACTATGTAATAAATATATTAAGTACTTAGGGATACCAAGAGCACTTAACCACAGCCCATAATTTTGAGAACTGAAGAGGCAGATATAGTGCAGTGAAAAGAAAAATTAATTTTTGAATTAAGGCTTGAATTCTGTTTCTACCACTTATCAATTGGGTCACATTGGACATGTCACTTAACCATTCTGGGTCCCAGTTTCTTCACTTAAAAAATAGATATAATGGGCGCCTGGGTGGCTCAGTTGGTTAAGTGACTGCCTTTGGCTCAGGTCATGATCCCAGAGTCCTGGGATCGAGTCCCACATCAGGCTCCCCCTTCTATTTGAGGAACCTGCTTCTCCCTCTGCCTCTGTCTGCCACTCCCCCTGCTTGTGCTTACTCTCTCTCTCTCTCTCTATGTCAAATAAATAAATAAAATCTTTAAAAAAATAGATATAATAACTACTTCACAAGATTCTAGTAAAGATTAAATACAACTGTATGGGATAAATTTTTATCTTAAATTATTATAATCTGTCCTCCCTCCTATTTCTTCTTCACTATCTTATAAATACACAGGACAAGCAACAGATTTGACTCACCCAGATGAGAACAGTGTGGTTCAGTGAAGTTGAGTGATGTTTGTAGGCTCAAACAGCTGGTAAGTAGCAAGACAAGACTCCAACCTAGTGTCTACAGAATGAGAGCAATTTCCATTCTACCTCACTCCCTCCTGGGACTCGGATTCTATGATGAAAGTTAGTCACCTTCCCTCAATGTAATCTTGCTCATACCAATCATAACTTCCAATTGAAGTCTTACTCCAAGCCTCTCCTTGCATTACAGACTGAGAATCTTTCTGGTCTTGTCTTGGTCTCTTTCCATGGGCTTGTGGGTGTTTATTTGTTTTAAATGGTTTGGAAGGGACAGAAATATACTTCGTCAGGCTCAGGTTCTGGCAACAATCCACTTTGACTTTGATGGTTCTCCTGTTGTCAATGTGTCCAGAAGCCTAAAGCAATGGGAGCTCCCATAGAGGGATCACAGAATAGATGTGTTTCACATGTAATTGACTGAAATTTGAGATTACCCAGGCTTCCATCATTCATGACCTCTATAGAAAACTGATTGTTAGAAGGAATGGTATCTTGCTTAATCATTCCCTCAACCTTTTGATCCTCTTCCCTGTTGGTAATCACTGCTTAGCATATTTCTTGCTGCTGAGAAAGTGGGCAGGCAGCTGCTGCAGCCTGTAGTAGATTCTGAGGTTGCTCCTTAGGGGGTTGGCAAGGGATACCTTGTGAAGCTGAGGATTTTTTAAAAAGAAATGTGTTTGTTTCTTTCACCCTGGAGAGTCTGAGCAATCAGTTTTCTTCTCTAAACTGTTTATGCTTATAAAGGAAATAATTTAATCAATGTGTGAAAGTGGATTTTTTTCTGAGCATTTTTTTTTAGCTTTGATGGCTAATTTATATATATATGTTATAGGAGCTTTGTAAATTGGTGGCTTTGTTTAATGTAGCCTGTCCACAGTGATTGTGTTTCTAGGATGCTTTTGTTAAGTAATTCAGGCTAAAATTTCCTTAATTTAAGTTGATAACTGCTCATCACTTCCCAAAAGCTGCAGTTAATTATGTGGTTATTTGGCTATGTTTAGAATTCTGGATGATTGAAATTTGCCATTTTCTTCCAGATATTTAGTGTCTAGACTCCCTCCCCCCAAGAAGGCCATTCTGAATCATAGACTCACATAGGCTAAGAGAGATATGCATTCATAGGCTCTGCTTGTCCACGTAGGGGGTATAGTGAAAGGATTTCTTCTAGATTCTATAACAATATACCGTTTACAGCCACCCCTCTCTCTTAATATATATCCTAGAAGGGAGTTGGAAATAGATTTCACTTCAAGTGCCAACTCTGACCGATTGATAGTGGGCCCTTCAGAAGTCTCTGTTGGGAAGGACTCTGAGGCTGTCTCCAGTAGAGATGAATGCCTTGATTGGGTAGCATTGTGTACCATGGTGGCAGCAAGAGTCAGGCATGGGCACATGCTGGCCATTATCCCTGTTGGACTATAAAGTTTTATAGTATCCTCTTCACAGGAATGATAGAGACTAGCCAGTTACGTATTTGTTATGGACAGTGCCCCAAGCAGAATACCTCTAGCCTCTGTTAAGTCCTTTTTACAGATCTTTAGGCAGGTTTCCTTGGAGTAGTCCTCATGTGGTTTATTAACCTGCCCTGGCAGATGTCTGTGCATAAATAATTCACTCCCCAATATATTGGATTTTCACATCTCCATGCCTTTGCTGAAGCTGTCTCCCCTATATGAACACTGTCCTTTCTTAATTTGTGGAAATTTTTCTCTTCATGGGCCACCTCAAATATTATTTCCTCCTCTGTAAAGCTTTCTCTGACTTCCTCAAGCAGGATGGATGACTCTCTTTTTCATATCTCCAAAGCAATCAGTTGAATCTATATTACTACACCTGCCATAATGCTCTGTAATTACTTGCTCACATGCCAGAATCTAGCCCAGAATATTAGACATATGTTTGTAGACTTGAAGTGCATTAAGCATTGTTCAGAAAAACCTACAGTTACTTACTTAAAGCTGTTGAACATCTAAAGTATATTTATAGACAATACACTGGGTGCAAATACGGTGGCGATGGTGGCTAGGAGGGTGGAAAGAGGGAGATAGTAAACAAAAGAGAAAAATAATTGATTCAGACTGCAGAGAAGCCAGTAAAACTATATAAAATCAAGGAAGGACAAGGAAACAGATCCAGGCTAATACAGGTATGCATAGCTATAGATTCTTCATGCCCTCAGTGAGAGGACAGAGTGGACTCTGCTCTGGGTTTGCATGTTCAGTAGACTCGAGGCTTCTCTGCCAAGTATTTCTCAGCAGTAGTAAATTCTTACTTGGTCAGGAAATAATTAACTAGGGGCTCAGGTAAGCTGGAGAACATACATCCCTTCTAAACACTTTCAAATTCTGTTTTAAAAATACTGTGTACATCAAAGCAAGCGTGTATATTGGAAGAATTGAGCTACAACCTTTGAAACTCTTTTGCCTATGCTGGTCAGTTTCAATAGGTCTGTGTAGATGTGACTACCCTGTCCAGTATATTGCTCTCCACTGTCTTGAAGAGAGTACCCTTTCCCAGGTATTGGTCAATTCCCTTAAAATTACCTAAAATGATATAGTTTATAAGGAAATTTCATGTTCCTTGCTTCACTAAAGCCTTCCTGAACAAGATTAAACAACAACAACAACAACAAAATGACATAGAACGCTCTCCATTTTAAATATGGGGTAGCTCAAGGGGTTAAGCAACTGGTTCAAGGCTGAAGAAAAACAACATAGCTTGCCTTTAAACCTAGATTCTCAGTGTGCTACAAGTCCCATGCTCTATAATTGGAACTTTGATAACTCTTTTACTCTTTCGTTTACCACATTATTTCCTTCATTTCATTAATTCTATATGCTCCTGTTACATTTCTTTCATTAGACTCTAGGCTCCTTGAAGTTCTTACAGAAGCCCATGTGGTGCTAGATGGTGCTGTGTTCTTTGCAGATATACAATATACATATTTAATGAGTAAATAATGAGGGATAAAAGAATGTAGGGATTAAAGAATAAGAGAAATAGTAAAAATAATCACAAAATTATGCCTATTTAGATGGTTTCCATTTTCTAGAACAAATTAATGCATGTTAAAGACTAAAGAAAAGTCCACCTGAGATACTCAGCTGAGGTGACATTATGAAGGAAGAAAGGAAGATAAAGAAATTTATCAAGGAAAATTGTCAGATTTCCTCAAATAGAGAATTTCAGATGGAGAGGGCAGCCTTTGGAAAGGTCTGAATGGCAAGACCTGGCACTGGGTCAGAAGCATTAGAAGAATGAAATTGGACAATCCATTAGACTAAAGGCTTTTAAAAATGGAATTGTGAACCTTTGCATCCACATAAACAGCTAGACCTAAAAAACTAAAGGTTAGCTTTAAACTGTGATGAAAGGATCTACATTAAAAAGGTACAGCTATTTAAATGGTCAGGTGAATCCTGAGCTAATGTGAATTGGTTGATGTGAATTGCCTTCCTTAGGGAAGGCGAGGATAGGAAGCAGGAATAGGGGCACCGGGTAGTGTTGTCTGTGTTTGTGGAAAGGAAGGAGGCAGAAAGGAACTAATATTTCCTAAACCCCATCTAGGTACCAGTAGTGTGAATACGAAGTGTTCAAATGATAGAAAACTGAGATGCAGGAAGGTTTAGTGATATCAGAAGTGATACAGCTGGTGGCAGAGCCAGGATGTAAATCCAGCCATGCTCAACTTTTCTCAGGCTTCTGAACATCTCACATTCTATCTCATTTTCAAGATTCTGCTGTCCCCTTTCTCTTTCCTCACCTGACCGTCTTTACCAAGCCATTTTATCTATCTTTTGGCTCTCAGTAGATTACTACCCCAGAAAGAGTTTTCTGACCTTCAAACATGAGAAGGGCACCACTTTGTTCCTTTGTTGCTACCAAATAATGTAAATTATTGTTCTGCTTATTGCACTACAGGCCGGTAAGTTGAGAGGCAAGATGGGGTAAGGAAAGTGACTTTATGGAAAGCCAGCAAACTGAGGAGTCAGTGAACTATTGTCCCAAAGAACAATCTTCCCTCAGCATGAAATTTGAACTTCTTTTATGTTAACAAAAAGGGGAAGTGGGAGGGGGTTGGAGTCAAAAGGTGAGGGTTGTCTATAGACATACCAGGAAAGTTCTTTGTCCTTGATCAGTTGATATTTGCATACAGGAATTAGGTCATGTCATTCCTGTAAATCTTAAGCAGCATAGTCATTTCTGTACACACTTATTTCCTTGAGTGAGGTAGTTTTTGGGTAAAACAGTTTTTGCAAACTTCAGCTATAAAGCAAAATTCCTTTGGCAATTAACATGCCCATGATCAGAGCTAATCAGAAGTTTCTAAGCTATGGGTCACAGCAGCAAGGGAAATAGATGCAATATGGAGTTGGGCATGCTAAGTTTGTCCCTGTCATAATACCATTTAGTGGTATTTCACATAACTGAATTGTGGTTGTTTATTTCTTTGTCTCCTTCTTTATCTCCTTCTTTTTAACTGTGAGCTCCCTAAAGGCACAGACTGCATCTATTTTACTTTTTGTCCTCAGCACATAGCATAGTGCAAGGCACATAGTAGGTGTTCAGTATATTAGATGAATAAATAATTGAATATTCTTTCTGACTCAAAGCTTATGCTTTTCTACTTTCATTTGTATCTGCCTCAGCTCTTGTCTTCTTGGCTAAGCCAATCTACATTTAGCTTTGGGGGGGGATTCTCTTTTCTTCAACATTTTCATTTTTCTTTTTTGTTTCATGTTAAGAGTTTTGGATTAGATGCTAAAACACACTATCCTAGGATATTAGGTACTATGCCAAGCTGCTGGTAGACTGTCAAATGAAGAGAAGTCAGAGTTTGGTCTATTATTACTAACACAGGTGTCCTTTATGATTCTTTTGTATACACCATTAGATTATTCATCAGATGAATATCTTTATCAGTCAACCTGGAAATATAGTTCATACATGAGATTGCTTTCTGACGGGTTGGAGGGGAATGCAATTAATGGTGTGGAAAAAAGTACCATTAAAATAGATTATCATTTTAAACAATAGAAAATTCTACTCCATATGCATAAAATATATTCTCCCTACAAATGAAGCCTTTGCTTCAATTGTCAGAAAATTACTTTCTAAGAAAAGTCAATCAATCAGCAAGTACTTAATGAGCTTTCTGGACTATTGTGCTGGGCTCCACTGAGGGTAGAGTTGGCATGATGACAGAAACAAAGACACATAGATTGTTGGCCACACCTGAAGGAGCTTACAACATTGTAGGCTATAATTAACACACGTGAAACAAAGCAAGGAGGCATGTTGTTTCATGCTAACTTATGAGTCAGGAAAAGAAATAGAAAGAGATTCCAAAGAAGGTTGACATTCATTCATTTGCTCACTCAACAAATGTTTACTGATTTTTAGTTGTGTGTGAAACATTGTGTTAAGCCTGGAGATGCCAAGATGAATACAATTAGTCTCTGTCACTGAGGAGCTGCCAGTGTGTTGAGATTACACGTATGACTTACGGCAGTGATGCGAGGAATGGGAAGAAGCACGCACATGATTCTCTGAGAAGTCAGGAAGGCTGCAGAGAGGAACTGGCTTTTGATCCAAGTGTTAAATCATG
Source organism: Zalophus californianus (assembly GCF_009762305.2). Classification (NCBI taxonomy): domain Eukaryota; kingdom Metazoa; phylum Chordata; class Mammalia; order Carnivora; family Otariidae; genus Zalophus; species Zalophus californianus. The sequence continues at coordinate 47,427,809 of NC_045605.1, forward strand.
GAGAGCACTTTGCACTAATCTCAAGAAAAAGTAGGGGCTTTTGTTTTGTTTTCTGTTTGTTTTTATCCATGCCTCTATTTCCCGTTGTGCTGGTTAATGACTGGTATTCTTAGCAATGGATGTTAATACAGTGCTGAGGACTATGAAGAGATCAGAGGTATTTTGCTACAAGTGTCACATTTTATAGAATTTCATATAAGGGTTTAAGGGTAGAAGTTTACCACCTGCTACTTCCACAGATTGTGATCTAATATTCTTTTCCTCCGATCTTCTAACATTACTTGGACTTTAATATATGTTATATTTTGGTGTTATTTAGTTATCAGTTATACTTTTATAGATTTACCTTTCTAATGTATTGGGGTTTTTGAGAGCAGGAATTACATTTTATGCTTTTTTTCAAGAGATGAAGTAGAAAGGAACAAATGTTTATTTTATGCTTCCTTGTAACATACATGGCCATGCATGTTTGTTGTATGTAAACGTATACTATGTTACAAGAACAGTGCTGGGTGCTTGATGTGATATTTTATTTAATCTATTTAATAGTCCTTGAAGTATGTTGTGTTAATGGGTTTCACAGATGTGTAAACTAAGGTACAAGAAAGACTAATTATATTGCCCAAGGTCATATATCTAAATTTTAAATGCCTGAGATGTGATTCAGACCTAGGTTATTTGTACCCCCTCCTCTTTTCTACCACTTCACAAAATGTTAGTTTTAAAATATAAAGAATATATTTTTATAAAAGACAACAAACTGATTAGCACTCTTTAAGACCTTTGTCTCGGGCACCTGGGTGGCTCAGTTGGTCAGGCGACTTCCTTTGGCTCGGGTCATGATCCTGGAGTCCCGGGATCGAGTCCCCCGTCGGGCTCCCTGCTCAGCGGGGAGTCTGCTTCTCTCTCTGACCTTCTTCCCTCTCATGTTCTCTGTCTCTCATTCTCTCTCTCTCAAATAAATAAAATCTTTAAAAAAAAAGACCTTTGTCTCATTCATTAGTTAATTCACAAAATATCCTGTTATGTGCCAGTAGTTTTGGATTCTAAAAAGAAAAAAACATTCATTGCTTTCATGGAAATTACTGATTAGTAGCAATAAGATACCTTGGAGACAATTGGGTACTTTCTTAATTCATCTCTTTCAATAAGCTGAAGATTCTATTAAGGTCCACAGTGTCTTATTTTAACAAATTATAGTCAGTCATCTCTCTAGACCCCCAATTTCTTTTAGGCCAGAGGCCCTCTTATTAGAAGCTGACTTCTTCCTTTTTGCAAATAGTAGCAATATTTTTTTTCCTGGGCAAACATAACTTCACTGCTATTTCTAAACTTTGCCCTTAGGGATATATACATTTTTAAAAATTTCTTTAAGCTACTGGTTTCAAATATTGGGGGAATAATAGCATGATTTACTGGTGCAAACTTTAGATTTGAAATAATGATGTCAGTGAGCTACAGTTTCAAACAATGGATCAAAGGTCTTGGTTCTTCCGTTACGACAAAGTGAAATGTGAAAGAACAGTGTCCATCTTAGAGTGTGATTAATTCATGTTGAGATGCTAAGGAGTATCATTCAGAGGTAGATGAGGAGGCACAGCAAAGCAGAAGAAATTTTTGTGATGGAGTCTGGGTGAAATCTGAAGAGTATAGCAAATACATACTAATTTGGTGTGACAACACACTTACAAAAAGATTTTAAACTTTTTTTTAAAGATTTTATTTATTCATTGGAGACACAGAGATAGAGAGTATAAGCAGGGAGAGAGGCAGAGGGAGAGGGAGAAGCAGGCTTCCCACTAAGTCAGGAGCCCAGTGTGGGGCTCGATGTGGGGCTCAATCCCAGGACCCTGTGATCATGACCTGAGCCAAAGGCAGACACTTAACCATCTGAGCCACCCAGGAGCCCCAGATTTTAAACTTTTGCTTACATTTCCTTTGTAGCTTCCTGAAAGCTGTGGTATACTATATGTTAGAGACGTAGTAAGAATCACTTTCCTTTTCCAGAGGTTTCTCCTCTGTCTTAAATACTTAGTAGTTTTCCATCTCAAAAGAAAAATATTCTTATATTTAAATTGCTCCTTGAGGACTCACTAATGCCAAACAGTATTTTGCATAATCTTGTATTGTCTTGAGCCTACCTATTTACTTCCTCAGGAAACTTGTTTAATCAGTTAACTTATTTCATGTTTCTTTAACCTCTCCTTTTCTAATAATCTTCCTATTAAAAAATTTTCTATTTTGACTTTGCTTCTAGTCTCTTATCTCCCTTGCTCTGCTCCAATTTACAGCTCACCTCACTGTAACCTGTCTGTGTCTCTAACATTTTGCCTAGAAACTTGTTTTTATTAAAGTTCTAGTGGCTGCATAGTTGCCAAATCTCATCTGACTTTGACCTTCGTATAGCATTTGAATTTTTTGACACTTCTCCCCTATAGAAATTCTCTCTTCTCTTGACAACCCATATTTTGTTTCTCCTATTTTCCCTATGATTACTCTTTTTCAGTCTCTTTCTCAGATTAATTTTCCTCTACATTTTCTTTATCTAGGAAGAGCAGCAGAAAGATTAGTGTGGAGAAGGGGCAGAAGGAAGCTGAGAGGAGAGAGCGGTAAGAAGTGGGGAAGCCTTGGATGTTAGGGACGTTGGTCTCCATCCAGAGAGCAGCAGAAAGCCTTCGAAGGGTTCAAAACAGAGGTATAATGTGACTTGATTTACATTAGGTATAGACAGGCAAGCACGGAAGTGGGGTGACTACGAGAAATGATAGGCTTAGGTAAAGGAGGGAAGTAGCTGGACTAGGCTAGTAGCAGTAAAAATGAAAATAAGTGAATATATACTCACAGTATATTTAGGACATAGGTGATGGGTTGTATGTGAAAGGTAAGGGAGAGGTAGCTTATAGCTTAAATAACATGATAGATCACAGGACCACCTGCTGAGCAAGGAGGATGTTTGGGGTACATTAATGGGAAGGAAGTTAGTGAAGCTGATTGTTGGAGGGTGCCTCACCTGGTCTCCTCATAGCCCTCTTTCTTCTGTAGTGATGAAACTCAACTGTCATGGTTTTGTAATAGCTTTCCCTATGCAGAAGCGCCATGACCTTTTCACAGCCCTCATTCTCCTTGACATTGTTGTATGTATTTCACAGGATGAAATATGTGACAGCTCTTTAAATATTGAGAAGACTATTATTTGGAAGAAAGATTAGAATGACTTTGGCCTTAGAGAGGAAAATGAGAACCTATGGAAAGACAGATTTTAGCTGAGCATAAATAAAGAATCTTATAATTAATTAGGGAACGTGTCAGGAGAATAGTAGCAAGGTCCATGTGATCAGAAATGTTTGTGCAACACTCTGTGACCATTTGATAGAGATTATTATAGAAGATTTACACATTGGATGAGGGAGGATCCAGGAAGGCATGACCCGGTGATCAGTAGGCTCTGTCCTAACTCTGAGGTTCTGTAGTTTGGTGAAATTTCCATGTTCTTCTTCCTTCCATTGTGACAAATACAGGAAGTTCTGAATAACTACGGCCTGAAGAATCTCTCCTGGGTGCTGACTACTTATTCATTCAGAATTTTGTCATTTCTTTGAGTGCATGCATGAGAGCACAATTTATTCAGAACAGTCACTCAGCAGTAAGACACTGAGAATGCATTAATGAAGCTACAGTAATTGAGGATTTTACCCAAGTGTAACTCCCGGCCCTTACTCATGCATAATTCTTCTTCAGTATGGATTGTGCCTTTCCTAGCTAGCATGGAGTGGCTGCCTTGGAAGAGCTGCATGTTTTAATTATGTGAAAAGATGTTTCTTGTTTTGACGATCCAAACAAGGGAATTGTTTGCCTCTGGAAATACAGATGAGTTTTGAATCCAGGATGCCTTGGGAAGTAGGGGGAAGATGATATCCCCCCTCTTCAGGTATTTTACTAACTATACAGCTACATTGTCCCAAGGCTGTCTGCATTGTAAGTGATGAAGAAAGCATTTCATTTTTTAAAACTATTCACATTAAATTATTCACTTTAAAATAACATCTCTGTCAATAAACAAAGTAAGGAATGCATTCAACATCAAACTGAAACTTTTCATGAAACAAAATGGTCAAATTCCCACAATCTCTGGAAAGTGGCTAGAGTTTCATAGATGAGAGTGCATTGCTGCTTCCAACTTGCCATGCTAAAAATAGGGCAGGGAGTGTGAGTTTCTCTGAAGACAGTTTTATTCTTAGTCACTCTGAGATTGTTCAAAGTGTCATGATTGCTACTAATTTTTACTCGCAGATACATTATCAATTTTTGAAAGTAGGACCCATGGCTGTCATGTTTGTCATTGTATCCTGTACATCTGACAAGGTGTCTGGCATGTAGTAGGCACTCAGTAAATCTTTGTGGAAAGAAGAAAGGCAGGCAGAAGAGGTCTGGGATATGATCTCATATCAAGAAAGCAAACATAGGGTGGATACCCAAATCTTGTCCATGATGGAAAATGGACATCACATTCACAAGCAGGAACAGGTACCAGTCTTGCATAACAGATATCACGTCCAAGTGTAAGACTCAAATTCCATGACCAAATTCTCTGTTTACATCAGTAGCAGTTAACATGGGGGCAGGAACATGAAGCTGAGACCTCATGAATAAGCCTCTCTCATTGTTTTAAACGCCTAACTAGCCCTCTGAGTCAATCAACTGACACAACCATGGAAACTCCAGGAACTGTTCTATGTAGATGGTTGGAGAGATTTTTAAATAAAGTAGACAATTTAGCTACTGCTGTCATAGAGCTGAATCTTCTCAATGAGAGAAATCTTCCATGAAAATATGATTGAAAGAAATATGTGATATCTGTCAAAGTGAGTGGTAATTCACAATAGAAGGATCACTGTGGGGTGTAGAGGCAGTCCAGCATTCACTGGTGGGCAGTATTTTTACTGGCTTTAGATAAATGATCTGGACTTGCCTCAGTGATGAGGAATAGGAAAGCATTTTAGGCAGGAGTTAGATATGGTGGAGAGAATGCTTAAATCATGCTGAGGGTCCCTGTGACCAAATTTCAAGAAGTCTCACATTAGAATTTCCCTTGAGTACAAATAATTCAATTTCTGAACAAAGATTTAGACTCACTGGGGAAGGGTTTGCTGTCGATAAAAAGACTGGGATTTTCAATGGACATGTTTGCCCTTGTTAAGCATAATCCTGAGCTGTGAGTCTAGCTGCTACCAAGAGTATATGATCGGTAGTGTTGGTATCATCAGCTGCTCCTTCACTAAGCTTTACCTGTGTTAACTTATTTAATTATCCAAGCATAACAGGGGTAAGTACTAAGATCATTCCAGTCTTAAAATGAGGAAATGGGGGTGCCTGGGTGGCTCAGATGGTTAAGCATCTGCCTTAGGCTCGGGTCATCATTCCAGGGTCCTGGGATTGAGCCCCCCATCAGGCTCCTGGCTCAGCGGGGAGCCTGTTTCTCCCTCTCCCTCTGCTTCCCACCCTGCTCATGCTCTCTCTCTCTCTGTGTATCTCTTTGTCTCAAATGAATAAATAAAATCTTTTTTAAAAAAATGAGGAAACAGAGACTCAGAGAGGTAGAAAAGGGAAGGGAAGGAATTTGTCCATGATCACAGAACTAGAGGCACCTACTTAGAACACAGGGTTTACATGCAGGAGTGATAAGACATTGGAAGAAAGGCAGTGATTTGATGCCAAAGGCTAGATGAAGAAGTTTTTCCTACAGTTAATGGGTGGTTGTGGAAGGCATTTCTGTCCTTAATGTCATGTGGGAACTAGGCTACAACCCAATTGTCCTCATCCTATCAACACATAAGCAATGGTTGGGCTAATCCCCAGTACTACGAGTCTGCAGCAAACTAGGTCATCAGGATTTCCTCAGCCTCTGTGGTTGTTGGGACCAACTGAAAGCCTCCAGAGCTGACACACTACATTTCAGTTTTTCTCTCACTAACTTTTTAAGGCATCTTAAAATGAAAGAGATCATCTAACTCCCACTTAGATCAAATTCTCCATTAGTATTCAGCAAGCTTGCTTTACTTCTCTGCTAAAAATCCACAGGTGACCAAATTCTAAGGTGGCTTACATTGGGATTTCCCTTCAGTATAAATGATTCAACTTTTGAACAAAAATTTAGGTAAATTAGGGGATGGTTTGCCATGTGAGGAAAGGAGACTGGAGATTTTCAGTGGACTTGTTTACCCTTGGTAAACTTAAGGACTATTGCTAATGTCAGGGGGCAGAAGAAATCCTTACACTGCTGGTCTGATTTTCTATAATCCCTAAGACCTAGCACAGTTCTTGATGCATGGTATTTCTTTTTAAAGATGTAAGTAAATATTTCTTTAATAAATGAGAGAGAATATAAATTGGATTTAATGATTTGTATCTAATTTTAAAATGTCTGATTTGAGAGAAATGTATGTACTGGAACATGTTTGAGTAAGACAAGTAAGAAATTGTCCTGCTCCTTCCTCACAAGTCTTACTGTCACTTAGGAAGAATGGGGCAGTCTACCAATTTTTCAATGAGTAATATTGTTGTTAAACTGCCTTTTTTTTTTTTTTTTACTTTATATTATCTCTTTAGTGTGAGAGACCCAGATGTTCTTTGGCCTATTCTTGCCTTTAAAATCACAATGGTGTCTTTCTGTAACCTCCAGAAACAGGGGTCCATTAAGGGAGCAAGTAGGTTCTTCAAAGTTCTTTAAAAACACAGGCTTTTAGGAAACTTAAATTCAGAACCCTGTTGCTGCATTTATGCTGTGATATAAGGTGAGTAAAGTGCTACTATGGACCTCAAATTCTTCATCTGTAAAACTGAAGATAATAATACCTTCTTGGGGTTCTTAAAATTAGTGAGGAAATTGTGTAAAGCACCTGGCACATAGTAGGTGCAAAGTAAATCTCATTTCGCTTCTTTTGTGAAGTGAATAGTTTGTACAATTAAACAGTAAGTATAGCTTTGCTAAATTTGGTCTGTGTGGAGGTTCTAGCACTGTTACTATGACAACTCACTTTTTTTTTCTGGAAAGACATTTTCTCTAGGACTGGTAATTTTAAAAATTAAATTGCCCTGTAAAGTTACCAAATATCTGCTAAACACTTGTACTCCATCCCTATTAACCATTTTCTTAGAGTACTTTTAGTTTATTTTACTGTAAGATAGGAGTTGCTCTTTTTTTCAGTAAACATACCTGGATACCATAAAACATGCTCTATTCTCTTTATTTTAAAATATTTTAAAAATATACTAACTTTTACAGAACCATTCTAATCAAGGATTCCTTTTCAGACATCTGAAATCCTAGAAGATCAGGACTATTTGTTGTTCTCAGAATTAAGGATGACAAACACATAGCACAAATTCTGGGACTTTCCACAACTCTGCTGCTGGCACTCTCCTAATATTCCAATTTTTCCTTCAGAATCCTCTGAACATAGCAGTACAGAAGGCAACTACCCATAAGTTGGTGTTAATGCCTAAGTTCACATATATTAACCCTTCATGGACTAAACCATGAGTGAGGGCAGATGCTTATCAGAGTTTCTTGATATTCCGTCTGAAATTTTATCATTTGATATACATTCCTTGGGTTAACAATGCCTTCCTCCAAGGATCTCTTTGAAATGTTTTTACCCATGGAATTTGTAACACATTGATCCTATGAGATGAGTTGCAGTTTATTGGCGTTGATTGAATGGAGAAAGATTGGAGCCAGGGATGATATGTAAGAGAAAGCAGCTATAGGTTTACTGCACTCTGGCTCACCCTTGAACCAAAAGATGAAATCTAGACCTAGTATTTGTATTTTAACTGAAAAAATTAAAGTTGGGCTATCAAGACTGTTAATTTGGTGTCTCCCAAACTTAAATCATTTGCTTACCACCTTCTTGATTTTTGCCATATTCATTTATCATCTGAACTATTATATAATTAATATTTTTCTTTATTGTGGTTCAATTTTACTTAAAGTTTAAACACAAAACTTTACTTCTCTATTATGATAAACATCTACATAACTGAAAATCATAGAATGTGACTATCAGTATAAACACTTCAAAATTTAGACTATGCCGTTAAATTCTAGTTAGAAACCATGTCTGTTAATAACTCTAAGAAGCTTAGTTTTCTCTTTGTGAAGTAAAACCTATCTGTATATTTTTTATTGGTCAGATCAAAAAAGTCCAGTTTTTGAGAGATCAATACTTCCCCCAAAGTCTGGAAGACAGAACTTTTAAGAAAAAAAAATTTAATTCTCTATTTCCTTTGCAGAAATGTTTTTTTACAAAGAGAAAACTAACTTCTTAGAGCCATTAAGGCTTACATCATAATATATACATTAGGGAAATTTACAAGCACAAAATGAGACTTTTTTCATGATAAAATCAGAAAAATTAGGATCAGCCCTAAAATTAAAAAAGCAGTAGATATCACCAACAAGTTGGTTCTGTGAGTTTATATCTTATGACTTTAAGACCATGGCCATAATAGATAGAATATATATCCATGTCTCTATATCTCTATTTATGTACCTATTTAATTAAATAGACATAGAACTGCCCAAAAGATTTATAAACATCTTTCTGTGAGCCAGATATGGAACAGAAACATACAGCTACCTCTGGAGACTAAAGCTGTAAACCTCCTGGGCTCCAAGTTGGGCAGGAATGTGATTTCATTGAGTTAATAGGAACCAAGAAAACCACATGTGGCAAGGGACTAGAGCAGGCCCACTGTATTACATGCTGTATATTCATAGAATATTATACACCATTGAAAATTATCTACAAATACAATACACAGGGAGCTCTCAAACATAATATTCTGTGAAAGACAAACACAGAAGAGAATACACTATATGGATTTTCTATTTTAGAAAAATAGGTAACTAATCCATGTCGTTAGAAGTCAGTATCACAATTACTCTTGAGGGGAAGTGACTGGAAAGCAGCATAAGGGGGAATTCTGGGGTGCAGATAATATCTGTTTATTGCTCTGGGTGCTGGTTGCATGATATGTTCTGTTTTTGAATATTCACCTACTTTCACAGTATTATTTACATTTTTCTATCTGTAGAATTTAAAAATACACTGTCAATTGTTTAGAGTACAAAATTTCACTGAAAATTGTAAAATAAAAATAATTTTACATGCAGATTTGTCATAGTGTAACTACAGGATATCAGAATAAAACCACCTGAGAGATAAGGATCAGTACCCACATAGGAACCATTATTAGATGGGTAGTGGGTTTCTATCAATTATAATAGATGTCCCAAAGTCAATGATATAACATCTTCAAAGTACTGAGGGAAAAATAACTGTCATTTTTAGAAATAGATATCTAGCTTAGCCATCATTCAAGATTGGAGGTGAAACACCTACACTGTTGGTGGGAATGCAAGCTGGTGTAGCCACTCTGGAAAACAGTCTGGAGATTCTTCAAAAAGTTGAAAATAGAGCTACCCTAAAACCCAGCAATTGCACTACTGGGTATTTACCCCAAAGATACATATGTAGGGATCCAAAGGGGTACATGCACCGCAAGGTTTATGGCAGCAATGTCCACAATAGCCAAACTATGGAAAGAGCCAAGATGTCCATCAACAGATGAATGGATAAAGAAGAAGTGGTATATATATATATATATATATATACATACACAATGGAATATTATGCAGCCATCAGAAGGAATGAAATCTTGCCATTTGCAATGACGTGGATGGAACTGGAGGGTGTTATGCTGAGCAAAATAAGTCAATCAGAGAAAGGCAAGTATCATATGATCTCACTGATATGAGGGATTCTTAATCTCAGGAAACAAACTGAGTGTTGCTGGAGTGGTGGGGGGTGGCAGGGATGGGGTGGCTGGGGATAGACATTGGGGAGGGTATGTGCTATGGTGAGTGCTGTCAATTGTGTAGGACTGTTGAATCACAGACCTGTACCTTTGAAACAAATAATATGTTATATGTTAAAACAAAGAAGATAGTAGGAAGGGAAAAATGAAGGGGGGGAATCAGAGGGGGAGATGAACCATGAGAGACTATGGACTCTGAGAAACAAACTGAGGGTTCTAGAGGGGAGGGTGGTGGGGGGATGGGTTAGCCTGGTGATGGGTATTAAAGAGGGCAAGTATTGAATGGAGCACTGGGTGTTATACGCAAATAATGAATCATGGAACACTACATCAAAAACTAATGATGTAATGTATGGTGATTAACATAACATAATAAAATAAAATTTAAAAAAGAAAAAAAAGATTGGGGGTAAAAAAAAAAAAACCAACCAACAACACTCAGACATTTTCCAATATCTCAAGTTTACCACCTACAGATTTTGGCTGAAAGGATGCACTGGAGTAAAAATTGAAGTAAATTCACATTAAACACACATACAAAATCATTAAATTATTTGTAATTAAATATTAACTATACTATATAACTTTTTAGATATTAACAAAAAATGGAACTAACATTGACACCAAAAAATGTTGGGAGGTAGGAAAAGTTCAGGATAGTTAAAATCCTATGATTCTTATATTTTTAAGAAATGATACAGATACTAAATAATTTTAGTTTTTTGTTGAATACACAATTTAAAGTTCAAGAAATTGATGACCCAGCAGTTTCTTACCTAGGTGTATACCCTGGGGAAAAGTCCTATATCTTCACAAGAAGACATATGAAATACTTTATGACAGTAAAAAGCTGAAAAGAACTCATAGTTCCATCAATAGGGGAAATATAAATAAATTATGTTATATATATATATGATGGAGTACTATAACACAGTTAAAATGAAAGGACCAGATCTATCAAAATATACCGGTATTTCTAAAATGTTGAATAAAATAGTGACTTATCAAAGTACATATGGTATAATCACATCTATACAAACATTTTAAAGCCACTGAAAAAATAGTATATATGTGTGGATGTACATTTATTAAAAAATTTAGAGACATGGATTGAATACATATTTATGATAGAAATTGCTTCTGGAGAGGTGAAGCCAACTATTTATAATGTATTTTTAAAAATAATTAGATGAAATAGGGGCACCTGGGTGGCTCAGTTGGTTAAGCATCCAACTCTTGATTTCAGCTCAAGTCATGATCTCAAGGTTGTGAGAGACCCCTGTGTTGAACTCTGCTCTGGGCATGGAGCCTGCTTAAGATTCTCTCTCTCCCTCTCCCTCTCCCCCTCTCCCCTCCCCAAAAGAATAAAATAAAATAATAATTAAAATAAAATAAAATAATTAGATGAAACAATGTCAAAATATTGATATTTTATTTTAAATATTGATATTTTAAAATTATAGGTGGTAGGTACTTGATATGGTCTTTATCCTTTGCATTTTTCTCTATTTTTTCATAATTAAAAGAATTAAATAAATTTTTACTTGAAAATTGATATTATTTAATACTTCAAACATCAAAACAATCCTATTGATACTGGGAAATTATGTAGCATTGTAAAAAATGATAGAGACTTCTGGGAATGAGAGGCTGCTTGATGAGAGTTGAAACGAATAGGTCACAACCAGAAGCATCTAATTTTTGACAGAGAAGTACTTCCCCCAATGTTCTGAAAGACTGCTTTTTCTTAGGAAAGAAATTTTCTGTTTCCTTTTTGGAAAACAATAATTTATGGCTTTTCAATTTAAATCTTTTCCCTTAGACATTTTTAAACATTTTCTTCAACTAATTGCTCTGACTCTTCTTCCTCTTCATTAATTTCTTTTCCCTGCTATGTCAAAAGATAGCCAGCAGGGGCGCCTGGGTGGCTCAGTCGTTAAGCGTCTGCCTTCGGCTCAGGTCGTGATCCCAGGATACTGGAATCGAGCCCCCTATCGGGCTCCCCGCTCAGCGGGAAGCCTGCTTCTCCCTCTCCCACTCCTCCTGCTTGTGCTCTCTCTCTCTCGCTGTGTCTCTCTCTCTCAAATAAATAAATAAAATCTTAAAAAAAAAAAAAGTAACCAGCAATCAAGTATTTTGAGTGAACGAAAACACAGGGCTGTGGAAATACTGTTTCTAGCAGAGACCAGTAAGCCTGTAAGATTCAGATCCTCACCATATGCTACTATGAGGCAGGGAGAGGTATGAATTTCAAGTTCTTGTTTTCGTACTCTTCTAGAAACGAGGATATTTCAAAAAAAGAGGATTTTTAAGTACGTTTTATTTATTTATTTTTATTTGACAGAGACACAGCGAGGGAGGGAACACAAGCAGGGGGAATGGGAGATGGAGAAGCAGGCTTCCTGCTGAGCAAGGACCCCGATGCGGGGCTTGATCCCAGGATCCTGGGATCCTGACCTGAGCCGAAGGCAGACGCTTAACGACTGAGCCACCCAGGCACCCCTTAAGTAGGTTTTAAATGAGATATTTGATATATATTTGTTTTTGTATTGTGTGTTACTGGTCTGTGATAGTTATATGAAAGAACTACCTTTTTTTAAACAAAATATCAATGCTTTATATATGTCATTTAATTTAATAGATATATATTTTGGATATAAATCCCTTATCAGAGTTTTGCTTTACAAATATTTTTTCTGATTCTGTGGGATTTCTTTTCTCTTTCTTGATGGTGTCCTTGCAGGACAGAAGGTTTTTAATTGTGATATCCAATTTGCTTATGTTTTTCTTTTGTTGCTTGAGCTTTGGTGTTAAATCTAAGAAAACACTTCCTAATCTGTTCAAGGAGATTTACTTCTGTTTTTTTGTTTTTAATGAGTTTTGTAGTTAACAGCTTTTACATTTAAGTCTATTTTGAATTAATTTTTGTGTTGCTGTGAGGTAGGTAAGCAAAATCATTTTTACATCTGGTATCTAGTCCCAGTACCATTTTTTGAAAAAAAACTTTCTTTCCCTATGAAATTGTCTTGGCAAACTTACTGAAAATCAATTGACCATAAATGAAAGAGTTTATTTGTGACCTTCCAATTCTACTTTATTGATTTCTATGTCTCTCCTAACTAGTGCCACACTGTCTTGCTTAATGTAGCTTTGTAGTAAGTTTTGAAATTAGGAAATGTGAAATCTACAATTGTGGTCTGATTTTTTTTTCAAAATTGTTTGACCTTTCTGGGTCTTTTGCATGCCTAAAATATATACATTTTAGGATCAGTTTGTAAATTTTTTTTAAAAGAAAAAATAAGGCAACTGGAATTTTCAAAGAGATTACATTGAATTTATATATCAGTTTGGGGAGTATTATCATCTTAACAGTATTAAGAGAGTTCCAATTCATGAATATTAATGACTTTCCATTTATTTGGGTCTTCTTTCATTTCTTACAGAGTTGTGTAGTTTCAGTATATGAGACTTGTGCTTCTTTGGTTTTATTACTGATTTTAGGGGAAACATATTTGTTCTTTTACCATTAAGTGTGATATTAGCTATGGGTGCTCAGTAAGTTTGTTTGTTTATTTATTTATTCACTAAATTTATTTCTTGCTCACATCATGGTTCAGTAGAGCTTACTGAAGTGAAATAGATTGGGGGTTTCTGATCCAGCTAGTCATTTAGTAATCCAGGCTCTTCCTCTCCTAGTTGTTCACAGTTCTGACTGCTGGGAAAACAGCAAGATGTTGCATGGCAGATTTTGAAGGGCAAGGCCTAGAAGACTGATGCATTCTTCCTTCTTTCATCACAGAATTCGATAACATAGCCAGACCTAATTTTAAGCAGGATTAGTACTAGTCTGTAGCAGACAGGGAGACCAACCATTCTGGTTTACCCAGAACTGAGGGGTTTTCTGAGATGTGGAACTTTTAAGGTTAAACCTGGGACACTTATGGACAAATCTGTACATTGGTTATACTAGTGGCCCTGTTGGGATTGGAAACCATAGCTGACATAAAGACCATATATATAGTAAAATTCTGCCTTGTACCAAAAAGAGAAAAATAGAAAGGAAAGCATTCATTCAAAAATAAAGTTAGAGGGGATGCCTGGGTGGCTCAGTTGGTTAAGCATCTGCCTTCGGCTCAGGTCATGATCCTGGGCTTAGGTCCTGCATCAGGCTCCTTGCTCAGTGGGGAGCCTGCTTCTCCCTCTGCCTGCCGCTCCCCTGCTTGTGCTCTCTCTCTTTCTGACAAATAAACAAAATAAAATCTTTGAAAAAAAATAAGTTAGAACAAGGTTACAAGCATGGACTTTGGAACAATAAGTTTTGTTTGAATCTGGGGTTCAAACCTTGGCTCTATTATTTATTTCTATGAACTGATGATTATTTAACTTCTTTATGCTTTAATTTTCTCACCTTTAAAATCATAGGGTTTTTTTTTTTTGGGTGTTGAGTGAATTAAAAAAAACCCAAATAATCCAGTTAAGAAATGGGCAGAAGACATGGGTAGACATTTTTCCAAAGAAGACATACAGATGGCTACCAGACACATAAAAAGACGCTCAACATCACTCATCATCAGGGATATACAAATCAAAACCACGATGAGGTACCAGCTTACACCTGTCAGAATAGCTAAAATTAACACACAAAACAACAGATGTTGGTGATGATGCAAAGAAATGGGAACCCTCTTAACACTGTTAGTGGGAATGCAAACTGATGTAGCCACTTTGGAAAAAAGTATGGAGGTTCCTCAAAAACTTAAAAATAGAACTACCTTATGTCCTGCAATTGCACTACTAGGTATTTACTGCAATACTACTAGGTATTTACTCAAAGGATACAAAAATACTGATTGGAGGGACATATGCACCCCAATGTTTATAGCAGTATTATTAACAATAGCCAAGTTATGGGGAAAGCCCAAACCAGTCCATCAACTGATGGATGGATAAAGAAGATGTGATATATATACAGAATGGACTATTACTCAGCCATAAAAAAGGAATGAAATCTTGACATTTGCAATGATGTGGATGGAACTAGAGTATATTATGCTAAATGAAATAAGTCAGAGAAAGACAAATACCATATGATTTCACTCATGTGGAATTTAAGAAACAAAGCAAATGAACATAGAGTTTAAAAGAGAGAGAGAGACAGGCAAAACTTAAAAGACTCTTAACTATGGAGAACAAGCTGAGGGTTGCTGGAAGGGAGGTGGGTGGAGGAATGCGCTAAATGGGTGATGGGTAATAAGGCGGATACTTGTCATGAGCACTGAGTAATGTATAAAATTTTTGAATCATTATATTGTACACCTAAAACTACTATAACACTGTAAGTTAACTATAGTGGAATTAAAAATAAAATCTTCAAAACAAAGAAACAAGTAAAAATGATCTGTGTCCCTCCCACCTGCAAAACACCTTTTTCTTCAAACCAAAAGCCTCAACTCTGATCCCAACAAAGCATCAGGCTCAAGCTTAAAGTTTAGGATCTCATCATCTAAATCAGGTGTAATTACAGTTAAGACTTTACAGAATTTGAAGACCTGAGAACTAAGTGCAGAAGTCATGTGTCTCCCATATACCCAACATAAAATGGTGAGACAGAGATAGGAGTACTACAATAGAAGCTCACATTAAAAAGGCTGGGGGTGGGGAGACACATGATATTCACCAACTTCTAATAATTCTGAAGTCTAGTTCAGCACATGTCACTAACTGTTGGGGCAAAAAATGTATATTGATTAGAGACCAGTTGTATTTGGGAGGAGTTTTCTTTGATTCTCAATTATCTGGGTTCCAGGCTCTGTCATCTTTTTTTCCATTAAAAATGGTTTATGTTCACTATAAGAATTTGGAGATTCAAAAGTCTTTTTTCTTTGAACTGTTTGTGTCCCTTTCAGTATAATCTCTTAAAAATTCTTTTAAAAACTTTGTTGCCTTCCTGTCTGTCAGATTATAGGCAAACTTTATGAGATTGAGCCACAAATCTCTGAAATCCGCCCCTTCCTACTTTGGGCTGAGAGTCTGAATGCTGTCGTCCTCAAATTTTTCTGAGGTTTAATAATTTTGATCTAATTTTTTTAAAAAAAATTTTAAACTAAAAAAGACTGAGTTATATTTTACTGGAAAGTTGTATACCTTTCCTCTCCAACTTTCACCCTTATAAACTTCTAGGAAAAGTGTAGTAACAGTTATAGAAAACAAATAAGTAACCTTTCCTGGCACCTGCAAATGCATTGGACAGGGTTTTCAGTCCACTAGACCAACCGTGTGATTTCTTCTGACTTCTCACCACTCAAATTTGACTCACCAACTTTTGCCAGATATCACTGAGCTTCTTTATAAATAAGCAAAATCAAGAGAAAGGGCTATTATTCCTTGGATTCTTGATTTTATATGCTTTTGCTCTGTTTGCAGTTAATTTGCTCACTAATAATGTAGTGTACCCTAATAATATCATGCAAACAACATTTTGATTTTTTTATCTGTCTAAGGCTTGTATTTTTTTTTTTAATCTTTTGAACCCCTTTATCCATTTCTTCCACCCTCAGCCCTCTGGAAACCACCAATCTCTTCTCTGAATCTATGTTTTTTGTTTATTTAAGATTCCACATATAAGAGAGATCATACAGTATTTTTCTTTTTCTGTCTGACTTATTTGACTTAGCATAATACACACACATACACACACACAGAGAAATATTATTCAGTAATAAAAGAGAATTAAATCTTGCCATTTGCAACAATGTGCATGGATATGCATATATATACATATGCAGATATATTATGCAAATATGTATTTATATATATAAATATATATATAAAACACTTCTTTATCCATTTATCCATCATTGGACACTTGGGTTGTTTCTGTATCTTGGCTATTGTAAATAATGCTGCAATGAACATGAGTGAGGGTGCATATCTTTTCAAGTAGGTTTCTGTTTTCTTTGGTAAATACCCAGAAGTGGAATTGCTGGATCACCTGATAGTTTTATTTTTAATTTTTTGAGAATCCTCCATACTGTTTTCTAGTATAATGACTGCAACAATTTATATGCCCACCAACAGTGCACAGTAGTTCCCTTTTCTCCATGTCCTCACCAACACTTGTTAATTCTTGTCTTTCTTTCTTTTTTTTTTTAATTTTCATTCCAGTGTAGTTAACATACTGTGTTATATCAGTTTCAGGTGTACAATATAGTTATTCAAAAATTCTATACCTTATATAAAAAGTGTACTCTTTATCCCCTTCACCTACTTCACCCATCCCCCTACCCACCTCCACTCTGGTAACCATCAGTTTGTTCTCCACAGCTAAGGGTTGGTATTTTGGTTTGTCTCTTTTATTCTTTTTGTTTTGTTTCTTAAATTTCACATGTGAATGAAGTCTTATGACTTATTACACTTAGCATTATACTCTCTAGTTCTATCCATATTGCAAATAGCAAGAATTAATTCTTTTTTATGAATAATAATTTTTATGAATAATATTCCATTGTGTGTATGCATACATATATATATATACACCATATCTTTATCCATTCATCTATAAGTGGACACTTGGGCTGCTTCCATAATTTGGCTATTGTAAATAATGCTTTAGTAAACACAAGGGTACACTAGTTTTCTTAGGTAAAATGTCTGTTCAGATTTTCTCCCTACTTTTTAAACAGGTTGCTATTGAGTTGTAGGAGTTCTTCATATATTTTGGATATTAGTCCTTTATTAGGTAAATGATTTACAGATATTTTTCTACCTTTCAGTAGGTGGCCTTTTCATCTCACTGATGGTTTTCATCACTGTGCAGAAGCTTTTTAGTTTGATTTAATCCCACTTTTTATTTTTGCTTTTGTTGCTTTTGTTTTTGGTGTCAGATTTAAAAAATCATTGCCAAGATATATGTGAATTAGCTTACTGCCTATGTGTTCTTCTTTGAACTTAATGGTTTCAAGTCTTATATTCAAGTCTTTAATCCATTTTGAGTTAATTTTTGTGTTTGGTGTAAGATACTGGTTGATTTTCATTTTTTTGCCTGAGGCTATCTAATTTTCCCAACACAATTTATTGAAGACTGTCCATTCCCCCATTGTGTATTCTTGGCTGCTTTGTTGTAAATTAATCGACCATATATGCATAGGTTTATTTATGGGTTCCTTATTCTGTTTCATTGATCTATATGTTTGTTCTTTAGGGCAGTACCATACTGTTTTTAACTACTATAGCTTTGTAAAAGTTTGAAATCAGGGTGTATGATGCCTCCAGCTTTCTTCTTTCTCAAAATTGTATTGGCCTTCTGGGGTACTTTGTGTTTCCATACAAATTTCAGGCTTATTTCTTCTATTCTCTGCAAAAATGTCATTGGAATTTTGATAAGGATTGAAAAAAATCTATAGATTGCTTTGGGTAGAATGGAAATGTTAACAATATTGACTCTTCCTATCCATGAGCAGGAGATCTTTCCATTTATTTGTATGGTCTTCAGTTTCTTTCAGTAATGTCTTGTAATTTCCACATTTTTGGTTAAGTTTCCTTGTAGGTGTTTTAAACTTTTTGATGCAATTATATATGGATTTGTGTCTTCATTTTTCTTTCTGAGAGTTACTAATGTATAAAAGTGCAACAGATTTTGGTATATTGATTTTCCATGTGCAACTTTACTGAATTCATTTATTAGTTCTAATAGTTTTTTAATGGAGTCTTTAGGCTTTTCTGTATATAATACTTTGTCATCTGCAAATAGTGATAGTTTTACTTTTTCCTTTCCAATTTGGATGCCTTTTATTTTTCTTGCCCAGTTGCTCTGGCTAGGACTTCCACTTCTATGTTGAATAAAAGTGGTGAGAGTGGCATCTATAATTTTCTTTCTTGAGGTGTCCTTGTCTCATTTTGTTATCAGGGTAATGCTAGCTTCATAAAATAAATTTGAAAAAGTTTCCTCTTTTTTTTTTTTGAAGAGTTTGAGAAGGATTAGTATTCTTTGAATGTGCAGTAGAATTTATCTGTGAAGCTGTCTATTTCTGGCCTTTTGTTGGGAGGTTTTAGATGAAAGATTCAGTCTCCTTTCTAATAATTAGTCTTTTCATATTTTTTATTTCATCATGTTCAGTCTTACGTAGTAGGTTGTATGTTTTTAGGAATTTATCTAATTCTTTTAGATTATCCAATTTGTTATAGCAGTGTTTTATGATCCTTTGTGTTGCTGTGGTATCATCTCTTTCATTTCTTCTTTTTTTTCTTTTTTTATTGTTATATTAATCACCATATATTACATCATTAGTTTTTGGTGCAGTGTTCCATGATTCATTGTTTGTTCATAACACCCAGTGCTCCATGCAGAACGTGCCCTCCTCAATACCCATCACCAGGCTAACCCATCCCCCTAACCCCCTCCCCTCTAGAACCCTCAGTTTGTTTTTCAGAGTCCATCATCTCTCATGGTTCGTCTCCCCCTCTGACATACTCCCCTTTTCTTCCTCTCCTGTTATCCTCTTCTTTTTCTTTTTTCTTAAAATATGTTGCGTTATTTGTTTCAGAAGTACAGATCTGTGATTCAACAGTCTTGCACAATTCACAGCGCTCACCGTAGCACATACCCTCCCCAATGTCTATCACCCAGCCACCCCATCCCTCCCACCCCCAACCACTCCAGTAACACTCAGTTTGTTTCCTGAGATTAAGAATTCCTCATATCAGTGAGGTCATGTGATACATGTCTTTCTCTGATTGACTTATTTCACTCAGCATAACACTCTCCAGTTCCATCCACGTCGTTGCAAATGGCAAGCTCTCATTCCTTTTGATGGCTGCATAATATTCCATTGTGTATATATACCACCTCTTCTTTATCCATTCATCTGTCGATGGGCATCTTGGCTCTTTCCACAGTTTGGCTACTGTGGACATTGCTGCTATAAACATTGGGGTGCACGTACCCCTTCAGGTCCCTACATTTGTATCTTTGGGGTAAATACCCAGTAGTGCAATTGCTGGATCGAACGGTAGCTCTAATTTCAACTGTTTGAGGAACCTCCATACTGTTTTCCAGAGGGGTTGCACCAGCTTGCATTCCCACCAACAGTGTAGAAGGGGTCCCCTTTCTCCACATCCCCGCCAACATCTGTCGTTCCCTGACTTGTTAATTTTAGCCATTCTGACTGGTGTGAGGTGGTATCTCATTGAGGTTTTGATTTGGATTTCCCTGATGCCGAGCGATGTTGAGCACTTTTTCATGTGCCTGTTGGCCATTTGGATGTCTTCTTTGGAGAAATGTCTGTTCATGTCTTCTGCCCATTTCTTGATTGGATTATTTGTTCTTTGGGTGTTGAGTTTGATAAGTTCTTTATAGATTTTGGATACTAGCCCTTTAATTGATATGTCATTTGCAAATATTTTCTCCCATTCTGTCGGTTGTCTTTTGGTTTTGTGGACTGTTTCTTTTGCTGTGCAAAAGCTTTTTATCTTGATGAAATCCCAATAGTTCATTTTTGCCCGGGCTTCCCGTGCCTTTGGCGATGTTTCTAGGAAGAAGTTGCTGCGGCTAAGGTCGAAAAGGTTGCTACCTGTGTTCTCCTTTGGGATTTGGATGGACTCCTGTCTCACGTTTAGGTCTTTCAACCATTTGGAGTCTATTTTTGTGTGTGGTGTAAGGAAATGGTCCAGTTTCATTCTTCTGCATGTGGCTGTCCAATTTTCCCAACATCATTTGTTGAAGAGACTGTCTTTTTGCCATTGGACATTCTTTCCTGCTTTGTCAAAAATAAGTTGACCATAGAGTTGAGGGTCCATTTCTGGGCTCTCAATTCTGTTCCATTGATCTATGTGTCTGTTTTTGTGCCAGTACCAAACTGTCTTGATGATGACAGCTTTGTAATAGAGCTAGAAGTCCGGAATTGTGATGCCGCCAGCTTTGCTTTTCTTTTTCAGTATTCCTCTGGCTATTCTGGGTCTCTTCTGGTTCCATACAAATTTTAGGATTATTTGTTCCATTTCTTTGAAAAAAGTGGATGGTATTTTGATGGGGATTGCATTGAATGTGTAGATTGCTCTAGGTAGCATTGACATCTTCACAATGTTGGTTCTCCCAATCCATGAGCATGGAACGTTTTTCCATTTCTTTGTGTCTTCTTCAATTTCTTTCATGAGTATTTTATAGTTTTCTGAGTACAGATCCTTTGCCTCTTTGGTTAGATTTATTCCTAGGTATCTAATGGTTTTGGGTGCAATTGTAAATGGGATAGACTCCTTGATTTGTCTCTCTTCTGTCTTGTTGTTGGTGTATAGGAATGCCACTGATTTCTGTGCATTGATTTTATATCCTGCTACTTGACTGAATTCCTGTATGAGTTCTAGCAGTTTTGGGGTGGAGTCTTTTAGGTTTTCCACATACAGTATCATATCATCTGCAAAGAGTGAGAGTTTGACTTCCTCTTTGCCGATTTGGATGCCTTTGATTTCTTTTTGTTGTCTGATTGCTGTGGCTAGGACTTCTAATACTATGTTGAATAGCAGTGGTGAGAGTGGACATCCCTGCCGCATTCCTGACCTTAGGGGAAAAGCTCTCAGCCTTTCCCCATTGAGAATGATATTCGCTGTAGGTTTTTCATAGATGGCTTTTATGATATTGAGGTATGTACCCTCTATCCCTATACTCTGAAGAGTTCTGATCAAGAAAGGATGCTGTACTTTGTCAAATGCTTTTTCTGCATCTATTGAGAGGATCATATGATTCTTGCTCTTTCTTTTGTTAATGTATTGTACCACGTTGATTGATTTGCGGATGTTGAACCAGCCTTGCAGCCCAGGAATAAATCCCACTTGGTCATGGTGAATAATCCTTTTAATGTACTGTTGGATCCTATTGGCTAGTATTTTGGTGAGAATTTTTGCATCCATGTTCATCAAGGATATTGGTCTGTAATTCTCTTTTTTGATGGGGTCTTTGTCTGGTTTTGGGATCAAGGTAATGCTGGCCTCATAAAATGAGTTTGGAAGTTTCCCTTCCATTTCTATTTTTTGGAACAGTTTCAGGAGAATAGGTATTAATTCTTCTTGAAATGTCTGATAGAATTCCCCTGGGAAGCCATCTGGCCCTGGGCTTTGTTTCTTGGGAGATTTTTGATGACTGTTTCAATTTCCTTAGTGGTTATAGGTCTGTTCAGGTTTTCTATTTCTTCCTGGTTCAATTTTGGTAGTTGATACATCTCTAGGAATGCACCCATTTCTTCCAGGTTATCTAATTTGCTGGCATAGAGTTGCTCATAATATGTTCTTATAATTGTTTGTATTTCTTTGGTGTTGGTTGTGATCTCTCCTCTTTCATTCATGATTTTATTGATTTGGGTCATTTCTCTTTTCTTTTTGATCAGTCTGGCCAGGGGTTTATCAATCTTGTTAATTCTTTCAAAGAACAAGCTCCTAGTTTCGTTGATCTGTTCTACTGTTCTTTTGGTTTCTAGTTCATTGATTTCTGCTCTGATCTTTATGATTTCTCTTCTCCTGCTGGGTTTAGGCTTTATTTGCTGTTCTTTCTCCAGCTTCTTTAGGTGTAGGGTTAGGTTGTGTATTTGAGACCTTTCTTGTTTCTTGAGAAAGGCTTGTATTGCTATATACTTCCTCTCAGGACTGCCTTTGCTGTATCCCAAAGATTTTGAACAGTTGTGTTTTCATTTTCATTGGTTTCCATGAATTTTTTTAATTCTTCTTTAATTTCTTGGTTGACCCATTCATTCTTTAGTAGTATGCTCTTTAGCCTCCATGTATTTGAGTTCTTTCCGACTTTCCTCTTGTGGTTGAGTTCTAGTTTCAAAGCATTGGGGTCTGAAAATATGCAGGGAATGATCCCAATCTTTTGGTACTGATTGAGACCTGATTTGTGACCTAGGATGTGATCAATTCTGGAGAATGTTCCATGGGCACTAGAGAAGAATGTGTATTCCATTGCTTTGGGATGGAATGTTCTGAATATGTCTGTGAAGTCCATTTGGTCCAGTGTGTCATTTAAAGTCTTTATTTCCTTGTTGATCTTTTGCTTAGATGATCTGTCCATTTCAGTCAGGGGGGTGTTAAAGTCCCGCACTATTATTGTATTGTTGTCAATGTGTTTCTTTGCTTTTGTTATTAATTGCCTTATATAATTGGCTGCTCCCATGTTCGGGGCATAGATATTTACAATTGTTAGATCTTCTTGTTGGATAGACCCTTTAAGTAGGATATAGTGTCCTTCCTCATCTCTTATTACAGTCTTTGTTTTAAAATCTAGTTTGTCTGATATAAGGATTGCCACCCCAGCTTTCTTTTGGTGTCCATTAGCATGGTAAATGGTTTTCCACCCCCTCACTTTCAATCTGGGGGTGTCTTTGGGTCTAAAATGAGTCTCTTGCAGACAGCATATGGATGGGTCTTGTTTTTTAATCCAATCTGATAGCCTGTGTCTTTAGATTGGGGTATTTAGCCCATTTACATTCAGGGTAACTATTGAAAGGTATGAATTTAGTGCCATTGTATTACCTGTAAGGTGACTGTTAACTGTCTGTTGTCTGTGTTCTTTTCTGCTCTTTACTGCTTTTAGGTTCTCTCTTTGCTTAGAGGACCCCTCTCAATATTTCTTGGAGGGCTTGTTTCGTGTTTGCAAATTCCTTTAGTTTTTGTTTGTTCTGGAAGCTTTTTATCTCTCCTTCAATTTTCAATGAGAGCCTAGCTGGATATAGTATTCTTGGCTGCATATTTTTCTCGTTTAGTGCTCTGAAGATATCTTGCCAGTCCTTTCTGGCCTGCCAGGTCTCTGTGGATAGGTCTGTTGCCAAACTAATATTTCTACCATTGTAGGGTACATATCTCTTCTCCCGAGCTGCTTTCAGGATTTTCTCTTTGTCTCTGAGACTCGTAAGTTTTACTATTAGATGTCGGGGTGTTGACCTATTTTTATTGATTTTGAGAGGGGTTCTCTGTGCCTCCTGGATTTTGATGCCTGTTTCCTTCCTCACATTAGGGAAGTTCTCTGCTATAATTTGCTCCAATATACCTTCTGCCCCTCTCTCTCTCTCTTCATCTTCTGGGATCCCAATTATTCTAATGTTGTTTCGTCTTATCGTATCACTTATCTCTCGAATTCTGCCCTCGTGATCCTGTAGTTGTTTCTCTCTTTTTTTCTCAGCCTCTTTATTTTCCATCATTTGGTCTTCTATATCGCTGATTCTCTCTTCTGCCTCATTTATCCTAGCATTTAGTGCCCCCATTTTTGATTGCACCTCATCAATAGCCTTTTTGATTTCGATTTGGTTAGATTTTAGTTCTTTTATTTCTCCAGAAAGGGTTTCTCTAATAACTTCCACGCTTTTTTCAAGCCCAGCTAGTATCTTTAAAGTCATGATTCTGAACTCTAGGTCCGACATCGTAATAATGTCCGTATTGAGTAGGTCCCTGGCTGACGGTACTACCTCTTGTTCTTTTTGCTGAGGTGATTTCTTTCGTCTTGTCATTTTGTCCAGAGGAGAATAGATGAATGAGAGAACAAAATGCTAACAGGTTTACAACGTCCCCAGCAAATATACTGTATACAAATCAGAAAAGACCTGAAACCAGGGGAAAAGAAAGGGAAAGAAAGAAAACAGAAAAAGAAAAAGAAAAAAAAAAGAAAAAAAAAAGATAAAAACAAAAACAAAACAATACAAAATAAGCAGAATATGATCAAATATGATCAGGCTAGTGCATAGATCAGTGCCACACACTAGATTTTGGGCGTATTTTGGTCTGTTAGAAAAAAGTGCCTCCTAAAATTTTAAAGGAAGAAAGATATATATGTACAAAATAAGGGTTGATACAATGAAGGGATGGAAGATGACTGTAAAGATGAAAATTATAAAAGATTTTATAAAAGGACTTGGTAAGATAAGTTGTTTGAAAAAAGAAAGAAGATTTAAGAAAAAAAAAAAAAGGAAAAAGGGAGAGAATGTGATCAGGCAGGAGACTAGAACAAAGCCATACACTAGTGATTTAGGGTATATTTTGATCTGTTAGAAGAAACTGTACCCCAAAATTTTAAAGAGAGAACAACTTATATATATATGCCAAAAATAAGGGTAACTACTATGAAGGGATAAAATATGACTCTAAGAATGAAAAATAAAAAATGTTTTTTTTTTTTTTTTAAAAAGGGATTGATAAGATGTTGGTTGAAAAAGGGAAAAATAAAAATAAAAAAAAACAGTCAACAAAAATTAACTTTGATGAAATAATGGATCATGGTAAAAAAAAAAAAAAAGCCATGAATCTATGTGCAGTATTCCCCTAGCGCTGGAGTTCTCCCATTCTCCTTGCTCGATCAACTTGGTCTTGGCTTGCTGGCTGTTTGTGCTGATCTTCTGGGGGAGGGGCCTGTTGCTGTGGTTTCCAAATGTCTTTGCCGGAGGCGGAATTGCCCCGCCCTTGTCGGTCCGGGCTAAGGAAGCTGCTCCGGTTTGCTCTCAGGAGCTTTTGTTCCCTGCAAGCTCTCGGTACAGCTTTGGAGGACCAGGGCAGAAATGGTGGCCTCCCAATCTCCACCCGGAGGAGCTGAGAACTCGGGGCCCCGCTCCTCAGTGTGTCCCCAGAGAAAAGCAGTCACTTCCGTTTCCCCGGTCTCCGGCCGCACTCCGTGCTCACCCGGCCTGTGATCGAGCGTTGCTATCTCTGGCACCTGACCCCACAGCACGGAGTCTCCCAACCCAGCAGATCCCTGCAGTGCGTTCCTGCACCGCTCCTCCCCGGGAAGGAAGGGGAGTCTCCCCGGATCTGCTGCTTGTTGGGTCCCTGCTGGGGGAGCTGTGCCCCGACTGGGCCGCAGATCACAGTTTATGGCAACCCCAAGCTGAGAGCCCGCGACTCTGCTCCGTCTCTGCAGCCGGTTCCCCGCTCTGATACCTGGGAGCTCTGGCGCACTCAGGCACCCCCGGTCTCTCCATGACCCCAAGGGTCCTGAGACCACACTGTCCTGGGAGGATTCCACCCCCCGCTTAGCCACTGCAGCGACGTCCCTCCGCCGAGCCAACTTCTAAAAGGTCCGATTTTGTGCTCCGCGGCTCTATCACTTGCCAGAAGTGGCCGGCGGAGGCCCCTCCCCCGCCGTCTATCCTCCCGAATATCGCCTCGGATTCACTTCTCCGCACGCCCTACCTTCCAGTAAGTGGTCGCTTCTCTGTTCAGAGAGTTGTTGCTACTCTCCTGTTCAATCTCCTGTTGAGTTCGTAGGTGTTCAGAATGGTTTGATCCCTATTCAGCTGAATTCCTGAGACCAGACGAAATCTAGGTCTCCTACTCCTCCGCCATCTTGCTCCGCCTTCCCATCTCTTTCATTTCTGATTTTACTTATTTGAGTTCTTTCCATTTTCTTGGGGAGTCTAACTAAAGACTTGTCAGTTTTCTTTATTTTTTCAAAGAACCACCTCTTAGTTTTATTAATCTTGGCTATTTTTGGTCTTTATTTCCTTTATTTCTGCTCTATTCTTAGTTATTTTCTTCTAAATTTGGGTTTATTTGGGGTGCCTGGGTGGCTCAGTTGGCTAAGTGTCTGCCTTCAGCTCGGATCATGATCCCAGGGTCCTGGGATCGAGGCCCATGTCAGCTCTCTGCTCAGCAGGAAGCCTGCTTCTCCCTTTCCCTCTGCCTACTGCTTCCCCTGCTTGTGCTCTCTCTCTTTCTCTGCCAGACAAATAAATAAAAATCTTAAAAAATATAAATTTTGGGTTATTCTTATTATTCAAGTTCATTGAGGTGTAAAGTTAGATTGTTTGAGATTTTTTATTTTTTTAAAAGATTTTATTTATTTGAGAGAGAGGAGGAAGAGACAGAGAGGGACAAGCAGACCCTTGCTGAGCACAGAGCCCTACATGGGGCTTGATCCCAGGACCCTAAGACCATGACCTGAGTCAAAATCAAGAGTTGGTCACTTAACCAACTGAGCCACCTAGGCACCCCAAGATCTTTCTTGATCTTGAGGTAGGCATTTATTGTTATGAATGCCCCTCTTAGAACTGCTTTTGCTGCATCTCACAAATTTTGGCATGTTATATTTCCATTTAGTCTCAAAGTATTTTTTTTTTTATTTCTCTTTTGATTTCTTCTTTGATCTGTTGGTTATTCAGTAGCATGTTACTTAATATCCATGTATTTGTGAATTTTCCAGTTTTCTTCATGTGATTAATTTCTACTTTCATACTATTGTGATTGGGAAAATGTTTGACATGATTTCAATCCTCTCAAATTTTTTAAGACTTGTTTTGTGGCCTAACACGTGATCTACCATGTGCACTTGAGAAGAATGTGTATTCTCCTTTTGGATGGAATGTTTTATATATATCTGCTGAGTCTGTCTGGTCTAATGTGTCATTTAAGGCCAATATTTGCTTATTGATTTTCTCTCTGGATTATCTACCCATTGATGGAAAAGGGGTATTAAAATCCCCCATTGTTATGTTGCTTCCAATTTCTTCCTTTAGGTCCATTAATACTTGCTTTATATATTTAGGTGCTTCTGTGTTGGATGCATAAGTACTTATACATGTTATATCCTGCTTGATTGACATTTTATCATTTTGTTATGCCTGTCTTTGTGTATTATTACAGTCTTTGTTTTAAAGTCCATTTGTCTGATATAAGTATAGATAGCCCACTTTTTTGGAGGGTATTCATTTGCATGGAATATCTTTTCCATCCCTTCCCTTTCAGTTTGTGTGTCCTTACATCTGAAGTAGTTTCTTTTAGGCACCATATAGATGGGTCTTGTTTTTTATCCTTTCAGCCAGTCTGTGTCTTTTGATTGGAGAGTTTAGTCCATTTACATTTAAAGTAATTATTGATAGGTATGTACTTATTGCCATTTTGTTAATTGTGTGGGTTTTCTTTTCTTTCTTTCTTTCTTTTTTTTTTTTTGCTGTCTTTATAGTTCCTCTGTTACTTTCGTCTTCTCCTGCTGTCTTCCTTTGTGGTTTGATGACTTTCTTTAGTGATATGCTTATATCCCTTTATCTTTTATGTATTACTGTTAGTTTTGGTATGTGGTTACCATAAGGCTTACATATAACAACTTAAAACAGTCTTTTTTCAGTTGATAATAACTTACATTTGATCACATTCTAAAGCTCAACATTTTTACCATCACATTTTATGGTTTTTTTAAGATTTTATTTATTTGAGAGAGAAAGAGAGAGAGAGAGAGAGAACATGCATGTGTACAAGTGGTGGGGAGAGGCAGAGGGAGAAGCAGACTCCCCACTGAGCAGGGAGTCTGATGCAGGGCTTGATCCCAGGACCCTGAGATCATGACCCAAGCTGAAGGCAGACACTTAATAACTGAGCCACCCAGGCTCCCCCTATTTTATGTTTTTGATGTCACATTTTACATGTTTTTATTTTATATCCCTTAATCATTATAATTAGTCATTTTTACTACTCTTGTTTTTTGTCCTTTATAGTAGCTTTATAAGTGATTAATCCACTATCTTTACTATATATTTATCTTTCCAGCAAGATTTGTTCTTTTTTATGTTTTCTTTTCCTTAAGATTTTATTTATTTGACAGAAAGAGACCACAAGCAGGCAGAGCAGCAGGCAGAGGGAGAGAGAAAAGCAGGCTCTCTGTGACTGAGGAGCCCGATGTGGGGCTCAATCCCAGGACCCTGGGATCATGACCTGAGCCTAAGGCAGCTGCTTAACCAACTGAGCCACCCAGGCACCTCTCTTTCTTATGTTTACTTGTTACTAATTAGCACCCTTTCTTCTCAGCTTAATTTACTCCCTTGAACATTTTTTTTGTAAGGCAGGTTCTATCTTTTGCTTGTCTGGTGATCTCTATATGTCTTCTTCGGTTTTGAATAACTTTGGCAGGTAGAGTATTTTTGTTGGAAGGTTTTTTTTTTTTTTTTTTAATTGTTTCAGTACTTGGCATATATTGTGCCACTTTCTTCTGGCCTGCAAGATTTCTGCTGATAAAACTGCTGATAGTCTTATGAGGATTACTTTGTACATAACAAGATGTTTTTTCTCTTACTGTTATTAATATTCTCTCCTTGCCTTTAACTTTTGACATTTTAATTATTATATGTCTTGGTGTGAATCTCTTTGGGTTCAACTTATTTAGAATTTCATGGGTTTCATGAATCTAAATGTCTGTTTGCTCTCTCATGTTAAGGAACTTTTCAACCACTATTTCTTCAAGTAAGATTTCTGCCCCTTTCTCTCTGTCTTCTTCTTCTGGGAGCCTTATAATGAAAATGTTAGTCCATTTGGTGTTCCATACCTCCTTTCATCTGTCTTCACTTTTTGAAAAAACAATTCTATATTTTTGCTACTGTGATTGGGTTAGTTCCACTGCCTTGTCTTTGAATTGACATTTCTTTTTTTTCTGCTTCATCTAGTCTTCTGTTGAAACCTTCTACTGTATTTTTAAGTTATTATATTCTATAGCTCTGTGAAGCTTCAATATTCACTTCAGTATTCCCTGTTAGTCTCCTTAGCCAAATACATAAGTTTATTTATATTTTCTCTTTTTCATGTCACCATAAGAGATAGCAAACTTTAAATTTTAGTATAACACAAAAAACCTTTTCTCTAGCCTCCAATAACAATGTCCTCCCATTCCTTCCAGACTTTACTAACAATCTCCTATAGGCCCTTTTAGCTTCTTGTTGCCACCCACTTCCAAGTCTGATGCCATATATTTTAGGTTTTTGTTATGACAGGACCCACTTTCAGGTATCAATTTCTGTTGTGTTTTGTTTTTTAATTGTTGTGTAACAAAAGACCACAAAACTTCATGGCTTAAAACAATGATTTATTTTATCTCTAATTTTTATGGAGGTTAGTTGGCCTCAGCCAGGAAATTCTTTAGTCTTATGTGAGATCTCTTAAGTGATTATATTCAGATGGCATCTGGGACTGAAATTTTACTGGGATGTTGGGATGCCAGCCTCTTTTTCTCCATATGTAGTCTCAGGGCTTCTCCTCTCATATAACCTCTCCACATTATATCTAGACATGGGCTTTCTAAAAATGTGGCCAGAATTCCTAATGGAGACTCATGGCTCCCCAAAGCAAAAGCTGCCAATTCTTTTTATTTTATTTTATTATGTTATGTTAATCACCATACATTACATCATTAGTTTTTGATGTAGTGTTCCATGATTCATTGTTTGCGTATAACACCCAGTGCTCCATTCAGTACATGCCCTCTTTAATACCCATCACCAGGCTAACCCATTCCCCTACCCCCCTCCCCTCTAGAACCCTCAGTTTGTTTCTCAGAGTCCATAGTCTCTCGTGGTTCATCTCTCCCTCTGATTCCACCCCCCTTCATTTTTCCCTGCTGCCAATTCTTAAGGCTTAGGCCCAGACTGGCATAAAATAACTCCTGACACATTACATTAGTTAAAGCAAGTCGTAGATTAATCCAATTTCAGTGTGGGACTACATAGGTTTGAATACCAAGAAACAGAATTCACTGAGGGTAATCTTTGGAGATTAGCTACCACATATGCTATAATTTAAGCTTCCAATAGGTTACTCTGATTGCTACAGTTAGAATGAATTGTGGGGACACCACTGAAGTAATATAGATGAGAAATAATTGTGGCTTATTACAGGAGGTGATAGTGATGGAGAAGAATAAACTGTTCAAAGTATGTTTGGAGATAGATTTGGAAGGACTTATTGATGTACTGGTTGTGAGGGGTGGAAAGATAGGAAGAAATCAGAGAATGATTTTTAATTTTTAGGTATATGCAACAGAATAAAAGGTGGTTCCATTTACTGAGTTATGTTAAACTGGAGTAGAAAGAGTTTTGGAGCATTTTCAGCCAATAATTCTGCTTTTTATTTATTAAGTGTGAGAGACTTTTAAGACATATAAATAAAGATTTCACCTAAAGAAGAAAATATACAAATATGTGGATGAGGAGAGGAACTCAGGGCTAGAATTCTATATTACATAATTGTCCTCTGTACATGGTATTTAAAGCCATAGGATTCAAAGGAGATCACCTAGGAATAAATACAAGTGAACAGAAGAGGGCCCAGGTTTGAGCCTAGGTAACTCCAATGTTTAAAGTTCTGGAGGATGAAAAGGAGCCAGCAAAAAAAGACTGAGAAGAAGCTTAAAATGAGGTATGATGATAATCAAGAGTGGAAATCACAAGAGCCTGGAGAGGAAATTGTTTTATTGTCGAAAGATGGGTTAACTGATTTAAATTCTGATAAGTCTGTAAGATGAAGACAAAGACATGTCCGTTGGATGGCTCATTTCATTCTAACCAGATGTTAATTGATATATATTACTTTTATATATTCATTATGTATTTATTATCCTTGTCCTCCACTACAATATAAACTCCAGGAGAACAGGGACATTTGTCTGTTTTGTTTACTGTTATAAAATTGTGCCTGGCATGTAATATGTGCCAGGAATTCATTCAACCACTCAACAGTCTTAGGAAGTTGATATAATTATTCTCACTTTAAGAAAAGGAAACTTGAAGATTAGAAACGTCAGATTCACGTAGGGAATACATTGGATAACCATGTTTCAAATCCAGATATCTAAGTCTGAAGTTTCCTGTTATTTTCACTAAACCATTCATCATCTACTAAGAATGTTCTGTCACATTGATCATAGGTTTACTGGGAATATTTTAGTGGTTAACCATTAGGTATATTTTAAAAAGGTATCATAAGAGTAATTGCTGTTTGATTAAGTATGTGATTAGAATAATAATATCTTTATTTGCTTCTTTGGAAGTTCTTTCTATCTTAAAATGCACTGTTCTTCAAAACAGCATTAATATGCATATTTTCTTAATTTGCGTATAATTTACATATTAATCAATTTATTTTGTACTTCAAGTAACAGCAAAAATGTTCACATAAGTAATACATTAAATGATAGAACCAAAACAGTTTTTTAAACACATGCACTGCAAAACAACAGATGATTTAACCTATTATATGCATCTTTTTTAATGCATGACTTTTTTAAATGTTCATATAAGTAACATGGAAGACACTTTAGTTAAAATGATCATAGATGTTACTTGAATTACTTGATTTTCTTGACTTCCAATTAATTTATCCTATGTGGAGACATAGACACAGGATAGCAAGGAAAGAAAGAAGTTAACTAGAGACTAACAAGAGAAAATAAATGGAAATGAGGGAAAAGAAAGAAAGAAAGAAAATGGACAGCAGAGGGCTGAAGGGGAGGAGAAAGCAGGGAGGACATTTGAGAGGAATTGAGGAAAAGGCAGGAAGGGTTCTGAAAGCATTTAGGTACCCGAGGATGGGTAGTCCTTGGAATTATGAAGATAGATTCTAGAATGTAGAAGGAGGACTCTTTCTTTCCACGTACCTGAGATAGCCAATATAAAGCCAACTGATATACTCATGTTGTATATACTCTAGGCCTTGCTAGGTGCTCTGCTAGCCACTTTACATGTATAAGCTTAGTATGTTCTGTATCCTCACTCAAGATCCCTGCAGAGTTATGTATACATATATATCTCCCCATTATGGAGATGAATGATGATGATGGTGGTGGTAGCTAAAACATATTTAATGTGCTTAGTACATGTTAAGAACTATGTTCACTGTGATCAATCCAATGATATTGGTACTATTAGATACATGAATCAAGAACTGGGTCAAGTAAACTTATCTAAGATCATACAGTTAGTGAATCGCAGAATGGGAATCTTAACAGATATGATTCTAAATTCCTGTTCTTATCAAGTCACACATAATTGGTAGAAATGAACCCATCTGTACCTCTCAGAGCCCTACCACTTACATATTTTGGCCAATTTTTACCCATGTGTGTGCATTGGGTCATGGGATGGATTTGATGGTGGTAAAACATAGTGAGATTGACAGTATACACACCAGTACTATGACAGATATTTATTACATCCTTCCACTAGATGGTCCCAAAGCTTTAGCAATACTCATTCTTGTTCTTCTATTGTAAATCTCAGGGACCATTTATTTAGATCCTTGTCCTACTATTCACAACCTTTTTGTAAGAATGGTGCTTGAGTTGGTTAGGTAGATAGAGCTGCAGAAACTTCCCTGGCCTTGAGAGTGCTCTGAACAGGGGATTTGTGTATGGCCATGTGAAATAAAGTTTGTTTGAGAGCAAAAGATGAGCTATTATTTTCCTGCTTGTGGTAGTTGGGAATATCTAGAACTATCTCTTTGAAACTACTTGCTCAATAATCAAAATAACTCAAATCTTGTCCATTGAGAAGATATATAGAAAAAAAATGGAAATATTGTGGACTTTGAATCCTTATCCATCACACATGAACTAGTGACCCTGGACAAGTTGCTTAACCTCCAGAAACCTCAGTTTTAACATCTACAAAGTGGAGATAGTACATGCCAAGTAGGCTTATAAAGATATGCAGAGATAATTCATGTTAAGCATGTAAGATAGTGCTGTATTTATAATAGAAACCCAGTAAGTGTAAGTCATCCTTATTACCGGAAGGTTAGACTTCCTAATCTTTGTAGTTCTTTCCAACTCCACAATGCTCAGTCTGGGAGTTGAGTAAGATGAATAGGGAAAGGAAGGGATGAAATGGTACAGCCATGCCCCACTGGAGGCAGTGTAAATTTGTATAACCATTTAAGTAAAAAGAGCCATAAAAATGTCCAGGCCCCACTGACCCAGGAATATCTTGTCTGGAAATTTATCTTTAGGGTATAATTTAACATAAGAAAGCTGTAAGACAAAACCGTCAAGTAAAAATGTTTATTACAACATTGTCTATAACAGTAAAAAGTTAGAAACTCGTAGAAGAGTGGTTAAGTAAGTTATGCATAAAATAAGGATTTTTCTTAGGAAGAAGAAATATTAGAACAAGGAGGTGTGTTTTTAATATAATGTTAAGTGAAAAATAAAAATGATATATTCACTTTGGTTATGCCAAAAAATAATATTCATGTGGAATAAGACTAAAAAAGGCATGGAGAAAATTGAGATGTTTTGTGGTGTGACAGGATTAAAAGGCAATGTCTAAAAATTTTAAGAATTTGTTTAGAAATAAAATGTACTTATTCATAGAATAAATATTTGTGGATGCCTACTATTTACCAGGTATTGTTCTAGATACAACAAATACCTCAGTGAGCAAAACAGGAAAAAAAATTGACATACCTGGTATTGTCAGAGTACTTTGTAAAAAATTTGTCGAAGTCCTATTATGTCCAAATTAATATTTTCAATTAAAAGTTTTAAAATTATATAGTTTTGGAAGCAAACAGAGAAACTTGGAAAACAATACAATAGTCATCCATGCACCTATGACACAGAGCAAACAGATGTTTATATTGTTTATTTTCTTCCTAACCCCACTTCTAGGAAATAAAACAGCAACAGCAAAATGGATGAATGCCCTCATCCCTTTTACCTTTTTTACCCAAAGTTAACCCTAGTCTTAATGTAGTTATGTTATCATGCCTATCCATGTTTTAATTTTTTTATGTACACGTATGACCATAAACAGTATATGATAATATTTTGTGAGTTTTTAAAATTTACATAAAAGGTGTCATGTGGTGTTTATCCTTATAGGATCATTTTTATTCACTCATTTTTACTGCTACATTGTATTGCAATGAATGACTAAACAGTTTGCATAAAAGTGAAATTACTGGGTGGTGGATATGGGCATCTTCAACTTCGAAGCGTGTTGCTGAGGGGCTTTCCCAAGTCCGAACCGCAGTGTATGTTTCCCTGCATCCTCACCAAACTTAAACATGTTTTGCCTGTTTATGAAAGGAATCCTCCTTTTTGTTTTAATTATTTAATCTCTCTGTGGCTTGGGACAGATAGACAAAGACAGGATCCACTCTTGAACCCAATATGAGTCATTGGTGAAGAAGCCTTTTTCTAGGCAGACAGAAGGACTAATCCTGTGAACTACTAACAAATAGCAGAGAGTGCTTATTCATGACAGTAAATACAGTGGAGGCTCATGCCATGGTACTTTGAGATATATGGGTATCCTAATATGTACCTAATGAGATTATAGGTATTAAATGAAATGTCAGATATCTGACTCATAAGAGCAGTTTAGTTAATGTCATTTCCTTTTCTTTCCCAATTAGAAAAAGTACTCAGTGATATACTAAATAGCTTTCGTTTTGCCCATGTGTGCAAATGTTCAGATCAGTGGCCTCCAATTTTGGCGTGTATCATAATCCCCTGGAGGTTTTGTTAAGGCACAAGCTGCTAATTCAATTTTTTGATTCAGTAGATTTGGTGTGGGGCCTAAACGTTTGCATTTCTTTTATGTCCTCATGTGATGTGATGTGATGTGATTTTGTTCTTGCTGCTGGTCTGGGAACCATACTTTGCAAACCACTGTTCCATATGTATCCACCAGAACATTATGTCACTGCTGCGTGGGTGTTGGAGGATGAATGTTGTCAGGGTTACACCGATCATTGCGTTGATCAATTCACTGATGTTCCTCTCTATTTCATATTAGGGCTCCCTGGAATGCACCTGTGCTTTATTTAGATGACAGTTCCTGCAGCAGTGGGACAGTGTTCTACCTTCCTTCTTCACTCAGCACATTTGTCTGATGATTCATGAAATCACAAAAGGAATGAACTTTTTTGCTTCTTTCTGCCTGTCTGACTCTGATTACAAATGAGCTAAAATAAGCAGGTTGAGATTTAGGGCAGTTTTCACTGGTAGGGAGCTGCTTGGCACTGGGAGCCATCTAGGGGACTGGGCAGGGGTTGCAAGGTTCTTATTTTAATTTAAAGTCATCCATTTTGCTCCCTTTTCCACCATCTTACTTTCTCATCTACATCTTCAAACTCCGATATTCAGGGCTCTTTCTTTGAACCCTTGTCTAGAATCATTCTTCACTTAAATTCAAGAAATGCACAACTATGCAAAAGGGAAGCAAGATGAAATTCTGGGGACTCTGTCCACTTGAACAGGTGTAAATTTTAGATTATTTCTTTCTATGCTATTTTAAAAAGTTTTTATTCATAAAAATATAATTGAAATATATTTTAATATATATAGGAAATATATTCATAACCATATACTTTCTAGGAAGTGTATTTTTTATGAACACTGGGATAAGTTATTCATTTGGGAGCTCTGTATAGGGTATACTTCAAATATAGTATTACAGATTTTTAACAACAAATATAAAATCATGGTATTAGATGTCAGAAATAGAAGAATGTAAAAGACTTTTTACATTACAAAAAGTACTACACAAAGATGAGGGTGGAGTTTTTTATACCTTACCCATAAGATCCTTTTGGGCCAAGGCTGTCTTCTTTATATTTTCCCAGTTCTGTAGAGATATAGTTGAAATATAACATTTTATTATTTTAAGGTGTACAAGATAATTTGATATATGCATATATTGTAAAATGGTCACCACAGAAAGTTTAGTCAAACATCCATAACCTCACAGTTACAATATTTTTTCCTTATGATGAAAACTTTTAAAATCTACTCTCTTAGTATCTTTCAAGTACACAGTACAGTATTACTAACTATAGTCATCATGTTGTATATTATATCCCCAGGACTTAATAATTAGAATTTTGTACCCCATGCCCTTCATCCAATTTCTCTACCCGCCCCCCTCCTTCTGGCAACCACCAATTTGTTCACTGTCTATGAGTTTGGTATTTTTAGATTCAATTTATAAGTGAAATCATGCAGTATTTGTCTTTGATTTATTTCAGTTAGCACAGTCTCCTTAAGGTCCATCCATGTTACAAATACCATGATTTCCTTTTTCCTAATGGCTGAATAATATTCCTGGGTGTGTGTGTGTGCGTGCGTGCGTGCGTGTGTGTCTGTATGTATGTGTATTCCACAACTTTATCCATTCAACCATGGATGGATACTTAGGTTGTTTCCATGTCTTGGCTATTATAAATAGTGCTTTGGGGGGCCCCTGGTGGTTCAGTCAGTTAAAGGTCTGCCTTTGGCTCAGGTCATGATACTGGGGTCTTGGGATCAAGCCCTGCCTAGGGCTTTCTGCTCAGCAGCGAGTCTGCTTCTCCCTTTTCTTCTCTCTCTGTGATCTCTCTGGCTCTTGCTCAAATAAATAAAAAATCTTTAAAATAAATAAATAGAGCTTCAGGGAATATGGGGGTACACATATCTCCTTGAGATAGTGATTTTGTTTCCTTTGGTTATGTACACAGAAATGGGATTGCTGAATCATATGGTACTTCTATTTTTAATTTTTTGAGGAAATTCCATACTGTTTCCATAGTGGCTGCATCAATTTACATTCCCAACAAGTCACAAAACTTCTTTTTTCTTCATGTTTTGCCAACAATTGTTATATCTTGTTTTTTTGATAGTAGCTATTCTAACAGATGGGAGGTGATACCCCACTGGGGTTTTGATTTGCATTGTGTCTTTTTTTTTTTTCCGAATGACCTCAGATAAAGATAATTTCTGGTATAGATCAGTGTTAAAGAAATGAATGAAAAATAATACGGAATGTTAGTACAGTGAAAAGACAGAGGCTTTGAAGTCCATCAGATGTTGTTTTAAATTCTGATTTGACTGTGTGGGTACTCTTGGGCAACTTTCTTAATCTTTCTGAACCCTAGTTTTCTGGTTTATTAAACAAAGACTGGATTCTATTCCCTGTCTGAAATCATCATGTGAAATTTAAATGAACCACACTGACTTGTACATTGGCACCGAAATAATACTGGTTACTTCCATTTGAGGACTGCTAGTTTCTTAACCAAGAAGAACAACAACAACAAAAATATATATATACACACACACACACAGTATTAAAGTTATTGCTAAATCTATGGCCAATATGGACTGTATTTTCAGACTCCCTTGTGCAATTATTAATTATCTATTCTCTTACAGGAATCCTGTAAGAAATCATCCATATTTTATGGAAATAATGAGAAAAGTGAGCTTAAAGATACTATGAGTAACTGCCTCAGGATAAGTCAGTGCAACATAAACCAAGAGCTGAATTTCCAAGTTCAGAGTCCCTGCTCCCATGTCTTCTTTCTTCTCAGCTATGCAGCCAAACTGTAATTCTTGATTCTATTTTAGCAGCAAAGTTGGTTTGGGGACCTAGAGAAGTTTACGTCATGTAAGTTTTGTTATTCAGTTTTATATTTTTCCAATGTAAATGGGGGAAGAGATAATCAGACAACAATGTAGATCACTTTTTGCTATGACTTGTATGATCACCTTATTATTTTATCTGTATTCATTGATTAGATAGCATTAAAAATGTATTCAATGTAATAACCTTTGAAATAGATGGCTGCTTCCCAGACAAGCTTTGGTGCTGAAAACCTGTATGTACCAGGACAAATCACTACATATTAATAACAACAATAATAAATATAGAATTAGTTGTTGAAGCCCCAGGTGTGGATTATGGTGGTAAGCTCTTTATATGCATTATATAAATTGCTCCCCAAGTATATACATTCCTCTGAAGAAAATGTTATTCTCTCCATTTTATACATGAGGAATTAACTAAAGCCTTAGAAAGTTTAAATAAGTCACCTAAACTCATGCTCAGAAAGATTAAATGCCAAACTCAGACTAGATTAGGTGTGGTCTGGCTACCTCCAGAGCTGAAGCTCTAAACACTAACCTTATAAATATTTATTGAGTGTCATGTATGTTAGGCCTGGAGGAGAGAGGAATTACTAAAACAAAAAAGATCCTTGCCCTCTGGGAATTGAAATCTGGTTCTAAATACAGAATAAATAGCCCAGAATGAATATCAATCAAAATTTCCTAAATAGTGTCTGTGGAACTAAGGGTGTCTTTGGAGTATTTTTGTTTTTAAAAGGGAAAAAGCAATCCAAACTCTAATAAGTTTAGGGAACTCGGTATGTTGTTTTCCTGTCTTTGAGATGCACATTACATATTAGTGTATTAAAGTCAATGAGAAGCCCTGTTATTTAAAATACTAGCATTTTTTGAGCTTATTTGATGACAACCCCCCCCCCAAGTTATTTCTATTAATACCCTTCAGGACACCACTATTCCATGGAACATAGTTTAGGAAATGGCTGGGATAGACAAATTTTTTAATATTTAATCCCTTTGTTTTCTTCTCAACTATAACCTTTGGCATTCATGTTTTTTGAGTGCTCCAAACTGTATGTTATATATTAGAGCAGCTTACCTATGAGTTTATAGTGTCTGTTTATTAGTCAAAAAAAAAAAAAAAGCTGGTCACGCACCTCACCATCTGCAAGGTTCCATACTCATTCCTAACACCCTGCCTCTGTTCCCTTCTTAGCTGTCTTTCTTAAAAGTACAGCTGTCTCCATTCACAGCCCTTCCCACCACCCCCCCATGTGCTCATTTCTGCCTTACACCTGCTATGTCCAGCTGTGTGGTTGGGGTTAAAAAAGAAGAAATTGTGGAGGTTTACAAAGGTTGTCAAGAAGCCAAGGAAATTTCAAGGAGTTGATAGCATTGAGAACAAGAATAGGAGAGATGAGGTGTTTACCTTGAAGGTTGTCTGTGAGCCAACAGGAGAAATGGTGCAAGTCGACCTAGGTGAGAAAAGATCCATTTTAGAGGTAGAGGTTGGCAGGTAGGCTGTTATGTGCAGTTAACTTTTTTTTTTTAAAGATTTTATTTATTTATTTGACAGAGAGAGACACAGCGAGAGAGGGGACACAAGCAGGGGGAGTGGGAGAGGGAGAAGCAGGCTTCCTGCTGAGCAGGGAGCCTGATGTGGGGCTCAATCCCAGGACCCTGGGATCATGACCTGAGCCGAAGGCAGACGCTTAACGACTGAGCCGCCCAGGCGCCCCGTGCAGTTAACCTTTTTGATTCTTCAGCTCTGTGGAGTTCTCAGAATAAATTTGGAGTTCAAATATTTAGTTTGGAAAAACTAAAGTTAATGAGTTCTTTTCCTTATCACAGCTGATCAAGAATTATCTGTTCATCTATTATTTTCAAAGTAAAAACTACCTTTTCAAATGGCTATTTATATTAAAGGTATTTCCATTGTCCTTTAAAAAAGTCTCCCTAAAATTAAAATTTTAGGAATCTGGGGCACTTGGGTGGTTCAGTCGCTTAAGCATCTGCCTTTGGCTCAGGTCATGATCCCGGGGTCCTGGGATCAAGCCCCTCATTGGCCTCCCTTCTCAGTGGGGAGCCTGTTTCTCCTCACTTGTGTTCTCTCTCTCTCTCGCTCTCTCCCTCCAATAAATAAATAAAATCTTAAAAAAATAAATTTTAGAAATCTCTAATGCCCTTTCTTTCCAGAGAACTGTACTTATTTTTTTCTGCAAGAAGGTCTGCTCCTCAACCTGTATGTATTCGATTTTATAACGAATGTTACAGTGCTAAATGAGTACATGTTAGGGGCTAAAATAAATATTTGCCCCTTTCCTTTTGTACCCTATTTGATAAATAAGTGTATAATTCTGTGCTTGTTGACATTGAGAAGTCCAAAGCCACTTAGAAGTCCAGAAAAGCCATTGATCTTAGGAAGGACCAGGGGTTTGTTCTGCCTGAAAAGCAATTATGTTTATTGTCTTTGCAATGAACTTTAGCTCAGGAGCTCACAAGCGTTTGCTGCTTCTGGACTTAAATCAGTCTTCCATTATCCTACCTTGATATAACAACCCACTATGGTAAGAATAATTAGTCCCTTTTTAAAGATGAGAAAAGTGAGTCTCAGAGAAGTTAAATGACCCTCAGGAAGCGATACTGTTAGTGTGCAAACCCAGTGTGGTCTAAGTCACTGTCCTCTAGGATGTGTGTGTGAAATACTTAGAGCAGTGCCTGGCATGTGGTAAGGATGAGGTAAATGCTGGTTTCTATTCCATTTTATTCCATTTAGTATCCTGTGAGCAATAAATAAACATTCTGCTCAAGTAAAGCTCACACACTGAACTGTGGGCTTTCAGCTCCCTCTGCCCACTGACATGAATTCATTAGCTCAGTGAGCTCAGTAACTCCAAGTAGCTGAGAAAGAGAAGGGGTGGGGGCAGGGGGCACTCTGTGGCACAAAGGAAATATCAATCACGAATTCTTTTTCTTTTTCTTTTTCTTTTCACTTTAGATTCAATAAATAGAGAAACCTTTCAATTACCTTCTCTGGGAGTGTGGGCTCAATGAGAGAGAATGTATAAAATCCTCCTAGAGTTCATTTTGAAAAGTATGACTTTCGCTCATTAAAAAGCACAGCCCAACACTCCAATTAAGCAAAATGTATGCCTTATATTCACCATACAGTTTCTTTTGCTTCATCTTTAGGTGATATACCCTGGCACACACGAGGCTTTGGGATACAGACAATAAAAGCCGGTGGAAGTTGCTTAGCAGAATTGCTATTAGTGTTTTAATCACTTGTGGTAAATGCCATGTATATAATCCAAAAGTGGTAGAAATTGCTTTCTGGAGTGCTGGACTTCAGTGGTTTTGTAAGCGTAAGGAATTTTCTCTCAGCAGAGTATTTGGGTTTAAATCTTAAGTCTCTAAATAACATAAATAAGTAATACAGTCAAGTACAGTGATTCATAAGTAGAATCTGACAGTATATATCCCTGATCCCACCATATATGATTACTTATTTATGTTGCTTTTCAGGCCTAAGAATTGTTGCATTATCCGGTGGTTGAATAACAGAATTGTTTCGCTTCATTATGTTTGTTCTGCCTCTTTTACAAGAATCCTGGGCCATGGTTTTCGCTACCCTGCCTTGCTTTTCCCATGGAGATATCTCTGTTTCATGTTGTAGTCAAGTTCATAACCACTTGGAAGAACAGAAAAGCCCACTCCTTGACTCATGGAAGAACCAGGCTTTTGTTGGTCCTACTTCAAAAACATTTCTTCATATTACCTCTAAAGTGAAGTTTAACCCAAAAGACAAAAATAATTAGCCGCTTCCTAATCTAAATCAACTTTAAAGCCTGAATGCCTCAGGTGGTTCAGCATTTCGTATTAGACAGGTGCTGACCAGGAGTTCAAGTTTCTGACACAAACTCATCTGATTTGACTTCTTCCTCTGAGTTGTCCCTGGAGCTCTTGCTTTAAATAAAGTTTATAACTGTGAGCTTAAAACAGACCAAAAAAAAAAAAAATCCTCTTTGTGTATGGGGTAGGATAGGGATGACAAATATATGGCACAGATCGTCATTCTGTGCCCACAGCAGACATTGTTCCATCACAACACTTCTTTCCAGCAGTTCTTAGAAATTGTAACAGTACCTTGCATTTAAGAAGTCCTTAACTGTTGAATGAGCTTATGCTCTGTTTCCCGAACCTAATTGCAAGCTCTCTGAGAGCAAGCACTCACTGTGTGTGCTTCATGAGGTGCAGTGCGTCCAATGAAACTGTTTTCAAAAGTTAAACTAGTTTTTCCCTTAGAGCAAACTTAATTGCATATGCTTGTTTGTCCTCCATTTAGATATGAGGGAGTGCCGATTATTAAAGAAGGTGGTAAAGACAGCCGGAAATACAGAGTATAGACGTTTATTAGGCAGTGTTGACTTAATAGAGCAGTAAACTGTCAAAGACCCAATGCAGGGGCACGGAGAAGGTGATTTTTTACTCTTTGTATTCCTTTAATTCATCACTGTAAAGCAAAGAGAACACAGGCTTTGAAGTCAGGCTTACATTCATGAATTTTTTTTTAATTTACTCTGTGGTCTTGAATGAGATTTTAAAATTGTTACTTATACTCCCTTACCCAGGTTGCCAAGACATAAAGTAGACATGGTAATTATCTCAGTTCATTTTTTTTTTGAAAAATCAAATTATGTAACACAGGTAACACATTCCTGTCTA
This sequence comes from Zalophus californianus, assembly GCF_009762305.2. NCBI lineage: Eukaryota > Metazoa > Chordata > Mammalia > Carnivora > Otariidae > Zalophus > Zalophus californianus. Next base: position 47,470,518 of record NC_045605.1, read on the forward strand.
TTCACTATTCAGTGAAGACCTTGGAGGAGGGGGTGAGTAGATAAGCAGAAGCTATTTGAAATACACAGCATAGAAGTAACAAACTAGACATGCACCTGTGCCCCAAACGTGTCTCATCTCTGTCTTACCCTTTTTAAATGATCTAAAGTGCATTTATGTCTCCTTGTTCTGTCAGTCTCTGTAGAGTTAAAAGCAAATATAGACATCTGTGTTGCTTTGGTATTCAGAAACATCAGAATTTTGCATCTGTGCAACCCTTGGAAATGGATTTTCAAAGAAAGAACAGTTTGCCTAACAGCTGTATAGCCCCATTGCCCCGTTTTGGTTCTTTAAAGTATACTATGAAGTTCTTCCTTTCTCAATATTGGAGAGGGGGGCAATGAAGGGAGGGGGAGGAGGTGGAGAAAGAGAGAGTGAAACTGCTTCCTTTGATTAATGGTATGAGTTTCGACAGCTCAAGGGCTCTTAAATTTTTCATTTTTTTGAGATTGGGGAATTCTGAAAGTTTTATTCATAACTGTACTGCTATTTGTTGCAAATGTTCTTGTATATCATTAAGAGAGGTAATTTTTGAAGTGAAGCTAGGCTAAATATTGTCTTGTAAATGGAAAAGCAAAGGTGTTCTAAGGGAAAGTTCACTTGGTTTTCTCCAGGAATCTCAATACAAGCTAATTAATATATTTGCTTATTACCAAGTCTCTCTCATTTTTACACTTATACAGGCTGCAGTTAGAGCATTCCTGCATTTGAATCATACCATTCATCCTGACCCAGTGTAATGCTACAAGTATGAAGGGTGAAGATGAGTACTTTGCATATTAGAATCAGTTGGGACTAGTGTGGGAAGGCTTTTGTTTTGCCTGATTTCACAAGGTGATTAGAGTTCACTTCTCAGCTGGAAGATAAAGTTGGATAAATTAACCAAACACTGTTTTTCACTCTTTCCCACCTCACTTCCTGATGGATTTCCTTTTAGATTTGCTTCTTCCTGTTCCTTTGAATTCTACCACTTGCCAAACAGAAAGTAGATGCGACCGGCTGTTACGATTTTGTGGAGGCAGGGTGGGTGTGTTACACACTAGAGAAGGTATGGAGCCCCTGCATTTTCAAACTCCACGAAGGAGACATGATCTGTCTCTCAGGGGAGTTAAGCTGCACTCCTGCTTGCTTCTTCAGAACAGGGCAGAGAAATGTGTTATTCATGAAGTGAAGCAGTGATTAAGAGATCTGTAGAGAGACCTGGGTTTGAATTCAGCTTCTGCCACTTCCCAGTCATGTGACCTTGGACTTTCCCCTCTCTGAGCCCCAGAGCCCTCATCTGTAAAGTGGAGATGAGCAGGAGGAATATATGGATATATATGTGTATGTAATCACAAAGTATACCTGATGCATAGTAAGTACTCAATACATGGTAGTAATCAATGTTTGATACTTGCACATCATATATAATGTCATGCTTTTCACTGATATTTTCTGTGAGATTAGCAGTTACCCAGCTTCACTGCAAGGTTCTTTCATGCAACAGTGGTGACTTAGCCTCAAATCCCTTCTTTGGACTTAAAAAGAACGATGTATTCGGATTCTTTTCTTTTAATTCCAGTATAGTTAACATACACTGTTATATTAGTTTGAGGTATATAGTATAGTGATTGAACACTTCCGTACAACACCTGGTGCCCATCACAACAAGTGCACTTCTTAATTCCCATCACCTATTTCACCCATCCCCTCACTCAGCTCCCCTCTGGTAATCATCAGTTCATTCTAAGACTCTGTTTCTTGGTTTTCCTCTCTTATTTTCCTTTGCTTGTTTGTTTTGTTTCTTAAATTCCACATATGTGTGAAATCATATGGTATTTGTCTTTCTCTGACTGACTTATGTCAGTATCATATTCTCTTGCTCCAACCGTGTTGTTGCAAATGGCAAGATTTCATTCTTTTTTATGGCTAAATAATATTCCATTGTGTATATACACCACATCTTCTTTACCCATTTATCTATTGATGGACACTTGAGCTTCTTCTGTAATTTGACTATTGTCAATAATGTTGCTATAAACATAGGAGTCCATGTATCCCTTTGGATTAGTGTTTTTGTGTTTTTTGGATAAATACCCAGTAGTATGACTGCTAGATTGTAGGGTAGTTCTATTTTTAACTTTTTAAGGAACCTCCATACTGTTTTCCACAGTGGCTGCCCCAGTTTGCATTCCCACCAACAGTGCGTGAGGGTTCCTTCTTCTCTACATCCTCACCAATGCTTGCTGTTTCTTGTGTTTCTGATTTTTGTAATTCTGACAGATGTGAGGTGATATCTTGTTGTAGTATTGATTTGCATTTCACTGATGATGAGCAATGGTGAACATATTTCCATGTATCTCTTGATCCTCTATGTCTTCCTTGGAGGAATATCTGTTCGTGCCTCGTGCCCATTTTAAATAGGATTATTTGGGGGGGGGTGTTGAGTTGAATAAAGTCTTTATTTTGGATACTAACCCTTTATCAGATATGTCACTTGCAAATATCTCCTCCCATTCAGTAGGTTGTTTTTTTAGTTTTGTTGACTGTTTCCTTTGCTGTGCAGAGGTTTTTTATTTTTATGTAATTCCAATGGTTTATTTTTGGTTTTGTTTCCTTTGTCTCAGGAGACATATCTAGAAAAATGTTACTACAGCCAATGTGAGAGACATTATTGCCTGTGCTCTCTTCTAGGATTTTTATGGTTTCAGGTCTCACATTTAGGTCCTTAATCCATTTTGAGTTTATTTTTGTGTATGATGTGAGGTTGTGGTCCAGTTTCATTCTTTTGTATATTGCTGTCCAGTTTTCCCAACACCATTTGTTGAAGAGACTATCTTTTTCCCATTGGATATTCTTTCCTGCTTTGTCAAAGATTAATGGACCATATAGTTGTAGGTTTATTTCTGGATTTTCTATTCTGCTCTAGTCATCTATGAATCTATTCTTATATCAGTACCATACTGTTTTGTTTACTACAGCTTTGTAATGTAACTTGAAACCTGGAATTGTGATTCTTCCAGCTTTGCTTTTCTTTTTCAGAATTGCTTTGCCTATTCAGGGTCTTTTGGGTTCCATACATTCTGATTCATTTATATAAAACTGAGTTAGGATATCTTTTTTCTATTTATTTGTAAACATGTCTTAAATTTTAGTATAGAAGATGTGATCATATTTGCCATACATAATAGATATACAGTACCTTATATTCCTTCTGATTTAACAGGCACTTATTGAGGGCTTTTTTTGTACTAAGTGCATTGCATATGATGCCTCTCATTTCCAACAATCCTTCTGAAAGGAAAGATTGTTATTAATTGTGACACTGGAGAGGAAACTAAAGTTCAGACAGGTTAAATAATGACGAGGTCAACTTAATTTAAGTAGTTACAACTTGGATTAATACATAGGCCTGTTTAAATGCTAAACTCATGGTCTTTCCACTATTCCATGCTGCCTCTCCATATCTCAGAATAATGTAAAGTGACTTTACAATTCATGATTGTTTCCATCAGCATACACAGGGTTATCCCAAATTGTAACAGTATATAACAATTAAATATACTTTTTATTAATGTTATATGTCCATTATGGGTCATTATTTTGGGACCCAGGCTGAAGGAACCACCCAATGTTATGATATGAAGGTCGTAAAGTAGACAGAAAAATAGTAAGGATGAGACAATATGATGAGTCTTAAAGCTTCTGGTCAGAAATGGCATATTTCACTTTTGTTCACAGTCTATTGACCAAAACAAATCTCATAGCCAAGGCCAATATGAGTAGGGTGGGGAGGTATATTCCTCACAGAGGGAGGGCAGCAATTATTTGGGAATACTAATAAATCTAACATAATATTATATGATCTATTTATTTTCCTTGTCTAATTTTATTTTATTCAGGGTTATATAAAAATGTATTTGTATTCTCTGAAACATACACTATGATGATGGTTAGGAGACAACCCAAGGAGGACTCAATTGAAGAGAGACTCTTCTAGAGACTCACTGTTGATTTGGCATATCTAACACACGAGATATTACTGGGATGTGATACTATGGCCTTTGTGTTGGCGGGATCAAAATATGGGGACTGTCCTATTTGCCAAGTTCATTTCTTTCATTGCTCTAGATCATCTCTCAGCACAACAACACAGAGCTGTTCAATAGATGATTATTTTGCATTTCTGCAGTAGCCAATGGAGCTTAAATTGTGTTCTGAGATGATATCCTGAGCTAGAATTGTACTTTCAATTTCAACCAGCTGATTGGTATGGGGATGATTTTATTGTTTCTTTGCTTTGGCACCTCCACATCTTCATTCCTCCTCATTGCTTCCAACATAGGAGAATGCTTTTGGCTTCTTTGGGAGATTAAATAGGAGAAGATCAATAACAGGAATATAAGCATAGGAGTTAACTGGAGAGTAAAATCAGAGAAAAAAATTTATGTAATTTTTTTTCTACAAGTGCTTTTTTTCTTCCATCATTACTTACTGCTATTGTTCCCTTTAAAATAGAACCTTCAACTTATTTTTCCCCCACTGTCTCATCAACTATTCTAGTCCTGGTCTTCAGCACCTCAAACCTCACAGTAATAGTCTCCCAGCTTGTTTCCTTGTGCCTACTACCTTCGTCCATCCTTTGTCATGAATGATATCAGAAACAACTGGATTGTTTAAGAACCAAAGTTACAAAATGCCTCACAAAACGTAGACCCATACAATCTTAGCAGCTCCACTGAGAGCCCCTTTCTTATTCTTCTTACACAATGACACCTCTCTGACTGCCATCTCTCCTCTCTTGCCTATCCAGTCCTTTTGGACCCACACTCATTTCAGCTTTCCATCTTGGCATGGCAGCTCACATACTCCTCTTCCTAACCCCTGAGATGGGAATTACATTTCCTTATCCAAACTACTCTTCCAAAAATTCTTCTTTGATCAGTCAGTACCACTGTCCCAAGTTGAAAACCTAACACTGTTTCTCTTTTTCCCATTGAGTCAAGTCTGAACCCTCTCTCTGGATTTTAAATCCTTCTGTGAAATTATATCTGAGATACGTTTGACCTACATAAACATTTTTCATTTTTCTTAGCTGGCTCTCAGTCAAGGTAAATTGTCATTCCTTTCTCTTTATAACTTTAACAGCCTTCTTACTGAGCTCATCTTTGTTCCTACTAACTCTGTCATGCTCCCTCTAACATGATGTGGTCAGAGGAGCAGAGACTTTAACATAAGGGAAACAGCTTTGAAATTTGACCCCATTGCTCACTAGCTATGCAACTTTGGTCAATTTATATAACACTCATTTATATGATCATTTCCATCTTCCTCATGGCATTATCAATACTCCAGGATTATTGAGAGATTAGGCAGATCTTTCTCTAAAGAATGTAGAATATTGTAGATAGTCAACAAATTGAGTTTTGTTAGTACTCTTCCATCCAGTCTCCCCCATCCTCTAGATGAATCTTGTCAGAAAGTTTTTCTATTTCCATTCTTCATTGAACATTCAGGCTTGGACTTTAAGGTACAGGAAAGGGGAAATGTCAAAGGGTTTTGTAAAGGGAACTGGAAACATGAGATTGACTTTCAGAAAGGTCACTCTGACTACTTTTTGGAGGAAGGATCGAGGGAAATTGAGACTGGAGACAGGTACAGAAGTATCCCAATGAGAGGACATGACACCTTAAACCGTGGCAGTGACAGTGGCAGTGTGCTTCTGTGATCCATTTCTCTACCATGTCAGGCATGGCAGAATAAAGCCCTATCTCTGGGCCCTTCTCTGTGGCCCAAAATAGGACTCGGCTAACTCAAGCGTAAATGTTAAAGTTAATGAAGGTAAAGAAGTCATAGCTCAGAAGAAATAGCCTTTTCAAACTGAAGAGTTAAAGGACAATTTCAAGAGGAAATTGCAGTCATCCATTGGGGGATGGCAGCCCAGAGCTGCAAGTCATGTGATAGGGTTGAGTTTGTACTTTTTGCCTCTGAGGGTTTCCTAGTCCATCTCTCATGCTTTAACAAGGCTATAGATGCAGAATGAATTCTGGAAATCAACTATTTGAGAATGCTAATGGAAGTTAAAATAGAATGCATGCCAAGGACAACAAAATAAAAAAACAAAGCATAAAATAAACACTTAGGTTATGTGCTGTGCATCAAATAATTAAATGTTTTCCTGGTTCAGGGAGGGGCAGGAGAAGCAGAGAAAGGGAAGAAGGGATAGAGCAGATCTCCTCGAGGAAGGGTAACACAGCAGCATTTAGAGGGAATAGAAGGGAAAGAAAACATTCTGTCACTGACTGATGAAGGTGAACAAGTGGGTTAGGGTGTATAAGTGAAACTCTATATGAACCAATATATTTTAGCATCCTGCTGGTTTATAATGTGGCTTGAAATAGTAAGGATGCTGAACAGAAGTTGCTGAAATCATCTACTCATCCAAACAGACTAACCTGTAAAATATTTTTAGATGAGATGGTTGCCCTTAGTAATGATAGGAGTCTGAAATGAGTCTGACAGGCAGAAGAGAAAGAGCAATAGAAATACCAGCAGGAGTCAATGAACACACCTTTATCACTGTTTACTGAATTCCTGGATTTAATTGCTTTTGTCTTTTTGGCGGCTTCTTAAATAGCACATTTCTCAGAGATGGTGACTCTTTCAGAAGAAGCAGTTTAGTTTCTCAACAGGTCAAGAGCTCTATGGAAAAGTTCCAAGGTCCTTATGGCTTATGCAAGCCCTCCCCCCATGAGTGTGTTTAGTTTGTCAGCTCCAGCCTTAGGAACTGGAAGAGACAGTGCATTCTGTCTACCTTCACGTCCTCACTGTGGAAATGTGAATACAATAAGTGGATCTTGTCACAGGGAGTGTGTGAATATTAAGCTGGGATTCAAATTCAAGTCTCCTGACCCTCGGGCCTCAAGTCCATTGAACTGTGTGCTACATCACGCTGTCCTTCTGTCGATGTTCAAAGACCATCTAAGACTTGAGCGCATGACTCCCTAGCAAAGATTGTTTCTTGTTGGAGACAGTCTCTCACCAGATTAAACTGTGATGAATAAGTGATTAAGTTAATTTACAGGTTTAAAGGATATTTCTCACACCCATGTTGATTTTTCCTTACAGTTCTAAAGGTTCCAAATGTCATGAGCTCACCATCAAGGCCAGTTGAGATAAGAGGCAGTGTGTCTGGTGAGGAATAAATGCCTGAATCCCTATAATATGGGAGGAGTGGTTGGGGGGGAGGCCACCTGCTGACAAGAGAGTCCTTGTGTGCTGCCACACATGCACTGTGGGCGTCTGTTAATTGTTTCTCAGCCACACAATTTAGTCCACAACCGCATACAAACCTGTGTGGCTCCAGAACATGGCCATTAGCATCAGGCAAATTTGCAGCACCTTTGGTAACTAATGGAACCTCTCTGAGCCTCAGTTTTTCCATAAAATGGGAAAAATATGACCAAGTTTGCTGAGGTGTCACAAGGACTATGTGAAAACGTAGGTGAAGTTACCTAGCATGATGGCTTATCGCTTGGCATTGGTGGATAAGCATTCCCTTTTTTCCGTCTAATTTCCAAAGAAGCAAGCTACTCAAGAATGGAGCATACAACACCTCCAACGTTGCTCACTAAATTTCTGCCCCCAAATCATCCCAGCTGAGGAGATTTCTATCTCCTTCCTTATAAATTGCATAGTACTTACTGTATGGAATCAAACATTTTATAGTTACTAAGAATCCTTTTTTGTTAATTACCTATTTATAATTTTTTTAATATTATACCTTCTATAAAAGTCAATGACTATTCCTCAAACCCTCCAGATCCACACAGCACCTAGCATAGAGCCAGGACCTTAGTAGTCCTCATTAAATGTTTATCAGGGGCCTGAATTTGTGAAGATCTGAACACAAGATAAGAGCATAGCTTGAAGTCAGTGTTTCTCTTGCTAGGCTGCAGTTCTGCCTGCAGGGTGTTTGGCTGTTAGGATTGCTAGGATCTTAGATATGCTTTTGGTGAGAGAGGCACAGAGCAGGAGCTGAGTTTCGGCAAGAAGGGAATAGTGCTGTTGAAACCCATAATCCCAGCTTGTTAGCTCCATCCCCTATTCAGACATTGTCTTACTCATCTTTGTAACTCACTCAGGTTCCTTTCCCAATTCCTGGAGCATAGTAATTCATATTTTTGTAATAAATAAGCAAAACCATGCTACCTTTGTTCTTTATATTAAAGTTATAGATTTGTGTAGTTCATCCACTTAGCAAATATCATTGAGCACCTACTATGTACCAGGCATTGTGCTAAGGGCTTTTGTTCTAAAGCAATGAACAAAACAAAAATCCCAGGCACTATAGAGCCTATATTCCCAGAAAAAGTAAATAAGCAATGTATTTGGTTATGTTGGTGATGATGTGTGCTATGGAGAGAACAGAGCAGGGTAGGGGAATAGATTTTGCGTGTGTGTGTGTGTGTGTGTGTGCGCGTGCGTGTGCACATGTGTGCACATGCCTGTGAGTAGCATGCATTTTTAAACAGGATGATTCAGGGAAGGCTTCTCTGAGAAGGTGACATTTGGATAAATACTTTAAGGAGGCGAGAGACCAAGCCATATAATACCTGGAAGAAAGCATAAGGAATACCGAGTGAAAAGGCTTAGAGGCAGGAGCATGTCTAGCATCTTCAAGAAGCAAACAGGCCGGTTTGGTGGGGCTGGAGGAGTATCAGTACAACAGAAGATGAACTCCTGTAATACACTAGTAGTTCATCATAAGGACATGATGGCATTCTTCAGTGGGTTCCTAAGAGTTGGGTGAAAAATTGCAAGCTTTGTGTCATAACCAGACACTACAGTGCTATTAATTCACTTATTCTTTCTTATATCAATTCATTATTTATTGTCGATATTATGTATCTAAGTATCAACAAATATTGAGCACTTTTAATTAGAGCTTATTTATCGAACACTTGTTAGGTGCTAAGAAATATGTTTTGTGTGCATTTTACAATAATCTTCACCCAGCCTAATAAAATAACTATTTTCATACTGCCATTTCCAGATGAGGAAACTGATGCATTGAAAGTATTTTTAAAAACTGTATTGTCAGGGGCCTCGTTATTTTACAAGGGAATTGAGATAACTACACACTTAGTGCACAAGATGGTTATAAGTATGCATGGCTCAACCAAGTTGGAGAAATTTAGGTAAAGGAGCAAATATCAGTTCTTTTCACCCATTTTTTTCCCCTTGAAAATAGAATTGTAGTGACAGTACTTCTTTTATGCTCTTTGTGTTTCTGAAAGTCCTGGACATGTGTCAAGGTTTCTAAGTGCCAGTCCTCTTTGCACAGGAGAATGTCATGTAGTTAAGAAGGACTGCCATCCTAACATCTCAGCCTCACAGAGTTCCTAGAAAGCCAGAATGTGACCCCGGCATTTCAGCCTGATAATGTCTTTAAACTTCCTAGTCATCTTCTAACATTAAATGGGGATCAACATGGTCCCTAATGTTACAGAAGAAACACTTGGGGGGACTGTAAATTTTGGGGAAATAACTAAATGGACTGTAATAATTGAGTTTGGTGCTTCATTGCACTTAAGGCCCTTTCACAATCCCTAAGTAATTATTTATATCCCTCCCTCATTAATCTGCTTTAAAAAAAAGAAATTTGCCCCCTTCCTATTATTATTTACTAATCCTATCAGTCACCTTCTATAGATAATAAATGTCTTGACTTCATTTGTAAAATGCTATCTCAGCACCACTAGGAATAGAAGGAGGAGCTAGTGAGTTTAATTAACTAATAAATAATTGAAAGCACTTTTCCCCACAAAGTGCTTTGGACATTCTGAGAAAAGACTGGATCTGACTCCTGCACAGTTGAACTCCAACAGTGCGGTTCTTGGGTATGGGCTACATCTTTTGGAAGGCAACAGACCTTATTCTCCAAAATGAATCTTTTTCTCGTAATTTTGCTTTGACAAAATATTGAATGTGTTATCAAGATGTAGCAGATCTCACCAAAAAGACACCCAGTTACACTGGCCTTGAATCTGTTGTATGAGACATTTTGAATTTTTCATCAAGAGTCATCTCGTCAGCATAGGCTGATCAGGGCCAATCTGTTGTAACATTCTGCATGTTGCTTTTGGCCTTTCTTGTTTGAGAAAGAGGAAGAAAATTTACCACCATTTTCCATCCTGCAATGTGCATAGAATACACTGAACTAGATCAACTGCTAAGGTCTTTTTAGTCAATGTGACGAATCATTCATCTCGCTTTTTATTTCTTGTTTTTAACTTTGTGCAATGTTCAGGGGATTATTATTTCTACTGAAAAAAAATCTTTTATATTGGAAAGAACTCCCCCAAACCAGCACTTGAGCCAAAGTTTGTTTTGTTTTTGTTTTTAATTTGTATAAACCATAGGTAGGCAAAGTATAGCCCATGGGCCAGATTTGTTTTTGTACAACATTTTTAAATAAGTTGATAGTAAGAAATAAAAGAATATTTGTGAAACATGAAAATAATAAAACATTCAAATTTTAGTGCCCATAAAGTTTTATTGAAACATACTATGTCCATTCACTTAGGTATTGTCTATGGCTTCTTCCACCCTATGACAAAGTTGATTAGTTATGACAAGGACCATAGAAACTGCAAAACCTAAAATACTTACTATCTGCACTTCATAGATAAAATTTGCTGACTCCTGCACTAGACTATTGTAAGAGTTCTATATATTGGTGGATCATGAGCTCATAGTAAGTAAAATCACCTGTCTCTGGAGAAAAAAAATAGTGATTCATTCATCATCTTTTTTACTATGGAAAAGAACCATGTTTTAGCACTCAAATGAAATTACTTCACAAAAATTACAATCAGATAAAAATTAAAAAAAAACTCATGGTACTAATTTATACTACTATGTCCTTCTGTGTGATATTTAATGTTTTCTTGTGGTTTTGCTAATCTTTTTATTATATCTGTTCATTAATTCATTTTTTAATAGTCTACCTACATTTGTAGTCTGTCTACTCCATGCCAAGGGCTCAGTGTGATACAAAGGAGAAGACAGAACACAGCCCTTGCTAAATTCACTGGAGAAGATACCCATTTGAATAAGTAATTTCAATGCATTGTAGTGTTTCCATAGTACTATATGCAAATCCTATGGGAGCCGAATAGAGGGAGTGATTCATTATGGCGGAATTGGAGAAAAGGATATTTTAGTTGTCTGAAAGATGAATAGCAATTCTCCATGCTTAAAAACGGAAAGGGTCATTTTATTTTTTTATTAATTAATTTTATTTTTTAGAGGGGGCAAGGGGTAAAGGGAGAGTGAGAGAGAGATTCTTAAGCAGGCTTCATGCCTAGTGCAGAGCCCAATGTGTGGGGCTTGATCTCATGACACTGAGATCATGACCTGAACCAAAATCAAGGGTTGGATGTTTAACCAACTAAGCCACCCAGGCGCCCCATATCTTTAATTTTTTTTTTTAATGGGAAAGTTCATTTTAGGAGCAGAAGCCAAAGTCCACTGGATCTTGGAAATGCCAGGTGTATTGTATGGCTGGAGTATAAGGTGCATCAGGGGAAGCACTGGAAAGTGAGTTTGGAATTTGCAGAAGATGATAAAGAGCGTTGTCCATGAGGCTGGGAGGTCTGTACTGTATCCTTCAGGTAACAGAGATCCAACAGAGCTTCTGAGGGAAGCAAGGCATGGTTATCTGGGTGCACTTCAGAAAAAAATACTCCAGAAGCAATGTAGAAGATGGACTGGAGGGGAAGGAAACTAGAAAAGGGGGCTAGTTGTGAGGCTATGACTATATTCCCATCCAGAGGTAAAGTTCATTATGTACTAAGGCTGTTATGAGGAGACTATCAAAAAGGAATATATTGCTTCTTTATATTAAAATCAGCTTGAATCCTGCTAATGGTTCTGAATATCTCAGATTTTAATCTTAGGGGAAGAGGAGAAGCAGGAGGCAGAGGAGAGCCCTGCTGGTATTTTCAGTGTTTGGTAGAATATTTTAATTGCAGTTGTATTTAATTTTTCTTCTGAACCACATGTATAATATTCTGTGGATCCTTGTGCTTTCTGTTCCATGATGGGCAGCTGCCCCTACATCCAGTCTGAGGGACTGCTCTACTCTGGCAATCCTGGCTCTGACTTTCCTGAGATTGACTACTCCCCTTTGGGAGGGGTCCCGGAGACCACCCTTGTAGCAGATTGACAAGTTTCTGGTCCGGGGCGGTCCCCAGCTGTGTCAGGGCCTGGGGGTAGGGGGACTCTGTCAGCCAGCAGTGGTGCTGCAGCTCTGTTCAGGTTTCCTCCTCTGGTCCCAGAGCACACCGTATGTGAGTATTTGGGCGGGTGGCAGGGATTGAACAACTGCCACTTTCAGTCCTGTGCTGCCCTGTCATTTGGCTGCATCTGGGCTGAGATGCAGGGATCATTTCTGCTGAGAAATGGGGATCATTTCTCACATCCTCAATGAAACTACAACTTGGTTGTCCAAGGTTTCCTGTCAAAGTCTGCACCTTGACAGGACAAGGGATAACTTAGATGGTTTGTCTTATCTGGGATGTGAGGAGTGGATCTGGGGATTACAGCAGGCTTGGATTGCTAGGAGAGGTTTTCATAGGATTATCTCCCACATCTAAGAGATCATGACAGTGCTAGAGACACAGGCATGAAAAGGTCACTTGTTCAGTGGATGGACTGTTGGAGTGATGTGAGATATCTCAAATACTTACCTGTGACATTTGAATCTAAAGAGGGTGATGGCTTATTTCCTTCTTAGTGTCGCTGAAGAAAAACCAGTATCGATATGCCCTGGAAGTACTAGCAATCTTCTGAGACCTGATAGAGGTGGCTTCTAAGAGATGACTTCTTTGGCCAGATTTGGTACAGGAAGGAAAAACAGCCTCATCGATGGAAAAGTTGTAGACTTTGGAGCCTTATTGTCCTTATCTGTGTAATCTCCCTAGGTTGTTTTGAGAATTGAAGGAAATTGTGTGTGTGCATGTGTGCGTGAGTGCAACTGTGTGTGTTTGCTTATACATACAAATCACCTTGTAGAATTCTTGGTGAGTAATGGGCTTTCAATAAATGTGTTAGTTTCTGACCACTTTTGAGAGAGATGGTTGACCTCAGTGATGAGAACAGATTCCCTGGACAGGATGGACATGGTGGTGTTCTTCATTTCTGAGAGGAGGCATCATGGCTTAATCAAGAAGTCTTGGATTTGGGGCACCTGGGTGGCTCAGTCAGTTAAGTGTCTGACTTCAGCTCAGGTCATGATGATCTGGGGGTCCTGGGATTGAGCCCCACGTCAGGCTCCCCCTCCCTATGCCCCTCCTCCTGCTTGTGCTCTCTCTCAAATAAATAAATAAAATCTTAAAAAAAAAAGTCTTGGATTTAGAGGCCAAAGATCTCAGCTGGATTCATCAGTCTACCATTCAAGATGAGAAATTGGGCAAATCATGTACCTCTATAATTCTCAGGTCCTATATCTCTAGAACATGTATCTTAGAGAATTAAAACATATAATAAAGTTTTTACAGAGAAAGGCCCAATTTGGGGGGCCCAAACCTTCTATAATTTAGCAGGGAGAACTTCAAGAAAGTGAACATAAGTTATAATTGCCAAAATAAATTCAGGGCTTTGGAAGAGACTTATGTAGGTGAGGGGCCTTCATTAGCTTCATGGGAAATCCATATCTGAGTTTCTGGTCCTTAAGTATATTTATATAACATAGCTAGTATATGTATTTGATATATTCATAAAAAAAGAATATGAATTTGTTAATTTGACAAGACCGAGACTTAGAGATAATAAATGCAGAAGTTATGGGAAAACACTCATTAAGGGTTTTGTTTTCTTCAAAAATCTCAAAAAAACTCCTTTAGCTTTATTCAGGACACAGCAATTTCAGAACAATAAACCTTTAGTGAGTATGTTGGTGCCAGGCATTGTACTAGGCATAGGGGAAACAGTATTACTTGAATAAAGAATAAGTACAGCATTTCTTGAAGAAAGAATGCCTGTTGGTCATTATCCTCCACATGGAAATTTTTGATTCTGCAATGCATCTTGAGGTCCTCCTCCTAACTCAGAGAAGTATCATGAAAAAGTACAGAAATATTTCAAAGCTTAAGAGATGCAAGGGATCAATTTACATATTAGAAAGATTTTTTCATATATAAAACATTTACTTGGCATTTACTAGTGCTTAGGATTGAAGGAGGCACTGGGAATATATTAGTAATATTAGAATTGATACATACTTTTACTGTTAGGATTGTTTTAAAGGAGAAAAAAATATTCTCAGCAGCTGGCTGTCCTATAGTTCCCTTAATTATTTGCTTACAGATTTACCTGCAATAGCACTCACCTCTTCTTCTTTACCTCTGGTTTCAGAAATGTCTTGTTCAAGGCAAATCCCTCCTATCTGAGCAGTAGATGATTTTTGCTGTGACTTTCAAGGTGAGGATTCCTCCTTGCCAATGTAATGGTCTTAACCCATTACTAGTTGAAAGCATTGCTATTCTTACCCTAGCAAATCACCATAAAAAAAGAAAATTCTTAATAAGGGGTGTCAGTTAAGCGTCCGACTCTTGATCTCAGCTCAGGCCTCAGTCTCAGGGTCTTGAGTTCAAGCCCTGTGTTGGACTCAGTGCCAGGGGTGGAACCTACTTTAAAAAAATACTTAATGGGTATTAACTTAAGACTAGAATAAGATGTTCATTCTCTCCCACAGTCATAAGCCACAGACTATCACAGGTGGTTGGGACAGAAGTGTGCAGGTTGGCTGTTGCATCAGTCATCTTTGTCAACCTGATATTTGGAGTTCACTGACTAGAGTTCTGGTTTGTTTTTTTTTGTTCGGTTCATTGGTTGGTTTTTGTTTTGTTTTGTTTTTGCTTTTTTTGTAGATGTGTGCCATAAAATAATCCCCCCAAACCTGAGATAAAATCTTAGGAATGTGTATCATTAGTTACCTTTAATGCTGGGTTCATTCAGACCTTTCTCTGGGTAAAGATAAGGAATGTGAGTCTTTACTCCAAGCCTAAAGGGAATCACTCAGGACCTAGGTCCTTGGTAAGCATGCAGCGTGGCTCCCCATCATCCTCAAGAGTGTCCTTTTGCTTTGAAAGGTCAATCACTAACACTGATATTAAAAGGGCAGCTGCCAGGGAAAAGTACTTTGCTTTGGGGCACTCAAATAATTCAAATGAAATAGTTTCCTCCACAGAACAGGCAGCACATTAGATACCCATCTGAGGGAGTCTTTGTCTTCTTTCAAGACCTAAGTTGCCCTGAGTGTCCTAATTGATTATGATTTTTTTTTTGCCCCAATAAGAGCGCCTCATATTTGCATTGTGCTTCACAGTTTACAAATCACTTTCATATCCATTATCTAATGTGCTCTCAGCCCTGGTTCTGCAGGTGAGTAGGACATAAAAGGAAGTAGGTAATTTGATAAGTAATAGAATCCCTATTTTATACATACAGAAACTGAAGTTCAGGAAGGCTAGGTGACTTAGCAAGGGCCATATAATGATAGGATGGTTATGATGGTTGTATACAAGCCATTTAAATCCAAAATAACCCTCTTTCTGTTATATTTTTACCTTTCATTTAGAGCTCACAAAGAACTTTTATGTATATTATTTCATTTACTTCAGGGCAATTTGGCTGTTGTGGTTGAGAATATCTGTTAGATCTCTGTTCCAGTTCCAGCTCATTATTTACTAATTATGTGATCTTAAGATACCTCACTTCATTGACCTCAGTTTTCTTTTTGGTAAAATAGAAATAAGAATAGCTTTCTTGCAAGCATGAGAGATCTTCTGTAGAAGGCACTTCGCACCCAATGAATGCTCAGAAAAATGGCAGCTACTATTGGTATTATTAACCACTCAGTGACTGACCCATTTTATTATTAACCATTCTTTGACACTTTTGCAAATGAGAAAACCATGACCATGAGGAAAAACAGAAGAAAATTCATTAGGTTTCAAAATCCCTTAAAAGAAAAATGTTTTTGTATGCTGGTGAGATATGGGAAGTGTGGGATCTTGACTCTGGGCACCATTACCAAGGTTCTTGGCCCGGTTGGGTATGAGATGAAGGTATTTAACAATTTGTGCACTAAGGTTTTTCATTGGCCAGTTTAGTTTTCAGATAAATGGAGTTGGTAACAATAAAATGGTACCAGGTGTTCCCTTTTCCTTCTCCTTTGGAGGCAGCCTCACTCTCTTTATACCTTTAATGAATCAAAGTCAGCCTACTATCAAATTAGGTTCCCTCTGCTCCAGGTTCCAGAACACATGTGGAACAGCTCACAACTGTGTTATATTTGTACTCCAGAATGAGCTGGTGATCCCTCTTGTGTCACTTGTTTACTGTCCAAAGCTTTTGAGTGAGTATAATTGTGTGGAGATGTGTTCTCTCTTTCATTTATGTTTACCCCAGACAGGTGCAACCTGGGAAGACAAATTGAAAGCTGCTTGGACTATACTGAAAGATTAACAGGCAGTTCCAGTGTCATCCCTATGGGGACGTTTGCTACCTGGGGGCCTGATACATGAAAAATGCTTTGGATAAAAATGCCATGCCCTTTTAGCACAAGGTAAAAAAAGCTGTTGGTTTGCATTCCCACTCTGGGGAAGTGCACTGTGTTCAACTCCAGATCTCGTCATGTGTGGGAATTTTCCCATCGTAACTCATTCACTGCATTCCTTCCACCTAATAGATGTGAGCACTGGGGCAGATAATCCAAAACTCATTTATATATGGCTTTTAAATACTTAAATGAATTTTTCAGCAAATTGACCTTCTTAATTTAGTTTTGCTTAGGTTCTAAATTTACAACTCACATTTTTCTTAATGAACAGGGTATCTCTAGCTAACTCTAGGGTCAAACAAAAATTCTCAAGGTGCAGTTCTGTAAATTAACTTTAAGCCAGCAATTCCTATGGGATATTATTAATAATTGCTTTATCTGCTGCTTATGGAATATCTTCAATATGCCAGGAACTGGGATAGCCTTGGTGATGCAGCAGGGAGAGATTCCCCAGGCTGGTCAAGGAAGAAGACCTATGAAATTGTATTTCATGTAATATGTAACCCAGATATTGCTGAGAACTTCTTCCCCATGGAGATGTTGTCAAACTTTGAACCGCAGTTCCCCAACCTGGGACAATCAAAAAAACTCCTCCCATTTTCTGCAAATTTCTGTTAACTTACTTTGTTATTTCTTTCTGTCTCCAGTGCTCTTGTGTTTCTGGATGTACACAGACACTGTTCTGTTCTCTCCCAAACAGTGCAGGTATAAAACAAAACCTCTTTCCACCTTTCCCCTGACCCCACCCCACCCATTTTATTTCCTACAGACAATTTGAAAGTTCAATAACTTTGCTGATAAACTGGATAGTTACAGTGAGGGGGGTTCATACATTTCAGATCATGGGATTTTCCTATATCTTGCTGACTTCCTCTCCACCTCTGCCTTTGTGCTCGTCCCTTCATGTTTCTTTTCTCCTTCCAAAGCCTTTTCTCCTTTCTCCTTCTGCCTGCAACCCCTTCTCTGCTTGTTTCTTAGGAGGCAAGCCCATCAGGCCAGGCATCGACACAGGAAGTGGCCTTTTCAAAGTATCTTTTTTTTTTTTTCCACAGCAGATCTTTTACTACAAGAGACTTTCCTAAGGAAATAACATCCTTCCATATTGTTATAATCACAATGCAACAGTGTAAATGTGATGAATAATGATGTAAAAGTATTAGTAAACCCAAGAAGTGGTATCTAACCTTGCCTGGAGGGAGCGGTAATCCTAACCAGGGAAGTTGGCCAGACAAATATGGCAGGTGGGGGGTGGGGTAGGAAAGCTGGTTCTTCTAAGCAGAGGAACAAACATGAGCAGATGTTCAGAGATGAGAAGCAGCATGATGTATGAAGGGAATTGCAATTAATTCAGTGTTTCAGAGCATGAAGGACTACAGAGTGGTAGTGTTTGAAGCTGGAGAGGCAAGAAGGGCCAGATCAGGGAGGGCCTGAAGTCTCAGGCTAGGGAGGCAGGATCTGGTCACACAGTGTAGAGCCACTGACAGCCTTAAGAATAAGAAGGACACCGTGAGGTTTTTGTTTTGGATCGATCACTGTAGTGGCTTTGGGTATCTGTAATTCAGAGACCTAGAACAGGAAAAGCCTGGATTACCATCTAGTCCATTCCAGTTCACATTTAAGAGGAGGGATGTGAGGTCCCAACAGTGACTTCATTTATGCCACACCACTCAGACCAGTCTGTCCATCCAGTGTCCAACATGCTGAGTTGCAGGCTCAGAGACTGCTGGACATAGTCTCTAACTAAACCACAAGGATGCCCACAGCAGATGAGAACACTTCCCTTCCACCCAGCCGAGCAGTCCACGAGAAATTTTCCTTGAGGGGAGTCTTGGAATATGAGAAGTAAATGTAAAATTCTATAAGCTTATTTTGCTAAAAAACAAAGCAATGGGGTTTTAAGTGGTATCGTTTTCCTAGTAATGTTTTAGGGATGGAGAAGACCATTTCTCGTAAGGGACTACATCTGTAGGCAAATAATACGGGAATAAGTAAAATATGCTTTATTTTCTGTTACTGTTATTTGAAATGAGCCATACTCTGTGTTTCTAAATGATAGAAGGACAAGAAAAGTTCAGTCCCTTTCCAATGGGAGGTGGGAGCGGGGGGAGGCAAGTAACACTGGGATGCCAAAATCCTAAATAATATCAAAAGTTTTCTGTGAAGTTTGTAATCAGCATTAGAGAAGTTATGTTTCTTCACAAAGGTTTAAATATATAACGTGTAAAGAATCTAGGAGAACCTTATGCTCAGTGCTCCAATGAAGACATTCCCAAAAGCTAAATTCTCTTATCATTCCAAGATCAGCCTGGGATCCGGCTCCTTACCTCTTTTGCCCCTGGCTGTCTCCTCAGGCATTCCCAGTCATTGTAGGGTGTGGCTTTGGGTCCCATACTGGACACTTTCTTTCAAGCCTTCCCTCTTCTCTCTTTTCCCCACCTTGCCATATATTGCAGAGAATAGTGGTTTGGTTCTTAAAGTAGATAAACCTAGCTTTCTTACTCCTACTTTCTAGTCAGGTAGCTTTGGGAGAGAGATAATTATCTTTTCTGTAGGAAATGCAGAAAGCCTACCATTTCTCACAGGGTTGCTATAAAGATTTATTTTAACGGATCTAAAGGACCGTGCACAGTGCCTGGCACATAAGCACCGAATGACAATGGCCAATGGTAAATTTATCCCCAATTCCAGGACCACTGCTGAGGCCTAATTTCTGTGTATGTATGTTTAATTTTGTATGTGGATTGAATCTAAAATAAGTGAATGAAGCATCTGGGATCTTGTTTCTCATGTATACATCCCCTCTGTATACATATGCAATGAGTCTGGAGGCCTTTTAAGGATAAACAGTCTTCTTATTAAATATCAGAGATAAATTAATATCACTGACTGGACAGCTGCCCTCAGACGGCCAATGAGATGGGAAAATTCCAGCTCCATTTGGTACCAGCCCTGTAGTCTGAGGCAGGAAGTTGTAACAACACAAAAAGCCAATGAAAATGCCAAATACATCACACCACCATATGGAACTTTAATGTGCAGACTGCATTCAGATAGCACCTCTCAGTCACCTTAACCCCTCATTGTAATTCTCCTGCACTGTAGGAGACAGGAAAATTCACCCACTCTGTAGAACAAGCCCAGAGGAAAACTCCCCTTTATGCCTCCAAATCATAATAAATGTTATCTGTTCTCAAAGAGTTTCACATTTCCAACAGGAAGGAGTTGCTGATAAAGTCTAAAAGAGAACCTCCCAGAGGCTGTGGCATTTAAAAGTCAATGCTAAATGATATAGTTTTAAAGAAAGATTTAGGGGATGTTGCCAACATTTATATTTCATATTGCTTTGTGGAACTGCTTTCAGTTCCCTCTCACTTAGGTCTCTGTGCAGTAAAGATTCCCAGGTTGCTATGGAAAATATGCACTTAAGCTGACTGCTATGGTAACTAGTCACATATGGTGGAGAGGCATAATATGGCACAGGATTTGCATAACTAATTTGAGCATGTTAGTGAACAGCACAATCTGTGCATAAGAGGCTAAGCAATGTAAAGCTTTTTTTATTGTGCACACAAAGTATTAAGTGCTTGTCTCTGTTTTTATGTTGTAAGTTGTTGACTCCTCTGGAGTCCCAAGTCTTAAGCCCCTTTTTCATGATATGAGAAGGATTTAATTAAACTTATTTTATCACTATTTTACTTAATTCAACTCTATTTAATATTTATTTGAGGTGCTGCTGTTTGCCTGGATCATGCTGTTTCTGTCTTCAGTGCCTGCAATGCTTTTTATCTGTACCTTAAGCTAGAATAGTGACTAATGCACGGTAGATAAGGAATAACTAGAAATATAAACAAGCTCAGTTCTGGTGTCATGTTCTCCAGCACCCTTGCATCAACACCCTTGTCCCTGATCAGGTTAGATTCTCCACCCTATCTTCCCATGACACTCTGTTCAAAGCTCAACTATTGAATGTCTGCATTGCTCTAAAACTGACAATTTAAAAAAATCTGCCTCTTCTGTTAGATTCTGAGATCCTTAAAGGGAGGAATCTGTGTCTTATTCAAATTTGTATCTCCGTGGCCTGGCATAGTTCCTGTCAGAGACTAGGCCTGAAGTATATATTTCTGAATGAATAACCAAATGAAATGATGGATAGATGAGTGAATGAATGATAGGCATATCAGTTATATATTTACATTTGATCATTTAGAGGAGAATATTATTCAGAATATCTCATATTTTTCTGTTCTTCTTTTATAACCTCTATCTTCCTCTTAAATGATAGGATATTAGGTAAACAGCCTCGTTGTGTCTGTTGTTCGTATCCTAATCCTAATGTTGTTTTTGTATACCCTTCTACATCATGGGGAAGGAGAAAAGATTGACTGAATACAATGATGCTCGCTTCCTTCAGTACCCTGTGTCCAAAGGTCTGTGTCACTATGTGAAGGCAGAAGCCCCTGCACCCCAGGACATCCTCACACCACTTTTCCCAGCAACCCCCCACCCCCACCCCACACACAGCACAAGTAGGCAAAGCCACCAGCTGCACTGGGGTGCCATACACTCAGTCCTCTCTCCTCTTTTCCCCTCACTCACACACATTCATACACATCTCACATACCAGCTTATAGTTGAATCAGCTCCAAGATAGAGGTGTAGGGAGTGAGGTAGACACTGGAGAATGACAGGCAAAGAGTTCCTTTTCTAATTGTTACTTTAATAAATGAAACCTATTTCGAGATAATTGTAGATTCATAAGCATTTGTAAAAAGAAATGCCTCTAGAGAAATCATGTGTACCCTTTACCAGTTTCCCCCAGTGGTTATGTCTTGTGAAACTAGAGTACAATGTCGAACCAAAATATTGATGTTGATCTAGTTAGGACACAATACTTTGATCACAGGGATTCCATGTATGACTTTTTCATAGCCACACTCACTTCTCCACTCCCAATCCCATTGCAAACCCTGGCAATCACTAATCCATTCTCCATTTCTATAACTTTGTCATTTAAAAAATATCATGAGGGGTGCATGGGTGGCTCAGTAGGTCAAGCCTTCGACTCTTGATTTCAGCTCAGGTCATTAACTCAGGGTTATGGGATCAGAGCCCCACATCCAGCTCTGAGCTCATCGGGTGTCTGCTGGAGATTCTCTCTCCCTCTCCCTCTACCCTCCTGCTTAGGCACACAGCTCCCCTGACCCCATCTTTCTAAAATAAATAAATAAATGTTTAAAAGATAAGATAAAAATAAATTAAAAATATCATGAAATCATACATTCCTTTGGGGATTTTTTCTTTTTAGCATAATAGTCTGCAGTTTTGGGCGCCTGGGTGGCTCAGTTAAGCGACTGCCTTCAGCTCAGGTCATGATCCCAGGGTCCTGGGATCAAGTCCCACATCAGGCTCCCTGCTCAGCAGAGAGTCTGCTTCTCTCTCTGCCTGCCACTCCCCCTGCTTGTGCTCTTTCTCTCTGTCAAATAAAGAAATAAAATCTTAAAAAAAAGTCTGCAGTTTTATCCAAATTGTGTGTGTGAATCAATAGTTCTTTTTTAATGCTGAGTAGTATTTTATAATATGGACATACTGCAGTTTGTTTAACTTTTAACTCAAAGGGTATCTGCACTGTTTGATTTTTGGTTATTACAAATAAAGGCATTTGAACTTAAGTTTTCATTTCTCTGGGAAAAATGTCTAGGAGAACATCTGCTGGGTTGTAGGTAACTGCATGTTTAGTTTGTTGAGAAACTGCCGAGCTGTTTTCCAGAGTGGTTATAACATTTTACGTTCCCACCAGCCATGTGAGTGATCCAGTTTCTCCACATCCTAATCAGCATTTGATGTTGTCTCTACTTTTTATTTTAACTATTTTGTATATTGTATTATCTTACTGTGTTACTTTTGTGTTTCCATAATGCTTAATGATAATAGCATCTTTTCATGTGCTTATTTTGCAATCTGTATATCTTTCTTGGTAAAGTGTCTCTTCATTTCTTTTGCTTATCTTCTAATTGGATTTTATTTATTGTTGAATTTTGAGAGTTCTTTACATATTTTAGGTATTAATCCTTTGTTGCATTTATGCTTTGCAAATATTTTCTCCCATTGTGTAGCTTATCTTTTCATCTTCTTAATATGGTCTTTTGCAGACTATATGTTTGCAATTTTAATGAAATTCAGTTTATCAGGTTTTTTTTTTTAATGAACATACTTTTGGTGTCAAGTCCAGGAACTCTTTGCTTGACAATAGATCCTATAGATTAAAAAAACTTCTAAAAGCTTTATAGTTTTAAGTTTTACATTTAAGTTCATGATCCATTTTGAGTTAACTTTTATATAATGAGATTTAGATGAAAATTCATTTTTTACCTGTAGATATTCAATTGTTCTAGTATCATTTGTTGAAAGGGGTATCTTTTCTCTTTGAATTATATTTGTACCTTTGTCAAAAATCAGCTGGGCATGTCTTACCTGTTCCATTGATCTATGCGTCTCTCCTTTGTATTCCATATAGTTTGAATTACTATAGTTGTATAATAAGTCTTGAAATCAAATAGAATGGTTTCTCCCACTTCATTATTTTCCAGAACTGTTCCAATTATTCTGGCTCTTTTGTTTTTCCATATCAATTTTAGAATTATCTATAGCTACCAGAATTCTTGCTGGGAATTTAATAGGAATTGTGTTAAACCTCTACATAAATTTGGAGAGAATAGTTTACTATTTGATTTACAATTCATGAACACAGCATGTCTATTTATTTAGAACTTCTTTGATTTCTTTCATTAACTTGGATCGTGTAAGTCCTGTGTGTGTATTATTAGATTTTCACCTAAGTATTTCTTTTTTGTGTGTTCAGTTGTAAATGGTATTGTATGTTTCAGTTTTTGATGTCCCCATGTTCATTGCTAATATGTATTGCTGAATTTTATTTCCTAATATTTTAAAGGATTTTTTTCTGTTTATATTCATGATGGATATTGATCTGTACTTTTTGTATTGTCAGTCTGAGGTATTTGAGTAGTATTAGAAATGAATTGGGAAGTGTTCCCTTCTTTTCTGTTTTCCACAAGAAAGTGTATAGAATTGGCCTTAATTAAACTAAAAATCTGGGAGAATTCTCTACTAAAACAATCTGGACCTGGAGGTTTCTTTTTTGGGAATTTTTTAAATTATAAATTTAATTTCCTTGAAGGCTACAGTGCTATTCAAAATCTATTTCAGATTTCATATGCTATATTCAAATTCATATTTTATATTGGTTGGTTGTGGCAGTTTGTGTTTTTTGAAGAATAAGTCCATTTCTCAAATTTAAGTTGTCAAATTTATGTGTCTAGAGCTGTTTGTAGTATTCATTATCCTTTTAATGTAAGTTCTGTAGCGATAACTCCTATTTCATTTCTGATATTGATAATTTATTCCTTCTTTCCTTTTTCTTTGTCTTTCTTGCTAGAGATTTATTTTTGTTATTTTTTCAAGCAACCAGCTCTTTGTTTCATTGATTTTATCTATGGATTTTCTGTTTTGAATTTAATTGATTTCTGTCCTTGATTTCTTTCCTTCAGCTTGCTTTGATGTCATCCTTTTGCCAGTTTGAGTAAAGTGTAAAAACATTAGCCCCATTTATATCCCTTTACTCACCCCTGTTTATAATATAATTTAATAATATAATTATAATTATGATTTTCTTAAACATTTTTTACATTTACTTAGAACCACATCAGGTATCTTATAATTCTTGTTTCCATCATCAAACATAATTTTGAAAACTTAACAAGGAAAGTCTGTGTTTACTCATATTATTTTTTCGTAACCACGTTATTTCTTTTTATTTCTTTTCTGTTTAAAGAACTTTCTTTAGTTTTTTTTTTTTAAGATTTTATTTATTTATTTGACGGAGAGAGACAGAGAGAGGGAACAAAAGCAGGGGCAGCAGGAGAGGGAGAAGCAGTCTTCCCGCCAAGCAGGAAGCCGGATGCAGGGCTCGATCCCAGGGCTCTGGGATCATGACCTGAGCTGAAGGCAGACGCTTAATGGCTGAGCCACCCAGGTGCCCCAGGTTTTGTTTTTTTTGTTTTTCTGTTTTTAGGGTAAGTCTGCTGGTGACAAATTCTTTATCTGAGAATGTCTTGATTTTTCCCTTCGTTTCTGAAGAATTTTTATGGGTACACTATTCTGGATTGACAGTTCTTTTCTTGCAGAGCTTGGAAAATGTGTTGATCCTTTATGGCCTCTAGAAAGATTTCTATGAGAAATCCACTGTCATTCAAATAGATTTTTCCTGTAGGTAAAATGTCATTTCATGTTGGCTGCTTTTAGAAATTCTTTTGTCTTTAGTTTTCATAAGATTGGCTATGATGTGTCTTAGTGTAGATTTCTTTGAATTTACCCTGTTTGGGCTTTGCTTAGCATCTTGAATTTGTAGAGGGGGTGTGTGTCTATGTGTGCGCCAAATTTGGGAAGTTTTCAGCCTTTATTCCTTTGAGTGCTTTTCCAGATCTACCCTCTTTCTCGTCTCCTTCTGGGACTCTCATGATAAACTATTAGATAGTTTGTTATAGTCCTATAGATCTTTGAGGTTCTTTTCCATTTTTGAAGGAGGCGGTAATTTATTCTCAGGATTTATATTGTTTTATCTTCATGCTCATTGATTTTTTCCCCTATCCCTTCCATTCTCTTATTGAATCCATCCATTGATATTTTTATGTCAGTTTTTATATTTTTCAGTTCTAAAATTTCAATATGATTATTCTTGATATCTTCTGTTTTTGTTGTTTTGACTTTCTGTTTCTTTGCTGAGACATTCTATTTTTCCATTTCAGATATGTTCATAACTAAAGCATAATTGAATCATTTTTATGATGGGTGTTTTAAATCTTTGTAGAATTATTTTAACATCTCTGTCATTGTGGTGTTGAATCTATGTTTGTTTGTTTTCAGTTTTAGATCCTCCTGGTTCTTGGTATGATAAGTGTTTTTCTATGGAATCCTGTACATTTTGAGGTAGGAGAAAGGGAGGGACAAGTGCCACTTCACTACTGCTAAGTGGGAACAGAAGTCTAGGTATCCCACCTAGCCTCTCTTGACACTAAGGAGACCAGGCTTCTCATTATTGCCGAGTGGAAGTGGGAGTTCCAGCTCTTCACTAGGCTTCCTTTGATACCTCCCTTCTGCTACTTCTCTCCACATGGCTCCTACAGACACCATGGTGGATGGAGGTAGGAGGATATGATCTTAGTACTATTGGATCATGGTGGTGAAAGTCTTGACTCTCTAGGGTCCTCCTCTGACACTACCTCCCTGGGGAGAAGAAGGGGTGATATATATATATATATATATATAGAGAGAGAGAGAGAGAGAGAGAGAGACAGAGACAGAGAGAGAGAGCGCGTTAGGTAGGAGTGGAGGCCCAAGCTCCTCAAGTGGTCTCTATTGGCACAGTTATTGATGGGGATAGATTTATTACTGTCCAGTATGGATGAAAGTACTGGATCCCTACTAGGCTATCTCTGACACCATGTCATCAGGGATGTGGGGAAACCTCATTATCGGCTGACAAGGGTAGAAATCTAGGCTCTCAAGTTGACCTTCATTGGTGTGGGTAGGATTAGGACCATAGTTTTTTGTGTGTGTGTGGTGCTTGGTAAGAGGAAAGAAATTATAATCTAAAAATTTTCTGTCTTTCTGCACTGCCCCTTTCTTGGCCTTTTGACTAGAAAGAAAAGGCATTTGTTTGAGCTTTTTGTGTGTGTGCCTGTTGACATCTCTGGGCTTCTGGCTTTTTCAGTTCTAACTCTGGAATAGATGAAGCAAAAAGAAAGTGCAAGGAACTCAGCACCGTGTTACTCCTCTAGTCCCTAGGTGTCTAGATGATCGGCTTATTTTTCTCCACATTTCAGAGTCTTCTCATGTTTGTTCTCTATATAATGCCCAGGGTTTCTAGTTGTACTTAGTAGGAAGGATTGGAAAAAGAACCTCCACTTCATCTTTACAGAAGTAGAATATGTAGGCTTCATTTTTATTATTTGTTTAGCACTTGGCATTTGGCATGTGGCATTTTTCCTAAAATCTGGGACACTGTTGCCACTACTATTTGAGAGGTATCATTCCAAGCTACACAATCTGTCTGGCAGTGTCACTGCAAACATAAAATTGGCAACAGTCACAGGCTGAATACAAAGACTGGCAGTCTTGCTCTAAGTACAGGCATGTATGACCAAGACTCAGTCATTGGAAAATAGCTGCCATTGCCATAATATTTACCCGTATGCATCATTTTAGCATCATTCTTAGTAGTAGCAATAATAATGAAAACAACGGTAATAATTGCCACCATATTGGGGTACCTATTTCAAAGTGGCTTAGATATAGCATGCAACCTAATTCAGACATCAACCATTTTTATGTATATGCTTTTCTGGGTAAGTGTTAGCTTATTTAGTATCTACTCTCTGACTCTGTTGTAGGTATTCTAGGCATAAAAGAGAACAAGATAGCCTAGGTCCTTGCTCTCATGAGCAAAGAAATAGACAGACAAACCTTCAGGTACAAACATGCCTTAAAGACAATAAAACAATTAATATATAAGCAAAGAAATAGACAAATATTCAGGTAGAAACATACCTTAAAGACAGTAAAACCTGGAGAAGTGACAGAGAGAGCCTGGAGTGGACTGAAGATCTGTGTAGCATGGGTGCTCTACCAGGGCAAGGGCACTCCACCAAATTGAAGTGCCTTTGATGCTTAATAATAATTTTAAATGTAAAGGCTAAAAGTACACACATACCCTCAGAAACGCAAGCTTTTTGCTTCTTACAGGAATTGTCCTTTCATAGATGAGTGGTAGAGTATAAGGTACAAAATGTGTAGAGCTCTGAGTTTCCATTGCTCTCTACTTCATGTGCTCTTGGGCAGAATTGTGCTGGTCAGAAATATATAACTGTTTTTGCAAGGCCCTCCTATCAGAGCTGAAAGAAGCATATGGTTGATAGTATTAGAGAACTTATTTTCCTAGTGCTTTCATCTTTCTATTCATGGTCTCCCTGTTTTGTAAAGGAAACAGAACAGCTTTTTATAAGAAGAAACAAAATAGCTTCTTGAGGGATAAATCTTGTCGGATAGCTGTTGGATTTTAATAGAGAATATACACTCACCTTCACAGTGATTAGTTACTATTAAAAATAAGGTAAGAGCTAGGGCCGCATGGGTGGCTCAGTCATTAAGCGTCTGCCTTCGGCTCAGGTAATGATCCCGGGGTCCTGGGATCGAGCCCCGCCATCTGGCTCCCTGCTCGGCGGGAAGTCTGCTTCTCCCTCTCCCACCCCCCCTACTTGTGTTCCCTCTCTCACTGTGTCTCTCTCTGTCAAATAAATAAATAAAATCTTTAAAAAAAATAAGGTAAGAGCTAGCTACTGTTTATAGGGCATCTGTTATGGGATGTGCACTGCATTATGCACCTGCATATATTTCACTTAATCTTTACGTTAATTCTATCTGGAAAGGGTTTGTTCGATTCTCTGTTATGAATGAGGGAAAAAAAAAACAGAGTAAGCTGCTTTTGTCTGTTTGCATCCCCCCAATGTAGAACAATTATCCGCTCTCCTTGGCCCTTTTCAGTGGGCTGACTATTATTGTCTGGTCCATCTAGGGCTTCCTTGCTGGCTTGTTTTAATTAAGATTTTATCTATCTATCTATCTATCATCTATCTATCTATCTATCTATCATCTATCTATATCTATCTATCTATCATCTGTCTATCTATCATCTATCTATCATCTATCTATCTATATCTATCTAATCTATCTATCATCTATCTATCTATCTATCTATCTATCTATCTATCTATCTATCTATCTATCATCTATCTATCTATATCTATCATCTATCTATCTCAGAGAGAGCAGCAGGCAGAGGAAGAAGCAGGCTCCCTACCACTGAGCAAGAAGCCTGATGTGGGACTCGATCCCAGAACCCTGGGATCATGACCAGACTTGCTGGCTTGTTTTTCATTGGGTTTGGACAGAGGGTGGCCCTGCAAGAGATCAGCAGGCCAGAGAGGAAAAAGACGAGTGCATTCACTTCCTGCTATAGCGCAGTGGCATTTGTTCACTAGCGATTGTAGCTCCTGCCTGGCAGCAAACACTTCTTTGAAGACTCCAGCTCTTATCAGGCTCTAGTTCTCTAATTTTCTCCCTTGCCCCAGGCTAAAGATACAGTAAAGGCATCTTACCCTCGCTCTTGAGTCCTGCCTGCCTTACATTCCTGGTCTGTTCCCTTAACCCTGCTCATACCTTCTTTCACTAAATTATCTTCAGAAATCCCATTTGAATTGCTTTTTATTTCCTTTGACCCTATAGACTGTATGCAGCTATGTTGCACAATTAGTACTTGGTAGACCTGGGATTCTTGGGATTCAGACTTCAGTCGGCCTGATTCCAGAACTTAGGCTTTCCACTAAAATTAAGCTTTGCTACCCCATCCCCAAACACTAAATTGTACCTAAGTTATGGAGAGTTAATAATGATTCTCTGGGGCGTCTGGGTGGCTCCAGTCGGTTAAGCGTCTGACTTCAGCTCAGGTCATGATCCCAGGGTCCTGGGATCGAGCCCCGCATCAGGCTCCCTGCTCAGCGGGGAGCCTGCTTCTCCCTCTGCCCCTTCCCCCTGTTGTTTTCTCTCTCTTAAATAAATAAGTAAAATCTTTTTTTTTTATTTTTTTAAGGAAAGTTATGGATGCCTAGGTGGTTAGGTGGCTCAATCGGTTAAGCATCTGCCTTCAATTCAGATCATGATCCCAGGGTCCTGGGATCTCTCTCTCTCTCTGATAAATAAATAAATAAAATCTTAAAATAAAGGAAAGTTAATAATGACTCTTCAAATTGAGTAAGTCATGGAGGTGAAAAATACAGCACAGATAGTGAGGTCTGTAATATAATAACATTGGTGACAGATGGTGACTACACTTATAATGGTGAGCATTGAAAAATGTGTAGCATTATCAATCACTGTATTGTACACCTGAAACTAATATAGTATTGTATGTCAACAACAATAAAGAGTTAATGACTCATCTACAATGACCAACATAAACTCAAAAAGTAATCGTTCAAACTGGTCAGTTTTTTAGAAATGTGCCCTCGACCAATGTAAAAGCAGAAAACCTCCATATGCAGATGTAATGAGTCATGTTAGAAATTATTTTGGTGTGTCCTCATTGCCAAATTTATCCCAATTAGAAACCTTTCTGATCATTATAAGTGCTCAGTATGATGGTTTTAGTTTAATTAAACAGTATTGGATCTGTGATCACTATAATACAGTTTAAAAGGTTTGGCTATTTAGGACTTTTAAGTATTTTATGGTTATGTCTTATGATGATCACAATAGCTCTTTTCACTGTGGACATTAATATAAGATAATTTACCTTAACTCCCATGATTTGCTTTCAGCTTGGGGACACAGCTCCCATCATGGTCAATTATCTCACATAATTCCAACAATAAAAGTACCTATTGCTTAATAATTTTCTAATCACCCTGTTGGACTAGAGAATGTAGCATAGGATATACCACTAATATGACTGCTTTCAATGAAATTGCTGCCCCACCACAGGTTAAGTCACATATAGAATAAAGTGTTTTCTGAGACTGAGCAATTTTGTCATATTAATATTGTGAAGATAATTTCATATTGAAGACACTTTGAGGGTGAATTAGGACTTCATTCCTATTCCTGGGCCTTGTGCATAGTGCAGATAAGACAAACTGCTTTGTCTTTGCCAATTAAATTCAGTTCTCCCTGCTACTTTCAGACTTGCTCATCTGAGCTGCTCAGAATTCTAACAAACTGCATATTAAGAACACTACACCCCCATGTGGTGGCAACAGTATTCTTGGGAAGTCATGTGTGATCAATAGGGACTTTCTTATTTATAAAAATTTTTAATCTTTCCAACTATGGCATTTTTATACCTCACTAAAGTTAGAAATTTTTTTTAGGTTAGTGAAAATAACCTGTGTATAAAATTCTGTGTGTAAAATTCTGTGTATAAAATTATTAAAATCTATTTGTAAAAGATAACTTTCTTTCCTGGCTCAGTATAGTCATATCATCTAGAGAAAAGAGACTGAACCCATAAATTAGACAAACAGAAAGTATCAAAAGTGTTTTTGGAGCACCTATTAGAATAGCTTATTATACCTTGTCAGAGATGGTGCAGACAGTATTGGACCAAGAGATGGTTTTTAGATCTAGACCCTTCACTTGGCAGTTCTGTGGCCTGGGACATCATTCCTAGCCTCAGCATTGTTACGTGCGAAGTGAGGGTTTGATTGTTGTCTCAGTTGTCATTTTAAAAAGGGTCAAGGATATAGTAATGCTTTATTAAATTATACTTTGAACTTCCTTAATTATACATGTAAATTTTAGCTGGACAGCTTTAAATTGTATAACTAGCTAATTTAAAATGTCAGAGGCTCAGAACTTTGCATTTTGAAATGTTACCTTTAAAATATTTTCTCATGTATGCTGTATATTTTAAAACTACACACAGCTATAAATCTCTGTTTACATTGAATACACATAAACACGGGAGAGGAAGAGAGAGTTTGATTGTTGAAGCAGCCGTGTTTCTCTTCTACAGCTAAATGACTATAGCTCTTTCCTGTTGCTATGGAGTGGTTCTTGGTCTCTCCTTCAACGTCGTATGTGCAGCTTTGTAAATCTAAGCCTCCTCTACACACAGGGTAAGACCTGTTTCTCTGGTGACGGTAATACATTCACCTCATCAGACTAGATAGTGTGGTATTGATTGGCTGTCTATTTTATGCATGATTTATCCTACAAAGGCATGTTAAGATTCAGGCAAGTTGTGTGAAAGAGCTTTCTATAAAGCACAGTATAAATGGTGAGGATTATTATCCAGTGTTCACCTAGACACTGATTTAGGGACATTATTTTTTACTATTTTTTAAAATAAAAAACAAAAGAGAAAAAATGAAAATAGAGCCAAAGTTAGAAAACAGGTGATAGAAATAAGATAGAGAAACCTGGGCAGGAGAAAATTTTCATGTGAATGTTTCCTGGAGGCCTTTGGATTTAACACTTTATGGTACAGTTTGGTAAAATTGAGAAGGGGGAATGTATGAAGGAGAAGAAAGAGTTTAAAAAACATCTTTCCTCTGGATCTGAGATGTTGATAGGAAATTGAAAATAAAGCCTTGTAAAATGTTGAATGAACCATTGCCTTGATATTAAACAGATTTTGAAGAGCAGTAAATGACACTTAAGGGAGGTTTTGAAAACTTTGTGTAACTTTGAATGGAGACAGATCATGACAGCCACAATAATAAGAAAGCCTGGAGATTGGGTGAAACCTGAGGCTGGCTATTTCTTAGCAGTCTTGTCAGAAATTCTAAGAAAAGCAAGAGAGTGTCAGAACATGCCTGTCCAACAATCATCATGAAAAGGATGTGGTTTCTAAACTCTACCTTACAGGAAAGGTGAGAAACCAGAGCATAGAGAATTTATTGCAAGGTGTTGTGCTGAGATTATTGTTCTTTCACACGTCTTTCTTTGTTTCATTCTCCCGCATCATCTTCTGGGTGATTCTTTACAGTAGCCATAGGGTCGCCTTATTTTGGACTTTAAAAAAAATGCCAATTTGATAACACCATCTTCATTTCTTCTCCCAATGAGCAAAAAGGGAGCTGCCCTGAGTCACCATGAGGTCTGTCAGTAGCAAGACTGGGAAAGGATCACAATGTAAGGAAACCCAGGTAGCTCAGATCTTAAAAGACTGATATATTTATTCAATGATTCAACCCATTTACTGTGGGATGACCTTGTCTGTGGGACTCTACTGGGTGATTGAAAAGCAGAAATTTTAAGCATAACAGTGACACCTTTCTCCTTCTCATGGAACTTCCGCGGCAGTAGGGAAGATAGTCAAATAATCACATTGTAACTATATTATTTAGTATATAACACACACAAATTTATATAGTGGATATGTATATACAGTAGAAGGAAAGATTTTATATATGTGAATAAACATAACTATATAATAACTTATTAATACAAGTAATATAAATGAAGGAGAGAAAATGTATTAGAATATATGAGAATGTATTTGGAGAACAATCCAGGGTCATATGCAGGTATAGTATGATTCTAGTTGGTATTATTAGGTCACAGAGACAGAGACATTTCTGAAAGTGGTACACAGCTTCTTAAATACATTTATTAAGTATCTAGCTTTTGACCACTTATGTTTCAAGTAATTTGGGGGAAGCTGACCATAGATTATAGGTTGGGTGGAATGGTATGAGTTCTCTGAATCTCTCTCAGTAGAGAAAGTGACAGGTGTAATAGGGAAAGGTCCCACTTATTTGTGGTCTTTTTAATGTACTCTTCTACAAACTGGCCACCCCATTGGTGTGACCAGGAGGTCAAGGAAGTTTGTGTCTTGTGTCTTGGAGGCAGTTTCTCCCTTTTTTATATTCCCACAGAACTTTGTGCCTCTACTTGTTTACTGGATGTTCCATAATATATCTCCCATTAGCAAGAAGCCCTCAAATATTCATGAGTGTCCTTTGATATAGTAGGAGCTAAAATAGGAATTGGGGGAAGAAAAATAAATTAGCATATGTCTTTTACTCATGAGGCTCAGAATATTATAGAGGAAACATAGAGATGCATAATTGCCATACTAAGTGGGATGATAGAGGTATGTATTAGGTAAAGAGATGGAACTGAGGGAATGAGCATTTCTTATGGCAGAGATGGAGTAGAGAGGAGTTCAGAAAAACTTTGTAGAGGAGCTATGGATGTTTAGAAAGAAGAATTATTTAGAGAAGGAAAGTTCTTCTATGCAGAAGGAACAGCATGCACAAAGATACAGAGGTATAGAACAAATAACTGGCTTTGGCTAGAGTAGGAGACAAGTTAAAAAAAAAAAAAACATGGGAATTGGAAACACCACAGGTGAGAGACTAAGTAGAGGAAAAGAGAATGGCAGAAGCTAATGCAGAAGCAGTGGGAAGTGGAAGAACCCATCCAAGGGAGACTCACCAGAGAGGTTTGCAGAGAATGAGTCTAGGAAGGGGGCATGGCTCTGCTCCTGTGGTACTGGGCACAAGTGAGTGTGAGTCACATTTAAGGCAGCCTTTTGGCACCTGTGGGGGGGGGGTTAGAGAATGATTGTTGCTCCTGTGTTGGTTCTTCGAGTCTCATTAGAAAGTACCCCATTGCTCAGCCACTTTGATTAGATTGGTTTGGGTTCCTAGTTAAACGATCTGGATTTTTTTAAACATCTTTCCCACCAAAGCTATTACTCTTCAAAAGCCAAAGCAGTGCCAAGACTTACTTCAGAGAATTTTCCTGGCTCCCTGAGCCCTAATTAAGGGAAGGTCTGATCAAAGAGAGGAGCTTTGCCTATCTTTCTGAGTATAGGGAGGTGGTGTCCCAGAGAGATTTATAATGCCAGTTAACTCTGTGGCTGCAGTAGTTCTTTTGAGGATTTTCTGTAACTCTGTCCTTTTGCCACTGAAATGGAAATATTTGGGTGAGGCAACCCAGATCCAAAGGAGGAATGCCTCAGAGGGAATTGTCTCTGGCTTAGTAGAGCTTCATTCAGATCCCACATGAAGAGGGCCTGACATTCCAGGTGATGTTTTATTTGGCATGACAGTGTTTATGTGATTGGAAGGAAGGCAGAAGAGAGTTGAGGGATCCCAGTGCTCTGCCTTGGAAACTTGTGATTAACCACCCAATTATCCTATAATTTACAGAGGACCTTTCTTACTGTATTTAATTAGTAACTTGTGGCATGCCTCACTATGGAGTTAGGGATTTTCTGGCTTTCATTTGTCACTTTTGCATGTAATAAATCCAAATGGCAAGCCCCAGATATGCCAGTGCTGTATGGTATATAGTATTTCTATGTGACTGGATAAACCAAATACCACTTTTTTTTAATGCTCAGTGTAAGGATGTTTTTATTAATCTCATTTTTCAGGTATAGAATTGAGGGTTGAAAATTGTTACAGATTATATCATTTGTTCTACAGGTGACTGGAAGAGCTGGGATAAGAACCCAGATTTTTGTAAGATTGATCAAGTTAAGTAAAAATTGAATTAACAGTTCAGAAAGAGTCATGATGTAGTTTATCTTTAAAAATATAGTATTTCCTAAAAGCCATCTATGAAGAACCTACAGCGAATATCATTCTCAATGGGGAAAGGCTGAGAGCTTTTCCCCTAAGGTCAGGAACGTGGCAGGGATGTCCACTCTCACCACTGCTATTCAACATAGTATTAGAAGTCCTAGCCACAGCAATCAGACAACAAAAAGAAATCAAAGGCATCCAAATCGGCAAAGAGGAAGTCAAACTCTCACTCTTTGCAGATGATATGATACTGTATGTGGAAAACCCAAAAGACTCCACCCCAAAACTGCTAGAACTCATACAGGAATTCAGTAAAGTAGCAGGATATAAAATCAATGCACAGAAATCAGTGGCATTCCTATACACCAACAACAAGACAGAAGAGAGACAAATCAAGGAGTCTATCCCATTTACAATTGCACCCAAAACCATAAGATACCTAGGAATAAATCTAACCAAAGAGGCAAAGGATCTGTACTCAGAAAACTATAAAATACTCATGAAAGAAATTAAAGAAGACACAAAGAAATGGAAAAACGTTCCATGCTCATGGATTGGGAGAATCAACATTGTGAAGATGTCAATGCTACCTAGAGCAATCTACACATTCAATGCAATCCCCATCAAAATACCATCCACTTTTTTCAAAGAAATGGAACAAATAATCCTAAAATTTGTATGGAACCAGAAGAGACCCAGAATAGCCAGAGGAATACTGAAAAAGAAAAGCAAAGCTGGCGGCATCACAATTCCGGACTTCCAGCTCTATTACAAAGCTGTCATCATCAAGACAGTATGGTACTGGCACAAAAACAGACACATAGATCAATGGAACAGAATCGAGAGCCCAGAAATGGACCCTCAACTCTATGGTCAACTTATTTTTGACAAAGCAGGAAAGAATGTCCAATGGCAAAAAGACAGTCTCTTCAACAAATGATGTTGGGAAAATTGGACAGCCACATGCAGAAGAATGAAACTGGACCATTTCCTTACACCACACACAAAAATAGACTCCAAATGGTTGAAAGATCTAAACGTGAGACAGGAGTCCATCCAAATCCTAAAGGAGAACGCAGGTAGCAACCTTTTCGACCTTAGCCGCAGCAACTTCTTCCTAGAAACATCGCCAAAGGCACGGGAAGCCCGGGCAAAAATGAACTATTGGGATTTCATCAAGATAAAAAGCTTTTGCACAGCAAAAGAAACAGTCCACAAAACCAAAAGACAACCGACAGAATGGGAGAAAATATTTGCAAATGACATATCAGATAAAGGGCTAGTATCCAAAATCTGTAAAGAACTTATCAAACTCAACACCCAAAGAACAAATAATCCAATCAAGAGATGGGCAGAAGACATGAACAGACATTTCTCCAAAGAAGACATCCAAATGGCCAACAGGCACATGAAAAAGTGCTCAACATCACTCGGCATCAGGGAAATCCAAATCAAAACCTCAATGAGATACCACCACACACCCGTCAGAATGGCTAAAATTAACAAGTCAGGGAACGACAGATGTTGGCGGGCATGTGGAGAAAAGGGAACCCTCCTACACTGTTGGTGGGAATGCAAGCTGGTGCAACCACTCTGGAAAACAGTATGGAGGTTCCTCAAACAATTGAAACTAGAGCTACCGTTCGATCCAGCAATTGCACTACTGGGTATTTACCACAAAGATACAAATGTAGGGACCCGAAGGGGTACGTGCACCCCAATGTTTATAGCAGCAATGTCCACAATAGCCAAACTGTGGAAAGAGCCAAGATGCCCATCGACAGATGAATGGATAAAGAAGAGGTGGTATATATACACAATGGAATATTATGCAGCCATCAAAAGGAATGAGATCTTGCCATTTGCAACGACGTGGATGGAACTGGAGGGTGTTATGCTGAGTGAAATAAGTCAATCAGAGAAAGACATGTATCACATGACCTCACTGATATGAGGAATTCTTAATCTCAGGAAAGAAACTGAGTGTTACTGGAGTGGTTGGGGGTGGGAGGGATGGGGTGGCTGGGTGATAGACATTGGGGAGGGTATGTGCTACGGTGAGCGCTGTGAATTGTGCAAGACTGTTGAATCACAGATCTGTACTTCTGAAACAAATAACGCAACATATTTTAAGAAAAAAGAAAAGAAGGTAACAGGAGAGGAAGAAAAGGGGAGTATGTCAGAGGGGGAGACGAACCATGAGAGATGATGGACTCTGAAAAACAAACTGAGGGTTCTAGAGAGGAGGGGGGTAGGGGGATGGGTTAGCCTGGTGATGGGTATTGAGGAGGGCACGTTCTGCATGGAGCACTGGGTGTTATGAACAAACAATGAATCATGGAACACTGCACCAAAAACTAATGATGTAATATATGGTGATTAACATAACAATAAAAAATTTAAAAAAATATAGTATTTCCTAGTTCTATTCATTCAAAAGGGCTGGAAGCAATGAGAGCTAAATAGTTATGAACATCCCTGGTGCCTTGAGTGTGGTTTCTAAAAACCATTTTCCTCCCGCCCCCACTCCTTTTTTTTTTTTTTTAAGCCAGAGCTTCATGAAAAAACCTTATTTTTTAAGATAAATTTGATTCTAAGTCTGAGGTAGGAAATATGAGCCTGGGATATCTTACATCAGAAAGCAAGTAAGCTCTCTATCAAGACATGCAGTGTCATATGTCAGAAGCCTGGGACAAAATGGGACAATCTGAGCATTGACAAGGATGCTAATTGAAATAAATTAAAACACAGCAAATGTGTTGAAATCCATGATTTCAGAATAATATTGTTTAAAAATTATCTCATTACCAGCTTTGCATGGTGCTTAGGGAATCCATTCATCACTGTGAAAACTGGTAAATAAAGTGTAAGAAATACATATCCTGTTCTATATAAACTGAAATTTAAGTAAGCAAATAGTTGGAAGGAAGTGTCTCTTTATAGCAATATTCTACTTAATAAAATAGGAAGGAATGTTAGAGTATCATAGTATGAAAATAATAGATCTAGAAAATATTTATCAATGGATGCAACATCATAAAAAGACAGACATTGTATGGCATCTGATGGAAATATACCTCAGCATTTGTGAAACGATCTTGCTCAAAATGCCGAACTTGAGTAAGACCAAGTCTCTAGATTCAATTCTCATTTCATAGGAGATACAGGGGAAAAAAACATGAGACAGTACAATCAAGAAAATCCAACCTGTAGAAAGCTCTATAGGACAAACAGTCTTATTTTTTCCTCCAACAAATAAATTGAAAGGAGTTGGGGGAGAGAGAGATCCTGAAGATTAGAAGAGACTTAAGAGACATGAAATGTATGTATAAACTTGTTTTGAATCCTAATTTAAATAAACTTTTACAGAACATTACATAATTAGATTTGAATCCTGACTAGTTATTTGATGACATTAAAGAATTTTTGTTGGTACTAGAGTGATGTTAAAAGAGAGTTCTTATATTTAAATCTTCTTACCAAAATGTTTATCAATAAAGTGAAATGATGCCTGATTTTGCTTCAGAATAATCTGAGAGAGTCGTTATGAGTGTAGATTTAGTAATTTTGGTTATGAGGTGATCATTGTTGAAGTCAGGTGAAGGTGTATTGGTGGTGTATAATATCATGTTCTCTTCTTTTAATATAACTTAAATTTTCCTTAACAAAATGTAAAAGGGAGGGAGGGAGAAAGGAAGGAAGAGAATTTAGGTACTTCTGACTCCACGGTCAATGTTCTTATTCTCCATGCTTGATAATATTGTACTTTAATATATGCTTTAAGATTTACCAGGATACAAAGGAGTGATGAAAGTCTTTTCAAGTAGACAACTCCACTCATTTCTTACCCACCCTAGCCGTAGAATGTACCCAAATGGATTGTACAAAGTATGGGCTTAACACATGTTTATTGAGTTAAATCATATCTGTATATGTGAAACATATAGATACAAATAATTATGTGACATGTTGAATACATATGGAGGGAAAACTTTGAAATAGAAATTAGGTTTCATAGTCAACAAAACCAAAAGACAACCAACAGAATGGGAGAAGATATTTGCAAATGACATATCAGATAAAGGACTAGTATCCAAAATCTATAAAGAACTTATCAAACTTAACACCCAAAGAACAAATAATCTAATCAAGAAATGGGCAGAAGACATGAACAGACATTTTTCCAAAAAAGATATCCCAATGGCCAACAGACACATGAAAAAGTGCTCAACATCGCTCGGCATCAGGGAAATCCAAAGCAAAACCTCAATGAGATACCACCTCACACCAGACTGAATGGCTAAAATTAACAAGTCAGGAAATGACAGATGTTGGCGCGGATGCAGAGAAAGGGGAACCCTCCTACACTGTTGGTGGGAATGCAAGCTGGTGCAACCACTCTGGAAAACAGTATGGAGGTTCCTCAAAAATTTGAAAATAGAGCTACCATACGATCCAGCAATTGCACTAGTGGGTATTTACCCCAAAGACACAAATGTAGGGATCCGAAGGGGTACATGCACCCCAATGTTTATAGCAGCAATGTCCACAATAGCCAAACTGTGGAAAGAGCCAAGATGTCCATCGACAGATGAATGGATAAAGAAGAAGTGGTATATATATACACAATGGAATATCATGCGGTCATCAAAAGGAATGAGATCTTGCTATTTGCAATGACATGGTTGGAACTGGAGGGTGTTACGCTGAGCGAAATAAGTCAATCAGAGAAAGACATGTATCATATGACCTCACTGATATTAGGAATCCTTAATCTCAGGAAACAAACTGAGGGTTGCTGGAGTGGGGGTGGAGTGGGAGGGATGGGGTGGCTGGGTGATGGACATAGGGGAGGGTATGTGCTATGATGAGTGCTGTGAATTGTGCAAGACTGTTGAATCACAGATCTGTACCTCTGAAACAAATAATGCAATATATGTTAAGAAAAAAAAAAAGAAGAAGATAGCAGGAGGGGAAGAATGAAGGGGGGAAATTGGAGGGGGAGACAGACAAACCATGAGAGATGATGGACTCTGAAAAACAAACAGAGGGTTCTAGAGGGGAGGTGGATGGGAGGATGGGTTAGCCTGGTGATGGGTATTAAAGAGGGCACGTTCTGTGTGGAGCACTGGGTATTATACACAAACAATGAATCATGGAACACTACATCAAAAACTAATGATGTAATGTATGGTGATTAACATAACAATAAAAAATTTAAAGATAGAAATCAGGTTTCCCAATTCTAGTCCTTGGTCAATTGCCTTAGAGCTGATGCATTTTGGGCTGATCACTTAGCTTCTCTGAGTTTGACAATGAATAGTAATTACTTTATCAGGCTTTTGAGAGGCTCCAGTGAAATAATATATGTGAAACCCTACTAAAGTTATAGTATTATAGCAGTGTACAATGTTCTTATTGATTAGTACAGAATTTAGATGACATGAAAACTCAAAGAAGGAAATCCTTCTCCCAGGTTCAGAAATTTGGGAAGATTTCATGGATTATGAAGTACCCAAGTTGAACCTTGGAGAACACAAAATGTTTATGGTGGTAAAAAGAACACTGCAGAAGAGCACAGAGGGAACAAGGACTCAAGTAGAATGAATATAATATTTGAGGGGCATGGTGTCATGAAGCCAGAGAGTATCAGAGCTTTAAGGGATCTTGGAAATTGTCTAGCCCAACTACTTCATTTAAGAGTTGAGGAAATTAAGGCCCTGATAGAATAAGTGTTTTTGCCTCGAGATGAAAGTAGCTAGGAAGTGGTTGAGCCAAGGACTGCAATCATCACTATCTTTCCTCCTATGCGAGCTTCCTCTTAGTGGTAAGATTTAGCTGACTGAAGCTGAGGAGGCAAGAATGATTAAGCAAGGCAAGATAAATTGATTAAAAAAAAAGATTTCGACTATTAGGCTTTCATTTTGATCTCTTATGGGGCTGAGAGCCTTAGTAGAGTTTTTGACAGGAGAATTATAGGAAGTAGTCAGTTGAGAATGGTGTACTTCATGCATAGGAACGATTACGGGTTACAACAGTAGGATAGCAGAATGCCACAGCAGCTCCTCAGATGTGAGGATGAGGATTGCCTCAGAGGTATGCTGATGCTGGTGGGTTGGAGAAAAATGGAGACCCTTAAGTTGACACTTAGAAATTGTTGGTTACAGATTTGAAATAATTATATGGGACCACAGAGTACTATAAGTAGATTCATATACTGTAGAACTTTGTATAAAAATTTGTATACAAGCTATGTTAAAATGATTATATAGCCATCCCTATCCCATCCCTCCATTTAGTGGTCATTCAACAAATGCAGCAAGGAAACTGAAATTCAGAGAGAAGAGTTGATTTATCCAAGGTCACATGGGTGACAAACGACTGAGTCAAAACTCAAGTTTTAGTACCATTTTCACCATTCCAATTTCTTAACCTGGTGTCTATGGATCCTCAGAGACTTGCTGCCTGAGCCTCAATTATTCTCTAAATGCTATGGACATATATGCAAATTAGAAAAAGTATTTGTGGTGTGTGTGTGTGTGTGTGTGTGTGTGTGTGTGTGTGTGAGAGAGAGAGAGAGAGAGAGAGAGAGAGATCGGGAAGTTAATGGGAGTAAATGTTTATAACTTTTAGCAGATCCTCAAAGTTATCTTTGGTTCCTGAAAGGTTAAGAACCTAAATGTGTGTGGCGATGTATTTAAAACCTTATCATTGGGATAAATTTTAAATCAAATTATGTTTTCCCCCTATCAAAATTTTTTCTCTTTCCCTCCTAATCCACCTGAGGATGATATTTGGGAGTGGGAGAAAGTTTATATGTCCTCATATATATGGAAGTGAGCATCTGAACCAGATGTGGGTGTCTGATATCTGGGGCTTTGCTGGTATTCGTGGACGTATTTCTTGTCTTGGTTTCTAGGAATCATACTGATATCCATAACTACAGATTGTGGCTGGTGGTATTCCCATCATCTTCTTTTGGCATGGATGGAGCCTAATGACTTGGCTCCATCTTGACTCCTACTGGTACTTCAGGTCTGTCTCTTGCATCCTAGGTTTGTCCTCCAACCTCTGGCTTAGACCCTCCCCTCCATTACATCTGTTCTGTGATCACTATAGAAGTTGTGAGGGTAGGCTTGGAGCTCTCAGCTTCTGGAAGTTGTCCAACTAGGAAATATTTGGTTTGCTTCCATGCCACACAGCTGCAAAGAGTGATGCTTGAATAACATCTCTAGCTTACTCTTCACCTAACCACACCTTGAAGTCATTTTTGTCAAGACCATACTTACCTCTTTGCACAGAGTCTCAGTCTCCACATTTGTAAAATAGGGACAGTGGTCTCTCATAAGCCTATGGCATAAGGGTTAAGTAAGATAATATTTATAAATGTCTTAAAATAAGTCTGATACTTAAAGGACAATTGCTATCATGTATTAAGTGTATTAAGTCTTTTCTCTTGGTGCACCTGGGTGGCTCAGTGGGTTAAGCATCCAACTCTTGATTTCGGCTCAGGTCATAATCTCAGGGTCCTGGGACTGAGCTCCACACCAGACTCCCTGCTTAGCAGGGAGTCTTTTTCCCTCTCCCTCTGCTCGCTCTCTCAAAAACAAAAAACAAAAAACAAACAAACAAA
This sequence comes from Zalophus californianus, assembly GCF_009762305.2. Classification (NCBI taxonomy): domain Eukaryota; kingdom Metazoa; phylum Chordata; class Mammalia; order Carnivora; family Otariidae; genus Zalophus; species Zalophus californianus. Next base: position 47,512,966 of record NC_045605.1, read on the forward strand.
AAAAACAACTTTTTTTAAGTCTTATTCATCTTAGTATTCCTAATGGCTAGCACAAAGTTTGGGACATAATAGGAACTTAATAAATATTTGATTAATAGTAATGACTGAAATAAGTTTAGAGAAGGGACCTATATGGTACTAAAATAACAGCACAAAGAAGAAAAATTAAGTTCTTAGTTTATCTACAGCTATTCTAGAAAATGTATCAATTTGGTGTCTTAAAACTTATAAATCTCTATTTTATAGATTATTCTTGAAAATTATATACTGTTTGATGAAATTAGATCAAGTTTCAGAATGATTTGCTACAAGGTATTTGCTTACCGTATTCCACTGATTTATGTTTAAAATATACTTTGTTTTGTATTTTTATATGGTGTGTTCCATTCACATTTGGTAGTTCATACTTAGATTGAAATGATTTGGGAAGCACACACATTAGGTTATGATGAGCTCTAAGGCAGTCAGGAGGAATGTTGTCATTCATTCATTCATTCATTCATTTTTTTATAATGAAGGAGTAAAGCAGCACTTCATAATTCATAGCCTTTCTTGTTTTAGCTTCACAGCAGTTCCAAACAGTTGAGCAGTTGCCATCTAGTGGGCAAAAGCCATAATGGCATAAAGCAAAACGCAAAACTTGATCAAGATGGGAACGGTGATGGACATAACTGGAAGAAGGAACTTATTAAATCCACTACAATTTCTGCAACACTGATATCACTTGAAACTAAATTGAGATATCAGATCTATAGTGAAATCTATCAAAACTTGAAATATTTTGAGGTAAAATGTAAAAGAAAATTCAAACCATCAGGAGATGCCACTGCGTACCTACTAGAATGACTCAAAAAATAACAAAAATCACAAATGACAATATGAGATATTGATGAGGATGCAAAGTAATCAGAATGCATACACACTGCTGATGGGAATGTGAAATGGTACAATCACTGTGGAAAACAGTTCGGCAGTTTCTTATCAAGTTAAACATAAATTTACCATGTAACTCAACAATTTCATTTTTAGGCATTTATCTAAAAGAAATGAAAAATGTATCTTAACACATCTGTACACAAGTGTTTTTAATAGCTTTATACATAATCATCAAAAACTGAAACAACCCAAATGTCCATCAGCTAAATAATGGATAAACAATCTGTGCTGCATCCACACAAGGGAATACTTTTCTGCAACATAAATGAACAAACTAGTGAGGGACGTGACAACATGGATGAATCTCAAATGCATTCTGCTAGCTGAAGGAAGCTAGACTCAAAAACTACATATTGTATATTTCCATTACTACAGCATTATAGAAAAGTAAAAATCTTTAGGGACAGAAATCCTATCAGTGGTTGCCAGAAGCTAGAGGTTGGGACAGAGGATGGACCACAAAGGGATATGAGAGAACTTTTAAAATGAGAAAAATGTTCTCTATCTTGATTTTATGGCCGTGGTTATGTGATGTTAAGATCCATCAGAAGTCATAGAACTATAGGTAATTAGGTAATTAGGTAAGCCTCAATGTAATAAAAAAGAAGGGGAACCGATATTTTAAAATAGTAGATTAAACAACCAGGCAGATTTGGGTTTCAATCACTGAAAAACATAAGAGGGGTTATCAGCTATCATGTGCTAGCGTATCACGAGCCAGCAGCAAGACATTCAGACAAACAGTTGGGAAAGAGCTCTTCATGCATACCCTGCAGAAATCTGAAATTGACTCTTCACATTTCTAATAAATCTATGGAAATGCCCCCCCCACAGAGTTCTTTTTATTTATTATCTGTTTTAGGTTTTATTAATGTGCAATTTTTGTCTCTGGGCTCATTTTACTTCCTTTATAGCAATGTGTCTAGCATGGTTTTGAGTAGTAAACATATACCAGTGAATAACATTTTGATTATATTTTTAGTTTACCAAGCATTTCTATAACCTACTGCACAGCCCTGTTAGGTCAAGAAGTTGTTACTTCTTTAGAGATCTTCTACTGGGGCGCCTGAATGGCTCAGTCATTAAGCATCTGCCTTCAGCTCAGGTCCTGATCCCAGGGTCCTGGGATCAAGCCCCGCATCGGGCTCCCTGCTCCATGGGAAGCCTGCTTCTCCCTCTCCCACTGTCCCCTGCTTGTGTTTCCTCTCTTGCTGTGTCTCTCTCTGTCAAATAAATAAAATCTTAAAAAAAAAAAAAGATCTTCTATGAAACAGGTTTGGCCATTTCAAAATTCCATTTATTTTAATTCTGAGATGACATTATTTAAATAACCATATGTATTTGTGAAAAAATAAACCATAGTACTGCTTTCATATTTCATAGGCAATGTGGAGTTAAATTGTTTTGTGATGGGATTCACAGTGTTTTAAAAACAAAATAAGTACAAACACAGCAAGTAAATAGAAGCTATGGAACAATGTGAATGCTGACTTTAAATACCCACAAATGAGCAATAGTGACATCTTGAGGTAGGGTGGGAAAGGTCTGCTTGGGGGGTTTTTTTGTGCATAACTTCATACTTATAAATCTATGTACAATGAAAGTTGGTAGGCTGATATACATGTACATTGTCATTTCACATCTCTCTATCAGATAAAGGAGGATTAAAGAGATCGGTTAATTTGTTGAGGGTAATATTTCTGAGAAGTGACAGGACTTGAAACTCCTCACTGTGCTTACTCTATCACTTCAGCTTCCTCTTCCTGATGCAAGCACAGGTCTGCCCTGCCATGGGTTGGTCCTGATAATATAGTAGTAGATTGCCTGTCATAGAACAACCAGGGTTTTAAGGAAAGGCCAAAGGGAGAGGAACATAGGGTTATAAATACCTACCATAGGTCAACTGGGAAAATCTTTCCTCAAGTCTCAGAGGCCTATCATGTAGGAATATAAGCTACCTACTCTGGGGACCAGGGTACAACTATTGTGCCAACAGTACTCTTAGCTTTCCAAACATCCCCTTTCAGGTCCAGCTTTTCTGCATTGGCAACCTGTAGTGAGCATTTCATTCATCTCCAAGTTTCCCAATGGAATCATCCTAGCACATATCTTAATAAAAAAAGATTGTTGGCAGAAACTATAATCTCTGAAATCTGAATTTCAGTTTTAAAATAGGAAGTGAGGAGTTTATCATCTCTTCCTAGGACCCTTTATGAGTTCCCATGTTTTAAATCACATTTTAAGCACTTCCTGTGTGTTAAACATCTTCTTTCATTTGAATCCATACCACAATTCTGTATGTTTTGTGAAGCTCCAGTGTATAGACGAGGAAACTGGAGGTTTAAATATGTTAGGTAATATGCTCTAAGCCATCCATCTAGTAAGTCATGGCATAACTGTCTCGGTCTGATTCCTAAGCCTTTGGCCCTAGATAGTATGAATTTTTAAAAGCTAATAATTTCACTTTCCTTAAATAATATACTTTTCTGACCACTGTAATTCCAGTATTCTAACATGGGAGATACATTGGACTTGCATATGAAAAAAGCATTAATCTGTAATGATATATATCAGACATTGCACTAAATATAATATAATCATTTTCAAAACTCACACATGCTCTGAGAGGGAAGTCCTACCTCCCCATTTTAAAGATAAGGAAACTGTGACTGAAAATGGTTTAATGATATTTCCAGGGTTACCTACTCAACCCAGGAGATGGTGGAGCTGACATTGAAACCCAGGTTCTATGGGATTCCCATGTTTTACACAGTGGGAAACACATGGCCTTTGGAATTCAGTGAATCTAGTTTTGAATCTCAGTTGTCCCCAAAACTAAATCACCACTATTTTTTATTCTACTTTGTTCTATCATTATTAATGAAGATATCTCCTATACTAGAGAGATCTTGAGGAGATGGACTATTCCTGTTTAACCTTCTATTCCCTTTTCTTCCCCCATTAATTACCCTAAACAATTAACAGAATACCTACTCTGTAAGGATTCAATAAAGTGATTGGTTGATTGAATATAATGAAAGCATTAAAATACTGAATGATTTGAAACTGGATAAAAAATAGGTCTGATCTAGTATGTTAGTTAACCCATCCATTTATTCATTTAAGTTTTTTACTGATGACCTGTTATGTTCTTCACCCTGTGCCAGATGCTCAGCTAATTTTCAGCTGGTACACAACAATGTGGTAACTCAGGAAGCATCCATTCCAGTTGATTAATGCCTGTGCTAAACCAATTGCTAACTATTTTTTTAAAGATTTTATTTATTTGACAGACAGATGCACAGCAAGAGGGGAACACAAGCAGGGGGAGTGGGAGAGGGAGAAGCAGGCTTCCCGCCGAGCAGGGAGCCCGATGAGGGGCTTGATCCCAGGACCCTGGGATCATGACCCGAGCTGAAGGCAGACGCCTAACGACTGAGCCACCCAGGCGCCCCACTAACTATTTTTAATGTTACCCTTGTTTGAGTTATTGGCATATGATGATGAGCCAAAAAAAAAATATTTGGTCATTGTCGTGAAAACTTCCAATAAATGTAAAATTACTCCTGTGATGGGAAGAAAGGTACAAAGTGCTATGACAGTGGACATCAAGGTCAGTTAATCTAATCTGGATGGAAAAAGCACTTATGATGAAAACCAGGAAGAGAAAATCCAATCAGTTCCTCTGTCATACAAATTTACTTTTCACCTTGTGAAGGCTAAAATTATACTTCTGTTTTATGGGATCAGTGGTGTTCTATAAATAGCAGAATTCAACTATTCATCTCCACAGTGTTCTTGCATCCTGTGATGGATGTGTCAATAATAGTAAGTTGAGTGAACCTCAAGGCCCCTGTGGAAGGAGTATTGCACTTCATTAAATGTCTGTTGAAGTGAACTGCAGGTGTTGTGGGAATACTTGTTAATGTCCTTTTAAGGAGTATTCAGATTACTTTATGAATGAATGCTGTCATCTGGTCAAAAACTCAGGAAAATTCACCAAGAAAAGGTGATGCTTCATATATAGAATACACTTAGTTCACTAATGAGGGAGAACAGAGAAATGTAGAATTTCTCCAAAGAGGTTCTCTTGACTGCTATAAGAAAACATCCTTGTACTGAAATGGAGTGACTTAGGAAACTGAGCCCTTATATCTAGGAGTTATTTTATGTTACCTAACTTCGGTTGTTTTTCAGTGGAAAGATAAGGTAATTGCTTAAATAGTTAAAAAAATAAAAAAACAGCTAAAAATGATGAAGTAATTCTATACTGGGATAACAGCAAGGCAATTAAGTGTGTATATATTCTGGCTCAAGTACATCTGATATTTCCTTCATAGACCTTAAAATTAACAAAAGATGTTGAAAAATGGTATTTTCATCCTTCTGTCCAAATCTTGTGTGACAGGGCATGATCCAGGCCCGTAAGAAAGCAGTGGTTGGATAGGGGAAAATGTGTTCTTGGGAGTTTCCCATTTTGGGAGGCTGGGTCAGTACTGTCAGATATCTATTATCCAGGAAATCTTGCTTATCCTACTGCAAATGTAGAGCATTCCTTATGTTACCATTGTGTGCCTGTGTTCAGCCCATTAAGTCAAAGCCACGATAAGATTCTGACCTCACACCGGTCAGAATAGCTAAAATTAGCAACTTAGGAAATGACAGGTGTCTGGCAAGGATGCAGAGAAAGGGGAACTCTCTTACACTGTTTGGAATGCAAACTGGTGCAGCTACTCTGGAAAACAGTGTGGAGGTTCCTCAAAAAGTTAAAAATAGAACTTCCCTATGATCCAGCAATTGCACTGCTAGGTATTTATCCAAAGGATATAAAAGTAGTTATTCGAAAGGGCACCTACACCCCAGTGTTTATAGAGCACTATCCACAATAGCAAAAACAAAGGAAAGAGCCCAAATGTCCATCAACTGATTTGTCCTCATGCCATTCTGTTTCATGTCTTCATGTCTTTATTTATGCTGTTCTCTTAGTGTAGAATGTCTCCATCTCATTAACATCTGTGATGGATAAAGAAGTGGTAAACAATGGAATATTACTCAGCCATCAAAAAGAATGAAATCTTGCCATTGCAAGGGTGTGGATGGAACTAAAATATATTATACTAAGCAAAATAAGTCAGTCAGAGAAAGACAAATACCATATGACTTCACTCATATGTGGAATTTAAGAAACAAAACAGATGAACGTAGGGGAAGGGAAGGAAAAATAAATACAATAAAATGGAGAGGGAGGCAAATCATAAGAGACTCTTAACTATAGGGAACAAAATGAGGGTTGCTGGAGGGGAGGTGGGTGGGGGGATGGGGTAACTGGGTGTTGGGAATTACGGAGGGCACTTGATGGAATGAGCCCTGGATGTTATATGCAACTGGTGAATCACTAAATTCTACCCCTGAAACCAATGCTACACTGTATGTGAACTAACTTGAATTTAAATAAAATTTTGAGAGAAAAAAAAGCAGATGGAAGGTGACTGAAAGAAGTCTCATAAAGAGTGGGAATAGAGACTATTCTACTCAACTTAATAAGCACCTAATGCCCATAGTTGGGTACAAAGTACAGTTTATTCTGTGCATTACGGAGGATCCAAAGATTCAACAGTCAAGTTTGTTGTCTATTAGAAGCTTATGATCCTAGATGCATTTAATATGGACCCAGTTTTAATTATACTGCAATATATGATAAATAATATGAGAGGTATAAAGTACTGTGAAGATATAGGAAAAAAAAGATAATTTCCTGACACTGAATGTGCAAATATTAACCACCCTCTCATTCCCTCTTTCAAGCTTTTTGTTTTCCCCAAGACCTGTTGGATGGAGTCTAAGCTGCTTAGCATTGCCCATGAGATTCCCCATGAACTGACCCTACTTACATTTTACTTTTTATACACCAGGAATAGTAAATGGCTTGCAACACTTTCTTCTTCCCTTACTACCTATCCCTCCTGGAACTCCATCTGAGCACTGTGCTTAGCACATAGGTAATGCTAAAAAAGTATTTTTGAATAAATTAATGAATCCTCATACCATTCTGTTTCATGTCTTCATGTCTTTATGCTGTTCTCTTTGTGTAGAATGTCTTTCTCCATCTCATTAACATCTGTGAACTAAGTCTCAGAGAAGACTTACCTGCTATAACTTCTAAACTTGTTCTCAGTGCTCCTCCCCTGTGCTGCCACAGTAGCTGGAATACACCTCCCTCATAGGACTTCCTAGTGAAATGGTCAATTTGTGTATCGGTCTTCACCCCAAAAAGTAACTTCCTTGATGTCAGGGGCCACATCCAAGTAGCTGCTGACTAAGAGTGAAGTATGAATTTTGGAGTTAGATTGCTTGGGTTTAATCCTGATTCTTCCCCTATTTCTTTCTTTTTTTTTATTTAAAGATTTTATTTATTTATTTGACAGAAAGAGAGCACAAGCAGGTAGAATAGCAGGCAGAGGGAGAGGGAGAAGCAGGCTCTCCAGTGAGCAAGGAGCCCAATGTGGGGCTTGATCCCAAGACCCTGGGATCATGACCTGAGCTGAAGGCAGTCGCTTAACCAACTGAGCCACCCAGGCACCCCTGATTCTTCCCCTTTTCTAACTGTATGATCTTGGATAAGTTACTTAACCTCTCTTTGCCTCAGTTTCCTCATCTGTAAAGTGGGGATACTAATAGTATCTACCAGATAAGTTTGTTATAAGTATTAAATTAGTTATTATAAATAGAGGACTTTGAACAGTGTCCACAAAATGACCATCATATAAGTGCAAATTATGAAATGTCCAGAAATACTGACTAGAACAACTATAGAACTATATGGAAGAAGGAGAGTCAGTGAAGTCTTTGTACAGGTGGAAACTTTTGAAATGTAAGATTAAGTTTTTGGTGTATAGAGATAGAGGTAAACTATGGAGAGAAAGTCATTACAGGATGAAGTTAGAGTCAGGCAGAGTACAGCACTGGGACACTGAGCTACCCCCAAGTCCCCCATGCCACACACACTGTCAAGAGAGAGCCAAGTACTAAAATATGTTTTGGAAAGCATTCTTCCTGCAAGTTTAATTTCCCTCTTTTTTACTGTCTCCCAGTGTGGGAGCCAATAAAATGGTGAAATAAAAAGAAATTGAGGGTGTGTAGTGTTGACTGAAAGTTGCAAAAACTGCAAGGTCTCTAGGTAGATTTGTAAGCTAGGCAAATTTTATAATATAACTAAGTCAATATCCATAGTAGAATATTATAGAATAAAATATGACTATGTAAGATATTTTGTAGGAGGAAAATGATACAGGTATAGCTCACAAAATACATGAAATGGATTTTGTAGCTCAAGTAATACTCTTACACTGACTTCCATTATAAAATTGATGACATTTGAAAAAGCTCATTCTGAAAACCTCAATTCAGTGGAATGACTGCTGTATCCCTCACACTGGTCTGAATGCTTGTCTAACCCCTTTCTTCTCTTGAGGAAGGAACCACTTGAGAGGTAGAGGTAAACTGTCAGTAGGTGCACCTCAAGGGGTATTTCCTGTTTATGTGGCCACAAATGGGGACAATAAATAATGCCCCAGAGGGGGCATGGAGGGCAAAGTCAGAATTATGAGTTCAAACAGCTTGTCAGAGGGGCTGAACAGATACTTTGATCCAAATGAGGGTGCCATGTGAAGGAAAACAGCAATACTGAGAGTGAGAAGCTAGCAAATAGGTAAATGGAAGTTCATTTAAGTCCAGAGATGGAAAGTGGCTATCACTAAGGGCTTATGATACCATTCCAGTGCTGTTAGCATGAGGAAGCTGGATTTATTCAGAGGGTTAGGAAGAGACAGTCCCTGTTGGGATGAAGTGAAACACCATTACTGCCCTTGAGGAGTTCCTAGTCATGCAAAGTAATTATAAAAATCATGTGGGTTATTAAATATTCTGTACATTTCAAGTGCCTATTGAGCTCATATAAGATCAGACACTGCTAGTGTGGGGATGTTTCCGTGAATAGAGAGATGTGGTCTGTTGTGATGGTTACACAAGAATAAGCCAGATAATGGAGTGGGGACAAGTTCAGGACAGGGAATAATAGGGCAGAGGGAATAGAATGTCTGTGAAGGCCCTGGGCAAGAAAACGTTTGTTATGTTTTCCTCAAACACTGAGCATTGAGTTCAAAGTTTTCTCTAAGAAATATTCCATGCATCTTGGTTCTTGGCTAGATTTTTTTCCTACTTCTATCCATAGGATTCTGTACATCTCCTATCAGACCCCTTAGTGTGCTCTGTTGCACCTAATCACTTGCTATCACATCCCCCACTCTATTGGAGCAATCTCAGCCTTCACATTGTATCTCAAAAAGTACCTAGCGCACTGACTGGCACATAGATATTTAATATATATTTGTTGAATGAACAGATACATGATTAAATGAGTGGAGAGGTAGGGTCTCAAATATGAAATTTCTTTTAGTACCAAGATTGGGGAAAGGAGGTAGAAGAAAACAAAAGGGAAGCCCTCATATCTCTATGCTTGTTTTTAGTTAATTTTTTTAAAAGTCATTGTATTAACTACCTTACCTATGTTATCTTTAAAAGCTATTTTAAATGCTCTTAAGAAAGAATGTATAAGAATAGATCATTATAAGATCAGTTGTCCAAAATTACAATTACACAGATTATGAACACTTAATTTGGTTCATTCGTTCAATAAATATGTATTGAATACGTACTGTGCAAGGCACTGAAGAAAAAAAAATAGGGAGGTTTAAGACCTTAAAAAGCGAATGCTCTTAATTTTCAGACATTACTTGAATACTTGAAGAATGTAATAACAATGTTTAAGTGAGATCTTTGGCAATTCATTTCACTTTGGATTCCTACCTAAAATATGAAGATTGAACTTGATAGAGGTACTATCTTATTTTCAAATATGATTCTTCCATAAATAAAAATGAATGATAAAGTAACAATATATTTTGGCTTAAAGTAACAAAACATACTTTTTTCCTTAGATAAAACCCAAAGACAGTTATGAAATAATATAAGTATAGAAGTGAATAATAGGACTCAAGAGCAGGACTGACCCTCGGAAATGGACTAGTCAAGAAAAAAAACATTGCCAGAACTCTCTTTTAAGAGACCATTGTTTCAATTACAAAATCCCAAAAAAGAGAATCTGGCCAACTTGGTTCAATATGGACTTAGTTTGGATTCTCATAGAAGCAGACCTTGAGACAAAGACTTCAGTGCAAATATGTGATTTGGAGGTGGGGGAGCACTAGTAGGGAAGTGTAACAGGGAAGGAAAGGCATCCCTTATAGGGTATTAGCAAATCAGCTCTCACTGTGGGTAGAGAATGGGCAAAGGCTGAAGATATGAGAATGACTTAGTCATGTTACGAAGGTGGTGAAGTTGTGAGTGGGAGATCAAGTTGGAGAAGTCCTCCAAACACAGATAAGGAGGACTGAGAAATAGGCTGAGATGTTTGTAGTTAATGCATTAAGTCATTAACTGTATATTCTTGGAGGCAACATCAAGGTAAGTTACATTTTTAATCCCCAAACTTTTAGTACTTTTTTCTAAAGAAACTCATTTTATGCTATAGCTCACATTTTCTTTTTTTTCTTTTTTCTTTTATTAATACATTATATGTTTTTTTAATTATGATTAACATAACATAATATAGCTCACATTTTCAATTTTATATAAGGAATTTTATTAAGTTTGCTTGTAGTTGGTGATACCTAAGACAAATGACTATTACTTGTTATTGAAGTGGTATATGTGATGTTTTTAATCAATCAAGGCTATATTTAACTATCTTGTAGTGTGTGCTTCTGTATAAAAAATTCCCAGTGTGTACTTTTCTGGTGCTAATTATTAAGACATTCTCAGAAAGAATTGTAGCCTCTGGAATTAAACATGCAACTCTCGTTCATTTATCAAATATTCAACAAACATTTATTGAGGGCCATGTCTTTAATGGTAGGTAAAGAACTACACATTAAAGTAACCCAGGCTCCCATAATCTCACAGAAGAGGTAGGTCAAAAATAATTTAAATACAAGGTAAAAAGTATAGTAATGTAGGTGTGCACAAAATGCTGTGGGGATGCTAACTCACCGAGGAGAATGCTACAAAAGATGCACATATTGTCACATCCCAATTAGAAACAGAGATGACAGAGTTGATTGTGTCTGAAACCCTTATGTGCCAGGTTGTTTTTCTCTCCTCTAAGGAGAGGCAAACCCCAGATCATTGGTAAACATGTACCATTTGGTAATGAAGCCAATTTACTAAATGGTTTTTGGAGAATTTGCCCTTTTCTTTGGATGAATCTCCAAAAGCACAGATAGCCTGGCAACTTGCATTAGAAGAAGCAGGAGACTTAAGCTGAACTTTTATCAAAACTAGGACAGTGAGTTTGCATGCGAGCCCTAGGATAGAGACAGTGAGACTACCGTTTATTCAGAGGTTTATTACCTAGAGAATGAAGTCCCAAAAACAAGAAAGTAAAACTTATATATACAGATATAAACTATTTTAGTTACTATTGATCTAAATCCTCTGGGAAGAAAGGAAATTGATGACATGCCCAGGATTCTAAACTGATATTTTATAAGATGTTGCATTGAGAATGGCATTTAATTTTTTAAAAATTTTTGAAGATTTTATTTATTTGAGAGAGCAGAGTGAAAGAGAGAAAGACAGCATGAGTGGGGGGTTGGTGAGGGTCAGAGGGAGAGAGACAAGCAGACTCCCCGCTGAGCAGGGAACCAGACATGGGGCTCGATCCCAGGACCTTGAGATCATGACCCAAGTGGGAGGCAGCCACCCAGGCACCCCAAGAATGGCTTTTAATTTTAAAAGCTTAGAAAAAACAAAACCAATGATTATTCTTTCATGTGAATAATTCTTTACCATCATAAATATATTGCACCATAGGGATACCTTGAACAGGAGAAGAAAAACTTGTTAGAGCTGTAATTCCATAGCAACTGTAGTTACTGCAAGGTGAGTTTCAGAAAGTGTTCAGAAAAGATACCTGAATCCCTCTGTATGCATATATATATTTTTGATAATCATTGTTTTAACTGAACTTACCAGAATTAAAAATGATCACTTCTTTCCAGAGTGTCCAGTAGAACGTGGGGAAGTGTTTATGTTGCAATGGGAAAAAATGTCTTCAATCATTTATGCCTGCCTCTTTTGGAAACAAACAAACAAACAAACAAACATGGCGCTTTTACTAAGGACACTTCTGTGTGTAGAAAAGCAGGGCAGTCCCTGATTGCCAATAACTGCCTTTAAAACATTTGCTTTCAGAATCAGTTGACTGAAGTTCTACTGTTGTTTAAATTAGATGAAAGGAGCTGGATTATCATAAATGAGTTGATTCTCTGATACTGAGAGTTAGGATATTATTTAAATCACCAGTGGTTCTGATTGAAAACCTCACCATAAGCTGACAGTTACCAAATCCAGATCCGTCCTATTTTATGTCGCCTTAACCTCCTTCATAGCTTCATATTCATTGCACTTGTTCAATATCTTTCTTTTCCTTGAGACTTCGTAAAGATAGGCTCAATGTGAGTCTTATTCCTATTTATATGTTTGGGCACTAGTCTGCCATCTGGCAGCAGTGGTTACTTAATTTTAGAATTAACAGTTAATGAATTGATGTGTGAATTTCATAGAAAAAACAGTCTTTGGGAACTTTGCCACTTAGTAAACCTAAATGATCTTGTGTATAAAGATCTCCAACTCCTTGCCTATAAAATTAAATATGTTCTCCTTACAGATTCACAGGATGTATATAAATATTCATATTAGAACATGAAAAACTTTTTTCAACCAAATAGCGTAATATACTATTACTGTTATTTGTTGAATGAATTAAGAGAATAGAATTGTGAATTCCTGAAGTGGCCTAGGGCAGAAGAAACCTATACAGTAAGGAGCAGGCAGAATGGATCAGTGTTAGAAGACAATGTCCAGAAGTATGAAAACAATCAGAAAATACATTATAAAAGGAAATCAGTTCAACAAACTTGTTTGAGTACCTGCCATGAGCTTTCACTTGTAATCTCATTTAATTTTCATGGCTATCCTATGATGTAGGATTATTGTCCTCATGTTACAGACCACATTGAGTAATAAGTAGTTTACCTCAGGTCTCATCTGTATGTTAGAACCAGGAATCAACACAAGTTCTTTATAACTAACAATTCTATAGCTTCCTATACAAAATACAGATACACACTTTGTTGCTACAATATAGAGCAATTCTGTGTGGTTGTTCTGCTTAGCTCCACAAGGTAGAATTAGGACCAAAGAAGGAAATTACCAAGAGATTTCAGAATAACTACAGAATCATTGTTAGACTGTGAGCTTATCCTGAAAGAGAATGAGCTACCCCTAAGTGTAGTGAGTTCCTATCCCTGGAAATATTCACCCTTACAATCTGTGACCACATCACTAAGTATGTTGTGGCAATGACCAAGCACTATATTCATAAGGTACTTCTAAGTCCTGGGACTCTGTGTTTTCAGTTGACTCCTGCTTGTCAGGCTAAAGAGACATTCCCATGATAGTAGAACAAGAGGCAAGCACTTTAGAATGAGACTTCACGGGTCTGCTAATGTCACCAGGCAGCAAAGAGATGGCTGGCTAATGGAAAGAAGCTACTCTTGGGAAGCAAGTATGGTTTAGAAGCAACATGGTATATTTGAAAGTATGTAGGATTTAGAATGAAACAGACCTGGGCTCAAAATTATTTTCTGAGTCTCTTTCTGAGCTTTTATTTCCTACTTCCATGAAATACTGTAATAAACATTAAATATAATGGATTAAATGAGATCATACATGTAATGAGGCCAGCACATAGTAAGCACTCAGGATCTGTTAGTCATTAAAATTATCATCATTGTCTTTATCATAATCTTTCCTGCAAGGAGGATGTCTCTTTGGAGACCATCAAGCAATAACTACCTCATCTTCCTCTGGAGTCGGTCAGCCTCAGGCAACATGGCAGAGGATACAGTCTTGGAGAATATTAAAGTTGAAGAGTTCCTCAAATTATCTGTGATGAAAGATCTGTGTGTGTGTGTGTGTGTGTGTGTGTGTGTGTGTGTGTGTGTGTGTTTAAATTTAGAGACTGTTGCAGACCATTACTTTTTAAAAATACAATAAAAATGAATTACTAGAGAAATGAAATGGGGAAAAAATCCAAAATGTGCAAAATACAATTCCATATATTTTCATTTTTCCAAAGACATAAAATCAGTCTATTAAATTGTTACAAAAGTTTCTAAATACTTATTCTCAGCTTCAATGCTTACTTTGTAGTAGGTGTAAAACAGTTTGCAGACTAGAATCAGTCCATAGATCACACTTTGAGTAGTGCTTATCTAGCTCATTCCTTCTATGCACAAAAGGGGGGAAGCTCAGGGTGGAGAAAGAACTTGCCCACTGTTACATATCAGAGTATCATTCCTCCAACTTACTCATTAGCATTTAGGGAAACTAAGGATTGGGGATGTGTGTAAAAAGCTAGATATACAAGGAATCGTGATTCTCCTAGGTACTGTAGAGTAATGCCTCTACCATTCACTTATCTCACTAGGAAATTATAGTGGTCTTTCTTATCAGTTTTTAAGTATTTTGAATAGAAGTTAATGTTTTGTCAGAGAAGATGAAAGAAAAATAGTGACTGTTATGTATCTGTTTTATAGGTACTAGGCTCTCTACACAAGATTTCCTTTAATTTTCATAACATCTCTCAAATGTGGGTGGAACTATATATTTTTTTTAAGAACCCAGAAAGTTAAGCAAGTTACCCAAACGAACACAGGAAAGTGGTGGGACTGAGATGTAATCCCAAATCTGTTAGACTACAGAGTTCTTCTCTTTGCTCCATATCATTGTATAAATGTAGTGAGTAGCTTGGATGTATCATGCTTTTGAAGGGAAATACTTTCCTTAATAGTTTGTACCATTTACGTAGCATTTTGTGTTTGCACTAAACCTTACAACAATTTATCACTTTATTCTCCTACATTACAAAACAAAGCCTTCCATAAGAGACTAGGAAACAAAGGCATGTAAGGTAGTCTTTAATTGTAAGTATTACAAGTTGGTTACAAACACATATTCCACTTTGAAAACTTAGGATGGTTTACATTTTTAAACTATTTGTGGTAGAGTCCTACATATCCTTGGCTTTACTCACTAGTCCATCCAAGCCTCTTATACCCTGACCACTACATATGTTTCCCAATTATTTTTATAACCTTTTAGTAATGATATATACTTATGGAGTATCCAGTTATTCTGTTAAAACCAATGTTTAATGAGCACTGAGAAATGTCTAGAATTGTGATTCATTATATTGTACACCTGAAACTCATATAACATTGTAGTTAATTATACCAGAATTAAAATAAAAGAACTGAATAAAAAACAATGTTTACATATCTATTCAAAAAAGTAGTATTTTAACCCATATTATAGTTTTGAAGGGAGCAATAATCTTACACTCTGCTATATTTGCTAACCTACCTGAATCTCATAACGAAAGTGACTTTGTGTTTTCCCCCTAGGAAATATTGAAAATTGGCCAAGCTTTCTGTTTGTTTTTAGACATTTTTCACAGTTCTTTCTGTTAACCTACCCTAGATAGTCTCGGTAAACGATATATGCTGAAGATCTCAATAACTATGAGATAAAATGACCAGACCATAAGCCCAGCCCATAAATTGACATGGGCAGTCAGTAAGTATTGACCTATTAATAAGGAAAGAAAAGGATATGTGGCAGATGTGTTGTAAAGATTATCAAGATATGAAAATTTATTTTTCTTAACAGTCAACAAACAAGCATTCATCCATTTGTGCAAACCATATTGTCTTTCCACAAACATTGATTGAACACATTCTATAATCCAAATATTGTGCACAAGTTATTTAGGACCAAAGTTTTTTGTTTTTTGTTTTTTGTTTTCCTGACTCAAAATGAGTTTGTGATTAAATATGTCATTTCAATATTCACTTTGATATCTGGGGCTCTTCAAAATCTATAATTTTTTTGAGTTTATATTGTTTTAAATCTAGCTTGCTTTATGGACTTAAATATGATGCCTGAAAACATTTTGTAGAAGTTGTAGATATTTGGGATTTAGTTAAAGAATGTTTATTTCCACACAAAGTCCCATGAATTAGCTAAGACTTTTGTCTTACTGATTTTTACAGCCAGCATCCCAAGGAACAAATTTCTTTAAAAAGTTCCCTATAAAACATACCTTTTATATATTTATTAGAAATCTTTTTGATGTTTTGGGAAGTTTCCCCAAATTTATAATATATAATTTTTCTTTATCTCTTTAGTAGGATCATTTATACAAACATTTCTAGATTATTTTATTCCATCAGATTATTATTGTATATAAGTAAAGCAACAATCTACTTCAGAATGTACAGAATAGATAAAATGAATGCCTTAAAGGATACTGTCCAAGAAGCCTCATGTCTTTTTCCTACCCATCCTTCATACCACAAAATATTTGTATAGTGCTTGAGAGTTTATAAAACTTTTCTACATCCACTCAGTCATTTGATATTCAAAATAATTTTTGCTGAAAATATCATCATTATTTGATTTATTTCCCCCATTTTCTTGTTCTCCCATTTAAAAAAACCCATCAAAGGACTGGTTTGTTCTCAAGGTTCTCCATTTCCTCACCTCTCATTCTTTCTCCTCAACCCACTTCAATCAGGCTTGTCTTTACACCACTCCAACCAAACAAATTTGGTCAGTTACTCATGATATCCATCTTGCAAAATGCACTGATAAATTCTTATCTTTCTCCACCTTATCTTTCTTTCTCCACCTCTCAGCAATATAGTACATAGTTGATCACTTATTCTTTCTAAAAACTTCTTCTTTGCCTGGCCTTATTAATATGAAATCTGATTTTCTACCTACATTTCTGAACATTTTCTCATTTTCTTTTATTGGCTCTTCTTGCTCTGCCAGTCTTTAATTATTGCTGTTGACCAGGGCTTAGTCTTGGAAATTCTCTAGTGATGGTCACTCATGCCATCAGGCCAGTTCTATGACTAAATAAGTTATATGTGTTTATGATTCCAGAAATTCTGTATCCAAATCCTACATCTCTCCTGCATATGTATGTACTCCATATGCATATGAATATGTACTGCATATTCAACATCTCTGCTTGGATGTCTCATAGTGATTTCAAACTAATATAAAAAAAAAAAACCTATGGGGGAGGAGCAAGATGACAGAGGAGTAGGAGACCTAAATTTCGTCTGGTCCCAGGAATTCAGCTAGATAGGGATCAAACCATTCTGAACACCTACGAACTCAAAAGAGGATCAAAGAAAAGAAGAGCAGCAACTCTCTGAACAGAAAAGTGACCACTTTCTGGAAGGTAGGATGTGCGGAGAAGTGAATCCAAGGTGATATTCGGGAAGATAGACCACGGGGGACGGGAGCCTCTGTCAGCTGGCTACTGGCAAGTGATAGAGCTGCGGAGCACAAAATCGGAACTTTTAGAAGTCTGCTCCGCTGAGGGACGTCGCTCCAGTGGCTAAGTGGGGAATGGAACCCTCGCTGGGACAGTGTCACAGAAAGACCAGGGGTGCCTGAGTGTGGCAGAACCCCCAGGTATTGGAACAGGAAAGCCGGCTGCAAAGACAGAGCCGAGGAGTGGGCTCTCAGCTCGGGGTTGCCATAAACTGTGATCCGTGGCACAGTCAAGCAACTGCTCTTCCAGCAGGGGCCCAACAAGTGGCAGATCCGGAGAGACTCCCCTTCCTCCCCCGGGGGGAGTGGCGTGGGAGCGCACCACAGGGATCTGCTGGGTTTGGAGACTCCAAAGGGGGTCGTGTGCCAGAGATAGAAATGCTCAGTCACAGGCCAAGTGAGCACGGAGTGTGGCCAGAGACCAGGGAGACGGGAGTGATTGACGGCTTTTCTCTGGAGGCCCACTGAGGAGGGGGGCCCCGAGTTCTTGGCTCCTCCGTAGTGGAGATTGGGAGGCTGCCATTTTCACTCTCATCCTCCAAAGCTGTACGGAAAGTTTGCAGGGAACAAAAGCTCCCAAGAGCAAACCAGAGCAGATTCCTTAGCCAAGCCCCCAGCAGGTCGGGGCAATTCCACCTCTGGCAAAGATATTTGAGAATCACTGCAACAGGCCCCTCCCCCAGAAGATCAGCAAGAACAGCCAGCCAAGACCAAGTTTACCGATCAATGAGAATAGCAGAACTCCAGCACTAGGGGAATACAGCTCATAGAATTCATGGCTTTTTTCCCCTTGATTCTTTAGTCTTTCAAAGTTAATTTTTTTAATTTTCTTTTTTTTCTTTTTCTATTTTTTGAATTTTTCTTTTTCC
Source organism: Zalophus californianus (assembly GCF_009762305.2). Taxonomy (NCBI): domain Eukaryota; kingdom Metazoa; phylum Chordata; class Mammalia; order Carnivora; family Otariidae; genus Zalophus; species Zalophus californianus. The sequence continues at coordinate 47,531,301 of NC_045605.1, forward strand.
CTTTTTCAACCAACATCTTCTCAATCCCTTTTTTAAAAATCTTTTTTATTTTTCATTTTTAGAGTCATATTCTATCCCTTCATAGTTGTTAACCTTATTCTTGGTATATATATAAGTTGTTTTCTCCTTAAAATTTTGGGATACAGTTTCTTCTCACAGACCAAAATATACCCTACATCTCTAGTGTATGGCTTTGTTCTAGTCTCCTGCCTGATCACATTCTCTTTATAATTTTCATCTTTACAGTCATATTCCATTCCTTTATCGTATTTACCCTTATTTTTGTACATATATGTTTCTCTTTCTTTAAAATATTGGGAGGCACTTTCTTCTAAAAGACCAAAATACACCCAAAATCTAGTGTGTGGCACTGATCTATTCACCAGCCTGATCATATTTGATCATAATTTTTTTAATCTTTTTTTTCTTTTTTCTTTCTTTCACATTCTTTTCCCCCAGTTTCAGGTCTCTTCTGATTTGTTTAGTGTATATTTTTCTGGGGTCGTTGTTACCGTGTTAGCATTACGTCCTTTCATTCATCTATTCTCCTCTGGACGAAATGACATGATGGAAAAAATCACCTCAAAAAAAAAAAAAGAACAAGAGGCGGTACTGACTACCAGGGACCTAATCAATATGGACATTAGTAAGATGTCAAACTAGAGTTCAGAATGACGATTCTAAAGATACTAGCTGAGCTTGAAAAAAGCATGGAAGATACTAGAGAAACTCTTTCTGGAGAAACAAAAGAACTAAAATCTAACCAAGTCGAAATCAAAAACCTATTAATGAGGTGCAATAAAAAATGGAGGCTCTAACTGCTAGGAAAAATAAGGCAGAAGAGAGAATTAGTGATATAGAAGACCAAATGATGGAAAATAAAGAAGCTGAGAAAAAGAGAGATGAACAACTACTGGATCACGAGGGCAGAATTTGAGAGATAAGTGATACCATAAGACAAAACAATATTAGAATAATTGGGATCCCAGAATAAGAAGAAAAAGAGTGGCAGAAGGTATATTGCAGCAAATTATAGCAGAGAACTTCCCTAATTTGGGGAAGGACACAGGCATCAAAATCCAGGAGGCACAGAGAACCCCCCCTCAAAATCTATAAAAATAGCTCAACACTCTGACATCTAATAGTAAAACTTACAAGTCTCAGAGACAAAGAGAATATACTGAAAGCAGCTCGGGAGAAGAGATATGTAACCTATAATGGTAGAAACATTAGATTGGCAACAGACCTATCCACAGAGACCTGGCAGGCCAGAAAGGACTGGCATGATATCTTCAGAGCACTAAATGAGAAAAATATGCAGCCAAGAACACTATATCCAGCTAGGCTGTCACTGAAAATAGAAGGAGACATAAAAAGCTTCCAGGACAAACAAAAACTAAAGGAATTAGCAAACACAAAACCACCCCTACAAGAAATATTGAAATGGGTCCTCTAAGCAAAGAGAGAGTCTAAAAGTAACATAGACCAGAAAGAAACACAGACAATATACAGTAACAGTCACCTTACAGGCAATACAATGGCACGAATTCATATCTTTCAACACTTACCCTGAATGTAAATGGGCTAAATGCCCCAATCAAAAGACACAGGCTATCAGATTGGATAAAAAAATAAGACCCATCAATATGCTGTCTGCAAAGACTCATTTTAGACCCAAAAACACCCCGAGATTGAAAGTGAGGGAGTGGAAAACCATTTATTTACCATGCTAATGGACACCAAAAGAAAGCTGGGGGGGGCAATCCTTATATCAGACAAATTAGATTTTAAACCAAAGACTGTAATAAGAGATGAGGAAGGACACCATATCCTACTTAAAGGGTCTATGCAACAAGAAGATCTAACAATTGTAAATATCTATGCCCCTAATATGGGAGCAGCTGATTATAAAAGCCAATTAATAACAAAAGCAAAGAAACACATCGACAACAATACAATAATAGTGGGGGATTTTAACACCCCCCTCACTGAAATGGACAGAGCATCTAAGCAAAAGATCAACAAGGAAATAAAGACTTTAAATGACACACTGGACCAGATGGACTTCACAGATCTATTCAGAACATTCCATCCCAAAGCAACAGATACACATTCTTCTCTAATGCCCATGGAACATTCTCTAGAATAGATCATATCCTAGGTCACAAATCAGGTCTCAACCGGTACCAAAAGATTGGGATCATTCCTTGCGTATTTTCAGACCACAGTGCTTTGAAACTAGAATTCAGTCACAAGAGGAAAGTCGGAAAGAACTCAAATACATGGAGGCTAAAGAGCATCCTACTAAAGAATGAATGGGTCAACCAGGAAATTAAAGAAAAATTTAAAAAATTCATGGAAACAAATGAAAATGAAAACATAACTGTTCAAAATCTTTGGGATGCAGCAAAGGCAGTCCTAAGAGGAAAGTATATAGCAATACAAGCCTTTCTCAAGAAACAAGAAAGGTCTCAAAAACACAACCTAACCCTACACCTAAAGGAGCTGGAGAAAAAACAGCAAATAAAGCCTAAACCCAGCAGGAGAAGAGAAATCATAAAGATCAGAGCAGAAATCAATGAACTAGAAACCAAAAGAACAGTAGAACAGATCAATGAAACTAGGAGCTGGTTCTTGGAAAGAATTAACAAGATTGATAAACCCCTGGCCAGACTTATCAAAAAGAAAAGAGAAATGACCCAAATCAATAAAATCATGAATGGAAGAGGAGAGATCACAACCAACACCAAAGAAATATAAACAATTATAAGAACATATTATGAGCAACTCTATGCCAGCAAATTATATAATCTGGAAGAAACGGATGCATTCCTAGAGATGTATCAACTACCAAAACTGAACCAGGAAGAAATAGAAAACCTGGACAGACTTATAACCACTAAAGAAATTGAAGCAGTAATCAAAAACCTCCCAACAAACAAGAGCCCAGGGCCAGATGGCTTCCCAGGGGAGTTCTACCAAATATTTAAAGAAAAATTAATACCTATTCTTCTGAGACTGTTCCAGAAAATAGAAATGGAAGGAAAACTTCCAAACTCATTTTATGAAGCCAGCATTAGCTTGATCCCAAAATCAGATAAAGACCCCATCAAAAAGGAGAATTATACACCAATATCCTTGATGAACATGGATGCAAAAATTCTCACCAAAGTACTAGCCAATAGGGTCCAACAGTACATTAAAAGGATTATTCACCACGACCAACTGGGATTTATCCATGGGCTGCAGGGTTGGTTCAACATCTGCAATTTAATCAATGTGATACAATACATTAATAAAAGAAAGAACAAGAATCATATGATCCTCTCAATAGATGCAGAAAAAGCATTTGACAAAGTACAGCATCCTTTCTTGATCAAAACTCTTCAGAGGATAGGGATAGAGGGTACATACCTCAATATCATAAAAGCCATCTATGAAAAACCCACAGCGATTATCATTCTCAATGGGAAAAAACTGAGAACTTTCCCCCTAAGGTCCAGAACATGGCAGGGATGTCCACTATCACTAATGCTATTCAACATAGTATTAGAAGTCCTAGCCACAGCAATCAGACAACAAAAAGAAATAAAAGTTTCCAAATCAGCAAAGAAGAAGTCAAACTCTCACTCTTTGCAGATGATATGAAACTTTATGTGGAAAACCCAAAAGACTCCACCCCAAAACTGCTAGAACTCATACAGGAATTCAGTAAAGTGGCAGGATACAAAATCAGTGCACAGAAATCAGTGGCATTCCTATACACCAACAACAAGACAGAAGAAAGAGAAATTAACGAGCCGATCCCATTTACAATTGCACCCAAAACCATAAGATACCTAGGAATAAATCTAACCAAAGAGGCAAAGAATCTGTACTCAGAAAACTATAAAATACTCATGAAAGAAACTGAGGAAGACACAAAGAAATGGAAAAATGTTCCATGCTCATGGACTGGAAGAACAAATATTGTGAAGATGTCAATGCTACCTAGAGCAACCTACACATTTAATGCAATCCCTATGAAAGTACCATCCACTTTTTTCAAAGCAATGGAACAAATAATCCTAAAATTTGTATGGAACCAGAAAAGACCCTGAATAGCCAGAGGAATGTTGAAAAAGAAAAGCAAAGCTGGTGGCATCACAATTCTGGACTTCAAGCTCATTACAAAGCTGTAATCAACAAGACAGTATGGTACTAGCACAAAAACAGACACATAGATCAGTGGAACAGAATAGAGAGTCCAGAAATGGACCCTCAACTCTATGGTCAACTAATCTTTGACAAAGCAGGAAAGAATGTAAATGGAAAAAAGACAGTCTTTTCAACAAATGGTGTTGGGAAAATGGGACAGCCACATGCAGAAGAATGAAACTGGACCATTTCCTGACACCACACACAAAAATAGACTCCAAATGGTTGAAAGACCTAAATGTGAGACAGGATTCCATCAAAATCCTAGAGGAGAACACAGGCAGCAACTTCTTCCTAGAGACATCACCAATGGCAAGGGAAGCAAGGGCAAAAATGAAGTACTGGGACTTCATCAAGATAAAAAGCTTTTGCACAGCAAAGGAAACAGTCACCAAAACCAAAAGACAACCGACAGAATGGGAGAAGATATTTGCAAATGACATATCTGATAAAGGGCTAGTATCCAAAAATCTATAAAGAACTTATCAAACTCAACACCCAAAGAACAAATAATCCTTTCAAGAAATGGACAGAAGACAGGAACAGACATTTTTCCAAAGAAGACATCCAAATGGCCAACAGACACATGAGAAAGTGCTCGGCATCAGGGAAATCCAAATCAAAACCTCAATGAGATACCACCTCACACAAGTCAGAATGGCTAAAATTAACAAGTCAGGAAACGACCGATGTTGGCGGAGATGTGGAGAAAGAGGAACCCTCCTACGCTGTTGGTGGGAATGCAAGCTGGTGCAGCCACTCTAGGAAACAGTATGGAGGTTCCTCATAAAGTTGGAAATAGTGCTACTGTATGACCCAGGAATTGCACTACTGGGTTTTTACACCAAAGATACAAATGTAGTGATCTGAATGGGTACGTGCACCCTGATGTTTATAGCAGCAATGTCCACAATAGCCAAGCTATGGAAAGAGCCAAGATGTCTATCAACACGTGAATGGATAAAGAAGATGTTGAATATATATACAATGGAATATTATGAAGACATCAAAAGTGAACTCTTGCCATTTGCAATGATATGGATGGAACTAGAAGGTATTATGCTAAGCAAAATAAGTCAATCAGAGAAAGACACGTATCATGATCTTACTGATATGAGGAATTCTTAATCTCAGGAAACAAACTGTGGGTTGCTGGAGTGGTGGGGGTGGGAGGGTTGGGGTGTCTGGGTGATAGATATCGGGGAGTGTATGTGCTTTGGTGAGCGCGAATGGATAAAGAAGAGGTGGTATATATATATACGATGGAATATTATGCAGCCATCAAAAGGAATGAAATCTTGCCATTTGCAACGACATGGATGGAACTGGAGGGTATTATGCTGAGCAAAATAAGTCAATCAGAGAAAGACATGTATCATATGATCTCACTGATATGAGGAAGTCTTAATCTCAGGAAAGAAACTGAGTGTTGCTGGAGTGGTGGGGGGGCGGGAGGCATGGGGTGGCTGGGTGATAGACATTGGGGAAGGTATGTGCTATGGTGAGCGCTGTGAATTGTGTAAGACTGATGAATCACAGACCTGTACCTCTGAAACAAATAATACATTATATGTTTTAAAAAAAAGATAGTAGGAAGGAAAAAATGAAGGGGGGAAATCAGAGGTAGAGATGAACCATGAGAGACTATTTACTCAGAAACAAACTGAGGATTCTAGAGGGGAGGGGGTGGGGGGATGGGTCAGCCTGGTGATGAGTATTAAAGAGGGCACATTCTGCATGGAGCACTGGGTATTATACGCAAACAATGAATCATGGAATACTACATCAAAAACTAATGATGTAATGTATGGTGATTAACTTAACATAATCAAATAAAATTAAAAAAAAGTCTTTATTCTTCCCATGCTTCCTAGGGCAAAAGCATAGAATTAGTCTTTGATTCCTTATTTTCCTTCAGAATCTTACATCCAAACTATCAGAAAATCCAGTAGGCACTAGATTCAAAGAATGCCAAATCCAGCTGTTTCTCACTACTGCTACCTTTGCAACCATGTCAGTGTCCACCGGATCATTCAGACCACCATTATCTCTCATGTAAACTAGGGGAATTGTTTCCTGTATGGTCTATCTATTTCCCTTCTTTTACTCACCCAGTTAGCTCTCCCTCCAGAGATCAGGATGACCTGTTTGAAAAGGAAAATTAGCTTGCTGTCACATTCAGAATAACCTATCTCTCTGCTCTCATTTTTGCTCTAGCCATACTGGCCTTCGTGCTGTTTGTTGAATAAGCCAAGTTCATTCTTACCTATGAACTTTTGTGAGCACTGTTGACTCATTTGCCCAGAACTTGTGATGGACAGCTCCCTCTTTTTTTCCAGGTTTCTGGTTAAATCCCCCTTCAGAAAGACTTTCTTTGAGTACCCTTTCTAAAATAGCCCATACATACCTTGCCACTTTCTCTCCCAATAGTGCTTTAGTTTTATTTTTTTTCTAGAGAGGTTATTGCTGTCTGTTATGTAAATAGATTACAACTTTGTAGTTGCTCTGTTTCTTCCATTAGAATGTAAACTCCATAAAAAGCAGGAACTTTGTTGTATTTACCCCTATCTCCCCAGCACCCAGAAAATTATTTAGCAAATAGTAGCTACTCAATAAATATGAGTGAATTTTGAGTGAATAAAGGAAAGTGAAGTAAGGAGGCTACGTGATCCAAGGCCAGTGAAGCCACCTGCTTGTAAAACCCATGTTTTCTCCACTATATCAAACTGCCTTTCTGCTGAGCCAGGCCATAGAAAATTTCATTATTTGAATATTTTCCTGGTATCAGCCATCACTCACCTGCCAGTGTTTCAGTCAAGATATTGCCATCTAGAGGCACCTGGGTGGCTCAGTCAGTTAAGTGTCTGCCTTCAGTGGTTCAGGTCCTGATATGGGGGATCCTTGGATGGAACCTGGAGTCAGGCTACCTGCTCAGGGAGTCTGCTTCTCCCTCTACCCTTCCCCCTGCTTGTGTTCTCTCTCTCTTGCTCACTCTCACTCTCAAATAAATAAAATCTTAAAAAAAAAGATATTGCCATCTATCTGTTTGAAGAACACAGAGTAAAATAGTCCACAATTTGTTGAAAACAAAGTAGATGAAACCTTCTATATCCCCCATGCCTGTAGCCTACCACTAAAATCAAAGATAGAAAAATCAATTGATCTAATTGTGTTCTTTGCAAAACCACATTTTCTTTCTGCCTGGCATTCTAACGTCTTCTAAGTAAGTGTTCTTAAACACAGTGTTGTTACACATTTGTGCATTGTGATCAACTTTAATTTGTCACTAATAACGAAGCACTTATTTTATTTACTTAAAAATAAATTAGAGTCTATTCAAACACATCGATAAAATAAAGGTTCTTTTACGTTTCTGAGTGCTTTTTATAAACTCTGGTACCAAGAATTGCATGTAACCACCACAGATATTTTGCTGTGCCATAACAGCTGATCTGTAAGCCCATGAAATCATGGTGCCATGTTCCATTTATGTCACAGCACAGAGAAAGAAGGGTGAGAACTACCATTTTTAAAATATCTGTGATTTGCATGATAATTTCTGCAGGATTTAATTGCCTGGGCAGGGTTTTTCCCTTCCTTTAAAAATGGAGTACCTGTTCCAAACTTGGCCCTGTACTCCCTAAATTCTTACTTATAACACCTATGATTTTTGCAATGACAACAAGCACTGTCACCTTCTAGCTGCTTGAAATCTTAGGCAAGTTACAAAAGCTCTGTGAACCTTCATTTCTTTAGATTTAAAAAATGAGATAATGATATTTGTTTCTCATTGTTGCTTTTTCAAGGATTAAGTGAGATAAAGTATGTAACTCTGATTGGAGCAGTATCTGACCCAGATGCTTAATTAGTGTCAGTACTGTGCTTCTCCCCATGGAGACTTAGAGTCATCCTTTCTGATTTCTAAATTTCCCTCCAGAATGCAGTTGTGATATAAAAGCTGAACATGGATTCGCCAATTAGTTCCTCTAATTGTCTTTTTTTTTCCAGTTATCTATTCCATTCTTTTTTCCTCATAATATCTCTGCCATCAGTTGTATACATTGCTAATAAAAGGAAAATTCTTGGCTTAATTGGGTACCACAATGCCTGGTTTAAATCTTATAAACATTGTATTTCTCAATTATCCAACCCAGAAACCACCGGGAAGTGTTAATTAGGTACTAAAAGCAAATTGGATTACCTTAGAGATCTTTTCAACAACAATTTTACACTCAATCAGGTGGTAAGGCCATAAATTATACATATTATGCTAGTTTCCAGTTCAGGTGTATTTTGAAATCCTTGACTTTGCTCATTTGTCATTCAACTTTTCATCTTTATTAAGTTTTATGAAAGTACTCCATGTTCTTAATACCCTGACTGGTGAGATAGAATTGGGAAACAGTGATGATTTGATAGCCAGCTTCAGAAATCTTCAGTTTTTGGACACAGAGTTCATTCTGCCTTGAACATAAAAGCATCATTTATTACATAGTTATTTTTTAAGTAACTTTAAAAAGTCTTTATTGAAATATAATTTATAAATTATATTTAGTTTTGGAGTAAGAATTGAAAAAAGTTTTAAACATAATTTTTTCTTTTTAAATTCAGCAACAGAAAAAGTTGTGTACTGGCCTGTACCAGACCTGATCCCAAATCTTAAAATATGACATAGTAGAATCTAGAGTCAGAACACCTGACTTCAAACCTCAACTTCTTCTCTTCCTGTGTGTTCTTGGAGAAATCAGCTTGATGAAATAAATCTTCATGTAGTAATTTATTCAACAAAGATTTGCTGAGCACTTCCTGTATGTGAGACCCACTTGCAGTTATTTTGGATATAGCAGTAGGCAGACCAGACAATAATCTCAGCCCTTGTAAAAGTTGTGGTTTACACTGAATGTTGGGACATGCCTGATTCTAAATATGTAGTAGATATACAGAGCAGGAGGAATGCAAAAAGACTGAGATTAACATCATGCCTGGGAGGAGCTTATTCTATAGGCTTAATTTCTTTTTAAAAAATAGGGAAAAAATAAAAAAATAAGAATTACACAAAAATGCATATCTCAGTATTTCCATTAAGTTCTGGATGTCAGTTACAATCAAATCTGGTGCTCAATTCAATGAAGAAGTATGGAAGCTGTGTTTTCATTATAACTGTGTAGACACAGTTTTGTTTTGTTTTTTCAGATGGAAAAGACTTTCTAGTTGAATGTTATGCAAAAATATGGGGTCAGGAAAGAGCAGCATCTGCTCAAAGAATAGTGAAAACTCTGGTTAGCAGAGAATGGTGCACATGAAAGGGAGGATTGGGTAATAAAGCTTGAAAGATCATTTCAAATACTCCTATACCATCTCTTTTTGAAGATAATGGAAATTCTTCCATAAATTTTTCCTAGCTTCCCTGAAAAGAATATAATCTTTGTTTGATCCCTAGTAGACTTATTAGAAGCCAAGTATTTAGAGAAGAGAACATTGGATTAATAGAGGACCTAGTAACGAAGTATATACACAGATGACTTAAAGTCTTTTTAAGTCTTTGCTTCTTTTCCTTTTTTAAAAGATTTATTTATTTTAGAGAGAGAAAGAGAGCATGTGCAGGGGGGAGGTGCAGAGGGAGAGGATGAGAGAGAATCTCAAGCAGATTCCCCACTGAGCGCAGAGCCTGATGCAGCGCTCGATCTCAGGACCCTGAGATCATGACCTGAGCTGAAATGGAGTCAGATGCTTAACCAACTGAGCCACCAATGTGCCCCTATAAACCTTTGCTTCTTAAATGTAAACCAAGAATGATGTTGACCTCATAATTCAGGAACAAGTGACTCACTTATGCTTCAGGTCATTTTTGGAAAGGTATACACAAATAAATAAATGAATATATGGGATACTTGTTTTATTATTCATTGATAACACATAGTTGGAAATCAATATGTTTATTCAATAAACAAATCTGTAAATGCATGCCCATCTCTTAGGAGAAAGGAGATGAAGTATACAAAATTTTGTAGTGCTATGCAAATGAAAGTGTTAATTACCACCTTACTGATCTCAATTTATTGGGGTACATGCTTTTTTGAGCATACGCATGTGACCACTAGCTGACCAAGAATAGGGACCAAATCTTCCTCATCTCGAGTTTGTTGATGACTGTCATTCAGAAAAGCTCACTGGATACCATTTGACTTGCTGAGGACCAGAGCAGAAGCTGATGGGTAATCTAATTGACAGCCCTTCTAAAAGCACCTAGTTTCTAAACAAGAGGGCAGGTTTTCTTGCACACGATTTCCTGTCCCAAGATCCAAATGGGAGAGCCCTGCGGCTGCCTAGCATGAAAGCAGATGTTGCCCTGTCAGGTGTCTTTGATTTTTCTTGGGAAACCACAGGAAGCTGGTTGCAGACAAATCATCAGCACCTTAGGAAGGGGAGAATGGCAGCCTACATTGTGTGCTCACAGATGAGACATGGCACTTGGTCACACAGAGGGGAAAGTGACTAGAGCTTGTCTAGAGGTGCAAATAAGTGGTACCTGGCTGTTGCCTACTTCTACTTCAGTACAGAACTCCTCGTACTGTGCTTTGTAGTGGAGTTTATTATTGAGACATTTGTGTTTCCTTTTTAATTAAAAACCTTTTGGGCGCCTGGGTGGCTCAGTTGGTTAAGCAACTGCCTTCGGCTCAGGTTATGATCCTGGAGTCCTGGGATGGAGTCCCGCAGCAGGCTCTGCTCAATGGGGAGTCTGCTTCTTCCTCTGACCCTCCCCCATCTCATGCTCTCTCTCTCTCACTCATTCTCTCTCTCTCAAATAAAAATCTTTTAAAAAAATCTTTTGATGGTAAGACCATCATAAAAAGTATATGCCATAAGATATTTTTAGATTTCAATTATTTGAACTATATTGATACCTAGGGACACTATGGATAAGGGGGCAAAAGGCAGCCAGTGGGACCTGAACTAGTATTTATTGAATATCTTAGGGCAAGGAAGAATATTTTCATATTATGTCATTTACTTTTATTTTTATAGTGATTCTATATGGTAGCTAATATTATTCTCAATTTATTATGAAGAGGGTTGGGATGTCTAAATGAATTGCCTGAAGTCATATATCTAGTGTATTATGGAACTGGAATTCAAATCCATGTTTGTCTGATAACAAGCCTATACTTTTTCCTCTGTCTCAAAAATTATTAGATTGTTTCCTTTGGTACAGTAGTTGAAATTTAGCTATCATGGTGAATGCATTTTTACTGTAACATAAAAACAATTATATGCACAGATTGGATATGGATGAATTATTTTATAATTTAAAAATTACACCAGCATTTCTGGCTATAGGCATGGTTTTCCAATAAGAAAGAGAACATTTTCCATTATTGCTTTCAGGAACACTTTTGGTTGCCTCTCCAGCATTCATTTGCTCCCTCCCAACTTCCTCACAGAATCTGTTGTTCAAGCACTTATTTTTCCACTATAAAACCCATATGTCTCAGGAGATACATGATCTACTCAAGCTCCAGGGGTTGGCCTTTTTTGTCTAAGGTTAGTTCCATTCCAGTGAAACTTATCTAAGGTTAATCCCTTGCCAGGGTTTGGTTCTGAATTAACCATGTGATCCATGAGGAGTTTATAAAATGCCAAGGATTTCCCTGGGATTTCTGGAAAAGGTTATTCTTGATCTTCTGAGAGACCTTCTGGATGCTAACCTCCTTTCTTCTGTACATTGCAATTCATTAGGTGAAATCCAGAACTGCTACAGCCATCTTGCTGCCTGCCTGGGGATACCAGATCTCCATACAGAGGAAGACCAAGTTAAGAGATTGGCAAGGATGGTTCACTCCTGGGTTTCAGCACCAATTTAAAACAAAACAAAACACAAGATTGGCAAGGAATTGGATCTGACCCCTTCAGATTAAGTTGACCATATGCTTATTGTTCTTATTGATTAAACACATTTGAGTTGGGTTTTCTTTAACTTGCATCCAAAAGATAAAACTCTCCTGTATCCACAAAGAAAGAAATGACAAACTTGATCCTTTTTGCTAGATCACAACATCTCATATTTTATGATTTACAACACATTGGGATCTACCTTTTCTCGTCAGATCCTATTCATTAACCTCAGTTTATAGATGTAGAAATGGTGTCTGAGTTAAATGACTTCCTCAAAGCCACAGTTCAACTAGATAACTTGAACTTTGGGTTTCTAACTTCCAACTTAAAATCTCTTGCTTTTTATCTAGACCAAACTAAAATGAAAAACAAGGGTAGCGTTAAGTTCATTGCTAATTCCCAACGTAAAACAATAGAGTATCTTGTTACCTTTATTCTATTGCAAAGAATTATTTGAAAGCATCAGTTTCTAAAGTCTAATAAATAAAAAGAAATATCTATACCTACTCTTCTTTCCTATTTTCTCATTTATGTTTCTTTTTTCCTTTCCTTTTTTATTTTCTCTTAAAGAATCACCTTCATCATTGAGGTTGGCTGAGTGGTCCTCCCCTGAGTTCCCAGTGACCCTCTGCCCACAACTATTAATACCCCAAACATAAAATTATCTACTCTTCTATCTCATCCACAATGTAAGCTACCCTGGAGCAGAAAGTATCTTACTTACCTTTGTATACCCCACTTCTGGTGTGTAGTAGTCAGTTAATTCATGTTTATAGACCTGAAATAAGTGTCAGCAATCAATGTGAAATTTTTGAGGAGGAAGTCATTCTGGACTTAGGTATGTAGATAGTGGAAGGTTAAATATATTAAGTATATAAACTTCTACATTTCAAGTCATTTCTGAATGGAAATCTTTATTAAATTCAGTGTATTATTTTCTCTTTTCTTAAAGCTTAGAGATATAGGTGCACCATTTCATGTAATGCTGTCCTCAGAAATTACTCGTGTTGACAAACATTTGACCTTATGATGGCTGATTCAATATCACTGCTATTTTTAAATTCTTTTCTTTTAACTTCAGGACCTGGAGAGCAGAAGCTTTTGTGGTTTATGTTTAGTAGTTCGCCTTCCTGAAAAGGCAGGTGGGCTTTCCGGTTTTCCCCCCTCAGACTTATTGATTTGTCTTTCTTCTCAATTTGTTTTTCATTTGTATCTGGCTATGAGAGAAAGGTTTTTGAGAAACTCCATGTACTTTTTGTTAAAATGAATAGAAGAATGTGCAAACGTTAGCTCAGGTGGAAACTTGACTTTGCTCCTGCCTGCCTCATTTTAGCTTAGCATTTCAACTTTAAAAGACATTTAAATATGTTTAGCATTTTTATAGAAAAGTTCTACCTATTCCTTTTGAGGACACAGAACTATAAATTCTTTAATTAGTACAGTCAGAACTGAAGAGTTCTTCCTGAAAAGCTGTATTCACACAGGAGGAGTTTGCATAAAGTGTTTTCAGTTAAATTTTCAGAATTTGTTTCATGTTGAAATTTGCCACAGCATGGTACATAAGAAAGAGCATTCAAGAGGGTGTCACAAGGCCTACATTTTCCAGCCCCAGCGGTACCTCAAATGCATTGTGCAAGAGTTAAAAGGCTTTCCCAATCTTAGCTATTTCTATGAGTAGAAATTACATATTGTCTGGTATACAGAGAATGTGATTCAATTCCTTTTTTTCTCAATACAATATTTTTAGTAGCTCCTTGAGGATCCCTGGCCTATGTCTTTGTTGTTGTTGTTCAGAGTTCCTCTATATTTATGTGTTGGCAAGATGAAATCTAAACTCCTTAGCTTGGTTAAAACTACATAACCAACCTCTTGTCCCATTACTTCTCACCAAGAACCTTGCAATCCAACCACACGAAACTTCTCGCCTTTCCTTAAGCATACTAGACTTCCATGGCACTTGCTATACCCTATGTGGAGCCCATCCCAACTTATCCACTTGGCAAATTCCTTCTTCTCAAGATTTTGATCTAATGTCATCTCACTAAATGGTTTCCTTGTCTTCACCAGGCCAAATTAGTTGTCACTCCCTTGGTTTCCCATAGCACACCTGTATAAACTGTCAACCCTCTCTTCACTTTGTCATGTCTCCTCTAGTGTGTGAGTTAATAAAGTAATTGTGTGAGTAGTCTTGGCAAACTCAGAATTTTTTCCTACTTCTGGCAGGTTGAACCCTATGTAGAATTCTTTCACTTAACAAAGTAGGAAATTACCAGCTTATGTAATACTCGTGTGGAAATATTAATTTAGGAGTTATTTTGGTTAAAACCTGCACCATTGGTTTTTAATTATAATTCACCTAGGAAACTAATAAAACTCCTGTTCTTGAATCCTAAAACATCTAAGATACTTCTAATAAACATTATTGAGGTATAATTTATATAATAAAATATATCTATTTAAAATTTACCATGTGATGAATTTTGACAGATATACATATATATACATATATATATAAAATCTGTGAAACCAGTGCCACAATAAAGATACAAATAATTTCCATCAACCCTGAAAGATCTTTCATGCCCCTTTTTAGCTCTACCCTCCCTCTGTCTATAGGTGTAGGCAGTGGTGGATCTACTTGGTATCACAATATGTTAATTTTTATCTTCTAGAATTCTATGTAAGTGCAATTGTACAATATGTTTAATTGAACTAATGATTTTGACATGTGGACATATCTCATTTTATTTACCCATTTACCTGATGATATACATGTGAGTTGTTTCTACTTTGGTGATACTATGAAAAAAGCTTCTATGAACATTTGCATATAAGTCTTCATAGACATGTTTTCATTTCTCTTGAATACTTAGAAATGAAATGGTGGTTTACGTTTAACATTTTAGGAAATGTCAAATTGTTTTCCAGAGTGGTTCAACCATTTTACATTCTCACCAGCAATGTATGAGAGTTTCAGTTCTTCCACATCCTCATCAATACCTGGAATTATCAATTCTTTACATTTTAGTCATTCTAATGGGTGTATAGTGATATCTCATTTTGGTTTAAATATTTATTTCCCTAATGGCTAATAATACCTTTTTTCTTGAGTTTTTAGTCTACTAATATTTTTAAATATCTCAAATATCTTTACAATTTCTTATGGGAGTTGTATTTTTATTGGGAAAACAAACAGCAGAGTTCCTGATAAACTGAAATCAAAAAAAATAGCTAACTATAGGCACTGCAGATATTCCTATTATTATATCCTTACATTTTTTTTTCTGACTGCAGTGTTTATTCTACCACACCACTTTGGTGCCTCCCTGGCATCAAGTCACACCCAGCCTGGATGTCTTGTACACTATTGGAAAAGGGGCTATTATATAAGAGTCAGAGTCAATAGAGTGGCTACTAAGAAAAACAGGGGTCCTGAAGATGAAAAAGAAGAAGAAGAAGAAGAAGAGGAGGAGGAGGAGGAGGAGGAGGAGGAAAAGAAGAAGAAGAAAATTATTAAGTCTTGGAGTTCTTCCAAGCCTGGTCGTAGGCAATTATATCAAGCTCTTCTCTCAGGTTAGATGATATAATGATATCATACTCAAGGTTTTAATACAGCCTATTCAGAGACAAGACATAAACTTGTATATCTACCCCAAAAATTTACTCTGAGTTCTAGATACATGTATCCAACTCAGGGTTAGAAAAGATATCTTAAATTTAAATGAACAGACAACCAGCAAACATTAAATAACAATGATGTCTCCCAACCCACACATACGCACACACTTGGTATTAACCTCTTTAATTACAAACTATTTCAATGAATGACATTACAGATTGCCCAGGTATATATAAATCAGAAACCCAGAAGTCATTCTTGATTGTTCCCCATATGTGATCTAGCACCAGTGCCTCTTGCTTATACTCTAAAATGTTCCTTGAGTCTAATCATTTGTCTTTGTTTCTATAGCTAATACTCTATTCTAAATCTCTGTTATGTGTTGCCTGCATTACTGAAAGTGCCTCCTAAATGGTCTAGCCACTGCCCTTATTACCCCTTTTCAATCCTCCATATTGCAGCCAGAATGATTTTCTTGAAATGTGAATATCACATCCCTATTTTCACTTAATTTTTTAAATTTTTTATTGTTATGTTAATCACCATACATTACATCATTAGTTTTTGATGTAGTGTTCCATGATTCATTGTTTGTGCATAACACCCAGTGCTCCATGCAGAATGTGCCCTCTTTAATACCCATCACCAGGCTAACCCATCCCCCCACCCCCTCCCCTCTAGAACCCTCAGTTTGTTTTTCAGAGTCCATCGTTTCTCATGGTTCGTCTCCCCCTCCGACTTACTCCCCTTCATTCACACACATATATATTGTAGCATATATATACTTGTGGCCCAGATAACTTTATTCCGGTGAATTCTACCAAACATTTAAGGAAGAAATAATACTAATTCTATGCAAATTATTCCAAAATATTGAAGAGGAGGCAATACCTTGCAGTTCATTCTATGAGATGGGTATCTGATATCAAAAACAGGGAAATATAAGAAAGCAACACTATAGACTAATATCCCTCAGGGACATAGATGTAAATTCTAAACAAAATTTTAGCATATGAAATCTAATACTGTATAAAATTATAATACATGACCAAGTAAGGTTTATCCCAGGAACATAGGATTGTTTAATATTCAAAAATCATATAAATCGTATAAACTAAGAAAAACAATCACCTCTATCCTCTTATCTATCTATGACCCCTCAGAAAATCCAATATCTATTCCTGATTAAAAAAAAAAAACTCTCAGCAAAGTAGAAGAAATTAGAAGGGACCTTCCTTAACCTAATAAAGAACCTTATGAAAAACCTACAGCTAATATTATACTTCATATTGAAAGACTGAATACTTTCACTTTATTATCAGGAACAAGGGATATTCACACTCATTACTTTCATGCACACTGTACTGGTTGACATATTTAGCGTCTTCAGTCAAGGAAAAGAAACAAAGGAAGAAGTAAAACTTTTAATTTATAGATGACATGATATGATCTGATAGAATCTACAAAAAGAGGGGAGACAAATTGGTGAGTTTAGCAAGCTTGTAAGATAAAAGTTTGGTATACAGAACTCAACTGTATTTCTACATAGTAAGAATGAACACTTAAAAACTGAAATCAAAGCAATTATATTTAAAATAGCGAAAAATATGAAGTACTTAGGAATAAATCTGATGAAAGATGTGAAAGAGTTGTACATTGAAAATTACAAACAAAAAATTAAAGATGACCTAAGTAAATGGAGAGGTACTTTACTCCCAAGGTGGAAGACTCGTTTGTTAAGATGTTCATTCTCTACAAATTAATCTTAGAGATTCAATATAATCTATATCAAAGTTCGAGAGAAATTGTGATACACATCAAGCTAATTCTAAAATTCATACAAAAATTCAAAGTATCTAGGAAAGTCAAAATAGCTCTGAAAGAAAGAGCTGGTATAAAGATGGTATTTGTGTAAAGGTAGACAAATAGGTCTATAGAAAGGAATTGGGAGTCCAGAAATAAACCAGACTTCTAAGGACAACTGATTTTTGACAAAAGCACATAGTTCAGTGGAGAAAGGAGAGCTATTTTAACAAATCATGCCGGAACAATTGGATATACATATGCAAAAAAAGAAAAAAAGAACTTGGGTCCATACCTCACACTGTGTATAAAAATTAATTTCAAATTTATCATAGACCTAAGTGTGAAACATAACTATGAAAATTCTAGAAGAACTCGAAACATCTTTGTGACTTTAGCTAGGCACATTTCTTAGATGTGACACCAAAAATATGAACCATAAAGTAATAAATTGGAAAGGCACCATTAAAAGAATGAGAAAACAAGCTACAAACTGGGGGAAAATATGTGCAAACATATATCTAATTAAGGGCTTACATCCAGATTATATAAAGAACTCTCAAAACCCAACAAGAAACAACTCAATTTCAAAGATAACCAAAAGATTTGAATAGACATTACCAAAGAAAATACACAAACAGCAAATAAGCACGTGAAAAGATGTTCAACACCATTGGTAATTAGGGAAATGCAAATTAAAATTACAATGACTCTACATGTATTAGAATTAAAATGACTGACCATACCAGATTTGACTTAGATCTGAAGGGACTGGAATTCTGATGCGCTATTGGAGGGGATTTAAAATGGTGCAATTACTTTGAAAGTTTCTTAAAAATGTAAAGATATGTCTATCATGTGATCAACCTCTTCCAATCCAATATAAAACATATGCCTATACGAAGACTTTTTTTAAAAAAAGATTTTATTTATTAGAGAGAGCAAGAGCAAGCACACAAGTGGGCAAAGCATCAGGCAGAGGGAGAGGGAGAAGCAGGCTCCCCACTGAGAAGAGAGCCCCATGTGGGGCTGGATCCCAGGACCCTGGGATCATGACCTGAGCCGAACGCAGATGCTTAACTGAATGAGCCACCTAGGTACCCCTATACAGATTATACCCAAATATGCATAGCAGCTATGTAGCTCCAAATTGGAAACAATTCAAATGTCCACCAACAGATGAATGTATAAACAAATTATAGTATATCTTTACAATGTAATATTACTTAACAATAAAAAATAAATGATTGACATACAACAACCTTGATGAATCTCAAATATGTTGAGTGAAAAAAATTCAGACAAAATACATACCATATGATTTCATTATAAAAATTTCTATAAAGTGCAAACTAATCTGTAGTAACAGAAAACAGATCTATGACTGCTTTGGGATGGGGAGTAGGAAAGAGTTGAGGGGCAGGGATTATAAAGGGGCATGAGGAAGCTATTGAGGGTGACAGATACATTCACTGTCTTGATTGTGCTGATGGTTTCAGGGATGTATACATATATTGAAACTTATCAGTTTTTACTTTACATATTTGTAGTTTATTATATTTCAAGTTATACTTCAATAAAGCTACTTTAAAAATATTTCCCATGTAGTTTCCTAAGGCTTTTAAAATAAAAACAAAAATTTTAAGTATAGCCTGCATAGTCTGACCTTTACTTTCATCAGCGTCTTCTCACTTGATGTTTGCCCTTGTTTTCTGTGTTCTAGTTATTCTGAGTTTTATCTCAGTCCTTCTTATACTCCTTGTTTTTGGCATCACACGTTCTTTATGTATTTTATTCCCTCTATTTGAGAAGTTTTTCCTTACTCCATTTGTCTAGTAAGTTCCCATTCATCTTTCTGATCACTTTCTCAATCATTCCTTCTCTGACCTCCCTATTAGATAAGATCCCCCTATATGCTTTCATGGAGCCATGAAGCTCTACTCAAAGCACTTATCCCAAATTGCCTTTTTTACTAGTCTCCATGAGGCCAGAACTGTATTGATCTACTTAATCTGTCTTCCAAATTTAGCATAGCATATAGCAAATGATAGACACACAAAAGTATTTGTTGAAGGAATTGAGTGAAGAAGAAAATAGTAACTGGGAACCAAAAATGGGAAATGAAGTAAATATGCTAACATCATGAAACCAGCAAAGGCTTTTCTGTGGTCAGATGCTAACAACTTTAGCAAACACAATTCAGATCTTCCAACACATTATACTTGAGACTGACTATCCTTATAATGAAGGGAGAGATCACCAGCACTTTTATAGTGGGATTAATTCACCCACTCTAGTTAAATATGGTTTTCTCACAATAATCATATTTTAAGCAAACAGGAAATGGAAATTTAGTTAGGCTATATTTATAATTTGGGGCCGTCAAGGACTTTAACCAGTATGCTTGTAGCTTATTAAGAGAAAAAGAGATAATTGGGTTATAATCTTAATTCTATGGTATCTTACTGAAGATTGTAAGAGATCTGATGTCTTCATAGTTTTAGGCAAGCATTTGTTTCATTGAGTATTCATTTCACTTTGTTTGGGTAGGATTAGCTGAGGGCCTCTGCTTGCAACATAATAGAATGGGTTCTTCAGAGTAAGTAAGTCACCTCAATTAGCTCTTGCAGCTAGAAGAACCATTTATTGTTCAGATGAAAGGAAGCTGATAAGGAAAATCTATTTGTAGTAGTGAAGCACAGTGGCAATATAAAGCCATTTAAAATGAGCTGTGTTTTTTGACACAGTCTATCCATGAATTGCTGCTTTCAAAGTTGAACTCTGATTTAGTATATATTTTTTTGACAATGAACAATTTGCCTTTGTTTCACAGATGGGCAAACACAGTATAAAAATAGAATTAGTGATTTCATAGAAATTTTGCTGTGTTTTACATATATTTGAAAGAAGTTTCTTGGTTAGATTTGGTATGTAATGAATAAATAAAGGAATGAATGAGTGAACAAATTAATATTGTTAAGCATTCATTAATAAGTGACAGGTCAGCAAAATAAACAATCAACAAAATGAAAAAAATCTCTAGAATGGGAGAAATATTTGCAAATCATATGTATTTGATAAGGAGTTAAGATCTAAAATCTATAAAGAACTTATACTCAATAGCAAAAAACCTCCAAAACCCAAAAAATTCAATTAAAAATGGGCAGAGGAACTGTGTAGATATTTTACCAAAGAAGACATACAAATGGCCAGTAAGTTCATGAAAAAGTGCTCAATATCAGTAATGATCAGGGAAATGCAAATTAGAACTATCACATCATTCCTGTTAGAATGGCTATCATCAAAAAGACAAGAGATAACAAGTGTTTGTGAGGTTGTGAAGAGGAAATCCATAGATACTGTTGGTGTAGATGTTATGGAAATAACCTGAATGTTCATCAACGGGTGAATGGATAAAGAAGATGTGGTACATACAAGGAATATTATGCAGCCATAAAAAAAGAAATCTTGTCATTTGTAACAACATGGATGGACCTTGAGGACATCATGTTAAATGCAATGAGTCAGATAGAGATAGGCAAGGACTGTATGATATAGCTTATGTGTGGAATCTAAAAAAGCCAAACTCATAGAAATGGAGAGTAGAATGGTGATTACCAGACGCTGAGGCATGGAGGAAATGGAGAGATCTTGGTCAAAGGGTACAAACTTTTAGTTATGAGATAAATAAATCTGGGGGATGTAATGTACAACATGGTGATTATAGTTAACAATATTATATATTTGAGAGTTACTAAGAGAGTAGATCTTAAATATTTTTACCACATGTGAGATGATGGAGGTGTTAGCTAACACTATAGTGGTAATCATTTGACAATATATGAGTGTATCAAATCAACAAGTTGTGCTCCTTAAACTTATACTATTCTACATCTCAATAAAAAATAGAGCTTTTATAACTTAAAAGTACAATAACAAATTAAAAACAAAATAAGCGTTTTAAAGATCTAAAAACAGAATTAGTACATGGAAAGATTTTTGAAGAAATTACCCATTGTGCAGCATAAGCAGCTAAAGAGATAATGAATATAAAAGAAAGGGAAAGTAAATATATGTATAATCACAATTTAAGAAAAAAATGCATAAGAGAACACGAGGGAAAGAAAAATGCAAAGTGATGTGCCGTCACATTTTTTATAATTGATTAAAGACATGAATCCTTGGATTCGTTTTGTAATTGAGTAAAGACTTGAATCCTTAGATGTGGCCATCAGAAGAAGTCCTAGACAAGATAAAGAAAATGAACTCCGTATCTAATTACATTGGGGTAAATCTCCAAAACAAAACAATGAACAAAATTAATCAATGTGAAACAACTGAGCAATTACAAAAAAACAACTGGATTTACTCTTCAAAATACTGAAGAGAGAAAATAGCTGGCAATCTAGAATTTATACTCAGCTAAACTGTCATGTAAAAACCTAATAAAATAACCAAAAAGTAAAAATAACATTTTCAGACAAAATATTACAGCAGAGTTTTGCTCAAGTATCATCTATAAAATATTTATGGAGAATAAAAATGAGTTCCATAGGATTTTTAATGGAAATTTAAATTGATACAAACATAAATTGACTATTACACATTAAAAATTTTTAATGTTCATGCTCTTTGCACCAAGAATTCCTTATCTGTAACTTTTAGCCTCAATTTTGTTATGGATATGTGCAAATATTTGCCCATACGAACATTTCAATTTTTTTCATAATATTAAATATTTTTGACCTGCAACAAGAAGGGGCTTGTGAAATATGCCATGAAATATTGAAATACTATGGCCCATTTAATGCCATTTTTGTAAGAAAATTTTTGTCTAAAAGCATGAATAGGTATCAAAGGTGTATTATTTTCAAAAACAGCATACACTTTTATATATAATTTGAATTCAGTTTTGTTGTGGTGTTACTGGAGCTGTCTCTTCCAAAATATTACAATTAGTTATCTGGCAATGGAGTTGTGAGTTATTGTTCCTGACAGTACTTTAAAATTATTTTTAGGTGTGTCTGGGTGGCTCGGTCGGTTGAGAGTCCAACTCTTAGTTTCAGCTCAGGTCCTGATCACATGGGTTGTGGGATTGAGCCCAGCATCAGGCTCTGCAGTCAGTGGGAGTCTGCTTGGATGTTCCCTCCCCCTGCCCCTTCCTCCCTCTCTCCCTGTCTCTCTCTCTCTCTTTCCCCCATCTCTCTCTCTTTCTCTCAAGTAAATAAATAAAATCTTTAAAAAAAACAACCTTCATCTTAAAAAAATTAAAAAATAAAACTTTGCTTTTGTACTTAGCATTTATTTTTAATAATATTTTTTCTATCTTTGGATATGAAAAAAATGTATATATGCCAGGGACTGGGATCAGGTATTTTCACATATGGCATTTTAGTAAATCCTCATAGGAACCCTATAATATAGGTGTTTTATTTAACAATCCTTCCCCATTTTTTAATGGATGAGACAATTAACTGTCAAAGAGATTAACTGATTATCTCAGTTATATAGTAAATGCAAAAGCTAGGACTGGAACCCAAGACTCAAATCTTGTTCTTTTAACGCTGAAATCAAATTTGCTAAACAAGCCAAAAAGAGGTGTGTGTTTGTTTTTTCATTTGATTTTCATACTGAAGAAATTTGTCCAGGTGGTACAGAAGGTGATGTTTCGAGTTGCTTTTTCAAAATGGTAGTAAAACTGAAAATGAACATGATGAGAAGTCTTACAGGCAAAAATTTGCCTTGCCTCAATTTGAAGCTGAGGACAATCATTATTTCAAAATACTTGATGCTAACACAAAGTGTCAAAATTGATTTTGAATCAATGGGCTGCATTTCCTCAATAAAAGTTGTATTCTTTACAGGTAGGAGGTGGAGGCTTAGGGGCTGGATTAGGAGATAAACAAAGATCTACACTAATTCAACTAGGGCCCAGGTGGGGGCTATGGAAATCCTGGCTCAACCCATATATTCATTTGTTCTTTATTTACTCATTTATTGACTCAATCATTCCAAATTTCAAATAAACACAATTATTTCAAATCAAGGTCAAGCAAACATGCTAAGTTGGATTCAAATAAAGATCAACTAATAATTAAGTGTGACTGGCCCACATACTTAGGGGCAGATGAGTAGAAATGGAGGAATCAGATATGCCAGAACATGAAGAGTCAACAGTCATGAGGAAAGCGTGATGCATTTTATTTTTTAAAGATTTTATTTATTTGAAAGAGAGAGAGAGCATGCGCAGGGAGCAGGGGAGGAGCAGAGGGAGAAGCAGACTCCCCGCTGAGCAGGGAGCTCAATGTGGGACTCCATTCCAGGACTCTGGGGTCATGACCTGAGCCGAAGGCAGACACTTAATGACTGAGCCACCCAGGCACCCCAAGCATGATGCATTTTAGAGTCAGTTTTATGGGGTCTGACTCTTGTATAAACCCTCACTGTGGGTATGTGTTCCTCAGTGAGAGACTTGAGAGAGCTGAGAAAGTGTGTGAGGAGACTTTGGGAGAGTACAATTTGTGAAGAAAGTTTAAAGAGTCAGAATTGTTCAGTATAAAAATATTATACATATCTGGTTGGTCTAATAGGTGTATTCTTTCCTGTTAATTTTTATCAAAAAATAAAATCAGGAAATTAACATAAAGCTCTTCCAATTACTGAGTGCCTAGAACAAACCAGATAAAAGTGACAGGCATTTGGAAATACATTATCTCTGAATTTAGAACAGTGCACATAGTGAACACTATATTTGAGCATATCAAATAGTAAGCACTATAGAAGAGTTTAATGAAGACAGGTGACTGGATGAAATTGCTTCTTAAATTTCCTTTACATTCTTAAGAGTCTATATTTGGAAGACAACTCAGAGAATTTACGCACTGGAAATGAACTGAGAGGTGCTCTGGTATACCCATTTCATCGTGATAGGCAAGAGAATTGGGGCCTAGAGAGGCTGGGTAGCTTGCTCAAATTTATCCAGTCAATAAGAAGAAACACCCGGGCTCCTAGGGTCCACTATATTCTTTCCCTTCCAACATGAACCATCTCTTTTTAAAAATTGCTATGGAAAGATCAGCAAAGAAAGAAAAAAAGGATAAATAGCTAATGCTTCTTACCTTGTCTCAATTTCTGATTAGGAATGATGATAATAACAATAAATAAAAGATTAAAATTAAACCCTGGTCATGTTTATTGATAATCCTATTCTTTTGGTGTGTGATTTTGAGTCAGTTTTGAGGAATGTTGTCATTAGGAAAAATTTTTAATAGTGTATAGTTGTCATGTATCATTTTGAAGAGTGATGATTATTAGAAAGAACTGGAAATATTACCGATCATTGAAATGTCTAATTAAGGGTGGTTATTTTGACTATTAAAATGAGTAAATGAGTGCATCATCTCCTGGCATTCCCCAGTAATATCTCCTCCTAAAAATATTGCAGTGCATTCCCATGCAGAATACTCCCAAATTAGTGCTTTTCAGACCAATAATGCAGTGTGTTCATATTTTAAAGTAACAGTGATTCATTTTTTTTTTAACCATAGTGGTTACTGGCTGTAACTATGGAATGCATTGTCATGGAAACCACATCCCCCCACCCTTCTTCTCCCCCTCTTCAATTCACCCCAGAACTATTATTGAGAAACAAGAATTAAAGGAAAGCATTTTGTCAGAGGCATATGAACAGATAACAGGTATAGACACACACACACACGAGATAAATGAATTCTCATTGATTAAATTTAAACAATAAAATATTAAGGAACTGAAATATATATTTTTCTTTATATATTGCCTTTGGCTTTCTCATTCTAAACCAGCACAAACTGTAAAATGAGAAGTAACTTGAACACAGAAGCCTTAAATGCTGCCCTAGAATAGGAGGTCAGCCTTAGCTTGGGTAATTCATTAGGGAAAGACTGTGTTAGTTATTATTGGAACATCACAATATAGAGCATACAATATTTTGGGGTGTTTGAAATCCAAATTATAGGCTAATGAAGAAGGGAAATATTGTACAACTTTTTTAGCATCCATTCGCCTTTGGAAAAACAGCCGTAATTATAGACACTCTGTAGGTGGAAGTGCTCACACAATCACACATTTAATGGTAACATAAAAGAATAAAATGATAAGGGGTACACTTAATGTGTGAATGTGACTCTAGGATTCTACAGAAGGCACCAGACCAGAGTTCTGCTAAAATGTGTGACCTAGTATGTTTAAGCACATATATATTAGACCTCCTGAGTCCCTGCCACCCCTAGATGCAAGACAGATTGAATCAGTCCTGATTGCCAGTAGGGGAATTGACTAGGTAAGAATTCCTGCACTTAGTGTGAGAATCCCAAAGCCTGAGACACAGCTGTACTCTTCAGTAGAGCCACATTTACCCCAGCTTTTACTGCCTTTTCATGCTGATCTTTGCTCATACTTTGTTCCATGTTGATTTCCCTTTAGGAGGTCTTCATTTTGTAGGCAGGACCCATATTCCTCTCACCAGAAGGCTGATTAAAAATGTAGAGTCCTTGATATCCTCCTGGCCTATGGAATGATAATGTAAGGGTTGAGCCTGAGTCCCAGGGAGTTATGCAATCAGGTTTGGTTTCCATTAATTTGAGACAGGAGGGTGGGGTATTTTGAATATAGGCCGGTTAAAGAAAGTTGATAGGGCACTATGTTTGACTTGACAATTTGCAAGTTCGTTTGGTTTTTTGTTGTTGTTCTTACTGAAACTTTGTAAGTCTGAATCATATAGCGGTATTGGGGCTCATTAATTTAGAGTACAAGTGGTCTGGTATTCTCATGAAACTGCATCAGAAAGATGATTCTGGCTGAGTTTGCTATGGGTAGTTAAGACTATTTTATTGCTCTATTTCAAATGGGATCTGAGGTCAATGCCCAATCAGAGACTTTTGAAACTACCATATTCCTGTGAATATGACAGGCCTAACCCTTCATAGGTAAATCTGGAGTCTTTAGAGCATGCTTCTAAAGCTTCTAAAGTGTGATGTTGCTTTGTAAACTATCTTCTGTCACTTGTCTTTGAACCTTATCTTCATGGCTTATTGACCGTGTCACTTGGGCAACTGATATAACCTCAGGGCTCAGTTTCTTCCTCTAGAAAAATGTGTTCAATAATACCTATCTTTCAGGCTGAGACCTGATACAGGCTATATAAGTAAAGAGCAGCTGCTATGTACCACTGGGGCTTACCAGAGGAATTTCTTTACCTTCTCTAGTCTTCATGACAGCTCTGCAAGGTAGGGGTGAGTAGCCCCACTTTACAGATAAGGAAACAGAGTCTCAAACACTGTGAGTGACTTACACAAAGCCACTCAGCACAAGAGCCAGAGTCTAATTCCAAATTCTGATGTCTTGCTGTTTTTCCACCAACCATTTGTAAGGCACAGTGCCAGGCACTCAGGTGGCACCAAAAGGGTGCTAGTTTTACCCACTTCCTACTCTTCTGCATCCTTCCTATCACTTTTTTTTTTTTTTTTGTCTCCAATAAGCAGTTTTGCAGCTGGGCCAGCCACATGCTGAATTTTTTTTTGCCATCTTAGGCAATTTTGATAGCCTCACTTTAAAAAAGGAAGAAAAAGAAAAAAAAAAAAAAACCAGTAAAGCGTACACCAGTCTTGTCATTCATACTTCCAGAACAGCATAAAGATTTCTGGGGCTTTCTGGAGCCTCTAAGATATCAAGGTGGGGAAGCGGCTGACTCTTCCTTTTTGAGTTTGACAAATGTTCTATCAGATAAAGCCTAGGTTCTGAGAGGGATTCTACCACCTAGGGAGTGAGTCAGCTCACTGACCCAGAAGTCAAGGGCACAGGGCCCCAGCGAAACCATTTCCAGTGCACTTCTACCCCAGGTCCCTTTGCTGACTATCAGCTCAGGCACACCAGTATCAGAGGGCCAGCTGGACAATGCACTCAGCAGGGTTCCATGGGGGCCTCCCCTTCTTCAGAGCTCGCCCTTGGAGGTTGCTTATTGGGGGCACAGCGGCTGGGGGTCGAGTGTGGTCTCAATTATTAGCACCGGAGCCCTCTTTTCACCGACCCCGGAGATTCCTAGGTTGCACGGAGCGAGCAGCAGGCTGGGCTAGGCAGGCGAGCACCTTGCTCCCTCCCTCTGTCAGCCCCTCCCTTCCACCCCAGTTGCCCGGCCAGCGCTCCCCACGGTGACTCTGGATTGCAGCAAGCCACTGGCTTTTTACCAAATCGGGAGCTGCAGTATTTTTTTTTCTTTCAGAGAGAATAATTTCAGCCCCCTTCAGCTCGCATGACAATCTTGTGTGACTGGGGCGAGTAGGCGGGCACATCCTTTTACATGCTAATACTGCCCCACCTCCTTTGAACCCTCCTCTAAGCGCCTGGCTCCCTTTTATTTTTATTTTATATATTATTTATTTATTTTTTAAATTTTACCTACTCCAAATTCACCATAGGGGGGGAACCCTTCTTGGTTCTGTCCCTCCCCCCACGCCTCATTCCCCAGGGAAGGGAGACCCCAAGACGCTTGTTACTTGCCCGCGTTGCTTCTACCCGCGCACGGGGATGGCTGCGCGGGGTGCAGGGGGCAGCTATCGGAGCAGCTGCTCGGTCTAGGCTGTCGCTCCATGTGCCCGGCGAGCACCGTGTTCGGGTCCCCCAGCGAGCTGCCACTGCCGCAGCCCGAAAGGAATGTCCCCTGTTGTTAAGGACCCTGACTGTTTTACCCCAATGATTTGCCACTGCAAAGTTGCTTGCACCAACAACACTTTGTCGTTGATGTTTGGATGCAAGGTAGGACGAGGTTCATGTCTTTTTAATGCATGCTGCCTCCCTTGGGGGAGCTAACAATTCCTTTTGTTGTTTGTTTATGTGTCTGCTTGTTGGGAGAGTGACAAAAGCTAGGACTTGCTCTGCCCTTTCTGGGAGCTGGCTGGGTTTGGGGGCCTTGAGAGCGCACTGATTTTTCTGGCGTCCGATGTTGGGTTGATAACTCCTTTGTGGCAGGACCCTGGTCTCTAATGTACCGAGGTTCCAAGAGCAGATCATGCCTCGGAAAGGGGGCGCCTTAGGTGACTCTGTGCTTGGGATCTTGTTATACATTTAGTTAGTGACTGGGCTTCTGGCTGCTCATTTGTGAGCTCCTGAACTCATCACAGGTTACCACTGCCTGGAGCCCCGGACCTAGACGGCCCACAGTCAGGGTTATCTGGGATGGTGGATGTGCTTGAGATGAAATTGAACATAACAGTTTGCAATTTGACACTTTTAAATCTGAGGAGCTTATTTTTATTCTAGACAGAAAATCTGGAGATGGGCTCATGTTGCCCCTAATGTGTATTTTCCTCTGAGCTTATACAATCCATTTGAAATCAACACTCAGAAATTTTATCAAGAGGTGGCGCAATTACTCAGTGAAGTTTCTAGCGAATAACTGTCCCACCCCAGATTTTTGTAAAGGTGATTCATGTTCACAAGGAAATGAGATTTGAAGAGTTTTGAAGCAGGTTACCATTTACTGCTCCTTGTCTCTAACTTTTTTGGTGGACTCAAAGATGCACCCCCTGGAAAAGATGCATAGAAAGTGGTATTTGAGCAGTCTTAGCCCATGAAGGGTCTGAGTGCATGTCCCCTTACTCCTAGGTATACGCCTTCACTTCTCTTCATTGTGAAAAGCTGGTGGGCTTGTCTGGTCTGTCTGTCTGTCTGAAACACTTTTGTGACCACTATGGTGACTCTAAGGACAGAGAGAGCATCATCTAAAAAAACTAAAATTCACCTTCTTAAGTTAATAAAATCACATGATCCCTGTTGCTCTGAAAGAGAACTCTCTAGTGACTGGGTTGGACACTGGTAAGCACCTTACGAAGGAGAGTTAATGAAACATACACATTCAACTTCATGGATAGTGCTCAGAGGAGGTGTAAATGTAATGGAAAAATGGGGAGTTAGGATTGTGAGTTTTATACTGACAATGCACAGAGAATCTCTCTTCTCTGAGCCTCTGGTTTTCTATCAAATGAGAGGTGTAGATGAGGTGATCCTCCTTGGCTCTGATATTCTCCAGTGATCATTCTGTAAGATCATTTAATGGTAAAGTTATTGCCAAAGATTTACATTTCTTACTCAATATAGTAGACTGCACCTTAGGGTCAGTTAAAAAAATATTGATCATGCTAAAGACTAGCTAGATGCTCCTTTGGAAACCCTTGGAGAGGTCTTAGAGTTTTAAGGTTTGTGTGTTCATTGTTGTCAGGAAGATGTATGTGAGTGAACAGCACCAATAGCTAACTTGTTAGCTCCTCTCCCTCACACAACTTGCTACCCTCCCCTGTGCTTCTATCCACTCACTCTTCTAATTGTATTTACAGCAGCATCTTAGCAATGGCTACTATTTAAAATCCATTCCTATAAACTTCTGAGAATTGCTTTGTAGCACTAAGTGATTATTAACAAAGGTGAATTATTTGTCAAGGGAAACTAAACACAAGCTAACAAATAAGATAAGCTATTGGTATGGTAATGTTGAATATGTGTTCAACCCTTGAAACTCATTTTCTAAGAAGTTTCTTCTATGCTGTTAATTTTCCACTGATTTGCAGACATTGGAGGGAATTAGTATAATCACAAGCACACTTTTTTTTTTTAGTCTGGGGAATTACATTAGTTTAACTTTCTTTAAGTTCTCTTCCTTTTGGTGTTCTGGTTTGAAACGTTCAGGTGGTGAGAGAGAACCACATCGATAGAGTGAAACATCTAAATCATGTGTGTTGGTAGACATTGTTCCATGGAAAAGAAATCAAGTCTCTGTGAAAATAAAATAATACTTTTAGAGGGTCTATCCCATTCCATTTTGTCAAGTATTTGAATAAGATAATTCTTAAGCCCGATATAATGGGATTGATAACTATATTGGAATCGTACTTAACAGTTGGTTAATTACAGACTGGTTGATGTAAGGCTCTCTCCTTAGAATCTTAAATATGGAAAGAATAATAGAGCCTTCTATTCTAGCCTTTGGTGAAATTCTTCAACACTATCTGAAGGATGACAACAGAACATAATGTGGAAAACTTGTATATCTTATAGGCCTGGGTTTCAAAACTAGATGCACCACCTACTCGATGTACGATTTCTCTAAGTCTCAGTTTTCTCATGGGTAAAATGGCCTCAGTAAAAGTACTGCCTTACATCCTACTATGTCACTGTGAGACATACAGTTTAAATGAGATACATTCAGTGCTTAGTACTTTTGCATTCATCAAATGACTGATGTTTTTATTTGGCCTTGGTCATTTTTACAGCTCTATTAACAAGGTGGGGTGTGTCATCACTTCTAGAAAGACCTTCTTTCACTGTTAGTTCTTTGGATAAATTGTTTATTTTTGCTGTGCACTTGATCATTGGCTTCTCTTAAAGTTACTTTTCTCTATGAGTGTTTATATAAAATGTAGGAACCATTTGTATATGGATAAAACATTCATAAAACAAAGTGGATTTATGAAAACTAATGAAAAACTGACACCATTGTTTTACTCAATCAACAAATAATTCATTGAGCAATCAATAAATGCTGGACACTAGAGATGTGGCAATAAACAGCTCTTGTCCCCCATGGTCTCAAAGTCGAATGATGTGGTAGATGACTGTATTAATTACAGTGTTGATTTATGAAAAAAATATAAAATGAGGATTTTAGTTGAATCTTTGAGCAATGAAAGTGGAATTTAATTGTTGGGGAAAAAAAACCTCATGGAGATATAGATGTTAATATGGAGGCTCCAAAAATGCATTTATTCCAATTATTATCTATTAAGTTTGAATATAAGGTTATTAGGATGAGTATTTTTCTGGAAAGATACTTATTATGGCAAAGTCTAAAATCATGTTTACATGTAGGCCAGACTTCATCAGCTTCAAAAACACTTAAACTGTTTGTTCTTATTCTCCCAAACTTAGTAATGGCTTAAAGAATATTGAGTAACTTGAGCTTTCAAGGAGAAGCCCCAAATAATTTTATTTTGTTGCCCTAGCAATCTCTAGGGCCCCTGTTTGCTGCATCCTGGGTGTTATTCAGTTTAGTTAGCTGACTATATGACTTATGACTATAAATGTGAAGTGTCTTTCTGTGCCAGACTCTATGCCAGGCACTGTGATAGGCATTAAAGATACAAATATAAGTATGACACAATTCCTTTCCAACAGGAATTGCAAGTTTAAGGAGGAATATAATCCTACTCCCTTCCCTAAAATATAGAAAACTCATAGTCCCACCTGTTTCTCATAAGAGAAACCGAAATGCTGTTATTCAAAAAAGAGATTTCCTATTTTATTAGTCCTCTTTTTGCCCCAGTCCATACACCATTATGGGAGTGGAATTTCCATGGAGAAGGAGCCCTTCTGAAAGCCTTCCCCTGCTCATGGTAGTTTTTGTGTTTTATCTGAAAATAGGCATCACCTTTACCTTTACTTAACTCTGTTTTCTCCACCTGCAACGATCCAAGTTCTAAATGTAATTCAGTGGCCACCTATGTATTGTTTCTCTTTCCTTTATCTTGCCCACAGCTTCATTGCGAGGGTCTGCAGCACCATGTGTTCCTTTCCCTCACTCTCTCCTTTCCATCACCATTTCCAAGGCAAAAATAAACAAACACATATGATGGAATATTTGTTAGTTTCCGTAATATTCTAAAAGTTTAATGTAAAGCATAATGTTCTCTACAATTATTGCTTTTTTTTTAACTCAAAAGTAGTTGTTATTGAAATTGGATTTTGCCTTAGGGAAACTCTCCCTCCCCTATCCTCTTCCCATAGCCATTTGTTAATATAACAGCTCATCTGAATCAAATTCTCAAGCCCCTAGGCCACAACAGGTGCCTTTAATATTTGTCTGATGGATTAAGATAGGGAAAAGTTCTTAAAAAATGTTATAAGTCCTGGAACGTTTTTTTTTTCCCCTGTGAATGTTTAGACATTGCATAAACTGTCCCACCTCTCAAAGGAAAGGAATTATCTGGCAGAAAGCAACTTCCCTTTTGTCTATATGGGGACTCTCCCCAAAGAAAGAAGAATGAGAATAAGGAAGAGGTTAAAATGGATTTTTTTTTAAAAAAAGAAGAGGGAATTGAAAGGAGGAAGGGATTCTTACTAAAGAAGTAAAGGGAAAGAAAAAAAATCAGCTTGATTAAATATCTACAAAGGCTAGGCACTATTCTAGGTGCTTTACAAGCATTATTTCTTCTGATCTCCAAAGTTATCAGGCAAACAGAGAAAGCAGGGGATGGAGGGAAAGAAAGGGAAGTAGAATAGGTTGATGGGAAGGGGAAGAGACTTCAGGAAAGAGGATAAAGAGGAAAGGAAAATGTGTTGCAGGCTTCCATCCTCCAGAGCATGCTTACACAATCTCCCAAGATCAAGTGTCTATCAGTACCTCTCCAGTGGACAGTTCCCTGGAACACGCATTCAACCACCTCTTACAAGCTTCCTTTTCCTGCCTAGAAAGTCTCTTTGGGGGATAAGTGGTTTTGTTTGTTCATTTTTTTATTTAAACATAGCCAAGTTTGTTATACAAAAGAGTAGTGAGTATATCTGTCATTGTATTCATTAATAGATATATCACTATGTATATTTTTGTCATTGATAGGATAGTTTTCTGTATGTATTTTGAATATTGCCAGGCCCTGGCTATTTTGGTATGTTCTTTATTTTCATCTTAAAATAATACATGTTCACTGAAATAAATTAAAAAAACATAAAAATCAGAAATAAAATAAATTTTAGAAAATGCTATTGTCCCAGAGGACTGGAGATTGAAACTATTAATATTTTAGTGTATATTTTCCTGGTTTTTTGGTACTTTTTTGTTGTTGTTGGTCTACATATAGCTTATTTTTAAAAATGTAGTTGAAGTCATAGTGAGTTTACTTTTGAATGTTTTAAATTTATATTAGGATTTGTATATATATTTTAATAGCTGTATTCTATCTTTATCTTTGAATATTTAGGTTTTCCCCTACATTTTCTACTATTAAAAATAAAATAAAATGCACATATTGATAAATAAGCCTTTTTTGAATTTAGAATTACTTCCTTTGGGTAGTCTAGATTAAGAATTACTAACACATATTTTAAATATTTTAAAACTTTTGATGATGGGTTATTACATTTATTTTGAAGATGGCTGTATAAATTTGCACTGCCACAAGTTACTTTATGTGTTATACCATTCTCCATCTTAAATAGTTTTCTTCTACTTTATAGATTTATAGATAAGAAGTAGTTTATTCTCCTGTGAATAAGGTTACACTCTGTTTGACTTTGAGTTTATAGGAGTCCCATGCCTATATTGGTGTGTCCCAGTTTAAAAATACCTAATATGCAAAAAAATCCAGTCATTCAAAATGGGCATATTGAGGTAACAGCTATTGACACTGTCAAGACATTAGTCCCATCACATACATAGTCACCTGCTACCATGTGCCAAATACTGTTCTATATGCTTTATAAATGTTAACTCAGTTAATCCTCACAATAGAGATGGATATCAGTTATCTCCATGTTAGAAATGGGGAAGCTGAAGCATACAGACTTTAAGTACCTGCCTAAAGTCACAAAGTTCTTTAAGTAGCAGAGTCAAAATGTGAGCCCAAGCAGTTTATGTCTAGAGCCTACAACTCATTTCTACAATTAAGTATACGGCTCTCTCAAATAGCAACTTCCTATACGTGCCTTTAAATCAGGAGTCAATTTGCAAAAATGTAATTTATACATACCTTTCTTGGCATAAATTTGAATTTGAATGCAAGGCACATCTGTTAGAGTACTCAGCCTCCTTTTAAAGTATTCATTTATTTGAGAGGAGTTTGATATAATACACCATTTCCAATAGTATTCATGTCTCATTTCCTACATAAGGTTACTAAACTGTATAGGTAGTACATGACATTCTCAAGACCACACAGCAAGTCACAGAGTCAAAGCTAGAACAAGGTCTCCTAATTTGTAGCTTAGTGTTATTTTTCTATGCCATGATCTCTAACTATGAACTAGAAGTTCTGAGAATCAAGGTGAGAGAAGAGAAACTGACAAGTTTTTATCTGTAAAAAGCAGGAAAAATAACACCTTGCTTACAGGACTATTGTAAGAATTAAGTGATATGTCACATATGAAAACATTTAACACAATGCCTGGAATGTGGTAAATATTCAGTACATATTTTTGTTTTCCATTTTATTAAGGCCACTTTGCAAACTGGTGGAAAAAAATGGAGGTTGTTGGTAGTCAACTGAAAAGTATTCTTCAGTCAAATACATTGAAATTCATCTGTTAGTAAAGGAGGTGTAGTTTAACCTAATATTTAAGTGTTTTAATGCCACAAAAGGCAGAATCTAGACGTTTACATAATTTGCACCAAAAAAAAAAATCCTAGATTAAATCTGACCCAGAAAGAGAAAATGAAAAATGAGCTAATGAGTGAAGCAGGAGCTGAATATCCCAAGAAGCAGGTTGCATAAACCTTGCGTCCCATTTGACAAAGGATACTTGCCAGTTCAAGGTCCTTTTCAATTTTTTTACTTGCAATAGTGGAAATGGGGGGGGGCCCTATATATCAAAAGATGAGGAAGTTTAAATGTTATGCAGTCACTAAAATATGTTCACAGAAAGGAACATTGAATCATAGAATTTAGGATCTTGAAAAATCTGAGACCTTGTTATTTGTTATGAAGGCTTTTGCTTTGTAATCACTTATGGATTTCCCAGTGAAGTTTCGAAGTCCCTATGGTAAAATCATGTCCAATCCTTTCTGAATTAAATTACTTCAGGATTCCTGTGGTACCCAATATTTAATGCTCAAATATTTATGCTGTTCAGTTGTAAATTCTCTTTTCTTTTTCTATTGTCCATCTAAACTGTGACAGGGACAGGGTCCATAGCATATTCATTTAGTATAGTACCTAAGAGATCTAGTAAATGTTCCATAAAAGGCAGTCAATAAATACTTGTTGAATGAGGGAATTCTATAGGTGCTTGTAAATGTTTACTGAATGAATGAGTGGAAAAAAGTGTGTATTTTGTTATCGTTCATTTGTTATTTTCATTTGGCAGTTTGCCTCTGAGACCCTCTTGTGCTATCAAACTTCCTAGAGTTTATGTTTCCCTGAAGCATAGACTAGGCATTACTCAATATGTTAACTTGATGTGATGGTTAATTTTGTGTATGAACTTGATTATGCCATCAGGTGCCCAGGCATTTGGCCAAACATTATTATAGGTATGTCTGTGAGGGTTTTTCTGGATGAAATTAACATTTGAATCTTTAGATTGAGTAAAGCAGATTGCTCTCTTTAAAGTGGGTGGGCCTTATCCAATCAGTTGAAGACCTGAATAGAACAAAACAGCTAAGAAGGAACTCCTTCTGCCTCACTGCTTTGACCTGGCTATCAGTCTTTTCTTGCTTTAATCTCAAACTGAAACATGAATTCTTCTCAGATCTCAGGCCTGGTTGGCCTTCAGATTAAAACCATCAGCTATCTTGATTCTTAGGCCTTCCGACTTGGATGAAAACTGTAAGTCAGCTCTCCGAGTCTCCAGCTTGCTGACTGCAGATCTGGGGACTTCCCACCCTCAATAATTGTATAAGCCAGTTCCATATAATAAATCTCTTTCTCATTCTGTAAAATTCTAACTAATATACCTGGTATCTAGGGTCAGATCCCTGGACATGTCATCACTAGTAAGTCATTCTTGTCTAGTAAATTACAGATGAGCTAATAGATTTCAATTCACTTCAATCTCTGTGCCATGGGGATCTTATTGCAGTTAAGCTTGTTTTCTCAGAAGGTCCTGGATTTATTTCATTAAAAATCACA
This sequence comes from Zalophus californianus, assembly GCF_009762305.2. Classification (NCBI taxonomy): domain Eukaryota; kingdom Metazoa; phylum Chordata; class Mammalia; order Carnivora; family Otariidae; genus Zalophus; species Zalophus californianus. Next base: position 47,567,679 of record NC_045605.1, read on the forward strand.
GATTATACCTCCAGATATAATACAGTAGAAATCATTCAATACTACTTTAATGAATTTTTCATCTATATTTACATATATAAATGTTTGTCAGCCTATGAACACATTATACATTGCAGTGATTATTAAATATTCAATAATAATTTTACTATGAAAATTTAGACGATCAGATCAAAGAGAATAAGAACATTGTCCTAAATTATGGCTTCTGGAAACCTTATAAATAACAATATTTTTTAAAACATGATTTGTGTGTGTGTGTGTGTGTGTGTGTAATTCCTAATATAAAACATTTTTTTGGTGGTGTTCCATTGCATTATCTTCATTAAAGTTTTGCCCAGGTTTCTGAGATGGTTAAAGCATTTTATTTGATGAGAGGGCACACCGAAAATAGTTATAATATCTAAAACGTTGGTACAATACATTCTAACTGCTTTAATATCCACATTAGGCATTAGGCCAACCAGGGATTAAAATCACTGCATTATATCTCAAATAATGGTAGCATCAAATTATGATTAATGGCATCACTTTCATAAGATCTCAAAAAATATGGTGGCTTGTCATTTGACTTGATATCTAAGATTAGGAAACTTCGATTTTTCCCTTGGAACTATGTCTCATGTTCTCACTATATTTGGGAAAAATCTCCATTTGGGGAAAGGTAGATACACTTGCCATTATCAATGTCTAGCTTTCTCTTGCTATTATATTTAGCATTATGGTTGGCAACTCTTGGTTACTCAAACACAAAAAGATACTGTCACTGCCTTAGGACTCTTTCAGTTTGGCTAGTGCATGAGCACTAAGAGAAACACGTGGAGAGGAAAAAACAACCAACAGGGCAGGTTGGGCAAACTCTTATTGAATGCTCACCATGCACAAGGTCCTTTTCTAAGAACTTTACATGAATTAACTTACGTACTTTTCAACATAGCTCAGTGACAGGAGCCGTTAATCCTTATGTGATACTGTCTCTTCATATGTACAAGAATGTACATATTCTTCATGGTACAACTAATACCAAGAAGGATCCACAAAATAGTTAATTTTCTTTCTTTCTCTTCTTTCTTTCTTTCTTTCTTTCTTTCTTTCTTTCTTTCTTTCTTTCTTTCTTTCTTTCTTTCTTTCTTTCTTGTAGTATAGTTAACACATAATGCATAATAGTTCACATTTTAAAAGTGTCTCATGCTTTAATAGGTTGGGAAGACCTGCTACAGGTAACAAGAGGACAAAAGAATCAATGATTGCTTTAATATAGTTAAAGAAGGCTTTTGGAGTTAGCTGAAATTAATCTGGGTTTTTCAAGACCTTGATCTAGGTCAGAAGAAAAAAAAGAGTTTGACTTCGGACTCAAGTCTACTACTAATATCTATAATCCAATTCTTCTTTGCCAGTGTTGAAAGAAACTAGTGGCATGATATTAAAGGTGTATCTTCTCTTTGGTTGGAAGAAGGGAAGGGAGAAAGAATGAGGAAGAGGCAGAGAGAGTGGTAGATTTTACCCAACCTACTATCTGAGTGAGGCGAGAGACACCTTGGGTGAGTCTCAAGCTTGAGTGTGTTCTTGGTTAGGCAAACATAGAAGGAAGAAACAAATTCTGAGGTTAAGGTGTGGTATTAAAGGTGCTGTGTGACCAGACTGTTAGCTCTGTGATGTTGGGGAAGATCTTTCACCTCTCTGAGCTTCAATTTTCTCATCTATACAGTGGAGATAAAATACATTTAATAGGCTTGTTATGCCATAGAAATAAGAGAGGAATTAATACTATACCTGGCAGGTAGTAGCCAGAAAATAGGTATTAGTCTTCTTCCTCTCATTCTCTCAGATACAGTCCCTTCCCATTTCACTTTTGTTTATATTAGCATAATATGCGATTGCCTAGAAAGAGGCCTTTTCATTTTCACAGGTAAGATTCAGGAGTTAGGAAGAAAAAGTTTACTGTGTGAACTAGTTCAGATATTAGCTATATTAAGCCACCTTTACTAAGTATTCAGTGTGCCATCATTTTGTTAGAAAGATTTTATTGATCATCTCTAGCATTTTATTAATATATCCCATTTTGTCCTATTTGACGTAATACTGGCATAACCTTCCTCCCGTGATTTTACCTCAGAGAGTCTGTGAGAGAATGCTCCCAACTACTAAAGCACCTTACATGTGAGCACAGATTCAGCAGTGTGTCTGTTATTATAGCTGTTGTTACCTGAGGTATTGGTGCCTGAAGGTATTAAGCAGATAACCCTTTTCCTAACATCTGCTGCCCGAGAAAATTTGGTTTTACATATCAGCAAACCTTATTTCTTTTATTTAAAATGTCAAATGACCCTCAAAAAGAAATGCTCCTTGAGATTCTGCAGCCCATCTAATTCCCAAATAAACCTTTCCTGAGTTCTGTAAAATGAAAACATTTTCTCTCTGGGCTTGAGCCTTGTGTATTGCCCTTTGCTGGAGCTATTTCCCCAGCAAATTGCTATGGTTGGTCTCTCAAGCCAGAGGGAAGAAAAAGGTTTTATAATGAAAATGCTGACAGGTTCTTATCTACAACAGTATGAGTAAGGTTGCTATGATCTCATTTATTGTAGAAACTGGATGCCTGTTTTGGCTGAAGGGAGATCAGGCATCCTCCAGAGCTCTGGGGTTTTTAATTTTTATCTTGAAAAGTTTTCAAGGAAAAAAAATAAGTGTAGGGAAACAGGAAACCAGGGCCATGCAAACTGCGCCTTTATTCTTATGGTAAAGTAGTAAAATGAATTTCAATAAGGTTCTCAGATGAAGGTGGTCAGAAGGTTTAAGAGGCTAGAAATGGGGATTGTGTATTTGCTTGCTTCATGCAAGCATTACTTCTTTGTAATGGATTTATCTGACTAGAAAGAACCTTTATTCTTGATCTTATTTATGTTTTAAAGTGATGATCATGATTTGTGGACAGCATTCTGAAATTAGTTATCTTTTGTCCCTCAACATAATAGCTCTGCAAGGTACTTTATGGATATTATGGAAACTTAGTTTCTAAATGCACATTAAGTGCATATAAAATTCTCTTCACTACGGATGTTCAAGTATCAGGCTAAACACTGTTTTTCCATGATATTTTTAAGGTGATCAAATAACTAGTTTGGGCTAGACTGGATATTCTTTAAAGTCTTTTTTCTGTTCACACTTGTTAAATAATGCTATGCCTTGCATTAAGTCACAGAGCATGTAGTGGTGGAACTGGAGCTTAAGCTTAATTTTCTGACTCTAAGCCCAGAGAAAGTCTCTTTTTCCCTTGTTTGTCCCTCCCTAAGCATTTCCTAGGGACTGACCATGCTTCCAAAGCATTCAACCAAGATATTCCTGGGATCCTGCCAAGAACAGAGGGCAGAGCTGGTACTTGCCCCATAACACTCATTATTGGGATCAAAATGAGTATGTTACCTGTATTGAATTTTGAAAGGCTGAAGGTGCATAGTGCAGAGGCTCAGCAAATGTGTACCCAATCAAATCAAAATGCACCTGTGTAGTGAAGACAGCTAGACATTTCAGAGTATCAGGGCAGAACTGGAGTTGCATGACTTCAAGGTGTTGGTCCCTTCTTTCTTATGGCTTCTAACCTGTTGCATATAACCCTTAGCCCAGAAATACAATGTGTTTTGTGCTCCTGAAACCCATAGACATGAGAGCATGTAGTTAGGCCAGATGAAGGCACTATGGGCTCTTTCATTCTTTTAGATCCCAGAAGAGTCCAGGACTTGGATAGTACCTTCTGACCTCTAGTCAAATCAATTTCATGAACAGTTTCATTATTGGTTATTTATACTTTTACTGTTAAGCCAAGAAACTCAACAAAAATTTGCATGTCCCAAAGCCCAGCTACTTCTGTCACAGGAATATGAGGACCAAAATATATATTTGAAAAATGAAAATCTGTATCTTTGTGTAAAGATGGTCTAGGTGGTAGACTTTCTGAGTTCTAGGGAAGCAGAGGAAATTTGCTTATATAGTTGATTTCAGATGAACGAGCTTTCTACTAATAAAACCAAAATCTAGGTGTTTGCATAACTTTATTTGTAGGATTGCTAATTTTGGGATATTACTGGACCTACATGCATATTTTTTGTTCCATTCATATGGATTCAGTAAGATAATTTCTAAGTTTTCTGACTGAACATGACAACCCAAAATGTATTATTTCACTCTAGCACAGGTAGGTGTTCTGCATTTTTGAATAAGCATTTTGCATTGACATATAAGTCTTCTTTATATACATCCTTAGAGAAGAGATCTATCTGGCAAACCATAGATTTCTTTTGCAGTTGTTGGTTAACTTGCTCTCTTTACATTAAATTGGTGATGTTTTATTTCACTTATTTCTCTCTGCAACAGTTTAGGAAAACTGTGCAGTGACTTTAAGTTCAGCACAACCAAATTTTTAGCAAATTAAGGGATAATGGATTGACTTAAGTAGACTTACAAAGGTTTAGCTTAAAACAAACAAACAAAACAAAAACATAGGTATATATCAAGATTACTTCCTGTTTGGAGAGGCAGATCTGCCAAAATGAGTTTCTTTAGTCCCAGAGTATTAACATTAAGAACTTGATGTTGTGTGCTTCACAGATGATGGTAGTTTGCAAGATCCTTTATTACCTATCATAGACTCAGTCCATTTAACCTAATTCTGAGTTAAGTCGTGGTGCATGTTTCAAGGTGTTCCAATATGCCATTCAGAAAATATTGACGAGGTGGTTCACATGGTGCGTCTATACTTGCTTACTTTCAAATGGATGATCCTGGTGTATCGAACAGTTTAAAGTCCTTGCCTTGCATACAGTCTAGCTGTTCAGAGCCCTCAATATGTTAGCAGCAAGTGGTCTTCCCCAGCCTTGGTTCTTGAGTTCAGCTGGGAAAATTCAGAGCTAAACTCTTAAGCAAGCAATCCTTTAATAGTGGTCAAAGCAAAAGTACACACTCAAGGTGGGGCAGTGGGCAGGCCCAGAGGGGGCAACTGCACCAGGGGCTCAGGGTTGTCTTTTCTTTTTATGTTTGCATGAAAAGGGATAGGGTCATAGCTAGTGTGGTCTCTGACTGAGGTTGCTTCCAATCATCACAGAGACTCCTCCTACCATTGGGGAGGTGGAAATTTTGGCCCTATAAGATCCTTGTTGGAACTGTCATGACAGCCTTCCCCCTGTGGTGGGAGGGCGGGGAGGATGTGTCAAAACCACAGTGTAAATGTATTACAAAATGAAGCTATAAGTTACCGTAGGGCAGTAGTTATAGGGAAGAATGCATGCATATCCCCTGGGGTCTTTCCCAGTTCTTTGGAACTTGGTTTCTGCCTTTTATCAATATGAGAGCCCCTATTCCCTGCTCAGATCTAACTGCCTACTCTATTAAATGCACTCTCTGTGTAGCTGCTTTTAGTTAAGAACCATCTAGCACCTTGTACTGTTATTTAATGATTGCAGGTAAACATTCAATTTACCTACCCAGTAAGAACAATACTGGTTTATTTAGCAAACAAATTAAGTATTTATCCTCTTCTGTACTTGCCCAGGGCCTTAAGGACTCTTTCCAAGGAGGGAGGAGATCAAAGAAATTGCAATAATATGGTTAATTGCTTATCCTTCTGGTCTCAGTTTGTGTTATCTTCTTATGGAAGGTATCCCTGGCTACTGAATTGTCAAAAGGCTCTAAATACCATGAGGTGCCAAAGTCTGGGACTTAACATCTTGAACACCTAACTACTAGTATAGTGCTCGCAACATACTATGTGCTCAATATAGGTTTGTTGAATGAATGGTTTATGTAATCTTTATGTTTTAATTATTTAGGCAAGTGAGACTTAGTGTTAATTTCAAAGAAGAAGGACCTGTCCAAGTTTTGTTAAAGCTTCTTTTGCTTCCCCCATAATGACACCCATCATACTTTATTTTTAGGATATTTTTAGCTGCATATAATTTCCACTGAGCTTCACTTCAGGAGAGCAAAGGGAAAAATAAGGCATTCAGTAAATAGACGTTGAATGAACAAATGAATTCCTCAACACTGGCAACTAAAAGTTGGTTGATAATATGTGATGAAGGAATGAATAGATAAATGAAGGGCTAGAAACATAATATCCTATAGTAACCTGTATTTTGTGAGTTAGTTTAAATTCATCTTAAAACAATTTATAGTTTTCTAATAGCTGGAAGGGATTTGTTTTGCTTTTATTACTTATAAACTGACACCAGCTTTAATCTGTCTGATGGCCTCAGAATCCAAGTATTGTCCAGGGTCTTTAATAGAGTCAAATGATTTATAGCAGGGCTATGAAGAAGAGCTGGTCATATTCTTTACAGGATGAGGCCTGGCTCATGATTGCCAGAAACCTGGCAGCCCTGGTGCTCTCAAAAGAAGATCACTGGAAAATTTCCCTCTGGGTGGTATGCTTCTCAGCACCAGTGTTTTCTCCTTCCCAGCTAAACTAGAATTATCAATCCCTGTGTAAGTCCTTCTGAATTGAGTCCGGTTAAAACTAGTTTCTTTTCCATTTGTTAGCTAATTTGAATGCTTCATTCCCTTTAGAAATCATTCTGGCTAACTAGGCAGAACTGCTAAAGATTGTTGCTAAGAGCAACCAGCTAAGAAGTTCTTAAATTAACTAACAGGCCACTTCAACTCCATTCTAGAAATGAGTGTGTGCATATGTGTGCTTGCTCATGTGCCTACTTAAATAGCAAATGTACATGTAAATGAATAAACTCATCATTACCTATAGATTCAGGTTAGTCAGGGCTTTTGTGTAGAAGAAACAATCAAGAAGAGGAAAATGAGAGTCTTTTGTGAATGTAAGAAAATGAATAAATTAATTAAGAAGAGCCCTGGTCAGTAGTGGTTAAACCATTTGAATATCAAAATGCTTCATATTTTTAAATTATTATAGTGGTATGAATTCTGGCCTACATGTAGAAAATCTAGCTTGCCAAACTGAGGGTTGCTGGAGTGGTGGGGGAGTGGGAGGGATGGGGTGGCTGGGTGATAGACATTGGGGAGGGTATGTACTATGGTGAGCACTGTGAATTGTGCAAGACTATTGAATCACAGATCTGTACTTCTGAAACAAATACTGCAATATATGTTAAGAAAAAAAAAGAAGAAGAAGATAGCAGGAGGGGAAGAATGAAGGGGAGTGAATCAGAGGGGGAGACGAACTATGAGAGACGATGGACTCTGAGAAACAAACTGGGGGTTCTAGAGGAGAGGGGGGTAGGGGGATGGGTTGGCCTGGTGATGGGTATTAAAGAGGGCACGTTCTGCATGGAGCACTGGGTGTTAGGCACAAACAATGAATCATGGAACACTGCATCAAAAACTAATGAAATAATATATGGTGATTAACATAACAGTAAAAAATTAAAAAAAAAAAAGAAAATCTAGCTTGCGTACTCCATAAGGGCCAGAACTCTCTTATGTATCACTCTACTTATACTGACCAGCATGATACCATAGAGTAAGTACCTATTAACCTTTACTGAATAAATGAAGGAAATACTGTCTAGATAGTAGTCCCATTTTATCAATGAGGAATTGGAGGAAAATAAATAACATCCCACGGGTATGTAGAGAGAAATGGGCTAAATTACTCTTCAAACCCAGGTCTAAAAATGAAAACTGTACTCTCAAGTGAATGTAGTTTTTTCCTTTAAAGTACTTGGCAGGGCCCAAGTCTAGACACTTCATGACTTAAGAACTGGTACTTGTGAAGATAGTATTGTAGAGGTGGAGATGTGAATTTGTAAAGTTCGAAAAATTGGGGTTGAAAACTTGACTCCTAACATTTATTAGTAGTAGGAAAATAGGCAAGATGCTTAAAAATTCCTGAAGACTGTTTCAGGGGCAAAATGGAAATACTAGTGGTTTATGAAAACATGTATTGGAAGGATTAAATGAGATTGTAAATTAAATATATAAGCACTTAGTATGATATATGCTAAGAAATATTGGCTGCTACTATTACTGTTACTTAAAGCAGAGAAGAAAACAACGTGGTAATGTGCTAGTTATTCTGGGGAATAGATTCCACCTAAATAAATAAGTAAATAAACAAATAAAAACCTTGCATAACTGAATACTTGCAGCACTATTTTTTTTTTGATCTACCTCTTTATGGATATCTTAATGGATCTTCCTAGCCCAAAAAGCTATTTTCATTCTCTTATTTAACATTGTAGCTGAGAATATTATCAAAGCTGAAGACTTGGCTAATTTGCTTATGTTAATTATCATCGTTGATATGCCAAACCAGGTTTTCCTCTAACCCCAACTCTTGCAACCTAAGTATCCAATTATATGTTAATATTTTGACAAAAGTGGAATTTAGGGTGGGACGTTTTGTAGGATTGAGTTTTATTTGTTTATAAAGGGAGGGGAAGCATTTGTGCTTGACCCTTGCAAATATTTGCTTCCTTCATTCGCTGAGCCACTTGTTTCAGCACCCACAGCCTATCTGGGTGAAAGCCACTTTTAATTTCTTGTGGTTTTGTTTAGATCTAATCTGAAGGAAGAAAGATCTATAATTTAGAACAAGTCAGGGTCTCAGGGTTTTCTTCAGAGAAATTGAGTAAGTCTTACTACAGCGCACACAACTGAAACTGTGATTCATGTGGACTGTGGCACCTTACAATCTTTCTTGTAATGATGGCACATTCATTTTTAAAAGATGACTCAATTAATCTAAGCATAGAAATATTTCATTCATCTGCTACAATAAGGAAATTACAAGTTCTTCTCAAGCACTTTTTTCTCAAAGAGAGTAAAGCCCCTTTGAAATGTGTAAAACATTTTTATTATTTTTTTAAGTTTTTATTTAAATTCCAGTAGTTATCTTACAGTGTAATAATAGTTTCAGGTGTACAATTTAGCGTACAACATTTCCATAGAACACCCGGTGCTCATTACAACAAGTGCACTCCTTCATCCCCATCACCTATTTCACCCATCACCCCACCGACCTCCCCTCTGGTAACCATCAGTTTGTTGTCTAGAGTTAGTCTGTTTCTTGGTCTCTCTCTCTCTTTCTCCTTTAGCTTGTTTATTTCTTAAATTCCACATATGAATGAAATCATATGGTGTTTGTCTTTCTCTGACTGACTTATTTTCTTTAGCAATATATACTCTAGCTCCATCCAGGTCTTTGCAAATGTGAAGATTTCATTCTTTTTTACGGCTGAATGTTCCATTTCATATAGATATATATATATATACCACATCTTCCTTATCCATTCATTAATTGATGGTCACTTGTGTTGTTCCCATAATTTTGCTATTGTAGATAATGCTTCTACAAACATCGGACTATATTTACCCTTTTGAATTTGTATTTTTGTATTCTTTGGGTAAATATCTAGTAGTGCAATTGCTGGATCGTAGGGTAGTTCTATTTTTAACTCTTTGAGGAATCTCCATACTGTTTTCCAGAGTGGCCGCACCAGGTTGCATTCCCACCAACCTTGCAAGAGGGTTCCCCTTCCTTCACATCCTGGCTAATACCTGTTTTTTCTTGTGTTGTTGATTTTTACCATTCTGACAGGTGTGAGGTGATATCTCCTTGTAGTTTTGATTTGTATTTCCCTGATGATGAGTGATGTTGAGCAGCATCTTTTCATGTATCTGTTGGCCATCTGTATGTCTTTTTTTTTTTTTGGAAAAATGTCTATTCTTGTCTTCTGCCCATTTTTAAATTGGATTATTCATTTTTGGGGTGTTGAGTTTATCAAGGTTTGTTGATTGCTGATAGTTTCCTTCACTGTGCTGAAGTTTTTTATTTTAACGAAGTCCCAATAGTTTATATTTATGGTTTAAGGTCTGACATTTGGGTCTTTAATCCATTTTGAATTTATTTTTGTGTATGGTTTAAGCATTTTTGGTGAAACTCTACAAGTATAGTATAAACATCTCTGCTTCAGTGACGTAGGAAAGATAATAGGGCTTGAAGCCAATGGCCAAGAAAGAATTCTTGAGATGTCTTTGGTGCAAAAAGGTGGTTTTATTAAAGCACGGGGACAGGACCCATGGGCAGAAAGAGCTGCCCATTATATATTTTCATGTTGGGAGGGGGTCGCTAAGGAATTTTGGAAATAAGTTTTCCAGGACCTTGAGCTATTGTTAGGAAAAGTCGTATATTACTGCCCAATAAAACCTTAGTCATGAGACCCTTCATATGTTTGTCGATAGGTCATATGCTTGGGGGATGACTGCTAACAAATATCTTGGGGAGTTTAGAGATAAAGGAAATTTCCAAAGGAATTTTTTTATGTTAAAGTAGACTTACAGGATCCTGGGGGAGTTGGACTAATTGCCTTTTGCCCTTAACAAAGTATTAACATGGAGGTAGCAGCTGAGTTCCTAGAGGAATGTCATTCTGCCTGTTTCAAGGACTTGTCAATGGGCTGTAAGGAGTAAGGCAATTTAATAATTTTCTTTCTGCCTTTGTTTCCCACATCACTAGGACCAAATGAAAACAGGCATGGAAGATCTTTGGGGAAAATGATCTCAATAATTAATTACTAATTCATTTCCTATTTTGTATAGATCTTTTCTTTTGCCAGATGCTGGTGGGGCTTTGCAAAGATAATGATGAAGAAAATAGAGATGGTCTCTCCTTCAAGGAGTTTATAGTTAGATGACTAAATACATACATGTACAATAACAGTTAAAAAGAAGATGACATGTTAGGAAATTATACAAGGCCTGACTTAAACTGGGAGGTCACTGGAAAGTTTCACTGAGGAAGTAATATTTAGGGAAGATGAATTAGAAAGGTCAAGAAGAATGGCTATGGGTAGTAAGGTGGGGGCTGCTGGAGGTAGAGGAAAAAGAAATACTTGAGGGGATTATCCAGATTTAGTGATTACTGAATGGGGAAGGTGGAATGCAAGGAAAGTGTCAAAGTACATTTCAAAGTTTTATGCCTGGAGTTTTGGGATAATTATGTTAATGTCAACAGAGCTAGGGAAATTTGGAGTGGGTGAGGAGGAATTTGATTTTATTTGCATTTATACATTAAGTTTGGGGTGACAACAAGTCATCCACAAGGTTAATAAAGACCAACCAGTTGAAATGCAGCATTGAGAAAAGGAGAGTCAAGCCGAAACTATAGATTTTATAGTCAAGGACTGTTAATGCCCTGAGAATGGGGAGCATGCAGAGAGAAGCAAAAAGTTGAAAGCATGCAGAGAGAAGCAAAAAGACTCACCACTGTGAGAGGTGGAGAGTCAAAGTTTAGTGAAGACAAGAGATTTAGTACTATAGCAACAAAGTAAGGAGAGAATCCCAAAGACAGGGGGACTGATGTTACTGATGATTCATTTATTCATTCACTAAATAGAATATATATTGAATACTGTATCCCTAGTTTGTGCTAGGCATGTGGGGCATCAATATAAACCAAGCAGATATATTGGCCTAGAACAGGACATTTTTAATTGAGAAAAAAATGGGATTTGGAAATTTCAGTAGAATCAATAGTTTGAAAGCTAAATTGTGGGTGGTTTAGGGGAGAGATGATGGGGGAAGGATAGAGCCCACAGCTATGTCTTATTTGGGGAAATCTTCAGAAAAAGAAGGGAGAAAAATAGGGTGTGATCTGGATGGGTCTGTGAGATCAAGTGAAAGTTCTTCTTCGTCCTTTAGGCAGCACTATAGAAAGAGAAGACAATGAAGACACTGTTGAGTGGGGTGTAAAGGAAACTGCCCAATATTAGGAATTGTAAGTCTTCAATTCCAGAGCCAACTTTGCTATGAATACATCCTTTCTATTTTCTGGGTTTCAGTTTTATCAGTAAAAAGAAAAAAAAAGTGGTAGGAGGTAATTCAAACACTTCTAAAGTTACTTCCAGTTCTAACATTCTGAAATTTCCACAAGAATAAGGTAAGGAGACAAGTCTCACAGGAGGTGGTCAGGGTGAGAATGAGGGTGTGTAGGTCCTAACATGCTCTAATAACAACAATAATAGCTACAACAGCTATTCTGAGCAAGATACTATGGAGACATATTTTCCTTTGCAATAACTCTTGGAAGCACACATCAGTTCCCATGTTAAAAAAAAAAAAAAAAGCCTCGAATTACAGAGATTAAGTGATTTGACCAAAGTTGCTAGCCAATAAGTAGAAGAGATGAGATTCAAATCCGGCAGACTTGAAAATAAGAGAAGGTAGAGTCTCCCCTCCTACTGGAATTCTGCCCCTTTAAGAAAAGAGAAAACGAAATGTTTGGGAATAAGAAAAGGATTTTGGGCATAGAGGCCTGTGAAGAGGAGGAAAGGTTTAGGCCAGCCATTACTGGGAGTGGATCCAAGAGAAAGACAAGACAACCCCACCAGAGTAGCCATGCCTCAGTCTGTGGTTTTCACCCAGCTCTGTGACTGGTCCTGTATGGCTTTCTGTTTTGCAGCTTGAGAGCCAGAATGGAGAAACAGGAACTGGAGAGGATCCAGGATCTAGGACTGACACATATGTCTTGGCGGAAGTTTAAGTGGGAGACCAGGGAGTGATGGCAAGCTGTGCTGCCTGGCTGACTGCAGGCTCAGGGCTGGGCAAGGAGTCAGGGTAGACAGAAGCTGACTGATGGTGTGGGTGCCTCTGCCTTTGCTTGCTCAAGTTATCCAGTGCGTCCCCTGTAATAATAAAAAATCTAAACAGAGGGAGGAGGACTTGGAATAAAGCAAACAAAGGATTCAAATTCAAATCCAGACACCATCCCCGTTCACCAAGTTCAAATGTCTTGAACAACCTCTTAGTCTCTGTTTTCTGCTCTGAATTGTGGGGCTATTAATGCCAATCTTGCAGGTTGTTGTGAATATTATCTGATATACAAAGGGTATGAATAGCTTATAAATAATGTTACTGTACCATGTTATTATTGACATTGTTTGAATGAGATATGATTTTGTAAAATTTTTATTTTCCTCATACATTAGTTAGCCATATTTCAGTTTTTCTCACAGAAAAATTGTATCCTCTCCCTTCAAAATTTCATCATATAAAATAAGTCTCAAAATGTCTCAGTATAAATTAATTTTCATATAATGTTGAGGATAATGAAGGCAGATTTTTTATTGTTGCTTTTTTTGCTTTTTGCACTCAGCATTCATTTATGTACCCTGAGAATGGCTTCACTGGATACTTCTATTTGATTTCAGCATACTCCCAATTATCTTTAGTAATTATTTTCTCTTGAAGTTGTAAAAAAAAAATAAGTATCATTCATTTACACTATACAGCATCACCCATGTTAAAATAATGCAACTAGTTACAAAGTTATATCTTTAATAAACATTATGAGGTTTTACCAACTTCAGGTTCTTCTTGCTGGATTAGGAGTCAGTTTTAATTAGTAGCAAAGAAAGTAAATGCAAAAAGTAGCATTTATTATATACCTACTATATGTAAGGAACTGTCCCAAGTATAACATGAACATACGAAGTAGAGCCAATTTTTAAAAATTAAAGTATAATTGACATACAATATCCTATTAGTTTTAGATATACATCGTAGTGATTCAGTATTTTTATACATTATAAAATGATCCCCATGATAAGTCTAGTTACCATGTGTCAATACACAAAGTTATTACAATATTATTGACTGTATTCCCTCATGATTTATTGTATAACTGGACGTTTGTAACTTGTAATCTCCTTTACCTATTTCTCCCACCCCCAGCCCCTCCACCTTGTGGTAACTAGCTGTTTGTTTCCTATATCTATGAGTCTCTTTCTATTTTGTTTTGATTTTTTTGATTCTACTTATAAATGAAGCCATACAGTATTTGTCTTTCTCTGACTTTTTCACATAGGACAATACTTTCTAGATTCATCCATGTTGTAATAAATGTCAAGATTTCATTCTTTTTATGGGTAATATTCCAGGTGTGTGTCTGTGTTTGTATGTGTGTTTATGTATACACTCCCCATTTTCTTTATTCATTCATCTATTGAAGGACCATTAAGATGCTTCCATATCTTGGCTATTGGAAACAATCCTGCCATGAATATAAAGGTGCATATATCTCCTCAAATTGGTGTTTCATTTTCTTTAGATAAATACCCAGGGCAGAATTGCTGGATCATATGGTAATTCTATTTTTATTTTTTTGAGGAATCTCTGTACTGTTTTTCATAGTATTATTTGCTGCACCAATTTACATTCCCACACCAAAAGTGTGGGGAGATCCCCTTTTGTCCACATCCTTACCAACATTTGCCTTTTTTTTTTTTATAATAGCCAGTCTGACATATGTGAGGTAATATCTCATTAAGGTTTTGTTTGTCATTTCCCTGATGATTAGTGATGTTGAATATCTTTTTATGTGCTTGTTGGACTTTGGAAAAATGTCTGTTCAAACCCTCTGCCCATTTTTAATTGGGGTTTTCTGATATTAAGTACTATAGATTAACCCTTTATTGGATGTATAATTTACAAATATGTTCTCCCATTCAGTAGGTTGCCTTTCATTTTATTGATGGCTTCCTTTGCTGTGTAAAAAGCTTTTTAGTTTGATGTAGTCCCATGTGTTTATTTAGCTTTTTTTGCTTTTACCTGAGGAGACTTGTCCAAAAAAATATTGCTAAGATCAATTGCAAAGAACTTCATGTTTATATTTTCTTCTAGGAGTTTTATGGTTTTGGGCCTTACACTCAAGTCTTTAATCCATTTTGAATTTATTTTTGTATATGGTATTACATAGTGGTCCAGTGTCATTCTTTTGCATGTCGCTGTCCAGTTTTCCCAACACCAATTATGAAGAGACTGTCTTTTCCCCATTGTATATTCTTGCCTCCTCTGTCAAAGATTAATTGATCACATAAATGTGGGTATTTTTTTGATCTCTCTATTCTATTCCATTGATCTGTGTGTCTGTTTTCATTCCAGTACCATACTATTTTGATTATTATAGCTTTGTATTATAGTAGGAAATCATGGAACGTGATACCTCCAGTTTTGTTCTTTTTCACGATACATTTGGCTATTCAGGGCCTTTTGTGTTTCTATACAAATTTTAGAATTGTTCGTTCTACTTTTGTGAAAAATGCCATTGGTATTTTGGTGGGGATTGCACTGAATTTATAGATTGCTTTGGGTAGTATGGATATTTTAACAATAATATTTTTTCCAATTCATGAGCAAGAAATATCTTTCCATTTATTTGTGTCATCCTCAATTTCTTTCATCAGTGTTTTATAGCTCTCAGAGTATTGGTTTTTCATCTCCTTGCTTACTTTATTCTATTTGATGCAATTATAAATGGGATTTTTCTCAATTTCTCCTTCTGCTAGTTCATTATTAATGTATAGAAATGCAGCTGATTTATGTATGTTAATTTTATATCCATGACATTACTGAATTCATTCATTCTAATAATTTTTCTGGTGGAGTCTTTAGGGTTTTCTATGTTACTATTGTTGCATCTGCAAATATTAACAATTTTACTTCTTTCTTAAAAATTTGGATGCCTTTTATTTCTTTTCTTGCCTAATTGCTGTGGTTAGGATTTCCAATACTATGTTGAAAAAAGTGGCAAGAGTGAGTATCCTTATCTTGTTCCTAATCTTAGAGGAAAGATTTTCACCTTTTCACCATTGAGTGTAATGTTAGCTGTGGGTTTGTCATATATGGCTTTTATCATATTGAGGTGCATTCCATGTATATGTACTTTATTGAGAGTATTTTTCATAAATGGATGTTGGATTTTGTCAAATGTGTTTTCTTTATCTGTTGAGATGATATGATTTCTATCCTTTGCTTTGTTAATGTGGTGTATCACATTAATTGATTTGCAGATGTTGGACCATCTTACATCCCTGGAATAATTCCCAGTTGATCATGGTGTATGACCCTTTTAATATATTCTTGAATTTGGTTTGCTAATATTTTGTTGAGGATTTCTACATGTATTTTATAAGGGATATTGGCCTGTGGTTTTCTTTTTTGTGTGTTTTCTCTGTCTGGTTTTTATATGAGGAAAATCCTGACCTTGTAAAGTGAGTTTGGAAGCATTCCTCCCTCTTCATTTTTTTGTAATAATTGAGAAGGTAAGGTACTATCTCTTCTTTAAATGTTTGATAGAATTCACTCATGAAGCCATTTGGTCCTGGACTTTTGTTTTTTGGGAGTTTTTAAATTAGTGATTCAATTTTATCATGTATAATCAGCCTGTTCAGATTTTCTATTTCTTTGTGAGTCAGTTTTGGAAGATTGTGTGTGCCTAGGAATTTATCCATTTCTTCTGGGTTTTCCAGTTTGTTAGTGTATAATGGTTTATAGTAGTTTTTTATGATCCTGTCTATTTCTTTGGTGTCAATTGTGACTTCTCTTTGTTTTTTTTTTTTAATTTTACTTTTTATTTATTTATTTTTTATTTTATTTTATTTATTTATTTGTTTTATTTATTTTATTTTATTTGTTTTATGTGTTTTGACCTTTTATCTTTTTTTCTTGATGAGTCTGACTAGATATTTATAAATTTTATCTTTCTGAAGAACTTTTATTTTCATTGATCTTTCTATTGTCTTTTTAGTTTCTATGTCAATTATTTTTGCTTTGAACTTTATTATTTCCTTCCTTCTATTAACTTTTGGTTCTGTTGTTTTTTTTTTGTTCCTAGGAGTAAAGTTACATTGTTTATTTGGGATTTTTGTTTGTTTGTTTCTTGAGATAAGCCTTTATTGCTATGAACTTCCTTATTAAAACTGCCTCTGCTGTGTCCCATACATTTTGTAAAGTTGTATTTCCATTTTCATTTGTCAGTAGTTTTGATTTCCTCCTTGATTTATTCATTGAACCACTGGTTGTTTAGTAGCATGTTGTTTGGTCTCTTTGTGTTTTGTTTATTTTTTCCCAGTCTTCTTCTAATTGTTTTATTTAGCTTTGTACCATTGTGATCAGAAAAAATGTTTGATATGATTCTGATCTTCTTGAATTTACTTATTTTTTTTTGTCATCAGTCCTGAAGAGTGTTGCATGTGCACTTGAAAATAATGTGTATTTTTCAGTTTTTGGATGGAGTGTTCTATATGCATCTAGTAAGTCCATTTATTCTGATGTGTCATTTAGGGCCAAAGTTTTTTTATTGATATTCTCTCTGGATGATCTATCCATTGATGTAAGTGGGGTATTAAAGTCACCTACTATTATAGTAGTACTGTCAATTCTCCTCTTATGTCTGTTAATATTTGATTTGTATATTTAGGTGATCCTATGTTGGGTATTACGAATAGTATATTCTCTTTTTATTGACTATTTTATCATTATATAATACATTTTGTCTTTTGTTAGAGTCTTTGTTTTAAAGTCCTTTTTGTCTGATATCAGTATTGCTACTCTTGCTTTCTTTTCATTTCCATTTTATGGAATATCTTTTATCATCTCTCCACTTTCAGTCTGCGTGTGTCTTTAGATCTGAGGTGTGTATCTAGTAGGTAGCATATGAAAGGGTCTTTTTCTTTTATTTAATCCATTCATCTATCCTATGTCTTTTATTGGAGACTTTAGTCCATTTACATTTAAAGCAATCATTGATAGGTATGTAATTATAGCCATTTTATTAATTGTTTTCTGGTTATTTATTTTTGTAGATCTGTTCCTTCTTTTCTTGCTCTCTTCCTTTGTTTGGTAGTTTACTTTAGTGTTATATTTGGATTCCTTTCTCTTGATTTTTTGTATCTGTTGGAAGTTTTTCATTTGTGGATACCATGGCATTTTTATATATCACCCTATAAACATGTAGTAGCCTATTTTAAGCTGAAATTCGCTGAAGTTTGAGCACATGCTTTAAGAAAAAAAATATTTTATTTAGTTATTTGTCAGAGAAAGAGAGAGAGAGAGAGCATGACCAGGGTAGTGGCAGACAGAGGGAGAAGCAGGCTCCTTGCTAAGAAAGGAGCCTGATGTGGTACTTAATCCCAGGACCCTGGGATCATGACCCAAGCTGAAGCCAAACACTTAACTGAATGAGCCATCCAGGAGTCCCATTTGAACACATTCTAAAAGCACTATTTTTTACATTTTTACTACACCCCCACATTTTATGTTTTTCATGTTGTATTTTATATTTTTTTTAAAATCTTGTTCATTCCTAAACTACTTATTGTAGTTATAGTTGATTTTATTTTCAAGCTAGTTTTTTTAGTGGCTGTTCCACTGCTGTTCCTCTGTATTTGTATATATCCATAAGGTTTTTTTCACATATTTTTCTTGTTATGGTCTTTTCTTTTCACTTAAACAAGGCCCTTTAATATTTCTTATAACGTTGGTTTGGTGGTGATTAACTTTTTAAGTTTTTGCTTTTTGCAAAGGTCTTCTCTCCAATTCTGAGTGATAACCTTGCTGCATAGGGCAGTATTGCTTGTAACTTTAAAAATATATATATACACTTTAAATATATCCTGCCATTTTCTGGGTCTGCAAAGTTTCTGCTGAAAAATCAACCAATAGTCTTATGGGTTTTCCTCTGTATGTGATTATTTGTTTCTTTTCTTATTGCCTTTAAGATTCTTTCTTTAATGTAACTTTTGCCATTTTAATTACAATATGTCTTTTGTATATCTCTTTGGGTTCATCTTGTTCAGGACTCTCTTTGCTTCCTGGTCCTGGATATCTGTTTCCTTCTCCAGGTTAGGGAAATTTTCAGCCATTATTTTTTCTTTCTTTTTTTTTTAATTTTATTTTATTATGTTATGTTAATCATCATACCTTACATCATTAGTTTTTGATGTAGTGTTCCATGATTCATTGTTTGCGTCAGCCATTATTTTTTCAAATATATTGTTTCATCTTTTCTGTCTCTCTTCTCCTTCTGGGACCCCTATAATGCAAATGTTCACATGTTTTATGTTGTCTCAGAGGTCCCTTAAACTAATCTTATTTTATTTATTTATTTACTTACTTACTTATTTATTTAAATAGGCTCCACACCTAGTGTGCAGCCCAACATGGGACGTGAACTTACAACCCTGAGATCAAGGTCTGAGCTGAGATCAGGATTTGGATGCTTAACCAACTGAACCACCTAGGCACCCCACCCCTGCCTTAAACTATCCTCATTTTAAAATTTGGCAGGAAGGGAAAAATGAAGGGGGGGCGAATTGGAGGGGGAGACGAACCATGAGAGACTATGGACTCTGAGAAACAAACTGAGGGTTCTAGAGGGGAGGGGTGTGGGGGGATAAGTTAGCCTGGTGATGAGTATTAAAGAGGGCATGTACTGCATGGAGCACTGGGTATTATACGCAAACAATGAATCATGCAACACTACATCAAAAACTAATGATGTAATGTATGGTGATTAACATAACATAATTAAAAATTATTATTATTCTTATTACCTTTGCTGCTCTGATGGGTTAGTTCTACTCCCTTGTCTTCATTTTGACTGGTTCTTTCTTCTGCTTTATCTAGTCTGCTGGTGAGCCCCTAGTGTATTTTTTTTAGTGCAGTTATTGTTATTCTTTAGTTCTGTCACTTCTATTTGGTATTTTCTTCTATTTTCCATTTCTTTGTTGAAATTCTGTGTTCCTCCATTCTTTTCCCCTGTTCAGCAAGCACCTTTATGACTATTACTTTCAACTCTTTATCAGCTAAATTACTTACCTCTGTTTTGTTAGAATTTTTATTCTGCAGTTTTATCTTGTTCTTTTATTTGGAACATATTCCTATTTTCTCATTTTGTTTTACTTACTGTGTTTGTTTCTATGAATTAGGAATAATACCTTCTTGTCTCAGTCTTGAAAGAATGGCCTTCTGTAGGAGCTTCCCCTATGTAGACTGCATGTTCCTGGCTGCCTTGGCTGGTCAGCTGGAGCTGTATCTGGCATAAATCAGGGTCCTAGGGCACACTGCATATAGAGTCTGCCTTGGTGGTGCACTGGAGTTGGTGTGAGTGCAGTCAAGTAGTCCTGAGGCATACCACATTAGGGTAAACTTGACAGGATGGCTGGAACTGAAGCAGGCACAGGCCAGAGGGTCTCTGTATGTATTGTGATATCTGCCTTGGTAGGATATCTGGAGCTGGAGCAGATATGGTTGAGGGGGTGTCCCAGGGCACATGAGATAGGGCTACCCTGGTAGGACAGTTGGAGCTGGATAGAGCCCCTTGCAGGGGCCACTTCAGTGGGGCAGCTGAATCAGGCACAGGCAGGGTTTCTCCCAGAATATGCTTTGCTGGGGCCACCTTGGCAGGATAGCTGAGGCTGGAGCAGGCATGGGCTAGGGATGTCCCATGGTGTTCCCACACCAAGGCTACCTTAGCAGGTCAGTTGGGTCAGGTGCACGTCAGAGTGCTTTGGTAGATGGCTGAAGCTTCGGTTGGTGTAGGTGAGGGTGAGGAGTGAGGGTGGGCAGGGCACTCTGTGCCAGTGCCACCTCGGGGAGATGGCTGAAGCTGGTGTGAGTCAGGGGCTGAGGATATGCCGGGGTGGCCCTTATAGGACACAGCTCCCATCTGTGGTATCAAGGTGGAGGGTGAACATAAAAAATAGCACTAGCAGTCTTCTCCAACCTAGAAGAAGTTCCAGCAGTTTCCTACCCTGTTTGGTGGACATGCTAAGGTTAGAAAATGGATTTCCTTTATTTAGAGCCTAGTTTCCCTTTAACCTGCTGTTTTCTTGCTGTGCCCCAGGACAGATGAGTATGTGCAAGGGCCCTTCAATGATATCCCTCCTTACTTCAGGTTGCTGGGTCAGGGATGAGGTTCCTGTCATTACTGTGTCTCTGTCTCTTCTACCCTTCTCTGTTTGGTGCCTCTATCACTTGTTGTGTAGAAGCTGTTCAGCCAGCTCTCAGTTCTTCAGGAGGAACTGCGTTATATGTAGGTATAGATTTGGTGGGTCCATAGAAAGCAAGTTCAAGGTCTTCCTAGCCACCCTTTTAAACTACCTTTCTCAGATGGTAATCCATTTTAAAGATGAAGAAATAGGCTCTTACCAGTTAAATAAATCATGTTGTACTGCTAGGGAGTGGTACATTTGACCCAAAACTTTTCAGACTCAAGTTCATGTGTTTTCTCTCTTATAGGGCATTCACCAGGTGAATGAATACATGAATACATGAGGTGTGCTTTCTTGAATTTGGAAGCCATTCTAATATGAAGCACCTTTTCAAGTTACCTCAAAACAGAAGTGGTTATAAGAGAGGAGTCATTTAGAAGTGCATATCCCAAACAAGAAAGAAGGTAGCAAGTTAATACCTAGCCCATTGGGAAAGGGTGGAGGAGGAAGACAGTCAAGAGGCAGGGATACAAAGAGTTAGAAATCAAAAGTTTTTTGGACTAGACTTGTAGCTAAACACCAGCACTCTAGGTTGGGAACAGAGCAGGTAAGAATTCTTTAAAAGTAGATCCCAACAATCATCCCTTATTTTGCTCAAATATAGGATTAGTCCCTGCCACCATTTTCCAAGGACTTTTGGTGACATAAAGCTCTTTCCCTCACACAACAGCTCATTATGTTGTTGGGCGAGTCTGATCATCACAGAATGCTTTCTTATATTAATAATAATTAAAACCACCAGTTACTACATTTCCCATATGTTTCTGGCATCTTATTAATAACATTTCTAAGTTTACCCTAACTATTCAAGTATGTCCCCACACCACAAACATTTTGAGAGAGTTAGGGACATGGCCAAACCTTGACAGTGGATAAAAACCAAACTGAGGTCTCTGATTCTTGATTATACCAAGCTGGTTGCTGACAACTTCTACTCATTGGTTCTTTTCCAAGAAGAAATCTAAGATGTTGAGGTACAGCTTAGTCCTGGGGATTCTGAATGCTGATTAAGAAATAGGGAAAGGAATGAGGTGAGGAGTGGGCCAGAGGGTGGTACCAAGAAAGTGGATGTTGTAGTAGGCCCCTGACTATGGGAATTTATCCATAAGAAGATGACTAGAAATCCTGAGTTATCAAAATTACAATGCAGCAAAAATTGATAACAATTTCATACTATATATAAGAGGAGATGAAATTTTAATGTTTGAATAAGAATAACTTCAGAACTACCTGAAGTGTCCTAAAGGAATTCAACAGTGATGAATTATGGCAGAACAAAAACACACAGTATTTTCAGTTGACTTTTAGAAATTAACTGTGTTGGGGGCGCCTGGGTGGCTCAGACAGTTGGGCATCTGCCTTCGGCTCAGGTCATGATCCCAGGGTCCTGGGATCGAGCCCCACATCTGGCTCCCTGCTTTGCAGAGAGCCTGCTTATCCCTCTCCCTCTGCCTGCCGTTCCCCCTGCTTGTGCTCTCTCTCTCTCTCTCTGTCAAATAAATAAATAAAATCTTAAAAGAAAAAAGAAATTAACTGTGTTCTCATATTTAAAGCAATATACATTTAAAAGGTATTCTTGTTTATGTTATTAATTCCAGATATCTTTCTGATTACTTGGGAGGGAGATTTTATTTTTTCAGATGTGTATCTCGGGATGTATGCTATAAAAGAACAATTAAACGTAGAGCAGATTCTAAATACCTATGACATATGAGAAAGTAGATTCTAAAATAGTTAGATCTTTCAATTACTTATAATACACTTCCCCCACCAAATCTATTGTATTTTGTCATCTAAGTGACCCAGGTTTGCTCTGCC
Organism: Zalophus californianus; assembly: GCF_009762305.2. Classification (NCBI taxonomy): domain Eukaryota; kingdom Metazoa; phylum Chordata; class Mammalia; order Carnivora; family Otariidae; genus Zalophus; species Zalophus californianus. Next base: position 47,590,286 of record NC_045605.1, read on the forward strand.
ACTTGTTTATGTGTGGCCCTGAAATTAATTTCTTTGAGCCTTGGTTTCCTCACTATGGACTCTGTTTAAAATCCACTGTATTATTGAACTGTGAGGATTAAATGAAATAACACTTGTGAAGTATCTAGCACAATGTCAGCGTGAAGTCTGACATCAGAAACAGAGAAAGTAAGTCAATTTCATATGTGAAAGAAAAACATTGTGAATGTAGAAGGTTGGACTGGATGGCTCTACCTCAATATTTGGTTCTCTCCCTTCAAAATACCTTTTCATCATCTATTTAGTGAATTCCAAGAAAAGGCTCTGTTCAAGCACCATTGTGTATTTTTCATAAAGCAGATTGAATCCCCTGGCATAGTTAGAGTAATTAAGAATTTCAAGTGAAATTTGTTTAATGTTATACTGATGCATGTTTCTTTGATGATAGACATTAAATAAAATAACTAATTGAACTGAATAATTGAATTTTCAAAGCAATTCAGTGGTAGAAATTAGCAGTACAAAAAGTAATTGTGTTTCTATCAAAGGACATCATGACTAAACACATTGCTTTTTATGGTGGAAAACAAATATATTTTGTACTTCTGAACCATGTTAGGTCTACCTAGCTGTAATACAATCAATGTGTACTTGATTACTTATACTCTAAATTATGAAATTACTTTAAAAAGGAAATCTGTGAAAGATATGTGACAGTGACAGACAATTTTGAGCTGAGTGGTTTGAGTTTGAATATTCACTCTTCTTCAGAAATTATTTTGGATGAATAAATTTTAATAATCATAATTTTAATAATTTAATATAAATTTTAATACATTTTACTATCTTTATCATTAAAATGGAGATAATAGTACCAACTCAAGGAATTGTGATAATTAAATGAGATAATATATGGAAATCTTCTGGCAAGACTGCATGTGTCAACATGTAAGCATTAGAGGTATATTGTATTTCAAATCCATATAATTGCACTGGAAAGTCTATACAAAGACTATTTTATTGTGTGTGTGTTTTTTTAACAAAATTTGTTTTTTAAAAAAGAAATAATCATTGTCTGATTATATTTTATAAATCTGAATAATTATAGCTGAATTTGATTAAAACCAAGTTCACCTCCATAACATTTTTTGTATTCAAAATATGCTTATACTTAGGAAGAGATTGGGAAACCAATTAGGCCAGGAATGAAGAGGCCTGTAAGATGTTGGCTTGTCATATTAGATTTTTTGTGATTATATTGCCTCAGGGAATCTAGCTGTAGTCACACCATCACCGAAAACAGTGCCATGCTTCATTCCAGCTATGGTCCTCTAAGGTTTTTGAAACAAAACTTAATAACTGATTAGGTTTCCTATATCTTCCCTGCTGTTCCTGTGATGCTTTCATTTTCCCATAAACACAGGCAGGGGAAATTTTTTTCATCTCTCCCATTGCCCAAGCTAAAACTTTGGAAATTATTCTCAATTCTTCTATTTCTTTTCGTACAGAAGTGTCCTCCTCAGTTACTTAGTGTGCTGATTTGATCTCATTAATATTTCGAATCTCTCTTCCTTCCCACTTTTTTTTTTTTACATAGACACTGACCCAGTTTATATTCTCACCTTCTCTCACTTGAACTGGATTTACCCTTTTGACTAATTTCCTGTCTCAAATCACACCTCATCTCCTCCATGTTATAGCCAGAGGGAATTTTCTAAAACAGAAATCTGGTGATATTACCTCTCTGATTAACAGCTTCTACATGGCCTGTAGGAAAAAAAAAAAAAATCTGAGGCTTATTAATGGAGCTCCAGTCTTTGTGGTCTGTCTTCTGCCTCTCTAGCTTAGAAGTGAAGAGCTCAGGCTCTAGAGTCAATGGACCTGGTCATAAATCCTAGCTTTATTGTATATATTGACAAGTTACTTAATCTCTTTACTCTTCAGTTTCCTTATATATAAAACTAGGATAATAGTACATATTTTAGTTTGCTGTTTTGAGGACTAAATGAGATATTTATTTTACATATATGACACATGGTAAGATGTCCCAGATTTAGGGTACTTAGTATTATTTTTCACTTTTCCCTCCATATGTATCCTATATACTAAACATAACTAAGTGCTTTCTGTTCACCCAACAAGTGACTTTCTTTCATTTTTATTTCCATGACTTTGTGTTTATTTCCTTTGCCTGGTTTGCCATCACTTCCACAACATCCTTGTCTATCTTGCTCACCTATCAGACTTGCTCAAGGGGCATTTCTTACTGGAAGACCTTCTGAGCTCCCCATTGACAAAGCTGGAAACTCCCTTCTCGGTACTCCATTCATGGGTCAAGGCCAAGATTCAGAAGTCTTACTGCCTGGATTTAATCCTTGCTCACTGTGTAATCTTGGGCAACTTATTTAACTTCTCTAAGCTTCTATTTTATCTATAAATTTGTGTGAATAATAGGATATATCTAATGGGATATGTGAAGATTAAATTACATACAACCTATGTAAGTGCTTAGCACTGTGCATAACACATAGTAAAGCCTCAAAGACCGCAAGTCAGTAACTATAATAGCAAGTAGCTTAGAGGTCATTGTTCTAGTCTTATTTATTTCCTGACTTTATATCCACCAGACTGTAAATTCCTCCTAGATTTTCTCTTTATTCAGTTTTATGTTCTCCATACATGGTTTGGAAACTGGCTCATAATAGATTATTGATGCATGTTTATTGATGGAAAAATGGGTGAATATTATTTGATCTTATTTGAAAACTGGTAAGAGTTTTCTTTTATATTTTAGTGGTATTTATGGGGCCCAGTATAGGAAAAAGCATTCCATTTCAATAAACAACATCTACTAAGTTATAGTCTCCTTGGGGATGATGTCAGTATCTTACCAGTCTCTATCTCCAAAAAACCTACATTTATTTCTCAATATATTTTAATTATTGAATAAATAATTTATGTGTTGATCTCCCTTATTGTGACTAAATTATAAACAGAGATAAATTCCTCCTGTCCAGTAATACCATTCACATAGTAAGTGAATTTAAATTTTAAATACTTTGTTATAATTCTAGCCCTATTATAAAGACTATATAAAAATGCTGTATAAATCTGCTATATATAGACTATATAAAAACCATTCCATGCAAAATGTTGAAATCTCATTCTCTGTTCTCTGACAAAACTATTATAATTTTCAATAGTACCACTTATTTTAACAATTTTATTGCTTCTGTAATTCTGTCTGTATTTTTTAAAAGTACATGCTACCTTTAGTTTGAGGACCATGTACTAAATACTTTTAAATGTGATATTCCCAAAGTGGAAAGTTTGAGGTCATTATGATTCAGAGATTCTTCCAATATTGTGTCTGTAATCATGTAATCTATACAGAACAGTGTAAGTTGATCACAGCGATTTAAAGTTAAAAAGCTCAAGGTTCATATCTTACCTCTGCCAGTGGTGCAGTCTTGGATATGTTACTAAACCTCTCAACTTTTTTTTCTCCACTGAAAATGGGTCTTACTCTGAAGGGCTATGATGAAGGCCTGGAACACAATAGCCCCTTAGCAAAGGTGGCCATTATAATTTTAAATGAAGGAAGCAACTATTTTACTGAAGCCTAATTATTTTATCTTATAGAAGCCTTTGTCCACTAGTAAGAAATTCATTCTTGGGTATCAGTGTACTAGCAGGTATCTTAAAGCCCAGGAACAATAGAATGAATAATTTAACTATTTTCTGGGTAACTGTTGAAAAATTACATATGAGAGATGATTTGGAACATACAAAATATTCTTGGAAACCATTCCTTTCTTAACAATAGCTAAATCCATCTGTTCTCCTGTAGTTTTATTTACATTACCCCCCACCCTGTATTGCAAACCCATATTTGGACTTAACTGATTCTGGATTAATATCTGATTTATTGCCTAAAATAGAAATACTAGAGGACCCAATAGAGAGATCACTATCAGGTAATAGGATCATAGATATCACTTTTTCTTTTCTTCTCTTATCCAAGGGTTTTGGAAGGAGAATTTTTTTTTTTTTAAATAATGGCTTATTTTCTGAAAAAGTAGGTCAGTAAAAAAGTTTATTGAATTCATGTCATACATCTACGGAGGAAAGGAATGAGGCTAGTGTTGTCACTTTATCAATATGCTTTGGTTTCTTAATCACAAAAAAGATATATAAACATATATATGTGTATATATATATACACATACGTATGTGTATATACACACACATGCCTCAGAATTATAAGCATGTTACATGAATTCAATGAGACTGATAATGTTGAAATGCTTAGGAAGTAGAAATAATATATGTCTGCAATTCAGTTTTCTTATAAGTAATAATTGCAAAGCTCACCTCTCAAAGATCTAAGACTGTGAAACTGATTCATTAAATGCTCACATGAGCATTTTCTGCTGGATATGCAATGTTGTGTTTCCATGGTATTTTGTGTCCTCACATCACAACATAACCGCAGCTGTCTTAGAAAAGAATTTTCTTGAAGACAACACTCATAATGATGGCTAAGGTGACCCCAGTCTTGAGAACCAGATAAGACTTCCCTCTTCCATCCCTTCTATTTTTTCTTCCCTCCTTTCTCCAATATTCGTTTGGCTCCTACTTTGTAATAGGCAGCGTGACAGTTAATATATTACAAAGATGAATAAGGGACAGTTGTGCCCTTAGTAAGCCTGTGGTCTATTTGAAACTATAAACTTAAAGCAATTACATATGTTACAACAAGTGCATCGATCATGGGGCCATGAACAGAAAAGCCAGTGAGCTTGGAAAAGTTAACTTGAATTTCTAGTTTGGGGAAGTCATGGAGGAAAAGACCTTAACCTATATTGAAAAACAAGTCAAAATTCCCAGATGAGTAGTCATGGAGAATATTTCAGGTGGAAGGAGTAGCATATTAGAAGCAGATTTCTGGAGCCGTGTGGACTCATTGGGGAATAATACAAAGATCCATATGGCAGGAATGCAGTGTTCATAAGAAGGAATGGTGGAAAAGGAACACAGGTCGGTAAGGGGCAGATGGTGTAAGGCCTGTGAGGGAACTTGGGCTTTATCCTAAGCCAGTTCTTTTTCCATGAGACTACCTAAACTTTTAAAAATTTTAATCCTTTGTTTTTCTATAGTGTGTGGTGCATAAATGTGCTGTTCTCGGGAAGACAATGGTGGCAGGAAGAACAAGTTTTAGACTTGTAAAAATGTGGCAGGGAAAATAATAGTTTAGAGTAAGCTTCAGGTGATAGAATTCTCTCATGTGTCTCAGTTTAGCCACAGTGGCTCCAGTTTGGCCTTCAGGCCACATGATTACAGGACAGCCCTTCATGGTGTCCTGGTGGGCTGAGTCAGCAACAGAATAATGCCAGCTTATTAGCATGGCTAGAGCTAAATATTAATAACAGAAACAGCCAAGAAAACCAGTCCTTGTGCTATACTAAAGAGGAAAATTGTATCTAAATGTTGTACATCTACAATCATGCATATTATGTTTATCTTACATTGCTCATCAATTAATGGAGATAGTAAAACCACCTAAGGAGATGTTTTGAGGATTGACTAAATGAGCATTTTTAAAATGTTTGACTCAGACCATTTGAGAAATTAATGAAAGTGATGGTAGAAAATAGCTAGAAAATAGAGGTAATTGACATAGTGGTTAAGAGCATAGAGTTTGGGTCTAAGAGACATGGGTTGATTTTCCAGTTTAGGCATTTATTAAGTGTGTGGCAAGTTCTGTAACTTAAGTCTCAATTTCCTCATTTAGTTGCAGTGAAAATTAAATGAGGTAATGAATGTAAACTACTTAGCTTAGGACCTGGCAAATAGTAAGTCCTCAGTAAATGTTAACTATTATTATCATTACCATATCATAGAATTTTGCATAAAATTCCAGGTGAACTCAGACACTGTATCCAGTATAGTAACTAACCACTGAAGCCTGTTTAAGAACCAAATGAATATAAAAGCTCTTTGATAGTGTTTTATAATTTAAGGATTCTTAATAAATGTTTTATTTGAATTTAAATTACCTGTAATAAATCCTTCATTTATATGTTTATTTTTTGCTTGTTTGTTTAACCATACAGTTGACTCCAGGCTTAAAAGCAAGCTGGTTTCAGGTTAGCATGTTTATAACCAGATTATTTTTGTTCTACAACTAAAGGAATATATCTGGTATAAACTGGGAGAAAACCAGAGCAGAGACTTGTTTTGTTTTGTTTTAATTTAGGATCTGTGGTTGTAGGCAACAAAGTGAACTGTTCTGCATTTCCAGCTTCTAGGAGGGCTATAATGATCAGGTACATATTGTCATAATTTTGAAAGTAATTTATTTAATGGCCAATTATGACTAAACATGGAGATAGTTGTAATTTTACAGCTTGAAAAGGTAATATATGTAGCAAAACATACAAAAGTTAAAGCTTGTTTAAAAGAGCAGGATGTAGACAAGGGAAGTAAGGTGGTGGTGGTGGTTGTTTTAAATACCCATGTCCTGAGCCTTGAGCATTTTAAGTGGTCTCACATTCATTAATTCATCTCTGAGCACCCACACATTCTTTGAGCTGAAATAGGAGGCTAATCACTAAGGCCAAAAGTGGGGTTTATGGTCTGGTGGTAGAAATGAACATGCAGTCAGTACATGTAGATGTCTGTAAACAGCATTGCTATTGTGGTAGTCCTATTACAGTCTATGAAAACCAAACCATTGTGCTATGTGCCTTAAACTTACAGAGCTGCACATGTCATATATTTCTCAATAAAACTGAAAAAAAGAAAGTGCTGCATGTAGAGAGAGGAGGCTTGCAAAGGGAGGTGAAAAGCCAAGATGTGGCGAGAATGGCATGTTTGCTTAGGGAATGCAGGGACTTTGCTTCACTAATTTCATGGGATGCTGGGGAAGAAGTTACAGAAAATGAATATAGAAGGGGAGGCAGGACTGAAGTATTGGATGGTGATGTATGCCATGAGAAGTTGATTGAATTTCCAAATACAATGCCAACTTCAATTAATGGAGACATTTAATAATGACTACACAAATTAAATTCTCAGAACTTCCTACATGATAGGTATACAGGTGTGTGCATTTGACAAATACATAAAAATATTTTATATTTGTTTCTCTAGAAGCGTCTATGTTTGGTGCATCCATGTGCATGTTGGGGACCTTTAAGAAAGTAGGATTATACATATGGAAGTGACATGGGTATACATGTAATTCTAATATTGATTGCCAATATACCTTGTCACATTCGTTTAAACCAGGAGGGAAAGCCAAGCTCAATGAATGAAAATATAGAATAGGTTGTTATTCTATTTCCAAATTAATTTACATTAGAAATAAGATTGTTTAAGATAAATTGTGCTATCCAAAGGCTTGTTTCAATAAATATATAACAGTGATTTGTAACTGTTGACCCCAGTGAATAAGTATATATAAATTGCATTAACATTGTTCTCTAGCTATTCATTTTCTATTATTTTCTCCTAAAGTTGTTTAACATATTCATGTTTTCATAGGTAGTTCATATTCATATTTTTATAGGTAGTTCAAAATAGAATTTTAACCAGCAAAAAACTATATACTTTGAGTTCTTGCCAGCTCTACAATTTTGTGAGCACAAAAAAAGATGTAGATATAATTTGGGCATGGATGATTACCTCAAGTTTGCAGCCAAGTGGGGAAGATATGTTTGTAATAAAAATAATTAAAGGCAGTAAGTAGCACCATAAGAGAAAAGTGTGAGTGTTCAAAATTGGGAGGAATTACTTCCAACTGGAAAATATCATGGAATGTTTAAAAAGCAAGTGGCATTTAAACTGAACCCAGTGGGATGAATAAGACTTGTGCATTTGGGATGATGCTAAAGGTGAAAGAACAGAACATTATTAAATACAGAAGCAGAGATATGAGAAACTGTCCTGTAGAATATGAGTAACATTTTATTATTATATAACTGCAAGCAATTTCTTTACGTTGAAAGAATTATATGAATTCTCATATGAAAGGGAAGTATCATTTAAAATATAAACCAGTTAAAATGACATCTGTCAATTTTATTTACTCTCATTGTCAATGTATAGTGGTTAAATAAATGGGCCTTGGAATCAGAAGCCTGGGTTGGAATTACCCCAGCTTTTCTCCTATTAGGTGCATGATTTGCTATAAATCATATAACCTCTCTGAAACACAGTTCCCTTACATGAAAACGGTGGGAATGATAATGTCCAACTCACTGAATTGCGATAATGATCAAATAAGATGATGAATGTAAAGTACCTGTTGCCACTGCAGCTGACACATAATAATTATGCAATAAGCTGCTGTTGTTAAATGGTACATAAGTCTTGAGAAAGAAATATACTTTTAAATTTCTTTCCCATGCTCTACATTGTTTTCAAGAGAGAAGGCGTAGGAAAATGACCATAGTGAGTTTTCTAGATAATCGATGTAAGGGGAGAGTGGAGGAAAGACTACAAGCACTCTGAAGCCTCCTCTCTTTGTTTTCTTCTCATTCTGTTTAACATATTTGTGTTTCTATATGCACCTAACGCACGTGATATGTGTTTTGAGTGTTAGTTACATGGCTCTGTTCAAAGTTTGGAACTATTTATCCGTTCTTATCCCTCCTAGCTTAATTATGCATGAAGTGTGCATGCATGTGTGTGTGTATGTGTGTGCTTGCTAAGCTATTCACTTCTGCTACCTTCCATTGGACTAAGTATAATCATATTAGTACCAACATTTTGTATGTGTAGTTTCCTGCTTTATGCTCTTATGGCTACAATGATGAGAAAACTGTATGACCAACCGTACTGAGAGAATTGTCTAACCTCATTTTAAGTTTTATAACATAAGTATGGAGAATGTAGAAAATAGAATTAATCACAAGAAAGGTGATGTCAACGGTGCTGACACTGAGGTACTAAACTATTTAAATGCACAAAAGTTACCTAGAAACCTGTTCATTCGTATGCTTATATTTAACACCAGTAAAGTAAGTCATATCCTCATTATCCTTGACTCAATAGCTGCTAAAGTTAAATGTTCTACTGAGGAGGAGGGATGATCCTACAGTATATCTAATATGCTCTTTCTTTTTGAGACATTGTTTCTCAATGGACACATTCATTAATGAATTCAAAGGATCTACGATAGAGTCTTGCTTTATTACATCCCAATCTGGATGTTGGTCCTGCCTCAGGAGGATGGATAAGAAAATAAGATCTCAGATATTCCATTTCTAGAAGTACTAATAAAAGTCACTAAATAATAATTTTATACTTACTAGGAACTTATATGCAGATTTTCATCTGATGAAGCCATGTAAGCAGTTTGTAATTTCGTATCTATATCTACACATATGAGTTATTATAAAAATTTTGGAAGTTGAAAAATCTAGCGAAGTAGAAAAACTATCATTTCTTGGGTGACTGCTACATGCCAACCACTGCACTAGCATTTTGCATACATAATCTCTAATCTGTTTAACAACATAGTGAGGAAAGTTTTATCCCACATTCTACAGATTTAGGAATTCAAATCCAGGGCCATCTGGTTTCTGTGTAGCTAAGTTTATGTATAAACTGATCAGAGATAATATACTGTCACTTTTGTTTTTGAGGCTTTCATGGTCCATGAAGAAGGAGGGTGTTGGGAGAGAGGCTCCTAAAAAGGTACAGTAGGTATACTGTGATGGAGAATTGGGGGAATAGAAGGGGGAGATGGAGGGGTCACATCTGAGCTGATCTTGAGTGGGGGCTTTTTCCCAATGGAATGGAGTAAGCTGATCATTCTAGGCAGAGAGAATAGGGTTTATGGTTATTAAGTGAAGAAAAGAACTACAAGAAAGAATTTATATTTATATTATTTTTGTTCAATGAATTCTAGCTGTACATCCAGAGAGCATGGTGGGTGTAGCCCTTTGAGGGATGATATGATGCTATTAATATTGATTATCATGTGCAGTTCTATCTCGTAAAATAAATGAACAAGGTATTTCTCCTAAATTTTTTTGAATGTATTAGGGGAGGGCCTGGCCCATGCAGCTGGGTATTTCATTGAGCAGTCTTGAAGATTTGTGACCATTGGCTTAGCATATTGTCTAAAGAGAAAATTTTTATTTGTGATTTTCTAGATGATTTCTTTTTAGAGGATCACTTGTAGAATTAGAATATAATGATTCTAATAAATGGAAGGTTGTGCTTCTACCTCATGGTTGGTTGGAATTGAGTTGTTTAAAAGTTCAGGCTGTTTCAAACAGTAGTAATGTTAGAGATACTCTTGAAACCTCATACTCAAGAGAGATACTCATGCAGAGATATTTATTGAGAGAAACCAGAGACCCGGTGTCTTGCCAGAGGCCTAGGGAATCCTAGGCAGGCACTGGAATCCAAAGGTTTGACTTCCTGCACTTTTTCCTCTATAGATTCTGTCTGCCCTTTAAGAAAAAACAGATTTAACATAGAATTATTTCACCTGATAAGAATTGAGTTGTGTCTCCCCAAATTCATAATTAGTGGCCTGACCCTTAGTACCTTAGAATGTGAATGAATTTAGAGATAGGATCTTGAAGAGGTAATTAAGGTTAAATGAAGTGATAAGGTTAGGGCCCTAATCCAGTATGACCCATGACCTTATGAGAAGAGGAAGAGAAACCGGGGATGCACTTGTACAGAGGGATGGACATGTACAGAGGCATCAAGAGGGTGGCCATCTGTGAGAATGGGAGAGAGGCCTCAGGAAAAACAAACTCTGTTAACATCTTGATCTTGGATATTAAACCTTTTGAACTCAATTTTAAGTGTGTATTATATATTTTGACACAATATCTATTTAGCATTTGTTGCTTTGGTGGAGTGCTTCTCCCCTTATGGGCAACAAGTGTATTTTATTTATCTTTACTTCCCCAATGCCTTGAATGATGCTTGGAATGTAACAAGGGCTCAGTACCTATGCAAATAAATGAATGAAAGGAATGACACTTTTCCACATAAGCATATAGTTTTCACAACTGAGTTGTATGCCTTTGATGCCAAGCCTTTAAAAAGTTAACTGGTTTTTTAGCCAGAAAATGTATTTCTTATGATATACCTTCTTTTTTCTTAATTTTAATACAGTGATTTATTTTATATATACATGGGCTGTGAACACTGTTGGCCAGGGTGAGATGAACATTTCTGTATGGCAAAGTTCAGGGACTAACAGCTATTTCATACTATGTTGAGAGGCCTTTATGTCAGGTTCTTCTCAATGCTCTGATGCTTAGTGGGGTTCCCAACACTAAATACCTCTATCCTTTGTGATATTTCTTGTTCTCAAGTTGTTTCCTATTGCTCTATTAGAGAATGGAAAGAGCCATGTGATGTATATTAGATGTCTATATTTAGCAAAATCATCTAAGGACTGAGGACCATGTTTTAGTCTTCTGTGTTACCCCTCTGCTTTCACACACACACCTTGATGCATCTCTGTGCTCGGCAGCCAGTTGCACTTGTCCATAGGCAAATGCCACCTCTGTTAGGTACAGTACTAATGTACAATACTGTGACACCTACCAGGTGTAGTACATATTTGCACCTGAAATCCTTCCAGCCCCAGTTTTCAGTTCATGGGGCAAAACTGTATTGTCCCGGTTATATATTTATCTCACTTAGTGACTACCATTATTATTTTCTCTTTTTTCTTTGAACTTTTTTGGGGGGGCATGTAATGTGTGTATATTTGAGTTAGGGAAAATGAATAGTAACTGTAGTTCCTACCCTCAAGAGATTTACTCAAAATGAAACCTTAGATGCAAAAAAGTAAGGAGTGTGGTTTTTACTACAGGTGGTATGGATTCACTATCAACTCCTAGAATTTTTATGTATTAATATTTTTCTGGCTCTCATACTTTAGATATTCAAAAATGATATTCAAAAATGATTCAAAAAAGAATCATGCTGTGTTTTTGTATGAAGGCCTTTACCTCCAGAGACAGATTTGACAGCCTCTTCTGGAGAACTATACTCGCAGGCAGCATTTCATTCCAACCTTAGGCAAGCAGGCAGAACTGGAGTCAGAGGCTGACTGAGTGCCCGCCCATATGCTTCTGGCTGGAGCCAAATTTCCTGTTCACGAAAATGACTGACAGACCCATTAGGCACTGTTCTTTTTTTTTTTAACCCATCCCCCCACCTCCCCTCCCCTCTAGAACCCTCAGTTTGTTTTTCAGAGTCCATCGTCTCTAATGGTTCATCTCCCCCTCCGACTTACTCCCCTTCATTCTTCCCCTCCTGCTATCTTCTTCTTTTTTTTTCTTAACATATATTGCATTATTTGTTTCAGAAGTACAGATCTGTGATTCATCAGTCTTGTACAATTCACAGTGCTCACCATAGCACATACCCTCCCCAATGTCTATCACCCAGTCACCCAATCCCTCCCACCCCCCACCACTCCAGCAACCCTCAGTTTGTTTCCTGAGATTAAGAATTCCTCATATCAGTGAGGTCATATGATACATGTCTTTCTCTGATTGACTTATTTCACTCAGCATAACACCCTCCAGTTCCATCCACGTCGTTGCAAATGGCAAGATCTCATTCCTTTTGATGGCTGCATAATATTCCATTGTGTATATATACCACATCTTCTTTATCCATTCATCTGTCGATGGACATCTTGGCTCTTTCCACAGTTTGGCTATTGTGGACATTGCTCCATTAGGCACTGTTCTTAAAGAAAGATCTCTGTTCAGTGCTTCAGATCTTATAAATGAGTGAAGAGGCTCCCTGAGGCATTGGAATTGCTGCTGGCCCAGAGAATACAGAAAATATAGAATTGAAGATGACTTCATAATGTGTTTTCATTTTTGGAAATCCTGCCATGTTTCTGATGCTCTCTCTCAATGTGCCCTTTATTTATTTGGAAACTTCTAATGCCTCTGGCAGATAAAACTGTAACTCACCATAGCCTAAGTGAGCTTCAGGAAAGAGAGGTAATGTATGTTTGGGAATGACAGAGGAAATTGTTTACCTGTTGGATCTCCGAGATGGGCTGTGCTCAGCTCTGCCTGCCCTCACTCTACTTGGGTGGCAGTGGAGCTTTTCGGCCTGATAACTGTGGGATAATTCCTAGGTTCTGTATATAGGAGTCACCATAGTTCAATATCAGTGTTTCAAGAAAGGATATTCATTCACTCATTAAAGATTTGTTGAGCAGCTCCTATGTTCTAGGAACTTGGCTACACAGTAAGGACACAAGCATGAAAAGGCCACGTGCTGCTTTCTAGGAATTCACAGTGTATCTGAACTCCTAAAACTGAGGTAGGATGGAATGATGGATAAGGATTCAGAAGACTGGGGTCCCAGCCCTGGCTCTGCTACAAACCAGCTATATGACCTTGAGCAAGTCACTTTCTCTCCTTGGGCCTCAGTTTCCATGTCTCTCAAATGGGATGATGGTGAATGCTTATAAATCCCTCAAAGGATTATTGAAGATACAAGAGATAATGTCTGGGTGAGAATCGTAAAGAAATAAAATGGCAAACAAATGTAAGCAGTCTTAATCACCTTAATGTTATAAAAATCTTACATAAAAATTTAAAAATCTTACTCTAGAAACATCATTCTTTGAAATTCTCAAAGCCAAACACTTCATTCAGTGGACAGGAATAAAAAGAAATAGGAATTATTAGGTTGCAGTAAGAACTTGTATTTAACAAAAATAATTATATGACCAGCCTTGTACACAATGCTTTACATACATGGTATTATAAAAGTCTTACAACAATCCTGTGAAGTGGGAATTATTATCCCCATTGGACAGAAGATAGAATAGTCTCAGAGACGTTATAGAGCTTGTCAGAAGTCACATGACTTGTAAATAACCCAGTTGGGATTTAAAGCCAGGGCTGACTCACATGTTTAGGTTACTTTCACTATACTGTATACAAACCCAACCCTAGACAAGTGTCTGTGTGGTACTGATACCGCCATGATTGTGATATTGGCAGCCTGTCAATAAATACTGTGTGAAGCCTTAGGCATCCTGAGTATTGGTGAGTGGGGAGGAGAAGCTTAAAAGCTAGATTCCTGGACAAGAGAAAGTAGTGTAAAGGAAGCCAAGATACTGGCAACAGAGATGATGGTGTGAGGGGAGCAAACTGGATGTGGATGAACACCCAGGCTGAGACAAAGAATAAATTAACACTCAAGAAAAGACCAAAAAGCATACACACGCTAAATGTCATAGGGGCATTTTCTCTCACTCCTCAGCTTGTCATTTCATATCTGCCAATACTTTTTGTGAGTCCTTGATACTGTAGCCAAAGTAGAAAATAAATACATATTGTACCTATCCTGTGCCTGCTGCCTGATTAAATATCCAAGATGCAATAAAACCATAATTTCCAGAACATTTTTATTCATGAGGCAATCTCAACATGAAACAAATTGCTTAGGGGACTGAAAAGCTATATTCATCCAGGCTAAATCAGATGCTTTCTATTTGAAATTTGTAAATTTGAGATGCTTTGTTCCTGGTTTTGTTGGTATAGATGTTTTCCGAAACCTGCCTCTAAAAGTGAGTCAACATGTTTCGCTGGGATATTTTGCCATGTGGAAAAAAGAGGCAGGAGCTTACTTGTTCACATTTAGGACCTTCTCTTTTTCTTCTGTGTTCAGCAATAGGACATTGTGGAGCTTGGTTCCACAATGAAATTGTTTCTCACAACCCTTCCTCCTCAAAATCCTGTCTCGCTGACTTAATTGATGCTCTCTGTGCACCTGCAGATGATGGCATGGTGCTGTGACTTCAGCCCATTTCCTACCAGCTGCACGTGCTCCTCTGAGAGTCCCAAACCCTCCAGTGGCTGGGTCGTTTGGAGGCTGATAACCATTGTGTAGAAAGCTCTTAGTTAATCCTGGTTCCTTGGCTGCTTGTATTTTTAGCAGCTGATACAGCAAGGACAGTTATTTTTCCTAGAAACTTACAGTACATGGTTTTTTAATTCTTGGGTTGAAGTCTAATGTTTGGCTCATTATTTTTAAGCTTTTCTGCCAGTGATTGTCTCTAAAGCAGTGAAGAACTCACAGGGACACATTGGCAAAATTTGGCTTAACATGGCAGGGCTCTTGGATCTCTGTTTAAGTATCATCACCTCATAATCACTGGAGAATAAGTCTGGGATGTTGGGGAGAGCTTATGAGAACCAAGGAGAACCTGAAACATTTAAATGCTCCTCATTGATCATAACGTTGAAGCACATTTTCGACTTGATTCCTTGACACATCTCTCTTTCTGCACCTCTTCCTGATTGGTCACTACACCATGTGGACTCATCTCTGTTTCTCACGCTCACAGAGCACTTTCTTCTGTCAGAAATGTTCTTCTCTCCCTTCCTCCTGGATAACTTCACTCACCCTTCAAACTTTAACTGAAATGATACTTAAATATCTTCAGAGGTCCTACTGCAAATCCCCCAAATAATTTAGTCTACAGTAGCTATTTATCACTGCATTGTGATAAAGGGGAAAATGAAATGCAGAAAGCTACTACTGTTTACTTAAAACTGACCCAATGAGTATTAGAATCTAGGTTCATAGGTTCCTGAAGCCCATACTTTCAGTTTCTACATCCCTGACCTCCTAGACGGAAGACTTGAGATCAGAGCTGTGGAGCAGCTGGTGGTTTTACTGCAGTGTCATCAAGTTCTGGAGTAAGGGCTCCCCAGAGTTCCCTGATCAACATTAGGTCATCCCAAACCTGAGCTGGAGCTGAGTCTAACGGCCTAATTCTGAGGCCCCAGCCATGGATATTGAGAGATCTTTGGGGCCGGGGGTTTGGCCTAGACATCCAAGGGCAGAACTTTCAGAGCCTTTTTCCCAGGGCTGTCAGCTATGTCTCTTCTTAGCAACCACATCTAAATAAAGCTTACTGTTGGCCACAGGAAGCAAGCCATGGAGCAGCATCAAGCTCTGCCTCCCCAGGACCTTCACTGGCAGCTACCTCACAGAGCCCCTGTTGAGAGAGAATCAATTTGCATTTTGCCTGAGAATGTTCAAAACCTTTTTCCTCAGTAGCTTCATTGGCCCTCCCAGCTCTCTGAAGTCAGCAGACCAGGCATTATTACCCTTTTGTTCTTACAGCTGTCAAATAGAGTCACTTAGAGGTTAACTGATTTACTCAGCATCACATAGCCAGCAAGTGACTACAGTGGAACTAGAACTCCAGTGTCCCTACTTATGTTTTGGTGTATTCTTTACTGCATCGAGCAATCTCGAAAGCAGCGTGGCAATGACCTTACTCCATCTGTCTGCCTGATATCAGGAAGGTAGTATCTCAGCAGCATAGATGGACCAGGCTTCCCTGCACAGGCTATCCCCACAGAGATCACAACAACAGAATCTTAGTCTGGCCCTGCTTTGACCAAACTCTGGAGTCTGCCTGGCTTCAAATCTCAGCTTCTCTGCTTACTGCGGTATAATCTGGGGCATGTTCCTCAACTTCTCTGTATCTCAGTTTCTTTCTTTTTTTTTTTTTAAGATTTTATTTATTTATTTGAGAGAGAGAATGAGAGATAGAGAGCACGAGAGGGAAGAGGGTCAGAGGGAGAAGCAGACTCCCTGCTGAGCAGGGAGCCCAATGTGGGACTTGATCCCGGGACTCCAGGATCATCACCTGAGCCGAAGGCAGTCATTTAACCAACTGAGCCACCCAGGCGCCCTCTCAGTTTCATATCAGTAACAAAAGGGGGATAGTGTTAATACCTACCACATGGGATGGTAATGAGCATTAAATGAGTTCATTTTATGCTTTACGTGGAATAGTGCTGGACATATAAGAAACAGTCAATAAATAATAGTTTGTAGCAAGGTTCAACAGTTTTATTAGTTCATTTTGTTCACTGTCCCGTTTTAAACACAGCTCAGTTGTTGAGCTCACCCTACACAGACAGAACTCATGGTAAGTTATGGTCTCTTTGGACCATGGCTTTTGTAATGTCCTCTGCATATACCAGGACATTTAGACCATTTCTGGCATCTTCAGATTTCTGTGTTGTAAAAGGGTTATTGACGGCCACACAATCTTTGTGGTAGGTGTTTCCCTTAATTCTCAGTCTCTGATTTGAGTTCATTTGCTTAGCAGATATAATTGACATACCACAATCTAAGGAGTTACCAAGCTTTGTCCTGTTCCAGAAACCAGCCTCACTCAATGCCCCACTTCTCTCTGATAATTAAGTCCACTGTTTCCCAAATCCTTTCACCTGTCTTGGGAATTGGTTCTTGGTAGGGCTGTTTTACAACAGCAGTATTCCATAAATGCTTGGCAACAAGGTTAGGCCTCGTGGTCAGCAGGAGAGAAAAGAAGACTTTTCTCTAAGGTACTATTTTTCCACACAGGTCTCTGCTTTTCCCCACAAGTGAGCAGCAGGAATCACTGATTCTGAATCCCAGCAGGGGCAGGCCTTTAATTGCCCCGACTAGCCAGGAGTCCAGGACAGTAAAGTGGAGTGATTACTGACTGCAGATGAATTGTCTCATCTGCAGATTCCCACCTGCAGAGATCCAAGGCATTAATTGAAAGCATTTAAAGGTGGTAGTTGGAAGAACCAGCATCTCCCTTTTTTTTCCCCGGGTTCTGAAGTTTTATTCTGCTATTAAGAGACCTTGGAACCATTCATTGTGAGCATAAAACTGCATGTTCAAACACTCAAACCAGTACTCCCTACTCCCTAAAGTGTACCATTGTATATTCTACATTTTGAAATCACACATCAACACTGTACAAGCAGCTAGAGAGATCTGGTTGGGTAGCTTTGTGGCCTTCCTCAAAGTCACCTAACCCCTCTGAACTTCAGGCTATCCATCTGTGAATTTTTTACTTCATGGAGTTTCTAAGGAGTAAAAATAAGGTAAATCACCTAGCATAGACAGGCACATATTCTCTGGTTTCCTCTATTCCCTCATAGCAGGGGAAGAAAGGATTTGGAGGGGGGAATGGGCAATTTGAAGTGATCTTCAGGCTCATCACTCACTGTTTTCCAGTATGATTATTGAATACATTTTTCAAATTGACTTTTATATTTAAAGAAAATTGAGGTTCTGGCAACTATCTAAAGTAAATTAAATAGAAATGAACTCATTGCAATGAAGTCATATAATCTGAGATGCTGTGTGGTTCTAATAGATATTGATGGATCTTGTTGGCTATCACATCACAGTGTCCCGAATAGAGCCTGGCGCACATAGTAGATACTTGATAAATGTTTGTTGAATAAATTGATCAGTGATATATCATTATAAATGATCCAACTCATTGATTGGAAGTGTTTAAATGTGACACAATGACCAACACCTCCTTTTCTCTGTGTACTCAACTTGAGTCCTGTCATTTATAAATCTACAGACTAAGGACACTGTTTACAAACCACTAAAAGGCAGTTGACCTGAAAAGTGAATATTACATGCAAGCATGGTGTTAGCACCATTTTCTTGAACTCTCATACCAGTACTACAAACTATGGTGTAGCTGCTACTTGATGGAGAGGCTAACTTTGTCAGATTTACACAGCTAAGAAATAGAAGAACAGAAATTTAAATCTAAGTATGTCTGGCTCCAAAGGCAATGTTATGTCACCACATCAGATTAGATAAATATTTAGGAAAGGTTTTAACTGAAGAAATGCCAACCTCTCTAGCCCTCAATTGAAATAACACCCTGGATTCCAAGATCAGTTTGAATAAGAAATGAGTGTCCCTTCTGAAAGGACCAACACTACAGGAATAGGTAGATTCACCTTGGAATTCTGAGGATGTGAGGAGGCAGCGAGTTGGTTAGTTCAAAAGACAAGGACTCTCTATCACTCTGTTTCATTTTGGAACCTAAAACACTGGGGAAAGCCAGCTGGAATCAGTTATCAAACTCCATAATTTTTGAAAATCACCATATTGACCTCAGAACTTCCACATCTCTGTCAGCCTCTGCAGACACCTCTCATTGCATTTTCTTTCCAGCATCAGCTCTTAAGACAAAACATTATTCCTATTCAACTGATTTGTCCATTTTGTTCTACTCTTACTGGAGTCATTGCTGTTGCTTTGGAATATTTTTCCATTGCAAATGCATGGTTTTTAAAGCTATACTTGAGGTGAATATGTTGCTGTGGACTAGCTTGCAAACTTACCTAAAATTTGTAACAGTATTTTTACAAAAAAAGTATTTTCTTTATCCTAAACAACTCAACTGACTCAAATGGGAACTTTCTCACATGAAGATACATTATTTTCCATAGCCAAGTGAGAAGCTAGCTAGGTGTTGATGATAATATGATAATGACGATGTTAATAGAAGTTACAAGTTTTTTCAGAAATAAGTATGGGCCAGTCATCATCTTAAGTGAATGATCTTAGTAAACTTCATTATACTATTGAGAAATTGGTCTTATCTCCATGTACGAATGTAAGAAATGAGGATCCTAGAATTGAAGAATTTGTCAAAGGTCACAACACCAGTATACGGCAGGAGTGGAATTCAAATTCAGGTCTGTTTGACTCCAGATTCCACATTTTTTTAAAAATCACCTCCACATTTTACTTCTTCAGTGGATGGATAAGCTGCATGCCTCATCTTCCTGTTAAGATGGCATGCCCTGCTAGAGAATGGGTGCATTAGACTGAAAACAGATGGGGACTGCTAGTGCTCTTGGCGGTAAGCAAGACAATACCCAAAGAGAAAAGTCAGAGCTAACCAGAAAGGATATGTATGTCATTAGTTTACATATGATATACATACCCTGGGGAATAGATGACATTGTCTAGAGTCTGAAAGAAAGGAATAGAAAAACAGTGATAGAGGCCTGGGATGACTCTCACTGTCTGGATGTGGACAGAGGAAAAAGTGGTAGGATGAGAGAGCCTGCTTTTCCAGAGTCTTTGAATGAATCCTCAGGGACACAGTTTGTTACAAGTGAGGTTTTGCAGCCCCTTAATTGCCTTGAAACTTACTGGAGTTCTGCAGATTTGGAATTCCTTCTTCAGTCTGAAGAATTTTGCTTTGTATGAATATTAAGCTAATACTGCTCTGTATGCAATTTGTATATGCACTCTTAGTAGACTTTTTAAATGGTAGGACTGAAATGGTGTTTTACAGAAATTTGAAAAATCTGTGTCAGATTATAATGATTCTATGCAGAAATGTTATCATAAGGAATGATTTTTAAGTAGTTCTAATTTCTAGGTAATAAAGAGATTTTTGTTCAGGTTTGGTCACTAGAGAAATGCCACTTTTTTCCGCATTGCTTTTTCTTATAATAATACTTTCACTGATGAAAGAGGAACCCACCAATTTATTTAATGGCTCACCAAATCATTTGTAATCAGCAGGAGAGTTCCAGACTGCGAAGTTTTAAACTTCTCTCATAAAGAGGTGTAAGTGAAACTACTAAAATGACCTGAAATGAACTCATTTGGGGGATGTCCCAACTGATTGAATACATTTTGAAAAGAAATGACAAGAATGATTTCCCCACATTTATACAACCTACTTCAATGAATACCTCAACTCAGATCATTATGATTCCCATCCCCTGAAATTTAGCCATGCTCCTAATATTTTTCCCTGTCATTACCAAATCATTGGCATATGTTTTTCAAAATACACCTCTGACCATGCCACTTCCCTGCTTAAAACCCTTTAATGGATTCTAGTTACTCTTAGGATAAAACCCAAAATTCTTTTCATGACCTCCATGATCATGATCTTTCCCATTGCCACCTCTCCATCTTCAGCTCCTATCATCACCCCCAGCCATTCTTTTGCAAAGGCCCCTTTCTGTTACAGGCGTTACCTATATGTTGTTCCATTTACCTGGAATGTCCTTCCTTGCTCTTCCCATATCCTAATTTGCTCTTACCCTTCAAGTCTCAGGCCTTTTGCTATATTCTGGCATAATGCCCTGTTTCTTTGAACACATATTGCAGCATAATTAAATAATGATTTGCTAATAAGTACCTTGTGTTTATGTCTGTCACCCCTACTAGACTGTAGGGACAGGGGCCACTTCTGTAATTTATACCTGCATTTGCAGCATGTAGTACAGAATCAAGTACATCATTGGTCACACAAAGGCTGTTATGAATTACTTAATATGTCAAAGCACTTAGAAGAATGTCTGGCACAGAGTATTGTTCTGTGTGTATTAACCAATTGAATTGTTGTTGTCATTGGTATTTTTCTTACTTTCCCTTTATTAGTAGGTGTTGATAAGAGGGTTTTGGACTATACCATGGGCCTTAGGTCCTAGTCGCAGCTCTTCCATGTGGTCTTTGGAAAGTCATTTAATCTCACAGGGCTTTGGTTTTCTTTACAGCCATGTCTTAAGAACTTTTATTCTAGAATCCCTGAAAATAGATTCTCTTAAAAGCCAAAGTAAAGGGAAAAAGGAAGAGTTGGCTAATTATAAAGTTGATGTTTTTCTTCAGGTTTCCAGTGTTTCTTTCTGAAATATTCTCCACATCCAGGGTGGCCCTTTATTTCCTAGACACAAAAAGCCAACCCGTCATCAAATTATTCTCATTGGAAAGGCTCTTACATCACTTATTGGGCTCAGTAAATAGCTCTCATCTTCCCTCTCTGGGTCTGGATCAACTGAGAAACAGGTCAGCAAGAGAACTATAGTACCATTTTGTTCCTGATAGAGGCCAAGTTGGAGGATGGAGCTCTTATACGATATTCAAATGGACCTGCTATCTGTCTCCCTCTGTAACTATATAGTGGGACAACTTACTCAAGGAATGTAGAGTCTTCAAAAGGAGACACACATACCCAGCAACCCACCTCTCACTGGTTTAGGTAAAGAAGGAAGGAGAAAAGGCCAAATTCCCCACACACAAGACCTTTGGCAATTAACTTCACTCAGCTGGGAAACCTGGACCTACAGCCTTCATTCAGAGCCAGTAACTCAGTCTACTTCTGTGAAAAGGAGTAAGAGGTGGGAATATAAGCTAGGACTAGCTGTCAAAGGAGGGGCAAAATACTGTCACTTTAAATGTCAGTTATCCCGTGAATTTCAGTTAGGGATTAGGCAGTTTCTAGAAATAAGCAAAGTGAACTGTGTCAGGCAGCTGGTACTATGGGAACCAGAAACTGCATTTATTTTTTTTTATTTTATTTTTTTTTTTTGTAAACTAAAACAACAAAAAAAGAAAAACAGCCCAGGAGCTACCAGGACTTAAAGGCTATAATAAGCAGTGTAAGATTCCCTGCGGCATTTGGGTTTTGAGCCTGAATTCCACTTGTGGAATGGCAGGCCTTGTCTTATTCAAAGGCACCTTCAAGCCCCTGGGAAAGGTTTTTGGTATGGATAGACTTCCCAGACATTATTCCCCAAAGGTAGTGCTGACTCCCTAGGAGAGAAACACTGCTTCTTAGAGCCATTGCCATATTTATATCTTCTCTTTCCTAATTTCTCTTGGGTTTTACCCCCAGAGGCTTATTTTCATGACTAGTTTCATTAAGGAAATGGAATCCAGGTGGTGTTTTCTGAAGTAGTTGCCATAATACTGCAAGTCTTTTGAGAGTCTATACATATGCATTGGTGTGTCTTTGTATTTACATATATATATATACTTATAACTCTTCAGGTGTGTAAACATAAACATAGTGCCATATATGTGTGTGTGTTAACTCAGGGAGACTTAGCTAACAAGCATGCTGTAGCGTCTATCCCATGACTGATGAAGAGAGGGGGAGACAATGGTGGCAGGGACTAGGCAAATTGTAGGGCTAGTTCTCAAGGAGGAAGGTCAGCCACCTGACTGGCAATGTCCAAGAGGGCACAGTGAATTTGACATTGTTACCTAAGAAGGTCTAATTTAGGAGGTTGGCCAAAGATTCTAGGTGGCACTGATATTGAAATTGAGGTAGCCAGTTACTAATTCATTCATCTGTTAAGAACAACCCAGCTAGGTCATGGAAATCTAGAGAAAAAATCAAGCCCCTAGATAGAGGGGGCTGCAGGGTTGGATTGGATCACAGAGTTTCTACTTAGCAGATCAAGTTTGTTTTTGGTCTCTAGTTTGTGCAAGTTTGGTTTTGGTCTCTAGTTTGTGCAAATGAGGAAAGGGAAACAGAAAGCCTGATGTTATATACTAGATATATACAGTAAAGGAAAAGAAAGTTTCCCTCTTGGGCAGCCTCCACAAATTCAAGGGTTTTCTAGAATACAAAGCTGGTGGCAGGATAGCTTATTTTGATTAGCTGGTGGGGAAAAGCCATTAATGTGTGAACAACCTTATTCAAGCTTGGCTCAGGAGCCAGGTGAAGTGGAGTTTGAGGTCATAGACCTTAGAAATTAGAGATGAGCCATATAAGGAATGTGAAGGCACATATTCATGAACACATCCTCCCACCCACTCCCACACACAAGTAGTATATTCTTATTTATGGACACATAATCATATATTATGGTCATGAAGCTTAACTCCTGGCTGGTTTCTGTCCTTATAGTCAAAGGCTGAAAGAAGGGCAATGAGAAGTGGCAAATGAATTTTTGTTATTCTTGAAATATACCTCTTCCCCAACCAACAGGATAGAACATTTCACAATGGTCAACAGGAACAATCATGCTTGAAGCCCACTTGTGTCTAATGCAAAATATTGTCCAGTATCTGGACCTATAGTGTAATAAGAAAATGCAGTTTGAATAGAAGGTTGAAGAAATATACGAGACTGTAGTTAGCTGGAGAGAGGATCACCAATTTAGAAGGCAGGATAAACTGGTGCAGTGCCTGTTACTTAGTAAGACTCAGTAATTATTTATTGAAATAATTATACTCGGTCCATCCATGTAGTATCACAATCATGGTATGTCATCCTGGAGGCAAAAAGTCTTCTCTTGAAGACTTATGTCCAATTAAGTGGACTGTGTGAATATGTGTTACCAATCAGAAAGTGACCTGGGGTTGCCCATATTTCCCCAGTAGAGTATTGTTGAATACAGTAGCACCATAAACGAATAGTCTAGTCTTCCTGAAAAAGAAATCAGAAAGATGGAAACATGTGGAGGGACATTTGTCACTGCATCACAGTCACTATTGTGCACAACTCTGTTTTTAACTTTCAGTTCTCAAAAATTTGCCTGAGAGTTAACCCTAGAGCATATGTGTCTTGTTGCCATTTTCCTCTACCTCTTGTGGACTCGGCTGCCCATTGGCAAGCAACTGAAGAAAAGAACTGATGATTCAGGGTCTGGGCCTAAGGCCAAAGCTAATTAACTCAAAGTAAATGAAAGCTGTTACCCATGTTCCTCAGAACAGAGCAAACCAATATTTGTATTTTTTGCTTTTCTCAGACTGATAGTCCTCTGGTTGTGGTGAATAAATTGCAGGTAGTATGATTTTCAACATAAACTGACAGGTGTAGAATAATGGGTGAAGAGGTCCCTGTACGTAATCTCTTTTAATATCTTACAGACTACTATATTGGTTAAAGAGGTACACTTATTTGAAATGTATGTAATTCAGTAATTTTCTTATCTCAGTTCAAATTTCCCTCTAATTTTCCAGAAGATTTCTTATTCCTTACTGTCACAGTCTTCACTAATTTAGTGGAATGTTCTTTAGGAGCTAGGGATTTTGATATTTTTCCTTGGTAGGTTTAATATATATATATATATTATAGATATATATCTTTATATATATCTACACTTTATATATTATATATTTATTTATAAATTATTATATATTTATTATGTAAAATATATATTATATAAATATGCATTTATATATCTTAATATAATAAATACATATTTAATTTGTACCTAATCCAGATAATAATGCCACAATTATTGAACACTTACTATATAGTAGGCACTTATTTATAATATGTATAACTCTTTACCCATCCTATAATTGGTCCCATTTTGATGGGAGGGAACACAGATTTTATTTGGCAGAGCCAGGATTCAAACCCAGATCTGACTCCAAAGTCTGTCCTCCTTCTTAATCCACACCATGCTCTCTCTCTAAATCAGTTGGGATTGGGTTCAGCTCCATGTTGTATAAACCCCAAATAATATTAAGTAATATTTATTTCTCTTTCACATGGAATTTCAGAGGAAGACAGCTCCTTGATGTTCAGACTCTTTCTCCCTGCTCCATTACCCTTGCCTGTGATTTCCATCCCCAAGATTGTGTCATGGCCCAAGGTGGCTTCTGAGACTTTAGCTATGAGTCTGCATTCCAGATGGTGGGGAAAAATTAGAGTGGATGGTGAAGTGTTGTCTCAGATGTCTGTCTCCATTTTAAGGAGCTTTTCTGGAAGTCCTATTCATCAATTTTCACTTACTTATGACTTATTCATGTTTATAACTCCAGCATTTAGGATAGTTCCTGGCACAGTGAGTGAACAGATAGATGGAAGTGAGTGATCTTGAGACTTAAACTTATATTGAGTCTGGGGCATACTTAAGACAACCTCAGATATGTTGACTTTTCATTTACTATTTTGTAATCTACCAAATGTGCCCCTCTCTCTCCCTCTTTCTCTCTCTCCTCCTTTCCCAACACATGGATACATCATCTGGCTCTTTCCAACTCATTGTTCAGGTTTTGGCTGCCTCTGCACTCTCTTGGAGAAGGTTTCTCTGTTCTTCTGAAAGATACGAATACAGGAGGACAAAAACAAAACAAAACATCTACTTTCACCAATTTATTTGAAGCCAGCTATCTTTCTACATTTCCTAAACTAACTTGGTTCCTATAATCACTGTCAGGTCTCTTCCCAGAATAGTGCGTGACTCAGGTGAATTTTCAGAAGTCAAGATTAAACCAAGGGGAGAAGCCCATACCAATCATTGAAAAAGTAGTAAAATTTGCCAGAGTCTGCCTGGAAAAGAATTTGTAATTATTTCAGAATTTGCTATATAAGCCAGCTTTTATTTATTTATTTATTTTCTCTAGTGAGGACTCATGTACAGAGGTGACAGCCAAGACAAACGTCATTCTGTTTGGCAGAGACAGGAATTTTCAGCAGTGTTTATCTGACAATAGGTCCCCAGAGCAGAGGACTGTATGGCTAATCTCCTCCCCAGACTTGTCATCTGGCTCCTCTAGCTG
Source organism: Zalophus californianus (assembly GCF_009762305.2). Taxonomy (NCBI): domain Eukaryota; kingdom Metazoa; phylum Chordata; class Mammalia; order Carnivora; family Otariidae; genus Zalophus; species Zalophus californianus. The sequence continues at coordinate 47,616,395 of NC_045605.1, forward strand.
TAGGGCATTTATAGAGTTGTAAAGTTTTCAGAGGCTTTACAGGGTCAAGAATGGATTGTTAAAGGTACATTCCTGAAATGTGGAAAGAGGGTGATAGGGCTGCTTGATGTACTGTTTGTCTTCTTAACCTATGGGGCACGCACTGTGGGCATGTGTGGCCTCATGCCAGAAGCATGAAACCCAGCAAGTCAGTGTTTTTAAAGACTTGTTTCAGAGGAGGCTGTAAATTTGTATTTTTTTCTATTTTTAATTTTTATTTTTTTAGTAATCTCTGTACACAACATGGGGCTTGATCTCATGACCCTGAGATCAAGAGTTGCATGCTGTTCTGACTGAGCCAGTTAGGCCCCCTTGTAATTTTTTCTTAGAATAATTAATTCAAAACATGAAAGTCATTTTTTTTAAATCAGCTATGTCATTAAGAAGAATGCTAAGTTCATAGGAAATTTAAGATAAACTGCAAGTCTTGAAATTAATGGTGTTTTGGACCATGAGCCCCCAGAGTTACCTAGAAGCACACTGATCGTGCTTCTGTAATATTAGGGTGATAGTGATGTGATGGAAAGAATAGGGACTTTGGACCAGGCAGACCTGGGTTCAAATCCTGCCTCTACCAGGATTTGTATGACTTTGAATTCTTAGGAGCTGTTTTCTCATCTGTAAAATGGAAATTATAACATTGGTCTTGAGGTTGGTATTATGATTGCTGACAATGTACACTTTACGAGTGTACAGCACATGTTTAATCAGAGGTTTGCATTGATGTTTAAATTATTATGCTAGTAGAGACAATAGAAGCAGAGTTGGAAACTGTGAGTGTGTCTGTTGTGAAATGGCCATGACTTTAGAGTTCTGGAGCTTCTGGTAGACATGCTGGCATCCCATCATAAGCACCCTCCATAAGCCCTGGAGAGAGGCAACATAGGATATACCACTGAAGTTATTCTTTTTCCACATGACTTACTTATGCATTCAAATCATGTATAATGAGAGTGCTTTCTTGATTTAAATATGGTAAATGGTTAGGATGCCTACTTCATATCCTGAAAACCAAATTAGAGGAAAAGAAAGACCCTGCCCTCTGAAGGCTTATATACTTTACTGAGAATATGGAGATCTTATTAATGAGAGATATAGTGAAGCTGAGACAGGGAAACTGAGACAGTATAAATGTGATCAGGAGGAAGGTTGGAATTGAGGCTGACCATGTTATTCCTCCTTCCATCTCATTCAAGATGAAATCTTAACTCCTTTAAATGGCGTGACAGGTCTCCAAGATCTGATCTTACCTATCCATCTTTCCATCTCCCCCATACACACTAATCTCCAGTCCAGAGAACTTTTTGAACTTCCCACAACAGGCCCTGTTTCATTGGGCCCCATTACCCTTTCTTCTAATTCTAAACTTCAACTCTAGGAAATCTCTCAATCCTTTCACTCTATGGGTTGGACACCCTTCACCCTTAATCTTAGGGGAATGTGTACTTTACTTCTTGTAGTACTTAACACCAATATTGCAAACATCTCTTTTTTTCCACTAGAAAGTAAGTGCCTTGTAATTATCAATGCAGGGTGACTACTGAACAGGTCTTGATGACTTAATACAATAAGATTTGTTTTTTTCTCTTGTTTCAGACTACATCTGTGTGGTGGGTGGAGAAAGGCGAGTCTGCTCCATATAGATATTCAAGGGCTCCAGATCTTCCTTTCTAAATGGCTCCAACCATTCCTATGGTCTCAGAGTCACCCACTGTTTTCCTGTGTTTATTCAGCAAACAAGGGAAGAGAGAGATCATGTAGGATCTTCAGGGAGGTTATTTAGGGACTAGGCCTAAAAATGGTGTACAGCATTTCTTCTGATACTCCATTTGGTCAAAACTTTGTCTGATGACCCTTATTGACTTAAAGGGGGATTGGGGAACAGAGTCAAGCTTTATGTTCAAGAAGTAAGAGACAATTTTTGGCCATCAGACTTTTTGTTCCTTTCCCTGTGGTATTTCTCTCCTTCACATTTATCAAGATCAGATATACTATATAAAATATTTATTCATTTTTTCATTGTCATCTCCCCCCCACCCCCACCTTAAATAATATACTCATGAAGTTAATGAATCTATTCTGTTTGTTTTGTTCTGTCACCACCTAGAACAGTGCCTGGTACATTGTAGATACTCAGATATTTTTGAATGGATGTCCATCATTTGTTTTTTGCATGATGCTTTGTGTCTTTTTGGCATGAAAGTGACAAAAATTAATTTAACAATTGGATGTAAAAATACTGCCAAAAATGTTTGACAATTAGCTGTAGAAATGGGGGGGTTAAGAAGATAACAATTATTAGTGAACAGTGATGGTGGCTTGACTCACAGAGTCAGAGATCAGTGCTATTGCTCTGAAAGGAGGCAACTGAAACTACTAGGGACTGTTGTGCAAGTGTTTCCGTGTTTCTTCCCAGAATGCTGATTTTGATGCCATCCAAACATTCAGTGGATGCAGCTTGAAGGAATTGACTGTGGAGCTAAATAAACCTATAATGAGTACTTAAACCATTTCAATTTAGTCTTATCAGAAAGGTCATTCAGCAAAGGAGACATTTTGATCACAGCGATTCTCTTCACAGAAATGGTATCTGGGAAGATAGTCTCTTTCTATTTGATTATTTAAGGATACATTTGGGATGCAGAGAACATTTGCCAAAACCTATCTTTAAAACTCAGCTGCATAAAGAAGAAACAAATGCATTGTAGGATTGAAATTGCCAGAAGGGTCCATTCAGCAACTTCTTTAATAAAGTCAGCCTAGAATGTTGGACTCAGGATCATGGCATTACAGAAATATGGACCCGGAAGGGACCTACAGGTGAAGAAAATGGGGTTTTGGAAACAAGGGCACAAATACTTGCTGAGAATACTCTGTTGGGCACTGTGTAAAACACTTCATACAAAATGGGCATTGCTATCTTCAACTGGCACTCATATTCAGACTGGTTAACTTGCACATTATCATATGGCAGATATGTAGCAGAGCTGGGCCCCCAGTGAGACCTGTCTGACTCAGTCCCTGTTAATTTTTATTTTGTTTTCTCAGGCCTAAAGAATATTAGCACCTCCTCCACCAAATTTCTTAACTATGAAATAATATATCCAGAATAACAACTCAAGTATTTTGACTCTTTGTTCAGTGCTCTTTCTACCAGAGTTAATTTTTTGTATAAGGACACAAAGGTAAATTTGATGTGATAAAATCTACTTATTAAACATCTATCTATATCTTCTCATATTTCTCTGAATTTTGACTTTAAAGACTTTATTTGTCTAAGACTAGACATAAATTTATATTTTATCATTAGTGTGTATTTAATATTTATGCTTATATTATTCATGTTTTCATATTACCCATGTCTGTTTCTCCATAATAATGGTACTTTCTCTTTTGCAAGAGATGCATTAGCTTTTATCACTACGTGGAAATATCTTGATACCCTAATGTTTCTATTTTATAATGTTGATTACTTACCTGCCAAGTGAGAATGGTGTCAGAATTTAGAAACACATTTATATTTTCTAAGTGGTATCATAAATTGCAAGTAAGAACATGAAGCATTTAGTATTAACACTAAAAATAGCTCACACTTACAGAGAGCCTAATATGTACAAGTCATAAGTTACTTTTTTAAAAAACATATTAACTCATTTTATCTTCACACAGTCCTCTTAAGTCAACATTATTATTACTCTATTTTTACAATTAAAGAAATTTTTGAGGCACAGAGAGTTTAAACAAATTGCTCAAGTTCACACAGTTGATGAATAATAGGGCCAGGGTTCCAACCCAGACAACTTTGCTCCAGAATCCAAGCTCCTAATCACTCACAATGCTGCCTCTCAGGGTGCATTTCTGGACTTTGTACGGACCTTTGGAAGAGTCTCCTTTCTTATAGAAGGCTTCTCTAGAGGCTATAGCCATACCCAGCACATACCCATTTTATCTCCTCTGATTCAGAAATATGGCAGAAATAATTTGAGTAGTAGGGCAAGAGAGCACGTGAGGACATGAGATGTTGGAGAACTTACTACTGGGAGACAATGTAAGGAGAAGAGTGGGGGTGACTGTGTCACTCAGTTGGGTAAGTGTCTGTCTTTGGCTCAGGTCATGATCCCAGGGTCCTGGGATTGAGCCCTGCTTTGGCTTCCTGCTCAGTGGGGAGTATGCCCTGCCTCTACCTCTCTCCCTCTGCCCCTCCCCACCCTTGTTCTCTCTCTCTCTCTCTCAAATAAATCTTAAAAAAAAAAGAGAGAAGAGTGGAGCCAGACCTGGTGCCCTCCTACTCGCTCACTTCCTAACTGCATGACCTTGGGCATGCTATTTAATTTCTTTGAATCTCAATGTCCACATCTGCACAGTTAGGGAAAATAATGCCCAATTCTTGGTATTTAGTAAGACCCCCTTTAGAGGCAATAGATCTGAAGCACCTCCATTAGAATTGTCACATAATAGATGTTCAAAATGTTGATATTATCAATAAATGTTTTAGAAGATGGACCAATAAATAGCTCACATAATTCAGGCAAACTGGGTTAAATAAGAGGCTATGTAGATAGGAGAGAACGTAAGTTTTGCCCACCATGAAAGGAAGCTTATTTTCAGTAGTGTCTGTGGTAGTTAATAGCTTAGACCTTTGGAGTCATGTAAATTTGGATTTTTGAAACTATTTTGATCTCAGTTCTATACTTCTTGGTTATCTGTCCTTAGGTAAACCTTCTTAAGCTTTGTTTCTTTTTCCACAAAATGGAGATAATTATAATTACTTCAGAAATCTGTTCTTAGATTTACGAAATTACTTAAATATAAATATATAGTATATATGTATGTATATACATGTATATATACACACTATATATAACAATGGCATGGCATATGGAGCTAGCTAGCTCTTTGGTAAGTATATTCATTTGGTACTGAATTATTTCATTGGTGATAGTAAGGTCCCAAGATATTTGATCCCTGTGCTAGTTAAAATTCTCTGGGGATGCAGAACCAATAGGAGATTTATATATCTTAAATAGATATCTATCTGTCTACCTGTCTATAACCCTCTAGAGATTTATTATAAGGAATTGGGCAACATGACTATGGAACTTGGCAAGTCTAAAATCTGCAGAGCCAATGTCCCAGTTTGAGTTCAAATGCCAGAAGCTACTGTAGAACCAGTAAGAGCCAGTGGCCTAGTTAAAGGCCAACAGACAGGAGAATTCTCGTACTTGGGGGAGGGAGGGTCAGCTTTTATTCTTCTTAGACCTTCAACTTATTGGATATGTCTTACTCACATAATGGAAGCCATCTGCTTTACTGAGTCTATGGATTTAATGTTAATCTCATTCAACAGCACCCTCAAAGAAACACCCAGAATAATGTTTGATTAAACATTTGGATATCCCATGGCCTATTCCAGTTGACATATAAAATTAACCACCATAATCCTTATTGGTCTATAAGGTAGTCTCCAACTCCTTCATGAAAAGAAAAAAAAAATGTATATGTCTATTCCTCTGGGACTAAAAACTTTTGTTAGGCTGAAAGGAAAAGAAGTACACATGGTAGATAAGAGGCTTAGGTAGCAATGCTTTAGCCTAATTCCTGGTTATGCCTATAGGAATCTTTGGTAGTGATGGGGCAGAGGAGGTATGAACTGAGGTGAGCAAATTCACTTGTGCTAAAGAAATTGTACCATAGGTAGAGAGGATTTAATGTACCCAATGCTGTGACTATTTTATGATTCAGAATGTGAACTCAGTGACGAAAATAGAACCATAGACTAATAGAATGTTTGTCTATTTCCAGATTTCCTTTGGTTGGCTTTAAAAACAAATTGTATTGGTCACTTAAATCCTTACATTCAGTCATCAAAGTTTTTTTGATTATTGACTGCATTATAGTCACATAGTCATAGATACATTGTTTAGTCCTAGAGTTAAAGATAAATGAAATATTTTCCCCACCCTTGAAGAGAGACCCTAAAATAAGTAGTAACAGTGTTATAACAAAAGTATTTATGGAATGTGATGCCATCATAAAGGAAGCAAATATGTCCAGGAAGTTCTGGGAGGTGGTGGCAGCTGGTTGATAAGGAGTTGTTAGACTGACAAAAATTTTCTCTCTAAGCTGGGTTATGAGGGATGAGTAGGAGTTTCTTAGATGAGAAAAGAGTGAAAGAGAATTTCAGACAGGAGATTAGCATGTGCAAAGTCATGGAGGTGAAAAGGAGTTTTGAATAGTTGCAGAATGTCAAAAATATGACAGATAAATATATGGAGAGGTAGTAAAGTGAAATAGATAAGCTCGTAGCTCCTGAAGCCATAATGTCCAGGTTTAAATTTTGACTAGGCCACTTGCTGTGTAACTTTGTACAAATTACTTAATTTTCTATGATTCAGCCCCCTCATCTGTAAAATGGGATGAAATAACAGCATAACTTAAAACAGCGTCTGGCAAATTGTACAGCTCTGTAAATGTTATCTATCTTATTATTTTATGAGTCAGGTGTGATAACAAACAAACCCAACATCATAGTGATTTACAAAAATAACCCTTTATTTTCACTCATGTTACTTACCTGAGAGTCTCTATCCTCTTGGCTGGCTGAGGCTCTGCTCCCCTTGTCTCATCCTAGAACCCAAACTAAGAAAAGGTGTCCATTAAGATATGCCCTTCTCATGGCAGAATGTAAAAGCAAGATTACTGGCAGAAACTCATGGTGCTCCTCCCAGCTTCTGCGAAGACATAACATGCGTCAAGTCCACTCATATTCCATTAGCCAAAGCATAAATAGGGCCAAACACAAAATCAAAGGGCAGGATTGTATAATCTCTTAAGGGAAAGGGCAGTGGACAGCTACTAAAAATTGAAAACAATAATACAGTTGACTATAATCATCAAATACAAGCATCTTCATATTATCCTATGTAGGGTGCTGGTGGGGAAGGTAGAAAGTAGGTTGGATCTGGGGTCAGAGCATATCTGGAAATCAATTTTATTTTCCTGGACATTTTCAAAGTTTTTGATCCACAACATCTTCCTTCCCCTGTCTCTTGCCTGGTTTTCTATTTTGTTCTATAAGTAAATCACCTGAACTCTAAGCATAAATTTGAAAAGCTAGGGCCTTTGCCACATTTTACAATATGTGGTAACTTGGTTTTGAATTATAAATAGAAGAAAGAAAAGTGTTTATGTTACCTCTGCAATTGATGTCCTGAACTCTTGTTTTCCAAGCACTATAAACATTTGTCAAAGTCTCCTATTAATTATAATTGCACTTGCTGACTTAGAGTCAGTTGTCATTTTCATTATACTCCATGACTTTGTAATTAAGCCATTTGAAATAGATGGAACTGCAATTGTAGTGGGTAAATAATTTCAGGCTTGGTTTTCTGTTCTTAAATGATTTGAGGAGGATGCTTAGAATCGAAACTCCTTTTAAAGGGGACTATATGTATACAAATATCATTGACAGCTAATACTTCACTCTGAATTATGATTATGTGTGGTTGGTTATCCATAGAATAAAAAGGATAATTTGAAAGTGTTAAAATATTTCACACAAATGTGCTTGCCACTTTTCTTCACTCACAAGAAGGAAGGCTCTTAAGAAATAAAAGAGCCTTTCTTACTCTGTCTATAACTTTCCTTTGGGATTTAAATGCTAAATTCTGGTTGTCAGCAAAGGAAACTTGGGATTTCAAAAACAGGAGTTCTGTAGCCAAGACTTTGCTTCTGGGGTACCTGATCTGGGGCCAAGACATTTGCAAGCCCCTGTGAATTGAGTAGCGAGGGGAGGGGGATAAGAAGGGTGGAACCTGCTGATGTAAAGAAAGGTTCTTCCCAGGTCAGCATGTGCTTAAGAACTAGACATGGGGACTTGTATCTAAAGATAAGGCAACCTCAGGCTCCATACAAGGCATTACAAAAACTTGAAGAATAAATGGGGTGTTGTGGGTGTTGTGAAGATACTAAAAACACTAAGTTGTATATACTGAATTATTTAAAAAGGTGAATTTTATGGCATATGAATTACATTTTAATTTCAAAATGTTTAACATGAAAAGAAAGCAGATATGTATTGGGACTTTCTCTAAAATTAAAATTGCCAACATAAAACTAGTTCTGACTTTGAGATTAAATAAATTCACCCATAACTACGTGACCATTTATGTTTGTGTTACTTTTTCCTTTTCTAATAGTTGCTGTTAACAGTAATACCTTTGAGGGGGGTGTACATTTAGCAAGACCTATTCTTCCAGGTAGGATGGAAAAGTTTTAAAACATCTTTTTGCTTATTAAAAAGGCTGTTACTTTGAAAAAAGAGGGAATAAATGAGGTGACTATATAATTTGTCATCCAAACCTTTTCATTTTGGCAAGAGAAAGGTAACATATAAGTATGCGGGGTTAAAAGTCGTAAGTCAGGACAGTCCTAGAAAAACAGGCCATAGAGGGGTGAGGAGACAGGAGAGATAACTGATAAGGACCATCCTATGTCCTTGCCCTATTCATTCATCTATTTCTTTAACAAATATTTGCTCTTGTGTCTACTTTGTAGAAACTCAGATGCCCAAGACACGACTCCTGACTTCCAAGTTATCCTATTAATAGACTGTTGGAATAGACTCGTTTGAGATAATCAGGGTTTGCTCTCAAGTCCAGGCCATCAATATCTGATCCAACATTGGGCTGGGAATGGAGGGAGAAAGAGGAAGTGGTAGGGTTTCCCAGAAGACATGATATCTCAGGTGATCTTCAAAAGGGAGAAAGAAAGTGTGGGAGAAGGATGTGCTATGGAAAACAATTTGGTTTGTGAAGGTGATCCTGTAGCTAGGAAATTTGGAGAAGGTGATGTTGTAATCAGACCTAATAACTTGTTTCCTCCCAGAACTTAATTTTAGCCGACTGACTCAGGAAACATACCAATTTGTTAAGAGTAAAATTCATGGCTTCACATTTTCTCAGTTCTCAGGTTGAATCCCTGATTGGAGGGATCTGACCAGGACCTCCACTAGGCAAAATCAGGCCTTCTCAGAAATGACTGCTTTTATTTTATTTATTTATTTTTAAAATATTTTATTTATTTATTGGAGAGAGAGAGAGAGAGACAAAGATAGCAACAGAGAGCACAAGCAAGAAGAGCAAACATAGGTGGGGAGGAGAGGGAGAAGCAGACCCTGGGATCATGACCTGAGCTGAAGGCAGATGCTTAACTGACTGAGCCACCCAGGTGCCCCAGAAGTGACTGCTTTTAAAAGAGATATTTATAAAGACATTAACCGTAAGCACTGGAATCTCATACTTACATATAAATGGATGGACTTGCAGGCAGGCAGATAGCTTGAAGGAGGTAGGCCCTGAGACCACGTTATCATACCTCATATGTTTCCATCTGTGGTTCTGTAGCCCAATCTAACCCTTGTCTACATTAGAGAAATTTAGAAGAATTCTAGAGGAAAAAAGTTAAAGCCAAAAAAAAAGTGTAGGTGGTATTTTGTCTAGGTGAAATTGTACTTCCTTTCTTTTTAATCTTGATTCAGTGTGTCTTATACTTCTTTCTTCAACAAACTTGAGATGAGAAATCTCTCAATTTACATTAAATGATCAATATATAAACATTTCTATCGAACATCTTCAATGATCAAGGAATATGCTACATGCTGCCAAGTGGTTTCTACATTCTGATAACTTAAAGACCTCTCTCTTCCTCTCCGTTTCTCTTTTTCTCTTTCTCTCTTCCCCATTCTCCTCACCTCACTCACACACACACACACACAGGCACACACATATGCTAAATTATGAGCACCTCACACAGAGGCATCATGTCCTATTCACTTTTGCATCCAAAGCTTCTACCTCAGATCTTGGCCCACAGTAAATACTGAATTATCAAGTGATGAAATTAATAATAGAAATTAATATTTTAATGGCAATCTGTAGTTTTAAGGCACATTTTACAAATATTTAATACTTTCTCTAGTGAGGTGGGCTTACTTGTATTTCCATTTTATGTGAGAAGAAACTAAACTTCAGAGGATGAAGGAAGTCCCTGTGGTCGGATGTAAAACCCATGACTCTCAGCTCTGAATCTGGTTCTCTCTCTAAATTATATTGCTACATTTGTCAGTGTAACATTCTCCTCCATTCTACAAGGTAAATGCTTCTGATGCTCTCAAAAGAAAAATTAAAATAAAACCACTTACTGTTATTCAAGAGCCCTCAAGCCAGGAAACCATCTCATAACATCTCTAGAACATGCAGGAAGAAAATACTACCAACAAGAACATAATTACAAACAGGCATCGTGTGCTGGTATTGTTCTCTATACACAGAAAATCTATGTGGCTTTACCTGTAGTACATTGAGTGGGGAATATTTATGGTAACAAAGTCATAAAACTTTATTTTATGATCCATCTGCAGACCCTGGGAAATGTTGCAGACTAACTTTAATTAATCATCACTGCTCGAATTGATTTAGATCCTCCCACTCCCACATTAAGCTGTAATGTAGTCTTTATAAAAATGTACAACTTGAAGTTAATTTGAGTCCTTCAGGCCAAAGAGTTTATTTATAACATGCGGTGAAACATTTTATGGCCCCAATTTCCATTAAATCATAAATTCAGGAAATAAGAGAAAGAAACAGGCTTACTCAGTCACCTTGCCCTTGTCAGAAGGAATATGATGTGCATCTGTGGTATATTTCCCAATGCTTGGGTCAATGTGTGTATTTATATATCTCCCTGTGTTCAATGCTGCTAACGAAAATGGCTTTCATGAGCACCTGGGTGGCTCAGTTGGTTGAGCGACTGCCTTCGGCTTAGGTCATGATCCTGGAGTCCCGGGATCGAGTCCTACATCGGGCTCCCTGCTTAGCGAGGAGTCTGCTTCTCCCTCTGACCCTCCCCCCTGTTGTGCTCTGTCTCTCTCATTCTCTCTCTCTCAAATAAATAAATAAAATCTTTAAAAAAAAAGAAAATGGCTTTCATGTGAAAAACCATAGATCAAAAGCTGGTGTGAGATGTAGATTTTCCCTCTTTACAGTGTGTTCCATCATAGTCTAGTTCAGAGCTTGGAATATTTTTTTTAAGCTTCACAAAGCAGCTTTCTACCTCATTGCCCAGATTATAGTATTTTTACTCTGGGTCAGGTTGGTCTGCCCATCTTAGTATTTCCTTATTAGTACCAGACCAGGCTTTAGGGAGTCATTTAGAAATAATACATACCCAATATGATCATAAAGATTCTGAAAAGAGCACAGACCACAGCAAATTTATTATTTAGACAGAGCAAATGGGGTGTTAGGGTGCCTGATAAAATATTGGGGTTGTCAGTGTCAAGTCTAGGATCTTGGAAACTAAGAGGGATGTTGTATGGTTAAGAATTTAATCTTAACCAAAGAGTCCTGTCTTTGCCCATGACTCCTGGGAGAGAATCTCTAGGCCTTTGAAATACTATGTCTGATATCAATGTTTTTGTTTGCTGGGGGCTTTGGCTACTGGAAAGTCTAACAGTGTGATTTGTGATGAATATTTGGGGCCATGTGCTATCAGTGTCACCTCCAGGAGGGCTGTAGAATAAAACTCAGTCATGTGGGTAGTATGTGATCCAACTTCAATAAAATTCTGAGCACTGAAGCTTAGGTGAGCTTTCCTGGTTTGCAATACTCTGTGCATATTGCCACACATCAATGCCAGGAGAGTAATGCATCCATGACTCTGTAAAGAGAAGACAACAAAAGCTCCATGTTTGGTAACTTTTTCTCAAGTCTGCTTGATAGACTTCTTTCCTTGGATGATTTTAATCTTTATCCTTTCCTTGTAATAAACCAAAATTGTGAATATAATAGCTTTCAGTGAGTTCTGTGAATCCTTCTAATGAATTATCTAAATTAAGGGTGGTTCTAGGAACCCTCCAAACTTACATTTGGTGTCAGAAGAGAGGTTGGTCTTCTGTGGACTGTGTGCCCTCTAAAACTCAATAGTTGGCCTAAATGTATCACAGATGTATTTTTGGAAACCAATGTCCAGAAGAGAATTCCAAGGACGAGAAACTGGGAAAAGGGGGTGAGGGACAGTCATAAGGTAATTTAGTTGATTTCACATATTTTATTTCTAGGATCTGTGAGATCTATGTGTATATGTGTGTGTTCCTTGCTCTACTATCACAAAAGCACTATTCAGCCTGAAAGGGCTGATCAAGCTTCTAGCATTGGACATATTTAGAGACCTACAAAGCATCAAGAGATGTATCTAGAAGTTTATTGGTAGTCAAGAGGTACATTAAGAAGATGCCATTCCAGTCCAGACCTACAGCAAGCTAAAAGGAGTCTTGGAAAGGCATTATAGGAGATCCAGTAGAGGTTGGGGATCAGATTTCAGAGTTCATTTCTGAGGTCCAGGATCCAGGGACAGGCAGGACTTCAAAAGAGGGCTGGAAAAAGCAAGATTAAGCTATACCTGAAGACATATGATTAGATTAGATTAAAGTTACCCACAAATTGAATTGATCCTTGTGTCAATTAGAATTAAATTTACCCGTGATTGACAGAAAATTTGCAATAAAAAAAAGTTTCTTTCTTTCTCATGTAAATAAAACCTAGAAGTAAGCAATCCAATCAAGAATGACAGAATCGAGGACCCTGGATTCTTCTGTCTTCTTCAGCCAACCTCAACCTAAGAAATCCATTTCCTACCCAAGATGGCAGTTCCAAGATTCAGCCATCTTATCTACATTCCAACCTACAAGAAGGAAGGAATGGAAGAAGGAAGAAGGGGTGAAGCTATTCACTCTTCATTTAGGAAACATTCCTACACAGAACAAGTCTACTTAAATTGCATTGCTCAGAACTAAGTCAAATAGCCATATCTAGCTGCCAAAGAAGCTGGGAGATGTGATCTTTATTTTAGATGCTTATGAGCCCTGTGCCCAATTAAAAATTGGGAGTCATTGGGGCGTCTGGGTGGTGCAGTCAGTTAAGCATCCAACTTTTGGTTTTAGCTCAGGTTCTGATCTCAGGGTCCTGAGATTGAGCCCTGTGTAGGGCTCCACTGAGTGTGGAGTCTGCTTGAGATTCTCTTCCCCTCTCCCTCTGCTCCTCCTGCTCATGTTCTCTCTCTCTTTCTCTCTCTCTCTCAAATAAATAAATAAATCTTTTTAAAAATTGGGAGCCATCTAAGGAAGAAGGAATGGATATCTACTGGAGAATAATTAGCAGCCTGTGCTACAATTATGGGTCAGTGGACAACCACATAAATTTTGACTGAAGACAATGTTGGAACCAGAGCCCACAGTTGAGCTTAGTCTGATATGTAGACCTGGTGGCTGCTCGTATAGAAAAAGTGCCCAGGAGCAGGGAGCCAGGCTGGTCACTGCCATAGCTGTGGCTCTTTACTCCATCTGTGTCTTCTCATAGCATTTCTATCTGTAGTCATTCCATCATAGCCTACTGTTTGCCAATACTTGGTTATCCCACACATTGTTAAGTGAGCTCAGCAAGTGCAGTATTCTGAAACATTCCTGGCATACACTTTCTTGCCATTAGATTAAAATATGTTTTTCTTTTTTTAATTGAAGTTTCACTGGTAAAGGGACTAGTACATTTAATTGAGTCACTCATGCCTGGTTTTGAATATTTGCTTTAGCCTTTACTAGCTACATGAGCCTTGAAAAGATTCTTAATCTCTCTGATCTTCAGTTTTATTAGATGTGGACAAAAATAACTACTTTTAAAACAGTTGTTAAGGCTAGAGATAGAGGCAATAGCTGACCCAGAATTGGTGCTCAATAAATAATTATTATAAACAAAACTTTAGCTCAGACTGATCTTGGTAAACATTCTTGGGGGGGGGGATAATTAAAGTATCCCAGTGCCTGCTATGCTCCAGGTATTTTAAATACATGTTATCAATCCCTACAACACTCTTTTGAGGGAGTTAATCTTATTTCCACTTAACAGATGAGGACACCAAAGGTCTGATAATTTTGTGGTTCTCCCAAGGTTAATTTATTAGTGCTAGAAGTGAGATTTGAACCCAGCTCTGTCTGACTCTTTTCTGCTTTAGATTGTTTACATTCAGCTATCTTATTTCACAGTTAAGGAAGTGGGTCAAAATAAAGCTAAGAGACTTTGCCATGATCCCAAATACAATTTGTTGCAGGTTATTAGATGCCTAACATCTAGCCCAGAGTCCTTTTCTTTCCTCCCTGCTACACAATATTTAACTTATATTTCCTTTCTACAAGCTTCAGCTATATTCTCAGTATGATAAACCTTTTTGTTTTTCTGAACGTCCAGTGTTTTGTATTGTTTTACTGATTCACATTTTTAATATACTGATTGACCTTTTTAGCAAGCAGACCTATAAGGTTTTATGATGATTTTCATTCTCCTCTTTGGTTTGAGTGAGTCTAATGGATGCCTTTGTAGAGAATTGAACAGATGTTGAATCAATTTCCAAATCCTTTTGGAGGATTGGACTCGTTATACACATGGAAGAGTTGCTTTGCTACTGACGGATGAATTGGAACTGAACATATCATGATTCTAACCCATCAATGTGTGCCATATGGAAGAGCAATCCTCCCTTTAGAGGATGGTGTTTCTCTCCATGCAGAGGTTGTATGCCAGGGTGAGATTTGTTGTTAACAGCATCTGTACGTCTCCTTGCCTTTCTTGTGCATGGGGAAAATTGACCTGAGGTAACAAGTTTTTTCTTTGTCTGTTATCAGGTCATGAATAAATTAGTTTTGCTTTCTACTCTGAGACCCAGATCAATATTCTGCTGGAATGTTGATTGTTTTAGTGAATGGAAATGAATTGGCAAAATGCCATCCAGAAGATTTGCACACTGGCAAATGAAACATTTGCATGGGTGCATGAAAAGGCCCCTGATAGAAATTAAAAGTAGCACTTGCATAGTTGCTTGCCATTTACAGGCATTTGCACATACATATATCTAATTCTCACAACTACCCTATAAAGAAAGCAAAATAGGATTTTGTTATCATTTTACAGATGGGTGTGAAGAGGATAGAGAGGTTGTGACTTGCCCAAGGTCACATCATGAAATGACAAAACCACATATCACACGCAGATGTTCTGGCTCTAAACTGCTGCTCTGTCTTCTGGGCATCTCAATCTCTCCAAACCTGGGCCCTTTCCTCTGAATGTTCCTTTTCTCTGTGGTTTAGTAATTTTTTGCTTAAGAAATAGCATGCAGTGGCCCATGAGCTTTATTTTGTGCTCTATTGCCTACTAAAACTTTCCAGATAACGGGAAATTTCAACTCTTGGCTCAGAGGAAGTTGAGGAGTTATGAGCTTTTGGATTAATAGTCTTGTCTCCACATAGAACCCCCATGTAGGCTCCTCAGCATTAAAATGTATGGAGTCAAAATATGTTTGCATTCTCCTAAAGCTTTTGTGACTCTAGAGAATGAATAACCCTGGCTTATGGGTCAGTGTTCTGTTTCTGTTTCCACTTTTTAGAAGATACGAAGTGGGGTGAGTGGGTAAAGTCACACTGCAAACCTCTTAATAATGGATACAACGCACACAGCAGATCAGAGCTTTTCTTATATCAAAGGTAGGTGATTGGCCAGCATTTCTATTTTTCTGGGGAGTAAGTGTTTTATCATGTAGTATTTATATGTCACAAATAGAAATTCAATTAAAAGGAACAGTTATTCCGAAAGGCTCTGAAACTTTAGATATGTTTCTGCCTCAAGAGGGCTGCTTTTTTTTAAGGAATCAAGATGAGAAAAAATGTTGAGCTTTTCCAAAGCTCCATCCAGCAAGAATAAAGGTGATCTCCTAAGGACAGGGACAGGAATGGGGAAGAAGAGAGTACTAGGAGGCCTGCTGGAGCTACAGCTACATGGGAGTCTCAAGAGAAGAGTGGCAGCAAACTGCTCCCTCTGAACTTCATGTCAGAAACCACTGCTGTGGTTTTTTTGTGTGTCCCTCTAACGCTGGGGCCCCGGAAAGTGGGACAGCGGCCCCCGAGTCTTAACTGTCTCCCGCACATCGTCCTGCACTCAGGGTCCAAGGGGCTCCCCTGTGAGCAGACCCCGTGCTGGCCAGCCCCTCCCTCGGGCCTGGACCCTCGAGTTTCCGTGTTGGGGTGGAACAAGGGTGTAAATATTTATAATTTTTTTTATACTTGTTGTAAAACGAGGGGCAGCAAACATGGTTTTTTATAAAGGTGACAAAGATGTATATTTGGTAACCTGCAGTTACAGGCTCAGTATTGTGACGGGGACGTGGCACATTCCACTGCCCACCCTACGGCTTGTAATGCAGAGAGAACCGAATTAAAGCGATTTTACAACTCCTAAAAAAATAAATGTTCATAGGAACATGTTATGTGTCATAAGACAAAGGGTATGGTACATGTGATAACATTTATTTTGTGCCAAGTACAAAAATAAGTAAGATCCAGGCTCTGACCTTTGGCTTACTAGCCAGGAAGAGAGGGAAAAAAATAAGCATCTATTACAAAACAAGACAGCAAGTCCTTTTGTTAGAAGTAAGAATAATGGTAAGAAAGACAGGGCCTATTAATTGGTGATGATGGACCAGGTTTATTCTGTCCATTCAGTACTTGATTAGATCTTCCTAATGATCCTGTAAGGTAGATACTAGTTTATTACCAGATGACTAACTAAGGGTAAGAGAGGTTAAGTGACTTGGCAAAGGTTGAATAGCTAGCAAGAGAAATATAGCCACCCTGGGAAAGTGATCAATGGTGGGTTCTTCTCAGTTCTTTTAGCAAACAAATATTTAGGAACATCCAGTTATGCTTCAGATGCTCTGTGTAATATAAAGATGAGTGATCCATAGTCTGTATCTTTGAAGAGTTCATAGTAAATAAAGAGGAATTAGATCTGATATTTTCTGAGATTCAGTGTGAGGTGAGATGAGGTGAGTATCACAGAAAACTTTGCTTCAAAAACTGTGGGGGTTAGAAAGAAGTTCCCTGGGGGAATTGATGATGATAATGGTAGAGGTGAAGGCTTTGGATCTCCGGAAGAGAACGTCCACAGGTTCATATTATGGCACATGTGTGGAGTATAATGTTGCTGGAGCTATGGGGTACCACTTCATATTCTATAAAGAAACCATCCATATACATTATACACATTGTACACATAGCCCTCTGCAAACAGAATAGCTGAGTTATAATTATTACTGGATATGTATGATGAAGCTAAGGCTAGATATTTTATCTGTAGGGATGTCTCAGAATCCTGCAGAGTGATCCAGGTGCAAAAATACTACTACAAATGCTATAGAGAAGCAATAGGCTACTAATCCCTTTATTCTCTCTCTCAATTGTGGCCTATCTTGTTGTTGCATCCAAGAACGAAGATAATGCCTTGACAGAGAGATAATTTTCTGAGACCCAAGTGGAAACATGGGTCATGAGTGAAGAGGAATTAAAATATCCTGGTGGATACTCAAACGATTAAATCATGGAACACTATATCAAAAACTAATGATGTAATGTATGGTGATTAACATAACATAATAAAATAAAATAAAATAAAATAATAAAATAAAATAAAATAAAATAAAATAAAATAAAATAAAATAATAAAATATCCTGGTGGAATTATAACTGAGGGGCAACATAATCTCTCTTGAATGTATAATGTGTTTAGTTCTGGCACCATTGTATAAGAGGAGAGCTCACAAATTTGAGCAGGCACAGGTGAGGACAGTCAGGTTAGCCATGTAAAAAACAGTTTAAGGAACTGAGCATGTTTACCTGAAGGAGAGAAGGTGGTGAGTTAATAGAGGAGTCATTGGTCAAGGTGAGAATAAGGAGATTGATCATTAGCTTCAAATAGCTGACCATAAGGAGACTTTGGCCTTGTTCTATTGATTCCAGAAATTGCATATGGACAACAGAAGTTACCAAGAGGTTCATTTCAATTTAATATAAGATGGAACTTTTTGAAAGGGTCTGCGGTTATAAATGAAACTACTCTGTATTTCACCTACATGTTTCAGGTCTGGAATCAGCTCTGGTTATTGAAAACCTAAGGTTAGATTCTATAATAGCTCACTATTATTCTGCACTATGGTTAAGTACACTCTCTTAATTCAGGCTCTCTGGCCTTATATCCATGTTCTCCTACTTGCTAACTCTGTGACATTGGGTGAGTCATCTAGTCTCCTAAGTTTCAGTTTCCTCATCTGTAAAATGGGTCTGATAATAATAAATATCTTACAGGGTAGTTAAAAGGTTTAAATGAATAATGCCTGTAGGAGTTGAGCCTGGTCCCTTATATGTGGTATTAAAAAATGATGATGATTATTTTTATTAGCATATCTATTTAAAAGAGCTATAACAGTAAGCTGTACTCCATTTTATCTTAGAAAAACTTTACTTTTTCCTGTTGTTAAGTAGTGTTGATGTAATTCTGGATATATTATGTCTGTTAAGGAGGGAGGACTGACATCCCTTAAGATATTCAGTAAAGCCCAGATCCAGAAAACCTTTCAAGTGTTCATAGGAACATGTTATGTGTCATAAGACAAATAAACATGGAAACCTCCAAAGCCATGCTGAAGGCAAAGGTCACTCCTCTTCCATTTCCTGGTAAATCTTACACTACTTGGGATGGTCACAAATGGTTAGAAACTGGAATCAGACAGAGCTATTGGTGTTAGGTAAGAGACATGTAGTTTCTTGTATTGATATGATAGAAACTGGAACTGTTAAGGCATCAGTATATTTTCTTTGGGAGAAAGGGTTTTTGTGACTTACACAAGCTGTGGGAAGATAAAATCTTGCAAGCTGTCTATAATCTTCTCCCATGGTCCTGGGAGCACCTTAAAAGCTGAAAACTGTGAGCCAATCCAGTCTCTAAACTTTTCATATGTTTTAAGACCTTGAGTCATGATTACAAATATATGTTTTAATGCCAGTAACAATGTAGTGGTCGTAATTACTGAAAGGTAGAGGAAGTACATTGGATCAAGAACATCCCTGTAAATATATGAGTAAAGACTGGATTAATATATATCCAGAGAATTTTAGAAGGAAAATAAAAGATAGGTTAGCTTAGAAGAAGTGATAAAATATTAGTAAGAAGCATAAAAGATTTGAATAAGAAAATGTCTCATGTTCTTAGAAGAGTAAATATTGTAAGCATGTCATTTCTTTCCAAAATGAGACATTTGTGAGCTTGTATATTTTATTTTTGTTGTTGTTTCTTGATCTGTATGATAGCCCAATCAGAAATGACCAATGAATTGGAGATATATGAGAGGTAATGAGGAAGTAGATTTAACAATGATTGGTAATTAATTGGATATGTGGACTAAGGGAGAAAATCTAGAATAGTGCACAGGCTTCTGTCTCAGGAGACTAGTTGAATCATCGTGGCTTTCACTGTCAAAGCAAAATAGGCAAGAGAACAGGTTTGAAGGAGAAGATGATAAAATGAGCTTTTGGCATTTTAAATCAAATTAGCTATGAAATGTCTATGGGAGGATATTTTAAAAAGCTGTGGGATACAAAGATCTAGAACCAAGAAAACAGGTCTGGGCTAGGATTATCAGACAACTTCAGCACATAAAAGTCACATTTGAAACAACAGGTGTGGATCTAATTGCTTGAGGAGGGCTCTAGACCAAGACGAAAGGACTGAGCCCTGGGCATACTCAGCATTTAAGGAAAGGATGAAGGAAGATGATGCCCTAGAGAAGATGGAGAGACAGCAGCCAGAGAGGTGGAGAATCAATTGGAAGAAAATGGCCCCATGAAAATGAAGTCATTTAGAAGACAGAAAAAGTCAACAAAGTCAGATGGCTCAGAAAGATCAAGTAAGATTATGTTTAGTTTCATGCAAAGCGGTACAAGCTTTTTGGAGAGCATTTTGATAGTATCAATCACTTTCATATAGTATAGACTATTTGACTCAGTAATTCCATTCCTAGGGATTTTTCATGCAAATATACTTCCACAAGTGCACACAAATTATATCTATAAGGGAGCTTATTGCAACATAATTTGTTATAGCAAAAACTGAAAATAGCCCATCAATATGTGACTGATTAAATACACCATTATAGTTTATCTGCACAATGGAATGTAATGCAGCTATTAAACACTGAGAGCACTATGTACTTATGGGGAAATCCTCTGAAGCACATTATTAAAAAGTAAATAAAAATGCAAGAGACTACAAATAGCAATTTAGTGAGAGGTTAAGCAAGCAAGAGCCTAGCTTCCTGGCTTAAAGTCCAGGTCTGCTACTTACAAGTTTTAGAATATTGGGAAGTTTCTTAATTTCTCAGTGCCTCTCCTACTATCCTTTGCTTTGGATGAACACTCCAGTTGGCCCATGCTTTTCTGAACCTTTTACCTCTAAATAATGGCCTCAATTCAGTAATTAAAATGTCCAGTTTCTCAATAAGAGTCTCAATTCAGTAATTAAAATATCCAGTCTCATGCCAGAACTCCTATATTCTCAATACCTACAACAAAAGAGAGAGAAGGTTCTTTTGCATTTGGTTATTAGGAAGTCATTGGTGACCTCCCCAAGTCAATTCAGTGATGTAATAAGGGAAAGCCCAGTTGCAGTGGGAGAAGGAAGAAGTGAGAGGTGTGGAAGGAATGGAGCAAGTGTGGGCAGACTTTTGGAACAGCTACAAAGGGAAAACTTACAAGGGAGGAACTAGATGTATTTAAAGAAGTGAGATTGCTGGGGAAGTGGGAAAGGACAGGTGGGATTCTTACTTGGAGTGCATTCATTTTGGAATAGAGGTTACTGGCATGCATATACCTAGAACCCCCACATAGGGAAAATCAACTGGAAGCTAAGAGGATTCCTGCTTGATGCCTCCTATTTGCTCCCTAGAGGAGAGAGGAGATTATGTTGGGGACTTGGAGAGTTTGGTGGTGGTTGGGATAATCTCTGAAGAAAAATGAGAAAGGCGAGCTTCCTAGAGTCACACTCTAGAATTTCTGAGTAGCTTTAAGAGCAAGTCTGAGTTTGGAGTTCATAGGTTAATAGAAGCTCCAGATCCGTATGGTTCGGTGATTTTCCCTGGAAGCCTCAGAAGCAAGGTTGCAGGCACAGAGCATGCCTTCCAGGCCATGCTGCAGGCTGTCTCAGAGGAACCTCAACACCAAATGGGCCAAAGGCAAGATCTGCCCCTCCTCACTATTTTGCTGCAGGCTAGCTCCAGAAGGCAGCACCGTCTATCAAATAAAGAGGAGAATTTTTTTTAAAGATTTATCCATTTATTTGACAGAGAGAGACACAGCGAGAGAGGGAACACAAGCAGGGGTGTGGGGGAAGGAGAAGCAGGCCTCCCACTGAGCAGGGAGCCCAATGTGGGACTCGAGCCCAGGACCCTGGGACCATGACCTGAGCTGAAGGCAGACGCCCAATGACCGAGCCACCCAGGCGCCCAAGAGGAGAATATTTTGTATAATTTCCCTCTTGAAAAAGCAGCACCTTGATTTCCCTGTTTAAAAACATAATATAAACACTGACTAGCTCAACAAATCACAGCCACTGTGAGTGACTTTATACATTAGCACCTAATTCATCAACATGCCAATCCAAACACTTGGGTTTCTTTATTTAGTACACTGCGTTCTCACCACCCTATTCATTATGCTGCCTTTCTCCCTCACTCCTAATATCTACCTCTTGGAGCTGTATTCTATAGGATGTTGAGTTGGTCCCATTACCAGAAATGAGTATTTTCTGTGGAATATCACAATTCATTTTGATGCTTTATTATAATCTCTTTTTAAAGTGGGGTATTTGTACATTGTGACACTCTATAAAAAAACTGTTGCTAGGGAATCAGCTGAATATTCCTTTCATCAGGGAATCCTTAACAGTCATATTCTAGAGCTCAAAGGTTGGTGCAACTCTGGAATACATGGCATTACTCAAGACTCAGGAAAGAAAACAAAGAACAACATCTACAAAGAAAGATGGTCCAGATGCAAAGCTTAACTAAGCTGAGTATTTTGTGGTTACAAGCCTGACTCATTGGAGGAGAAACCAGAGAGAATCCTAAGTGCCTGTTTGCAAAAATTTACATTTTATTAACTTTGGTTGCTTTAGAAAATATACTAATTTATTCATGAGAAATCATAATTACCCAGAAGTGAGGCAGTGTGGTGTAATAGAGAAAGAAATGAAACAAAATACAACAGAAGTAAAGAAGCAAGAGTCTTGCCCTTAGATTTCAATTTGTCATATGCATTTCACCTCCTTGGACCTTGGTTTTAGGCTGGGAAGAACTGGCATTTCTTCTGAATCCACTCACCTTTGGCCAAACACTCTTGCTTACATGTGCCCTTTGCACTGATAACAAAATAGGCTCCTGGTAATCAAGATAACAGAAACCAGTCTGCATCTTCCTCTGTGCAGTGAAGAGGTGAATAATCCATCCCTAAGGTCCCTTTTAGTCCTAACATGCATATCATCTACTCTCAAGGTGGTTATCATAGAAAGGGCCAAATAAGTTAATGGAAGTAGAAGAGCACAGGTTTTGGCAATAGTAAGCTCTTGTTCAGGATTTTAGTTCATATTCTTACTGACTGTGTTACCTTAGGTAAGTTACTTAAGCTTTCTGGGCCTCATTTTCTTCATCTTTAAGGAGGCCAATGACTCCTATTTTATGGAATTGTGAGGATGAAATGAAGTAATATATGTCAAGCACTGAGCACCATAACTATCAAATAGTAGAGGCCAATAAATGGTATATATTATTAATATAAATGAATAATCATACAACTGAAAGGTAAAAGGTACATGTAGTATTTGCTGCACATAGATATCATTTCATTGTATATTCATATCTAATTTTGGTAATAAAATGCTAGCAAGTCTGGTGGTTGGTTCTTTCTGTTCCCCAAATACTGTTCACACCTCTACAACAGAGGTTATACTGAATTGATGTTATTTATTTATCTGTGTCACAGACTGGATTTGAGCTCTCACCTGCAAGTTATCTAGGACCATTTAGTCAACACATAATGGGTTCTAAAGGAGTGTATAATCTAATGGTTGCTTGACCTCCTTTAGATGTTTTTTTTTATTTTTTTTAAAGATTTTATTTATTTATTTGAGAGAGCGAGAATGAGAGAGAGAGAGCACATGAGAGGGGGGAGGGTCAGAGGGAGAAGCAGACTCCCTGCTGAGCAGGGAGCCCGATGCGGGACTCGATCCCGGGACTCCAGGATCATGACCTGAGCCGAAGGCAGTCGCTTAACCAACTGAGCCACCCAGGCGCCCCCCTCCTTTAGATGTTAAATAAAGATGTTTGATCATTAATACAATAATGGATGAATAGATGAATAGAATTAATCTTGGAAATTTTTTCTTTACACAGGACAAAATTTTGATTGTCAAATTTAAATTTCAAAACATTTCTACCGTAAGAATAAGAATAATTGTAGTCTGAAAAGAAAAAGAATAATTGTAGTCTGAAATGCCTTGGATTTGGTTAATGCTTATCTTTAAATATTTTCTTGAGTAAATTCTAGCCAAAGATATATTATCACTCATTTCACAATAAATATTAATTTTGTGATGATTGCAACTGTAAGTCTAGAGGAGGTCATTGGCATCATTTCTTTAAGTACAGGTGTATGAAGAATTGTTCTGACCAAAGAATTCTCTTCTGCTATTTCCTCAACTGGCAAAATTGTACTTACCCTTCCTGGTACAATTAAAATGTACCTCCTATGTGAAGCCTTTTTCAATTCATTCAGGCAGAAGAAATTGTTCCTTTTTTATGCTTTTATAGTTCTTTTTATGCCATTAGTACATACATTTATGTATATATGTTATATACAGCAGGCATAAATTATATATTAGTAATATATGTGTTATAAATATCTCTGGAATTTATAAATTTCATTTATTGTTTAATATTGATCTGTCTCATTTTCTCAATGGCTCCACACACAAAGGTCACACACAAAGACATACACTGTGAGCCCCTCAATGATGTGTCTTAGTTATAATTTGTTCTGTTAATGTGTGAAGGAAGAATGCCTTCTCATTAGCTCTCTGTCAGATGACATTTTGCATCTCAGGGCCTAGCATAGTGCTTATCACATATACTTGCAATAAAGGGTTGATGATTTTAATTAAACAAAAGTTTATAGTATAAGTATATACTACTATCAAGGATTGACTAATAGATTTATTTTTGGGTTTTCCTTTTTTGAATGTAAAATCCTGTGCTCTGAGGTTTTTGGTTTTAGTTGTTTTTATTTTTTTAAGATTTTATTTCTTTGTTTGTTTGTTGGGGGGGAGAGGGAGGGAGTTGGAGAGGGAGAGGGAGAGAGAGAATCTCAAGCAGACTCTGTACCCAGCACGGAGCCCGATGTGGGGATCCATATCACAACCCTGAGATCACGACCTGAGTCGAAATCAAGAGTCAGACACCTCACTGACTGAGCCATCCAGGTGCCCTCGTTTTAGTTGTTTTTATTTTTTAATTTTTATTTATCTGAGAGGGAGGGAAGGAGAGAGAGAGAGGGCGCACGAGCAGGGCAGAGGGAAAGAGAGAAGCAGACTCCCCGATGAGCAGGGAGCCCAGCATGAGGCTCCATCCCAAGACTCTGGGATCATGAGCTGAGCCAAAGGCAGAGGCTTAACAGATGGAGCCACCCAGGTACCACTAGTTGTCTTTAAACTAAAGTTGTTTTTAAACTAAATTCCAGGCTATTGGTTTCAGGAAGGTGTTTATATATTTATACAGCATTGGATTCTGGTTGTTCCTGTCAGACTGAAGCATCCAAGTGGTTCACGCTGTGCCTGTCTCCTGGGTGATGAGAAGTCTGCAGAAGTTATTCTGGCCCCCTGCCTTGTCCTGACAAAGATATCAAGTAAACGCCAAAGAATTAAGTTCCAAAGAAGTTCTCAAGAAGCTGCCTGCTTTGGGGCGCCTGGGTGGCTCAGTTGGTTAAGTGACTGCCTTCGACTCAGGTCATGATCCTGGAGTCCCGGGATCGTGTCCCACATCGGGCTCCCTGCTCAGCAGGGAGTCTGCCTCTCCCTCTGACCCACTTCCCTTTCGTGCTCTCTATCTCTCATTCTCTCTCTCAAATAAATAAATAAAATCTTAAAAAAAAAAAAACTATGAGGACTAATATATTAAAAAAAAAAAAGCTGCCTGCTTTGCTTACCCACAGACACTGTCTCAATTGCTAGCTTCCATAAGCAACTGGCATCCTTTATTCCTGCCTGATTCAAATGCTTTTGACAGCTCTCTTTTTTCATTTACAGCAGAAGTGGTCAAACTCTGTAGTGTCAAGTGATCTATGCTGAGTTATTTGCATTTAAAGAACCTGGATTTTAGGGGAAAGGGGTTATTTTTCCCATCCATTACGTGCATAGATCATCTGAAGTCACGTAAGTTTTTGCTAGCCACTGCAAGACTGTCATGGTTAGAGTCTAGCATTCCCTTTTCCTCATCCTGGGGCTTTTTAAGGACCACAGCTTTGTTCTCCATAGGAAACGAAGCAAAACAACAAAAAAAACCCCAAAGCTTTAGAGATTTCAGAGCTGACAGTCTTGTAAATTTTCAGGAAGATGTCTAGCACTGCTGTCTTTGTGGAAGAAATGTGGCGAATTGTTACTATTGTGTTTTTCAGTGGATTGGTTTGAGTGGTAGGAGCCAGATTTTCTATGTTCATCCCTGGGATGGAGACACCCCCACTGGAGGTAGGCTCTACTGGAACACATGCAATTAATAGAATAAAGCACAGGAAACATTCACATCCAACGTTCACCACTTTATGTAAAGTCATTACTAAAGATAATTGTGGATATTCACTTTCTGACATACCTTTATGTAAAATAGGAACTTTTCTCAAACTCTCAAAAGAGAGAGGTACAATCTGATCCTGAGGCTTTAGGCAAAAATAAGTGATCTTCATTTAGGCCCTATTATGTCCTAGTGTTTTGATAGTTATTTTACATGTATCATTTCATTTAACTTTTAGAAAAAACACTAAGAGGTAGGTTTTATAAACCCCTCATTTTATGGACAGTATTTTGAAGTTCAGAAAAATGCAAAAGATTTTTCAAGAAACACCATTAGAACTGGGGGAACAAGGATATGAACTAAACCTATCTGCTTCCAAAAGGGTTCCCTCTTTCTTATTATTGAGTGCTTCTTACTTACCCTATTTTGAAAGTGGAAGTGCCTGGAGGGTAAGCTCATGGTTTCGAAGTTGGTGGGTAAATTTTCCATCCTAGGATATTAACTCTCTTCATGCAACTCTGTAGGGGTGAAGATAATCAAGAATGTGCTGCAGTATGATTTTCCTGTAAATGAAAGCTATATGTTTCCCTAGCACTGCAGTTGTCAAATTCAAGAGAAGTTGTATGTCTTGAAACAGTGGCAAGGTATGAGGGAGGCCTAGTGTTTCAAAACTCCTGCTTTACCAACACCTTTTTCAGGGACCCACATTACTCTCATTGTTTTATACCTAGAAGAATGATTCTTTTTCTACTCTCCCCATTTTATTTTCTTGGTCTACTTACAAAACTTGTTTTGTTCCAATAAAACTTCTTATGTATGCTTTTTGGTGCTTTTTCATCCAATATTTTCAAGGCTCTCTGAAGGAAAACTTTGCCAGACAGGGAAGTCAAGGTAATCTCTTCCTGCAGGAGGATGAGAACTAACCTCCTTCATCCTGGGGGCTGCTCACAGAGATAAGAAGTCCTCTTTCCTCTGAACCAGGCTGACTGTTGTTCTAGGTAAAACGATGAGGCTAGGCCAGGTGCCTGGGTGGCTCAGTTGGTTAAGTGTCTGCCTTCAGCTCAGGTTATGATCCTGGAGTCTCAGGATCGAGCCCCACATCGGGCTCCTTGCTCAGTGGGGAGTCTTCTTCTTTTTCTCCCTCTGTTTGCTCCTTCCCCTACTTGTGTTCTCTCTCTCTCTGTCAAATAAATAAATAAAATCTTTAAAAAAATTTTTAAAAATGGGCTAGGGTTATTGTGTGCAAATGGGCCTTCTTTAAGACCTCCTTGGTTCTCAGGAAACCTCAGGAATTGCATCTATACATAAAGTAAGCCAGTTAGTGAGGAAGAAAATACCAAACCTTTAGAAACAGGCAGATTTGGGTTTAAATTCCCAATCCACCACTGACTAGCTGGGTGTCTCTAGGCAAGATACTGATTCTTTGAGCTTATTTGCTCACTCATACACTGGTGATGATTAGCAACATTTGTGTGGTGGTTATAAGAATTAGAGGTAGCATATGGAAACTACTTGGTGCAATGCCTCAACACAGAGTAGGGTTTTAACACTTGGTTGCTCTTATGGTTATTATTATTGTCATATTTAAGGAATAGCTAACTTTGCCTTATGAGAAGCAGCCTTCAATGCTCATTGGCTCTAAGGATACTTTTTTATGATTGTTCCAACTGGTAAAGGAAAAGTTGAGAAGAATAAGCCTATTCTTCTACATCGAAGTGTTGACCTAAAAAACAAACAAAAAACCCCCAAAGTGTCCAGTGCTCTAACTTAGTTCTCAAGGTATATGTGGGACTCATATTTTATAAGAGTGAATATACTCCCAGATTCAGAGAAACAGCCTTCCATATTTCAGGAAATTATAATTATGTAAGGCATTTTATTACATACCATGTGATTTCACTATCTTGCATTATGAATTTTCCTACAAGCAAAATCTGTTTGGCCCCTTAGCATTGCAGGTGAGGAAATTAAGGTAACACACCTGGGAAGTATAGAGCCAGGTCATTAGATTCTATGTCCTATGCTTAAACTGCTTATATAATGATTAAAACTGCTTTTTCTATTTCTGAGGGAAGAAATTACAGAAGCTGTATTGGTTGTTTTGGTCTCCAGTGGCTTCCTTTAGACAAGTTATAGCTTCAGTGAATTCACTGAAAGGGCCCCGGTCCTGAGCAGGCCCTGCCAGCAAAGGCTGCTTTCACAGCCCTCAAGTAACTAGCACAGCCTCAGAAGTGCCAACCAACTATTACCCAGAGTTGCAGGGAGAATCTACCTTAAAATGTGTTAACAGATGTATATGTGGTGATGAAAAAGAAATCGATTTAACTGTGGCCAGAGCTTGAATAGAGTGGAAAGACATTTAGAATGCAGGATATTTCATTCGCTGTAACCACCAGCTTAGACCGTCTTCCTGGAGAGACCAAAGGAAAAAAAAAAATACTGTGGCATTATTTTAGGTACTCTTCTTCATGCAGGTCATTTATTTTGATTCTTTTTGTATGGCTAAATCAATCTGTAGGTACTCTCTGGGCTTTCTTGATAGAAAAAAAAGGCCTCTGCCTTTCCATTGTATCATTTCTCAGGTCTCTTAGAAGGTTGTACACATTTGCCAGTAGTTTAATACATTACATTTAAGAAAGAAAAGCACTGAATGTCTCCCTCTCCCTTATGCCAACCAGGGAAGTCCAATTCACTATGTAGAGTGAGGGACCAGTGGGGTCTAGTGATGGATTGCAGCTGCCATAACAGTCAGGCACATGCTCTTTCTCCTGCTTTATTGTTGGTGTATCCTATCATTCTTCATTCCTATCTGCTTGCCCTCTTGATTATAACAACAGAAAGGCAGATATTCTCTCATTGTTTACCCAGTACTTAACTTACTGTTTGGTACATAGTAGGTAATCAACATGAAACTTTTCAATCTATAAATGATTGCTGGAAGTTATTTAAACTTTGTTTAAACAATATCTCCTTGTAAAAGTTCTCATTATATTGAAACATTTATTTTGACTTGGTTTATACCCCGTATCATTTTATTCCTATGCAATTTAGGTAGAAAAATTGTATATATACAAGGTTGCAGGGGCTGGGTTTTACTTACTATAAGAATTATTTTTAGGACTTTGCTACATTAGTTGTTGAATGAATGTGACTGCTGTTAATTTGGAATTCATTAAAGGAAGTTTAGTAGTAATAGGAGCAAATTTTAGTTGTTCAGATTCCTATAAGAACCTAAAAAGGAATCAATCTTTCTTAATACACCCACCCTCCCACACACATAATTTCATTCTTTGATGAAAAATTGTCATTTCTACTTCTCCTAATTGGAACTGGTATTTATTTAACCAAATCCTATATAGAATTTATTATTTGCAAGTAATGTTCTAAGAATTTTACAAACATTGAACTAATTTAAGCCTCATACCAGCCCTATGGATTAGCTACTATTATTATGCACAGCAAAATTAAGCTTTTACCCAAGGTCATCCAGCTAGGAAGAAGTAGAATGGAATCAGAGTTTCCAACCATGAAGCCTGGCTCTAGAGCCTTTTGAAATATGCTGCCTCACTGGAGAAGTACCCAGGGGAGCTAAGTCAAGGCCAAGCTCACACACAGAGGTACACCAAGTCTGGAGCACTTCAGACTTGCTCACTCCCTCCTGGGAATGTGCAGCTTGTTTCATCATTAGGCTTCGAACTGGTTTGAGGGTGGATTCAGAAGCCCACCTCCAAAGATCGAAGTGAAGGGTAATTGAGAAGGGCATCTCAAAGAGGAATTAATAGTAGCTAATAATATCTAATATGTATTGAGCACTTACTATGTGTTAGTCACTATTCCAAATACTTATATGAATTAACTTATTTCATCCTCAACATGATTCTTTAAAAAAAAGTATCATTACCTTCATTTTACATATAATGAAGCTGAGACACAGGGGAGTTAATAATTTGGTAAAAATGGGCACCTAAGCGGCAGAATCTGTGGTTCAAGTCCAGGGAGCCTGGGTTCAAGGTGTGTGCTCTTAAATATTACACTATAGTCTCAAGGAAAAGAGACCATAAGACTGTGACTCTTTTTTTTTTAAAGATTTTATTTATTTATTTAACGAAAGAGACACACTGAGAGAGGGAACACAAGCAGGGGCAGTGGGAGAGGGAGAAGCAGGCTTCCCACGGAGCAGGGAGCCTGATGCGGGGCTCAAACCCAGGACCCTGGGATCATGAGCTGAAGGCAGCCGCTTAATGACTGAGCCACCCAGGTGCCCCTAGGCTGTGACTCTTAAGACCTTAGACAGCTCTGCCACTTCAGCCTGTTGCCATTTTTGTTCCCCTACTTGTTTTCCCATAGGGGAAAGTGATCACACGTAAAACTCATAGAATTAAAAAAGTTCATGCAAAGCCTTATCTTGGGAGAAAATAATAAAATGGGGTATGATGAGGAGACTCCACTGTCAGGCTGGAGGGGACAAGAAACCTTGGGAGGAGGGTTGCTGAGCAATCTGGGAGGAAGAGATAAGCTGAGTCTAGGAAGGGATTGAATACCCAGATGAAAGAGAACTCAGGAAACAGGTCTGGCTCTCAGGATGGTCACTGGCATTGAGTAACCAAAGGCCCATCAGCAGCCCTTAGTAGACAGACAGACAGCCTAGAAGTCCAAGAGCATTGGATTTTAGTGTCAGTAATTAGCCTTATGATTTCATCAGTGCCCTAGAAATGGTCAAATACTTCTACATACAATTTAAAACTTTGAGGTCAAGCGAATCTTTATAATAAACATTAAAACTCTCAATACTATAAGTTACCAGCCACTATTATTTGTTTATGCTTTATTTATAGAATCCTTAATGATTCCTTGATTTTGTAAAATAAGCAAAGGTCATTTTTTAGCTAAAAAACAGATATCTAGAATATACTATGATTATATTGTCATTTTTTAAACATGAAAAAGTCTGTTCAGTCCAAAACAAAAAAAACCCAATGAAACAAAAATTATGGCCAGTTGAACAATTTCCAAAAATGATACTCTTAGATTATATTAAAACAAAGTCAAAAATGAGCAACTTTCTCCAAATGCTGGGATGTGGGCATTACAGTATTGGTTTATTGAAGGGGCAAGTGCAAAGAAATAAGAAGGAACTGATTATATGCTTGATAGAATAACTAAATTAAAAATTCAGAGAAGGCTAAAGCCCTAAAGCTGTTTGTCTTCATGAGGTGTGATCTGAAATCACATGGGGTAGTTTTAGATTTTATCATTGGTCCTCAGTTGTATATCCCTGAAGTAGTGATGGAGATCCTTGAGTTATCTTCAATATTTCAATATAAATATGTTGGTGAGAACATCCAAACAAGCTAACGAAGGCATCAGGTTTTATCTTGGAATTCCATTAGTGCAGCACCAATAGCATGCTGATCAAAAACTACAGTTTGCTGAACACATGTGTACATGTAAAAATATGACAATAAATTATTTCTTAAGATAAAAGCAATCCTATGTTGTGATAAATTATGGAGTCTCTGAAATATTTGATTTCTTCTGTTCTTTCTAGTTCATGCTATAGTTCTATGATTAAATCTAAGCTAAATTTTATAACGATAAAGTGTGAACAATTGGAGCCAGATAAACAAAGGGATTCATATGCCAGCCAGCTCTATCATTTTGTTATTTTTGACCTTAAGTGATTGCTCATCTTATTTGAGTCTGAACTTCTTCCCTTGCAAAAATAAGAATGATGCTTATATTATCAGGTTGCTAAGGGATAGTACCTGCCGTATAGTACATACACACTAAATGCTGATTTCATATCTCCTATCCATCCTGTCTGTGGTACCAATTGAACTTTAGTGAAAATAAAATTACCTATTTATACTTCCTTTTCACCTCTCAGTTGGGACAAAGGATATACTTGGATCATGCAGGAGGTTAAACAAAGGTTACAACTGATGTTCTTCATTATGTTCTGTTCATTTTTATTACTCTTGTTGAAATTGCTTATTTGTAATCTGGTAAGATTTCAAGACAGTGGATTGAACAAGCATATCTAATATTGAATCAAAATGAAAGTGGAGGTTAAAGCTGTTAAATCAAAGATGAAATCAGCCAACCAGGCAAAGAGATTTCCATTCAGCTCTCAAGGCAAACATAAGGTTGAGAAACCAGACAGAATGCAATGCAGTTAAGAAAACCACTGATGTCATTACCAGAGGCTAAAAGAACTTTATATTCACATGTTTTGAATTTTTAACTTTTTCTAAACCTCACAAAAACTTGAAGTTTTCCTAGAAAATCCCCCAAGAATCAAATTTTTATCTTTTATTTGTGCCGGGGTGACATGTTTCAAAGAGGCTGCATTATAAACCAAATGCTCCACACCAAAAATCATCTTGGGCCATGGACCTCAGATCTAAACCAGAGTAAAATCGCAGACCACAAAAAGAGGTGAGGTGTCTGGAGAGTAGTGTTTGGCTCTTTTGCGTTTGGCCTTTCTTTGCTCTGAATCCAAACTTCCCTCAACAAGAACAGATGAAACCATCTTGTTCTGCCTGTAATCTCTCTTAGATCCCAAGCAGTTGGCCTTAACTTCTGCTCCTCCAGGGTTGGGCTTTAAGTTTTTAGGCTTGTTTAATCACCTGCCCTTTCAGAGGTCCATGTGAATTCAGTTCAGTGCCTATGGGCATTTATCAACCCCCTTCTCTGTGTTAGACCCTGTGGTAGATACTGAAGACACATCTTAGTCAAAATCATGGTCATGGCTCTCAAGTTGCTCACTGTCTAGAAGTAGAGCCAGGTAATCAGTCATTCTTTTCAGTATGAACTATGCTATGGCAGAGAGATAAACCATGTATTGGGTTCACAGGAAAGAGTGATCCCTGAGCTTGGAGGTGTTGGGAACTCTGTATCTCCCATTGTAATCTTTGTAAGGGATGCTCTTTGAAACCTTCTCCAAATGGCCTTCTCTGACCCCTCCACATGCTTATATCCTGTCCTCTGGTTTTCAAAGCCCAATGGAGCTCTCTCCCTTTGAGCACAAACCACACTTCTGTTAACCTGTTCATTCAAGTGGGCACCCCTTGTGAGTAAGAACTAGATTTTTAATTTCTTCTCCCAGTACCTGGCTATACTAAATGGCGTGCGATAGTTTCTTAGTTAATTGTATGAATAAATGATATGACATTTGAATTTAGATTTACATAATAAATGTGTCAGGTGTGACAGTACAGAATAGGCATTGCAGGACAGGAAAATATTCTTTCCTCTGTCTAGAGTAATAAAAACTGTGCTTTTTGTAAGTCTGTTTTGTACCTGGAACTAAAGTAAGAATCTTACAAACATTATCTCTAAACATCACAACAATTCTGTAAGACAGATATTATTCTCCACAATTGATATAGAGATGGAAACCCAAACTTCTAGAGATTAAATGAACTGACCAAGGATGTACATCTGGTAGGTAGCAGAATCAGAATTTAAGCCTTTTCTCAACAATGTCATAGCTGTACTATTGTTTAGCACTTCTTAAATTTGTGTATGTGGAGTATAAATTCTAGGCATTAAGATTTGAGGAGGACAATGGATATTACCAAGCAAAATGAAGTAATATACTTTTTTACTAAACCTTCCAGAGTTTATGATGAATTCCCTGATGTGGGTATATTCATTGTTGATATCAATATCAAAGAGAAAATAGACTTCTAGAAGTTTGTGCATAAAAAAGACATTGTCAAGTATAAGTGTGTGTGTGGTGTGTATGTGTACACACATATGCACTCATGTCAAGGATGTGGTTTAGAGTACAGTTTTGCAAATCCTGGTGATTGCAATCATTTCTGTGCTACGTACCCAGAAGACTCAATAACTGTATGTGTACCTTTAACTTTTACAACATTCACTGACATACACACTCCACTTAATCATTCAGCGAATGCCAGTGTAGTTTCTCCTATGCCTTTAGTCTAAACGGTGTCTGAAGTTTCCTCAGACCATAATGAAACAGAGATTCTCTCATTTTGTCACTGGCTTTTCACTTCTTCTCATTTACTCTTTAATTAAGGAATAAACTGTTTATTGTTAACTGTCTTTGTGATGGTAGAGTGTGGTAGCTAAGAGGACAGATGTTAGAAGCAGATGGACCCAATTTCAAATCCTGGCTCTTCCACTTTCTCAGTGTGTGATTCTGGGGCGGGGGGGAGGGCAGTTACTTAGCCCCTCTCAGCTTCAGTTCCCTTGTCTGTAAAATGAGGAAGATGACAGTTCTTGAAGGAATCATGCTTGGAACATAACAAGTGCTTTGTGTGTTTTTATCTTTACAGTTATGGTTCTAAGCAAAATAATGGGAGAAATGTGTGGTTGGAAGGAAAGAAGAGGAAATAGCATACTCATATTTATAATTCAAATCATCTAACTACCACATATGGATTAGGTATTAATTATGAGCAAGGTCCTCAACATTCTAAATGCTTCAGTTTTCCATGCATGTCTATATATTCTTCACATTCCTCTTTAAGCATTTGCTAGGCAAGGAACCAAGACCACAGTGGATGTGGGATTTCCAGGTTAAAAGGCAAAGGTGACAAAAGCCATCACTGTTGGCTCCAAAAGAGGGTGGGCAGTGAACAGAAAACTCATCAGAGAGGCCCGACCTTCTTGCTGGCTGTCCAATAGTCCCGTCACATGGGCAGCATCCAGGCTGTGGGCTTTAAAGCTGAATGTGCTGATCCTGTGTTTCTCATTTCTGCTGCCTGGGAAGAGGTAGAGAAAACTTCTTTGTTTCCATTATTTTCTGAAGAACTTCTTAAGACTACTAAAGCCTGTTTTTCTTGAAAGGATCATCTGCTTGCTCTGTGCAGAGGCCCGTGTTCATATTGCTCCCTCCAGGGACCCCTTAAATTATTGTGTGCCTCTTGTGAGCCTCCAGATAGCTCCTCTAATCATTCTCTATCACCTCTCCATGCCCTTGTTGGTTTTGAGGTTTTTTGTATTTCTCCATTTTCTACTCTTACACTGTTCATTGAAGGTACTATGGAAGCAGATTGAGAGAAGAGTGCATGCTGCTGAAACTCATAATGCTTGTGTCACATCAGCTCACTTAGCTTTGGCTCACCCTGCAAAACCCAAAGAACAGCCCAGGAAGGAGAATGCCATTCATTCATTTGACACATATTTATTGATACTTTATTTGTGTCAGGTGTGGGAAGAGTAGTAATGGCCCAGACATAGAGAATGAGCCAGGAAAGGCACAGGGGAGTCATGGTAATGGCTAGTTACATGTGGCTAAAATAAGTGACCTGAGGAAAAGAGGAAGAGTTGCAGATGTCATTGAGAAAGATAGGCTGAGGCCAGATCAAGAAAAGCTTTGTATAATGGGCTGAGGACTCTGAATGTTAGTCTAAAAACAAAGGTGAATAAATGAAGGATTTCAAACAGAGTAATCCAGTCAATTATACATTTTAGAAAAAATATTCAAGCTGCAGTATGGAGAATTGATTGGAGGGAGGACAGAATGATGGTGGTTAAAAAGCCCCAGACTTTCTTTAAATGGCTATGCCGTTAACATACATGGATCGTAAACATTGTCATTTGAATTTTGTGTAGCTAGCCCTTCTTTTTTCCATCTCAAAAGCAGAGTTCTTTTTGAGGCTCAGGAGCTTGCCCATGAGTGGAAAACTGGAATTGCTAAAAATTATTCCATAGTTACTGAATTATAAAGAAAGTGTACATTTAGTTTCTTCTTCTATTTGTGAATCAGGAAAGATCTTTTTTATCCAGACAGGAGCTTGCCTGCAGTAAAACTAAGAGAGGTGGAAATTTGGGAGTATTGTTTTTTTCTGAGCTAGGAAGAACTTTAAAATATGGCCAGACCTCTAGTAGCATCCAAAAAGGTTAAGGAAAAAGCCAAAGCCACAAAGCCTGAAGCTCCAGTTATTAAATAATTTCAACATTTACTTTCAAGGATGGCTTAACTGGGTTAGAAACATGATCTGAAAATTCATAGGTGATCTGTCTCCACAGTTAGACATGATTCAAGAGTAGGAGTTGGAGCACTTCAAACTCAAATCTGACTTCAGGCTGTCATCTTACTGTTGTAAATGTTTCTTTCAACAGTATTTGTAAAATGGGATTGAATTTATATGTTCTGGGATATTCCTTCCTTTTCAGGGAGTCTTACTGGGAAAGGGAACACTCTTTTGCTAGGTCAGCTGACTTCAAAACTAGAAGCTTCCATAGAGGTCCTTATTTACAATAACCTTTCCCCTCAAATATGATAAAATAACCCCAGACTTTAAAAGATATTATTTTGGAGGGTTAGAGCTACCTCTGTGGAATGATCAGTGAGAAACTGTCTGGTTCTGTCTTGGAAAAGAAGCAACATTGACAGAATTTCCTAAATCTCTGCTGTTCTTCTTGACAAGTGCTAAGCTTTTGATAGAAGGAGCTCCAGGTCCCTATGTTTGAATTCTGGTATAAATATTTCAACACAGCAAACTTCTGTTTGGTAGTTTGGCATTCAAGTCTGATAGTGGGCAAGGCCTCAGGCAAAATTGTTGAGAATGAATAATATACTCCTCTTGCTGGTAGAGGCAGGGACTAGGATGGGGGCAGCAAGAAAAGGTAAGTGAAATAACATTTACTGAACATCTAGTATGGTAGGTACTTTATTTTTATTTAATTCTCTTAATAATCCTAGGAGTATGAGCCACTATAAGAATTTTACCAAAGGGACACCTGGGTGGCTCAGCCGGTTAAGCATCTAACTCTTGATTTCAGCTAAAGTCGTGATCTCAGAGTGTTAGGCTCTTCGCTCAGCAGGAGTCTGCTTGAGATGCTCTGTTTCCCTCTCCCTTTGCCCCTCCCCCTGTTCTCTTTCACTCTCTTTCCCAAATAAACAAATACAATCTTAATGAAAAAAAGAATTTTATCAAAGAAAAAGATGTGTCATAGATAAGCAACTTATCCAGAATTATATAGCTAAGAGTTGGCAGAACCAAAATTTGTGCCTGTGTTTGTCTTCCAAGTCCATCATTTCTGTATTATGTCATGCTACCTGAAGTAGCAACAGGTAATACTCATTTCCTTGGCACCCATTTAAAAACCTTCTTTTTGAAGAAGTTATTTTGTTTTATAGTTATTGTCTTTTTGTGTATGTATGTCAAGGCCAGGGTAGTTAGTAATGAAGCATGGCCTGTTGTAGCATAAACTTTGAACCTGGTTACAGTCTCTTGAGGCCCTATGCCACCTTGCAGTTCCAGGTTTCACCTCATTTGATCAGCATAATGGGTCTATGAGGACATCTTGTTATTGTGACATTTTGATAGACAAGGAAGGAAGATCAGTAAAGCTGTATTGCTATTGTACAAATTAAAGTAGATTTCTGACTAAATCCTACATTGTTTTCTCCATAGCTCACTTCATTCTCCCCAAAGCTAATGTAACAGGTTCAGAAAATTTTATCATCCTCTGTCTAGTCTCTTTAACTGCTCTTTTATGTTCATTCACTTAGTTATTCCTTTATTCAACAAGTAATTCATTGACTAATTGAATGTCTTTTATGGGCTAATCCCTGGTCTAGACCTGAGAGAAATAAGAATGAAAAAGACAGAATCCCTCCTCCACGAGGAACATACACTGTTTACTGAATTATTTGCAATGCCCAGCCTGCCATTACTTTTTCTTTTTTAAATTTTATTATGTTATGTTAATCACCATACATTACATCATTAGGTTTTGTTGTAGTGTTCCATGATTCATTGTTTGCATATAAAACCCAGTGCTCCATTCAGTCCGTGCCCTCTTTAATACCCATCACCAGGCTAACCCATCCCCCACCTCCCTCCCCTCTAGAACCCTCAGTTTGTTTCTCAGGGTCCATAGTCTCTCATGGTTCGTCTCCCTCTCCGATTCCCCCCCCTTGATTTTTGGTAGCCTTGTTTGCCATGAAAATTACCCCCTTTGTTAGTCTCACACTCCCGGAGATAACTTGTATGAGAAACAAACCATGTTTTTGTGTGAGGAAGGCACTTGAGAAACACCCAGACTAAGTTCACAGGATTGACACTATATTTTTTGAGGCAAACAGACAAATCAAATAAATGATAAGGTGCACTTCTGACTGGCTGTCACCCTATATTAGAAAAAGAAGGAACAGTGAGTGCAGGTGTTAAAGTGAACAGACAGGCCAACTTCTAGAGTCCCAGAGCTTTCTTCATTTCCTCCTTCCTGACAAGAAATTGCTGAAATATGGAGAGTTAAACCATCAGAGTTATATTGAAGTGAATTTTAATGAAAGAAAATTTTGATGTCTCATTCAGCTAAAAAAAATAGCAGGTTAGAAACTATGTACAATATCATCTTACTCTTAAATAAATACATATATCAATGTTTATAAGAGGCTAATATACTGTCAGTGGCTATCTTTAAAATATAAGATTATACATTTATTTTTTCATTCTCTTTAGTGTGAAGTTCCTATAATAGAGTCATTACTTTTGTCCTATAACATGAAAATTAAATTTTTGTAGTTTAAAAATTGTTATTAAAAAAATGTAGGCCATACAGTTAAAAGTGCTGCAAATTCCAAAGCAAAATGTACGTGGATTGAAAATGAGACTGAAGGGGAAAACAATATAGTAACAGCAAGAGCTTTCTGAAACCTAGCCTCTGGGCTCAGAAAGCAGGTGGAGACACTCTTCCAGTTTTGAAAAGACCCTGTTGCTGCTCCTGAGTTGTTTCCTCAGACTCTGGTTCTCACAGTCCTTCCCCCCTACCCTAGGTGCTATTAGGAAATCACTTGGTCTG
Source organism: Zalophus californianus (assembly GCF_009762305.2). Lineage (NCBI taxonomy): Eukaryota > Metazoa > Chordata > Mammalia > Carnivora > Otariidae > Zalophus > Zalophus californianus. Next base: position 47,654,987 of record NC_045605.1, read on the forward strand.
CCAAGGCTGAATAGATGGTGTGATCATCTGTCATGGCCATGAGTAGGGGTTATGGTCATGGGGGGGCACTAAGGATTTCTTATCACTCATCAGTGGAGCCTGACAGCCTTCTCAGGTCAGCCAAGCGGAGGGGCAGGTGAAGCTAACCTGATATACCTTGCATGTCTCTACATTAACCCAGTTGCCGTAGGAGGCAGACAACTGTCTGGAGACGGAGCTTTGTACTCACAGTGACTGTAAGTGCTTTGAGATGTTTAATTTTTATTTTAAGACTCTGTCTTTTGTAAGTTTAGGAGAAAAGGGTGAGAGGAACTTGTTCTCCCTTTTTTCTCTTCCTCTTTCTCTCCCTCCCACTTTCCTTCTACCTCTCCCTTTCTTCCCCCTCAACAGTTTTTCCTCTCTCCATTATTGCCCTCTCTCCATTATTCCTCCTTACCCTTTTTCCTTCCTCAACCATACCCTTCTTTCCTTCCCCATGATTTATTGATTTATCATTATTGTTTTTGTGAGCACCTACCCTGTCAAGTTCTTTTAGGCACTGGGGACACAAATGAATGTGATAGGCCCAGTACCTCTCCAAGATAGAGAAGGACTAACGGGTTGTCAGAACACTTGTTAATCATAGAACCCAAGAAAGAAAGTGAAATCTTCCAATTTTTTGCACAAAGAACAGAAACTTTTCCTAGGCACTTCTGCCAGTGTGATCAAATGAATTCAGCAGTTGAATCTCTCAGTTAGCTTCTAGGCACTCTCAATTTCAGGAGCTTCAGGATGTTTCTTGTTGCCAGAGACAGCACCAGCATCCCCCTAGCTGTTCCCCAGAGCGGGCAGCTTTTTGCTATTACATGTGAATAAGGAAGAAAGGAACCAAGGGGAGTATTTTTTTCACTCTCAGTAATTTTTTAATAATGTTATAGTACCTGTGAACTCTGCACAGACTCTTCTGGCTTTCTTTATAGTTTTTGCAAAAGGGTTGGGGGCAGAGAGACTTGCTTTTTAAGGTCAGAAAACCCTAACTAAGTAAAATTGGCTGTTGTATTGCAGGGATTAGGAAATTCAGGAAAAGACAGAGCAAAGGTGACACTATAATTAACAGGCAGTTGCAGGAAAGGAAGGATTCATGCTGTGCGGTATGTAATTTGGAAACCAAATGTTCTTGTCGGAGGAACCTGGCCTTGTGCACAAAGCTATGGGAGCTGTTTTGGACAAATGAACTAACAAAAATCTGCTTTGTGTGCTGGCGAATCCTAGTCACCTGTTCTCTTTTGCTGTCTTGACCACAGCCTGGCCATTTGTTATTTTATTCAATTATTTATTTAACAATTATTGATCATCTACTATTCACAGGCTCTTTGCTGAGTACAGAACCACAAAGATGAATAATTAAAAAAAAAACTTTGCCCTCAAGTAGGTCTCTGTTGTATAGAGGAGACAGACAAACTGACATCCTCCTCCCCTAGCCACCAACTGAATTCTGAGACTGAAACTTACATGGGTTGCCATGACAGCAGGGAAGTGAAGCTGTTCAAGTTGCCCAGGAGAAAGCTGGGGAATGCTTTTAAGAAAGATTTGAAAGAGAGACCAGGAAATTTCCTGGGTGAATCCAAAGAGAAGTACTCTAAGCAGAAGATGTAGCATATGCGAAAGCATGAAGATGAACAAGAACTCATCAAATTCAAGGAACTTTACATAGTTCTTACAACAAGAGTACATGATAAAGCCAAGACTGTTAGAAGATGAAGAAGAAGAGATATTCTAGGAAAAAATGATATACAGCCAAGTTAACTCCTTTATTAAAAGAATTTAAGTCAATAATCTGTTCGAAGGTCAGTTAAGAAGGCTTCAGTCAGAATCCCTCAAGGGCAGAAATTATATCATAGTATCTTTACATTGCCCCCTTGTAATATAATGCTTGACATATAGACATTCAATAAATGTAGACCTTGGAATAATCAGAGAACAGTACTTGGCACTGTTAAACCTTTGATTCTAAGAGAGTAAGGCGGAGAAAAAGGAGAAATATTGAGCTCTTGCTATATGCCAGGTCCTGTGTTAGGAGATTTATATATATTATGCTAATTAATATTCACAATGGCTCATGGGGGTTTATACATATCTCCCTATTTTTCAGAAGAGGCGTTTGAAGCTTTGGGAAGTTGGTAATTCACTGTGGCCACATAGCTAGTGTATGGCCAGAAGCAGCATTCAAACTCAGGTCTGTTTTTCTCCACAGCCTACATTTCTACTTTTAGATGTGAACTTTTACTGAAATTTCTGCTGCAGCACTCGGGAGAATGCTAAAAAACTGTGTTCATTTATAATAATAGAAAAATATGGAATTACACAATCATGTGCTAATGTGATTTCCGTAGTAAGTCTTGTGAACCCTGTAAAAGTTCAGAGAAGCAGAGTTGAGAATTAGGTTTTTTTTTTTCCCCTGTATTTTGTGGATTCAGGAAGCTTTTTATTCAACTTACTACTGGTAACTGAAACATGAAATGAAAGAAATGAATAACAAATGAGACCGTTGAATAAATGATTGTGCATAGCCTGTTTAGAGCAAGTGTTTCTGAAGTTGCCAGTGTTAGATTGCTGCTATACGGTGTTCTGGATATTTTAAGTGTGTAGTTGATGACTCACTTGGCCTCCAAAGAGAGTGAGAGTATAAATATAACAAGCGGGAAGAGAATACTTATAGAGAGCTGCTTAGAAAATCTTGGGCAGTGGTTTGGGCTTACTGCCTCTGTACCTCTCCGTTAACTCTCCCTCACTAGAGCAGTGCTGCCCTCATATTTCCACAGCCTGAAACTTGTTGCTGGTTTTCTAAGCAGTATCTTTTTTACTTTTTAGGGTTTATAAGGATGTGATTTTTTTTAAATATTCTTTTTGTTTTTGGTTTCAGGCCAAACTATTTTTTTTTTTTAGCCTCACATGTCAAAAAGCTCTGCTGCCTTCAGACCTCTGAGTCATGGGCAGTGACTGGCTCCTCCAGTTTTCCGCCCCAGGTCCCACATGCTTCCAAATGTGCACATTTGCTGGATGAATCAATGATGTGGAGGAGGATTCCAGATAGAGTGGACCTTCCTACTGCTGCGCAGCTACCCATGGCTTTCCTCCCACCTCAGTCTTCAAGGGCCAGAAGGGTTTTGAAGGGAAGAGGAATTCTGCCCAGGATTTTGTTGCCAGGGTGCCAGAGATAAAGGCTCCCCACAGAAAATAATCTGCCTCCTACTCCCCCCAATGTAAATTTGGAAACCAGTGATGAGTTATATGTATGTTCTTTTAAGATCTACCGGTACAGTTGAAGGAGGGACACATTTTTTTTAGTATGGGGGCAATATACCTATATTCAATATAACTTTATTACTAGATATTCATAGTGATAAAGGATAATGCATCTAAATAACCTAAACTAGTCTCAAAATAATTGGTCCTCTGTAATAGCACTCACCATTGTGATTACTATAAGACAATGGCAATGAATATATTCGGTGCTTTATACCTAATTCCTTATATCCCTGACCTAAAGATTATCCTGAATTTCATATTTAAAATGTTAGGGGAAAGAGAAAATACTGATATTATTAATAGACTATAGCTGTGATTAGTCTTTTATGATTAAATGCTATCTAGGCTTTCTAAATTACATGATTTTCTTCTACATGTTAAGCTGTGGTCTGGCCCATTATGGGAAAAGTGTAGGGTTTGATGAATAAAGAAAACAGTCAAAACTTTGGATAACCTCAGACTTCAAGTTGTCAATGTACTGATATTTTTAGGAAAGTGTCTGTTACTCGGGTCTTGAGTGAAGGTAATCTAGGCCAAATGTGTTCCTGTCTGAAGTTTTAGTATTTTTATCATTTTCCTCCAATAGAAATGGGGTCTGGCCTTTACTTGGAAGATCTATTTTGTGGATCATAAGATTGTGTTCTCAGAGTATTGGAAGTTATGAGCAGGTGCTCCCAAAAGAAACCCCAGACTTGATTTGATTTCTAGGTGACACAGAGTAACCTTGAGTAGGGAAACTACGTAATTAGCCCAGTCTTGATGGGAACTAGTCATAAGTAATACAGAAGCAGCTTGTACAGAAAAATTGGAGCAGACAGTTCTGTAATTCAGCCCAGTTGCTACTTCCTGTTTCTACTGCAGTTGCCAGAAATGAATAAAGTAGATTTTGATTTAGTGTTTTGTGTTGAATAATGGAATATGCACTGGGTTTGGGGGATGATATTAAACTTTAAAGTGATTTGGATGAAAGGCTGGGCCCCTTCTGGGGGCAACTTTGTTGTTTAAGAATTTTATTATGCTGTTCTTAAGATGAGGGAGTGATGTGAGTCAGAGGGGAATACATGTACTATCTGAGCTGTGATAGTCACTGAAAATGCTAATGATGAATAAGAGGCGGGATGCCACAGGGAAAATCTTGAGGAGCAAATCTCTAGTCCTTAGTTTCTGTCTCTGTTAAATGGGAATGACAATGTGGACCTGGTGGGATTGCCATGAAGATGAGCAATAATATATGTGCCAGACCTGCTACAATGTCTGAACAATATATGTTCCATATGTGGGAACTCATAGTAGTAGTTACAGCCACAATGGTCATTCTGATAGTTATTCTAATAGTGATGATAATAAAAATAATGGAAACAAAACAATGCTTACAATGTTCTAGACAGTGTGTTAAAGCTTTACATGCATCATTTTAGTTATAGAATTAACCTTTTGATGGAAGATACAGTTATCATCCCATTTTAGAATTAGTTGTAGATAGAATGGTGATGCTGGGACAGTGGAAGTAGTAATAGGAATGGTATAATGGTATTCCTACTGCCTCAGATCTTCTGTGGACATAGGAAGGGTAGAAATAATAGGATTATATGCATATCAAACCTTCCTGAACTCTTTTAAAAAGCAATACTGTTCTTAGAAACTAGACCTTATATCTTGGTTTCTTTCCCCAATCTTTGACTCAAGTAGAAGAACAATACATGTGAATTTCTGGCCATAGTCCAGGTTATTCAAAGGCTATCCATCAGAGTTCACTCTTCTAGGAAGCATCTCCACAAATACTCCTCAAGTATCTATGATATGAGAGTACCCAGATAGGCACTGAGGATACAAAGATGAGTATATTGCAGTCACTGGACTAGTTTAGGAACCAGCAAAGAATGATGGGTAACTAAAGGAATTGCAATGCAGCATTATATGCACTGAAATCCTGAGGTACGTGTATAACACATGGAAAGAAAAATGATTCTCTTATGGTAGAAGGCTATAAGTATATCATTGTGGATGGGGAGAAGCCAGAGTTTCAAACTGGTCTAATTATTTGAAGTAGGAACCTTAGCAAAACATTTATTTATTAAACACTACATGTATGGATTGTGTAAAAAAAAACAAAACAAAACAGATGATCAAGGTAATTATCAAAACAATGTATGTAGGGAAAATTCCTAAGAAATAAAATAAGTAAGAATATTGTAGGTAAGAATATTGTATGGGGTTTAGAACATGAGATTTGGATTCAGAAGATCTATGATTAACACTAAGTCACTAAACCTCTCTGACCCTTTTATTTCCTAATCTGTGAAAATATAATATTCTTGCTCTACCTCTGCCATACTTTCATAGTTTTAAGTTCTACAAAAGCTATAAAATGCTATATAAACTTGAAAGCACAATATAAACACTGGTTGCTTTTGATTATATATAGTCGAAAGATTAGGGAAGATGTCAGGGAAAGAGTGTTCCTTAAATTGAGCTTTAATGAGTAGGATTTGAATATGAAGAGGAAGAGTTTGTGTTGGGGAGATCAAAAAACCTCCCAATTTCCCCTCTTGAGAAGGGACAGGATCATCACAGTGATCATCCTCCATATGGTAGAGGGAACAGCATAAATAAATGAATGTTAGTCGGAAAGTTTAAATCTAGGTTTGTTGGGATTATATCTAGTCATCAGTAGGGACCCCATCAGTAGTAGTTAGAAATGCATCATAATCAAAGAGCTGTGTTTGAGAGAATTTTCTGTCTACAGTTGATAGGATGCTCTAGAAAGCAGAGAGACAAAATGCAGAGTGAGTTAGGAGGCTAGAGCTAGCAAAGACTTGAACTAGGTTAGAGGTTGAAGGACTAGGAAGGAAGAAGTGAATACAAGAGATATTACAATGATAGAAGATCCAGAATTGGTTTATCTCTCAAGCTCCTCTGATACTACCATGGCCAACATAGATTTGAAAGAGCTTTGAGGAGGTGTCATAGTGGCTGAAATCCTCCATTTCCTATAAAATAGAGCTACAACATTCAAAGCTTTTCATGTTCAGGCTTTGATCTGCCATTTTGATCCTTCAATTAATTCTGTGCTATAGCCTCATTGTGTGACTATGTCTAATGTCTTTTTTTTTTTTTAATTTTCTTCTGCCTAGAATACTAGTTTCAACACAATAGAATGCTCTCATCCTTCAACTTGCTACAAAACCTCCCTTGGAACATGCCCTCTCCCTTCCCCCACCCTCAATTTAGAATTCTTATCTTTCTTTTTTTTCATAAAAGTGTCTTTTTTATTTTATTTTATTATGTTATGTTAATCACCATACATTAATCATTCGTTTTTAATGTGTTCCATGATTCATTGTTTGCGTATAACACCCAGTGCTCCATGCAGAACGTGCCCTCCTTAATACCCATCACCAGGCTAACCCATCCCCCCACCCCCTCCCCTCTAGAACCCTCAGTTTGTTTCTCAGAGTCCATAGTCTCTCCTGGTCCGTCTCTTCCTCCGATTTCCCCCACTTCATTTTTCCCTTCCTACTATCTTCTTCTTCTTTTTTTTTTAACATATAATGTATTATTTGTTTCAGAGATACAGGTCTGAGATTCAACAGTCTTACACAATTCACAGCGCTCACCATAGCACATACCCTCCCCAATGTCCATCACCCAGCCACCCCATCCCTCCCACCCCCCACCACTCCAGCAACCCTCAGTTTGTTTCCTGAGATTAAGAATTCCTCATATCAATGAGTTCATATGATACATGTCTTTCTCTGATTGACTTATTTCTCTCAGCATAATACCCTCTAGTTCCATCCACATCGTTGCAAATTCCTATCTTTCTTGAATCAACCAACATGGTGCTGGTACCTTCATTAGTCAAAGTTAGTATGTGCAAAAGTTGGGATTTATTCAGTAATCAGTACTGATGAATGAGTTTCAATCCACTGTGGGATCAGATTCTTATGAAGGAATCTGACAGCTTTTGGATTTCATAATCAAGAACCCTTGTGAATAGCTTGGTTCCCCTCATGATGCTCAATATCATTAAATCAGTGCTGCCGTTAGAGCACACTGTGCAGTCATACATTTCTGTCAAGAAAGACTTTCTGGGAGCAAACTAGAAATTATACCATTTTACCTATCAAAGCTATTTAAAAAAATAAGTCATTCAGGATATAGGTACATCCAAAATATAATTTTTTTTTCTGGCACACACAAAAAAAGACACTTCTCTGCCCTCAATCATTCTAACTTTTCCAAAGGTTGCTTTTGTAGCAAAGGTCCTAAATACAAAATAGCACATTCTCTTCAGATAAACTATCAAGGGGTAAATTACATCAAGCAATGTCCTTTTTTTGGTGGAATGTGATAAACAAGGGTCTTACCTTTTTACTTACTTGTCGACCTTTGAAGGGTCTATTGCAGCTTCAAAAACATTGTTCTATCAATGTGCAATTTCAATAAGCAATTCCACCTTTATAGGTTACCCATGCTTCCTAGTGGGTAAGTAGGTTTATTTTCCAGAACTAGATATTGACATTTTTCAGCTTGGAAGTATTCTAAGCAAACAAAACCCCCTTTCCTTCTAATTATCCCACATGCACAAACTGTCATTCCCACGCTATTCCCAGGACACAGTTTCTACCCATATGGGTCAGTCTAAGATCCATAACTGCTTTCACATTTGCCCAGGTAATTTCAAATGCTTGTTAGTAGGGACTGACCAACCAGTCAGTGAATCAGCCAGTAGCCCCTTCTTTTAATGCTCTTCTAGATTGCTTATGTACCTATTTATCTCTGAACACTTACTGGTGACGTCTTAGGAAGTTTCTCCATGTACTTTAATTAATTTTGACTCCTCATAAATATTCAGCTCAGTAAATTAACAAATGAGGTGACATGACATACCATGAAGGCTCATTCTCTTTTCAGGCCAATGGATCTACAACACAGTGATCCCACCGTTTGGAGGGAATCCACCCATCCCTTCTTCATATTCATAGCCACACTTAGCTGAATCACTGTCTTCTTCAGCCTAACAAGAGCCTCCTAATTAACCCCCTGTTTCTAGTCTTCCTCTGTTCCAATTCATTTTTCTCACAGCAGCTAGTAATTTTGCTGTTAAATTTTATTATATGAAGAGACTTTTGTACTGTTGAGTATGTCACAGTTGACAAAAATTTTAAAATATCATATGTATGAAAATAATAAAGTAGGATAAAAATAATCACAAACCCCTCTCCTCTCTTCCAAGTTTAGAATTAGAATAACACTAATATTTTTGAGGGTGCTGTGTGCTATTCCTAGGTTCTATTTCCCTGCCTTCTTCTGCAGTTTATTTTTCTCATTCAGTAAAGTCATCCATGTTATGTATGTAGTAGTAGATTATTCATATTTATTCCTATATAGTATTTCATTGTATGGACAATTATTTATTAATATATCCATCCTCCTGCCAATAAAGAGTTAGATTGTTTCCAGTCTTTCTTATTACAAACAATGTAGCAATAGTCATTCTTGCATGTATCTTTTAGTGTCTATACACAGAATTTCTCTAGGATTGGAATTGCTGGGTCATACAGTTGTTTTTTTTATGGAATTTTTTTAAAGATTTTATTTATTTATTTGAGAGAAAGAATGAGAGAGAGAGAGAGCATGGAGGGGGTTGGGTCAGAGGGAGAAGCAGACTCCCTGCTGAGCAGGGAGCCCGATGCGGGACTCGATCCTGGGACTCCAGGATCATGACCTGAGCCGAAGGCAATCGCTTAACCAACTGAGCCACCCAGGCGCCCTGGGTCATACAGTTTTTACCTGTTAAACATTACAAGATAATGTCAGGTTGTTTTCCAAAGTGGCTGTGCCTAGCCACATGCCTCCCAAAAGTGTCAAGGAGTTTACATTTTATACAGCTCATCAATATAACATTTGGTCAGACTGACAGTTTTTGCCTGTTTAGCAGGTGTAACATGCCATTGGGCATTTTACCTACTTTGCGTTTTCTGGATGAAAAGTAAGAAGGGATGTTTTAATATGTTTATTCAACATTCATGTTTCTGTTTCTGTGTTCAATGCTGTTCGCCTACATTTTTATTGCATTTCCTTTTCTCTTATTGATTTATAGTTTGTTTTATTCTTTTAGGATACTGATATACCATTGACTATAGGTGTTGCAGGTACCTTCTTTTACATTGTAGATTGAGCTCTTGTTTTAGTGTATGCAAACATATCAATTCTTTCTCATACTTGAAACTTTCTCTGTTTTAAGAATTATCTTCCTGACTCAGGATCATAAAGATATCAAACTATAACTTTTCTCTTTTATATATAAGTGTTTAGTCAATCTGGCATTGATTCTTGTGTATTCTTTTCCCAAAATAAATAAATAATTCTCACATTTATTAAATAGCTTCCCTTTCTCCTTCTCCCAGTTATCTACACTGCACACTCAGACATATATTTCTTTTTTTTCTTTTTTTTTTTTTTTGTCTCACTCTAGTTTATTATCTTGAATCAAACAATGGCAGGGCACATTTTTTTAAAAGATTTTATTTATTTATTTATTTGAGAGGGCAAGAATGAGAGAGAGGGAGAGCATATGAGAGGGGGAAGGGTCAGAGGGAGAAGCAGACTCCCTGCTGAGCAGGGAGCCCGACGTGGGCCTCGATCCTGGGACTCCAGGATCATGACCTGAGCTGAAGGCAGTCGCTTAACTGACTGATTTTAACTGACATTTTACTTTGTCTATGTTGTTCTTAATTTAGAAATAATGGTTTACAATGATACTTACTAGAGGAGATTATTCTTTTTTTTTAAATTCTTGGTCTTTTTCTTTTCTTTTTTTTTTAAGTTTTTATTTAAATTCCAGTTAGTCAACATACAGTGTAATATTAGTTTTAGGTGTACAATATAGTGATTCAATTATCTTTTAAGTGCTATCCACAGATTATTTTCAAGATACCTAAATTAATGTATTTCTATACTATGTGGGCCTGTTTCTGTGTTCTCTATCCTGCTTCACTGGTTAACTTGTTTGTCCCTGTGCCAAATCCACACTATCTTAATTAAAATTCTTAATGATGTCTCATAGTTCAAATTCTTCCACATTATTTTGCTTTAGGAATATCTTGGCTTTGTTTAAGTTTTATTCTTTGGTGTGTATTTTAGAATGAACTTGGAAATTTCCACAAAAATTCCTGTTGTGGTTATCAGTGTACTTGCTTGAACCTGTATGTTAATTTAGGAAGACTCATCCTTTTCTGAGATCGAGTCTTCATATCTATAAAGTTGGACTATTTTTGCATTATTATATATTTCGATTGGAGCCAAAAGATTCTTTGGAATGGGGACCCTTTGCTTCCTTTTGAGGGTCCTGCTTAATTTTAGATTCTCACGTTCTCTGATCTCAGACCTGAAAACATTATTTTCCCTCAGGGCATCCCTGGCTTTCATTTCCTACAGCCCACTTCTCTGTTTTTGTTTGATGGTTTGTTGTTTGTTTTGGTCCTGCTGGTTTTCCTCACATTCTTACATGTCTGTACTTCATTAAAAGCATGATAGAATTTATTAAGACATAGATGTGTTTGCAGCAGGAGGGTCCACTAGAATGAGTGCCTTGTTTGCAAGACTGATGGAAGTGGGAACGTTTTCGTGCAGATTTTGATCATGTTGATACCCTGCTTAAAATCCTCCAGTAGCCCTCAGGATTAAGTACAATCTCTAGCAAAAGCATGAAGCCCCAAGAACGAATCTCCTTTCACATCTTCAATTTCCTTTCCTTCTACTTACCCATATGAATCTGTACTCGTTATACTAAATACCAAAATACTTAAAATTCCCTGAATATGTCATACTTTTTAAAGTCTTTCTGCTGCTTCAGATCTTTTTACTATTTATCTGGATACTTCAGCCTTTAAGTTTCAGGGCACATATCAGTTCTTTTTAAAGTATTTTCTAACCTCCAAAGAATAGTTTAAGTTCCCTTCTTCCACATTCCCATTACAACTTATACATACCTTTTTTTTTTTTTTTTAGCTTTTACAAAGCTGCATCTCTTTCATTTCTTGTTTTTATCTATTTTTTTTCCTGTCAGGCTCTGAGAGAAAAGGCTGTTTTTTATTTATCCCTCTATTTCCAGTGCATAATACTTAGGGTGATCAAATATGCTAAGCTCTTAGTTCAGGGGCTGCTATAATGGAATACCAAAGACTAGGTGGCTTATAAACAACAGAAATTTGTTGCTCACAGTTCTGGAGCCTGGAAAATCCAGCATCAAGGTACAAACAGATTTGGTGCCTGGTGAGAACCTGCTTCCTGGTTTATAGACAATTAACTTTTTGCAGTGTTGTCACAGGGCAGAAGAGACAAGGGAGCTCCTTGGGGTTCTCTTATAAGAGCACTAGTCCTATTCACAAGGACCCCACCCTCATGTCCTAATCACCTCACAAAGTCCTCACCTCCAAATACCGTTACATTAGAGATTAGGTTTCAACTTCTGAATTTCGAGGGGGCATAAATGTTCAGTTGATAGCAGCTAGGAGTTTTCTCAGGGTAATGATTAATAGTACTCACTTTGATTTTGAAAGTGCTCACCTTGGTTGAGAATTATATAGTTACCCTAATGATACTGTAATGTTTATTGAATGAATGAAAACATAAAAGAAAGGGAAGGAAGGATACATGGAACTGGACAATGAGATGTGACTCACCTTTCTAGCAATGTTGCTTTGTAAAAATTAACTCTGTACTTTAGTTTACTCATCTACAAAAAAGGGAAAAAAAATTCCCTGTCAAATTCAAAGTGAAGCTAACTGTAATAAAAACTCTAATATGTTAAACTTATGTAATGCTTTAAGATTAGCTAAGCAATGTCACAAACACAGTAACCTTTGTCTTCTAAATAAGAATGCTAAGTAGTGAACATTTCCATACTTTTTTGAACTAACACTTCACATGACCAAGAGCAGTGGTTAGTAGGTGTTAAATCGTCTGGTGACTCTGCTTCCATATCTGTATTTATTGAGAGTCTGCTATGTGTAAGGTGCCTGTGTAAGGTACAGATCTGTGTCACTTTTTCAAATTTGGGTTATATTTAATGTGACTATTGAACTCATCTGGTAAAACTAAAGCTACACTTTTCACTGGTTTCCCCGTTCCAGAATTATAATCATGACACCTAATACCTTACATGGAACTCATGAAACCCTCTCTCCCACAGCAATTAGAAGTGACAGAAGAAATCAATGGGGAAATATTTCATTGAACTGCATTATACTTATGAATTGGGAACTTGCTTTAGTGCTTGGCTGAGTAATTAAAAGTGTCTTTCACTTAAGAGTTCTATCAGTTATGTTTACTTCCTTCTTATTGGATTAATTCATGAAAATATGAAAAACTGTGGCAGGGCTCATATGGCTACTTTGAAAGTCTTGTAGCAGCAGATGTAGATTACAGCACAATTGATTTAACTCCTGTACCTGAATTAATTGTCCAGATGGTCAAAATGGCAAGACAGAATAACAATGATCATTGCACATCTCACGTTATATAGTGTTCTCCATCTCATAAAACTCTTTCACTCACATAATCTCAAGATGATTCTATTTACCATAACGACCTTGTGAGGTAGACAGGAAAGTATTTTAAAGATAAGGAAATGAACCAGTTAACATGTATGTGTGTTTTATGAGTTAGTACTTGTCTGACTCTAAGTCAAATGGTCTCCCTGACCACAGTTGACCTTACTGACAAGACATTGTTCTAAATGCAAATCTCACCTGCTTTCTCTGTTATATAGAACCTGTTTCTCTATTTGGACATGACTTGGAATTCAGACAGTGTAGCCCTTGTCTGGGGGCACCTCATGATCCCGCTCTTCCTTGCCTCTCCAACCTTAGTTTTAATCCTTTTCCTTTTACCTCTTACTCCTTTCACCCCTTCTACATTTTTTAAAGGTTTTATTTATTTATTAGAGAGAGAAAGAATGAGAGATAGAGAGCACAAGAGGGAAGAGGGTCAGAGGGAGAAGCAGACTCCCCGCTGAGCAGGGAGCCCGATGCGGGACTCGATCCCGGGACTCCAGGATCATGACCTGAGCCGAAGGCAGTCGCTTAACCAACTGAGCCACCCAGGCACCCATCACCCCTTCTACATTTTGCTCACACTATTTCTTGTGCTTGTTTGTGTTGCAGTATCAGTTGCAAGTTACCTGCTTCCTAAAGCATTTGCTTGCCTTTTTTGCCTTTCCTCAAACTCTCCAGCCTCTATACTTCTCTATCAAAAGATTGCAAAAAAAAAAAAAAAAAAAAAAAAAAATGCACTTACTTGTTTATAAATCTGCTTTTCTTGACTGGGCTCAGTGCCCTTTTCTTTCTGTATTCCTAGCTTCTGGCAGGGTTCCAGGCCTAGAATAAACACTGAAATCCTATTTATTGAAAACATGATAAATGAATGAGTAATATACAATCCCATTTCTTCAATCTCATTTTATCTGAAACAGTTGTTACATATTTACAGTTCTTTATAGTTGATCAAATGTGTTCATATCTCACATTCCATCTGCACCACAGAAATAACATGAGATGCATAGGCAGGCAAGGGCCTAGTTCACAGCTGAGGAATAGGAGGCTCAGGAAAAATAAATGACTGCCTCCAACTTGGTGACTCCTGGATGTCACTTCAATGTGAGAGTCTGTGTTCTTGCTGTGAGTGCTATAAGTGTGATCATTAGATATCCTTTGGCAAGGAATTTCCACCATTGATTTAAATGAGTTGAGATAGGAAAGCTTAGCCTAGCAGGTTCTAAAAAAGCTTGAAGAATTCCAAAGAAGAATTAAAATCTTTTATTCTGTATTTTTCCCAGCTCATCATTTTGTCTTGGCAATTAGGCATTGAGCCTGAGGCATTTATGAAAAGCATTGACAACTGCAGCAAAAATAAGAGTGTTTGATATTTAGTGAGCACCTACTATGTTCAGGGCATTATGCTCACTGTTACATGATTTTTCTCAACTAACCCTCAAAACTGATTCTTTTAATAGGTACTATTTCCTTTATTTTATAAAGAACTCAAATCTCAGAGGGAATTCACTACCTTGCCCAAGTCAAATAGGTATTTCATGGTGGAGCCAGTAATTCTCTCTGAAGGGAGCTGGCTTCAGATATTGGCCTCATCTGAAATTTTAGAGGGAACTTGCCAGCAACTGAGCTTCTCTTTGGTAACTTAGATCACAGAGATTATTTTCTTGGCATGATTGTGATAAACTGCTATCTGGTGTTTGTAAATTGTCTAATGATCTATATGGGATATAAAATACCAAAATTTCTTTCCTGATTTGGTTATCCTGAACATTGTGTGAAATCTTGGTACCTCAAGAGAGAGCAGTTGTCCTGATAGTGTTGCTTGGAGGAATTCAAATTAGATCAAGCCAGTCCCCAGCGTGTTGCAGTGTTCTCGTTCAGCCCGCTGCCTCGGAGAGCACTGCAGTGCAAATTTGTTCAGTGGAATCTCAATCACCTTATTATACATGCCTTCAGGAATTCATAATGTTCCATCCATTCACTCTGTTTCATAAAGACATGTGATGTAGTGCAGTGGATTAAGGATTCACATAAGAGGTAGGCAAGAACAAGACCTCTGCAGCTAGGTCATCCTGAGCCCAAATCACAGTCGCTCTAATTACCAATGATGGGGTATTAGGCAAATGACTTAGTCTTTCTGAGCCTCAGTTGACTCATCTGTGAAATTGAGCTTCTTTAAGTATGTCATGATGTTATTGTAAAGATAAAGTGTAATGTGTGTGTGTGTGTACATATATATAGATAATTCCACATATAGTAAATGTTTAACAAGGATTATTACTTCACCCCTTTGTTTTAAAAATATTTTAAGTAATATAACAATATTATAAGACATTCATAAAATGAGAAAATAATATATATTACCTATAGTCCCACACACATTAAACAACCATGCTAATTTTAGTGTATTTTCTCCTTTTCATTTTTCACATGGCTATGTTTAAATCCTGCATTTTCACTTAGTATTACATTTAAACACTTTTGTAGATAACCTCTACTAAGCAACTCAGTCACTTCACTCCTTGGTATTGACTGAAGCGCAATGAAAGCATATGCCTACCTAAGTCCATGAAGAATTGTACTTGAATGTTTATAGCAGCTTTATTTGTATTAGCAAAATTGTGGAAATACCCAAAAACTAACAGGAGAATGGATAAAGAAATTGTGACATATCCATATAATGGAACACTACTCAGCAACAGGAAGGAATAAACTACTATTTATTTTATAGTTTTATAAATTTATTTTGATAAGTTTATAAATCCATAAGTATCCTGAATAAAAGAAGCCACCAAAAAAAGAGTACTTACTATAGAATCCCACTTACATGAAATTGTGGAAAACTCAAATTATACTGACAGAAATCAGAAAATGGGTTGGTTAGGGATGAGAAGAGGTGGAAGGGAAAGATGACAAAGGTGCACAAGGAAGCTTTTTAATTATCCTGAATAAACTGATGGTTTCACAGGAATTTATATAGCTCAAAACTCAAATTGTACGCTTTAAATGTGTAGTTTATTTCAATAAAGCTGTAAAACTTATGTATCTTGGGGAAAAATATCACTATAATAGTCCCATCGTATCAGTTCATTTAACTGTTCCCACTTGCTGTATGTTTAGATTGCTTCCAATATTTCACTAGTATATACAACAACATTGCAATGAACATCTTTGGCACAAAGCTGTTATATATTATTTTCTTTCTATTTAGAATCTACCAATGGTGAAATAGTATTTCACTGAGCAAGAATGGTATAGAAAAGTATTTGTAGTTCACTCCCTATTAGTATAATTGTTCTTATGAGGGAGTTATGTGTATAGCAGATTCGCTAGCTCCTTCTTTTTATGATTGTAATCACTGCTTTCTAAGGACCACTACTTGGGCCACTGATAAAAGTAGTAGTATAAAGGCATATGGGTAACAGTTAGAGTTATAAAACTAGGAGTTTCAGGCAGGAGATCAATAGTGATGGAACTTGAAGGTTCTTCAGGCATCTGACCCCATCAGGTTTCCAGAGGCCTCATGAACTATCCCTGCTGTCTGTATATGCTACCAGCCATCCTGTTCAATAGTTGACACTAGTCTGGTCATCCATTCACTTCTAGGTACTTGCTTCCTTTCCTTCTTAGTAATGGTGTTTTTTTGTTTTTTGGGTTTTTTTTTTTTTCCTACTGAGAAAGTACAAGGTGCCATATAGACCTTTCTCTTGCACACTCACCATTCATTTATTCATGCAATTCATGCAAGGAACATTTGCTGAGCTTGAACTATATGCCAAATATTCAATTTGTATTAGGGGAAAAGCTATGAGTAATATATAATGCTTGGCTTCAAATTCTTATAGTATTGTTTGAGAAACCAGTATGTAAATAATAACTGAGAATAGGTGGTGTTTAGCTTAACCAGAGGCATATACCACTGGGGAACATATACTTGTATCTCAGCCTAAAGTGTTAGGAAGTGGCACCTCAGCTGGCCAGTAGAAAATGAAGACCCAGTGAAGAAACAAAGAAGGAGAGGGAGGAGAATGTTTCAGGTAAACAGTATGTATAAGATACCAAAGGGAGAGAAGGGATGGCAGCACTCTGTGGATATGTGTGACTATGATGCTGGTCTGAGAGTGAATGGCCAGGGCTGCATACTCAAGCTGCTGCCCTTGGCTTAGGCTGCCTTTTCAGAAGAGATGGATGGTTTAAATCTACAAAGGCAGGATTGGCGAGATTACGGTAGTAAGTGTAAGAGAGGCAAGGGTGTTAACAGGCCTGGGGCTAGGCCATTGAAGTGGTTTGCCATTGACCTGGTGGCTCAGGTGTCCCACCATTGACTTACTCCTTGATCCCCTTCATCAGTAGTGGAGTGGATTTCATGTCAGTTTGCAGAGCCTAACAAGCCACCTGATGTGTCCTTTAAGGTAGTTCAGGTTTGGGTCATGACTTAATGATGACGACCATATTGATGAAAGTTTGTTTGTTTCTTTGTTTTTTAATGTGTGCTTTACAAGAAAGACTCCTAAGAAGTAGCCAGAGTAATAAAAAAAAAAGTACTGCTAAAATACTCCTTAAAGTATTTGTTTTCTGATTATAAAAGTAATATATGCTCATTATAGAACAACAATGATCATTAATTATGACTGACTGTCTTAATATATTTATTATAGAAAAGTTGAAAAAATGCAACAGTGTAAGAAAGAAAACAAACATTATTGGCAGTATTCAGAGGCAGCATATTGAAAAGGTTTTCCTTTCAGTATTATTTGCATATCTTATTATATCTAAACCTTAGTGTATTTAATCAATGTCCCACTAATAAATTTTGAGTCATTTCCAGCTGTTTTCTTTTATAAAATTACTGCAGTGGTGATTCTTACATATATATCTTAGCATACAATTACTATGTCATAAGTTTACAAAGGTGCAATTGTTGGAGAAGGTAGGGAATCTGGTACTCTTACTTGAGTGTTGACTAGGTTCCAGCTTCCATATTTTTATACACATTATCTCATTTAATTCTCACTTCACCTGTTTAGGGATGTATTAACCCACTCTCTAGAGATGAAGAAACTAAGGCTCAGAGTGGTTGGTAACTCTCCCAAGATTATAGCCTGAGTTGGAGGTGAGACCTTAACCAGTCTATCAAACACCAAAGCTCATGTTCTTCCATCTCTACATGTCTTCTCACAAAAATTAGTGGGAATCATGGTGCTTCTTCTGTAATCCAGAGACAAGATAATATCTCTCTTGATAAACAATAAACTGACCATTACTATGCAACAAGTACTGTTCTCAGTACTTCATATGTGTTAACTCATTTAATCCTCCAAGCCCAATGACATAGGGTCTGTTATTGTACCCAACACAGAGATGAGGAAACTGGAATATAGAGAAATGGACTAAATTACCAATGAACACTTAGCTCCTGGGCACAGAATGCAGGATTCAAGCCAAATAGTCTGCTCTGGAGTTAGCATTCTAAACCTCTCCAGTGCATTGCCTCTCACAGACAATTGTCAGTTTGTGCCAGAAATCCAAACTCTAAGTGTTGTCTTACTACATGTAGTAACATCACATAATATGAAAAGGCAGTATAAAGCTCAAGAACACAGTATTTTAGAACCAACCTACTTTTTTTTAATCCAGTTTCTACCATTTACTAAATTTGTTAACCTATTTCTGAGTTCTTCATCCATAAAATGGATATAATAATAGTAAGCATCTTGTAGGGTTGTTATGGGAATAAACATTTGTATTGTACTTAAAATAATGCTTGGCATATACTTACCACTACTTGAGTTTTTGTTAAACAATTTGTAGTTTCTGAGTTCTCTTCTTCTGATTCCTTCCTCACAAACCACGCTCTAGGAAACTGTGATCTCAATGGTAGCCTGAGGGGACCAGACACATCCACAATTTCTGGCCTTTCCAAAATGCCCTGCCCACTATTGCTGTCCCAGCAAAGATCTGGGCCCCAAGGCTTCATAGTATCTTATGTTTCTGAGAGATCTGTTTTAAAGGGAAGAATCAGCCTTGCCAACTTTCCAAATTTAGCCAAAACTGGGTCACCTAAAAAAGTAGTGCAATGTTCCCTCAAGTAACCTTTTGCTTATGTTAATTTTATATGAAGCATTCCTCACCAAAATCTTAGCACGTTCTGAATTTCATGAGTCACTCTTCGGCAGATAAATGTGTGAAGAGTGCCTTTTCAGAACTGTTACCAGATGTGGAACAGCTTGTTTCTGCCCCTGGTCAGGTCTGTATCTCTAGAGACTGGTACCAAAACTAAAAAAAAAAAAACAAACAAAAAAGAGGATCAGATATGAGCATTTTTACTTTTGTCTTTCCTGTTGTAAAATCTTCAGGAAGGAATTTTACTTTGAAAGAATTGGGCCACATCCCTAATATCGCTCACTGGCTGGTGCCAAGCTCTCTGCTAGGTGCTCTGGTACAGATAGGAATTTGATTCTGGTCCTGTCTTTAAAGATGGCACAGTTGTTGATTTTTACATTCTTTAGAGAAATGCTTCTGAGGAACTGTCTCAGTTTGGAGTCAGAGGTTGATTTTCTCAAGCCTAACTTGACACAGTCACATGAATCATTATCAGACATAGGGCCCCCCTTCCCTGTGTCCCCTGACTGAAATAAAGGTGTGCAGAGAACCTAGCTTGTAAAGTCAAATGAAGAGCTACTCTCCTCTCAGTGGGCAAAGGATGTGTGGGTTACCATGGAAGGAAGGCTGCTAATGCTTTGAGAGGTCTTCCCATAGGCCAGACACTATATTAAAGAGTCGGTGATTACATTTTAGCCTCTAGTCAACTCTGTGAGGTGATTGTCTCTTTCAGCAGGTGTGGGAACTGATGCTTACTAATAATCTTCAATAAGAATAACTTGATTAAGGTCAGAGCTAGGAAGGGGTAGAGTCCAGAATTTGAACTTAGATCTGTCTGTCTCTGGAGTCCATGTACTCAACATTGTAGAAATTATCTCCTCAGAGGAATCATTTTAGAGAAAATGTATGTTGCATTTAGGATGTTAGAAATCCTTGCCAGAGTGAAAGACTTTTAAAGGCTGCTGGCATCACATTCTTGAAGAAATGGTATTTTTTCCATCACCATATAATCTTACTCATGCCTTTTTCTAACAAGTGCATCTTTATAGCCTGTTCTAGTTCAACTTAAGCAAAGTTATGCATCAAGAAGTTGAGTTTTATTTGCCTCTATCAACTTGACAGTGTGGAAAAAGATGGGAGCTTTGGAGGCTCATTAAAGCTCAGTTCTTTTGGTATACCTGCTGCTGAATCTCAAATGGAAAGAATAATACTTTATTTGTGGGGTCAGCATATAATATAGTTGTTTTTAGTCAACTGGATTACAGTTGTATATCAATACATCATAGTCCTTTCACAGTGAGATAGCTGAGTGACTCACTATCTGGGTAAAAGGAACTCATCTGGAGATACTTACTAAGTACACATAGCGTCATACTGTTTTAGATGATTGAAGGGCATGAGCGCTAGAGGATTGAATGTCTAAGTGCCCTGCCTTTGGTGCCCTTAGATCCTGGATATGGAGAAAGAATTAGAAAGTAGAAATAATTGAGATACAAATGCTTTAAAATACTACATTTTCAGTGAATAAAATAGAATTCATCAAAAGTAGAAACTAGTACAGGTGAGGGCTCAAGGAAGACCTGCTGGGGAGGTAGGTCTCTAATAGGTCTTAGGGAGGAGGTGGAGGACAGGGAAAGAAGTTACACAGGCTAAAGAAAGAACTTAAGCCATCAGTTTTTCCTACAACTTCCCTCCTCACCTTTTTATTTCCTTGTTTCCATAGTAAGGGCATAGTGGTCATTTCCTTTTCCTCCCCACTTCCCTTCCATAGGACCAGTGTGACTGTTTTACTTGATTGTAGAGACAGAAGTATTGATCTTCTTGTCATCCAAAAGGAGTTTAGTTTCATTTGTTCATCACCATTGCTGTTTAACTTACTAGTTATGGTAAAAAGAAAATTTTCTTGCAGCTTTGCAATACACCCCAAGGTTTATAGCAACAGTGTCCACAATAGCCAAACTATGGAAAGAGCTCAGATGTCCATCAACAGATGAATGGATAAAGAAGATGTAACACACACACACACACACACACACACACACACACACACACACACACAAAATGGAATATTACTCATCAGTCAAAAAGAATGAAATCTTGCCATTTGCAATGATGTGGATAAAACTAGAGGGTATTATGCTAAGCAAAATCAGTCAGTCAGAGAAAGACAAATACCATATGATTTCACTCATATGTGGAATTCAAAAAACAAAACAGATGAACATAGGGGAAGGGAAGGAAAAATAAAATAAGACAAAAACTGAGACAGAGGCAAACCATAAGAGACAACGATAGGAAACAAACAGGGTTGCTGGAGGGGGATTGTGTAACTGTGTGTCTGGCATTAAGGAGGGCACTTGATGTAATGAACACTGGGTGTTATATGCAACTGGTGAATCACTAAATTCTTCCCCTGAAACTAATAATACACTACATGTTAACCAAATTGAATTTAAATAAAATATTTTTAAATGCCCTTACTTAAAAAGGAACATGGAAGTGAAGCTACTTAAAATAAAACCATGCGTGCCTAATAGAGAACATTTGAAAAGCATAGGAGAATATATAAAAAATATTTAACATCAGCCTACCGTACAGAGAATATTGTAATTTATATTTTGGAGTGTTTCCTGTCAGCTTTTATTTTCATATGTATTATCTTCTGTTTACTTCACATAATGGTGATTACATTATATACATTTCTGTATTCTTTGTCTAAAAGTTGTTACAAGCATAAAATTCCACATATAGACCATGGTTTACTTAACCACTACTTAGTATCACACATTGATGTTGTGCATAGTTCCCACTGGTAAAATAAAATTGTGTTAAAAATTATCAGTTTTCATTTTTGGATTATTTCTAGAAAATATACTCTGGGGTGTAGAATATATAGAATTAATTTTTTGGTAGTTAAGTTTTTTATTGAAATATAATTATCTATGGCCATACCACCCTGAACACACCCGATCTCATCTGAAATGTAATTAACATACAATATACTATTAGTTTGAAATATACCTCATAGTGATTCCATATTTTTATATTTTATGAAATGATGCCTACAATAAGTATAGTCACCATTTGTCACCATACAAAGTTATTACAATATTTTTGACTATATTCTCTATGTTGTATATCACTCCCCATGACTTATTTACTTTATAACTGAAAATGTCTACCTCATAATCTCCTTCATCTATTTCATCCACTGCCAACCCCTCCCCTCTCTGGTACCAACAGTTTGTTTCCTGTATCTATGAGTCTGTTTCTATTTTTGTTATGTGCAGGGTGTTTTGTTTTATTTTGTATTTTTTTTTAGAATCTACATATTAAGTAAAATCATATGATATTTGTCTTTGTCTGACTGATTTATTTCACTTAGCATAATACCCTCTAGGTCCATCCATGTTGTTGCAAATGGCAAGATTTCATTCTTTTTATGGCTGAGTAATATCCCATGTGTGTATATACATATATATAATATATAATATATAATACGTCTGTATCAATTCATTTGTTGATGGATACAGTTTGCTTCCACCTCTTGGCTATTGTAAATAATGCTGCCATAAACATAGGGATGCTTATATCTTTTCAAATTGGTGTTTTTTTTTCTTTAGATAAATATCAAGAAGTCAAATTCCTGGACTATATGATAGTTCTATTTTAATTTTTTGAGGAACCTCCATAATGTTTTCCATAGTGGCTGCATCAATTTACATACTCGCCAAAAGTGCACACGCGTTCCCTATTCTCTACATCCTTGCCAACAGTTATCTTTTGTCTTTTTGATAAAGCCAGTCTTACTGGTGTGAGGTGATATCTCATTGTGGTTTTGATTTATATTTCCCTGATGGTGAGTGATGTTGAGCATCTTTTCATGTGTCTGTTGGCCATCTGTATATCTTCTTTGGAAAGAATGTCTTTTCATACTTTGTCCATTTTTAACCAGTAGTTTTCATATTAAGTTGTATAAGTTCTTTATATATTTTGTATAGAAATCCCTTATCAGATGTATGATTTACAAATAACTTTTCCCATTCAGTAGGTTGCCTTTCTGTATTGTTGATGATTTCCTTCCCTGTGCAAAAGATTTTAGTTTGATGTAATCCCATTTGTTTACTTTAGCAATTGTTCTCCTTGCCTGAAGAGACTGGTTCAAAAAATACTACTAAGACTGATGACAAAGAGCTTACCTCCTATGTTTTCTTATGGGGTTTTATGGTTTCAGGTCTCACATTCAAGTCTCTAATTCATTTTGGATTTATTTTTATATATGGTGTAAGATAATGATTGGGTTTCTTCTTTTTTTTTTTTTTTGTATGTAGCTGTCTAGTTTTCCGTGCACCATTTATTGAAGAAACTGCCTTTTCCCCATTGTAAATCCTTGTCTTCTTTATGATAGATTAAGCAATCATATGTGAGAAAGTTTATTTCTGGACTCTCCATTTTATTCCATTGTTCCATGTCTTTGTTGCCAGTACCATACTGCTTTGATTACTGTAGCTTCATAGGGTAGTTTAAAATCAGGGAGGGTGATTTGTATAGCTATTCATTTTGATGCAGTTGTAAATGGTGTTCATTTCTCTTTTTGATAGCTCATTATTATTATATAAACATGTGACTGATTTCTCTATGTTTCATATCTTGTGACTTGACTGAATCTACTTATTAGTTCAAATAGTTTTTTGGGTGAGTCTTTAGGATTTTCTATATATAATATCATGGCATCTGCAAATAGTGAATTTTACTTCTTCCTTTCCAATTTGGATGCTCTTTTTCTCTCTTTCCTTCTCTCTTTTTCCCCCAATTGCTTCAGCTAAGTCATCCAATAGTATGTTGAAAATTTGGCAAGAGTGAGCATGCTTGTCTAATTCCTGATCTCAGAGGGAAAGTTTTCAGCTTCTCACTATTGCTTATTATTTTATCTGTGGGTTTGTCATACATGCTTTTTATTGTGTTGAGGTATATTCCTTCTATATCCACTTTGTTGAGAATTTTTTTATTGTAAATAATTTTTGAATTTTGTCAAATAGTTTTCATCTATTGAGATTATTATTTTTATTTTTTGTTTTGTTAATGTGGTATACAACATTGGTCTGTTTGCATGTGTTAAACCATCCTTGCATCCCCAAAATAAATCCCACTTGATTGTGGTGTACAATCCTTCTAATGTATTATTGAATTCTCTTTGTTAATATTTTGTTGAGGATTGTTCCATGTATTTCATCAGGGCTATTGGCCCAGATTAGCAAAAATAAAGGAGCTCATCACCACTCTAAATCAACCTCAGAAGAAATGTTGGAGGGTCTTCTTTAAGCAGGAAAAAAAAGACCATAACTAGAAATAAGAAAACATATGAAAGAAAAACTCCTATTGGTAAAGGCAAATATATAACAAAGGCAGTGGATCGGCCACTTAAAAACTAGTGTGGGCATGCCTGAGTGGCTCAGTCAGTTAAGCATTGACTCTTGATTTCAGCTCACATCATGAGCTCAGGGTTGTGAGATTGAGCTCCTCATTTGGGCTTCATACTGAGTGTGGAACCTGCTTAAGATTTTCTCGCTCCCTCTCCTTCTGTTCTTCCCCCTGCTTGTGCACTTGCTCTCTCTTTCTTTCTCTCAAAACAAACAAACAAACCAGCAAACAAACAAGTGTGAAGATTAAAAGGCAAAAATAGTAGGATCAACTATAACTATAATAAGTTGTTAAGGAATACAAAAAATTTTTAAAAAGATGTAAAATACGTCAAAAACCCAAAATGTTGGGGTGGCAGAATAAAAATATAATGCTTTTAGAATGTTTTCAAAACAGTTATCAGCTTCAAATAGAGTGATATATCAATATATACGAACCTTATAATAACCACAAACCAAAACCCTATAATAGATATGTAAAAAATAAAGAGAAAGAAACCTATACATAACAGCTAAAGAAAATCATCAAACCACAAGGGAAGAGAATTGGCTTGTGAAGAAGAAAAAAAAACAGAGAACTACAAAAACAACCAGAAAACAATTAACAAAATGACAATAATTATATACTTATCAATAGTAAATTTAAATGTAAATGAACTAAATGCTCCAGTTAAAAGATATAGGGTGGCTGAATGGATAAAATAACAAGATCCATTTATATGCTGCCTACAAGAGACTCTCCTCAGAATTAAGGGCACACATATATTGAAAGTAAAAGGATAGAATAAGATATTCCACACAAATGAAAACAAAAAGCAAGCTAGAATAGCAATACTGATATCTGACAAAATATACTAAAACAAAGATTCTAACAGAAGACAAAGAAAGGCATTACGTAATAATAAAGTGGTCAATCCAAGAAGAGAGTATAACATTTGTATATATTTATGCCCCCAACATAGGAGCATCTAAATATGTAAAGCACATATTAACAGACATAAAGGAAGAAATTGACAAGTAATACAATAATGGTATTTATTATAATGGGGACTTTAACACCTCACTTACATCAATAGATAGATCATCCAAACAGAAAATCAGAAGGAAACACTGACCTTAAATAGCCCATTGGACCAAATGGATTTAATAGAAATATGCAGAATATTTCATCCAGGAACGGAAGAATACAATTCCTTTTTTAAGGTGCGTGAAATATTCTCTGGGATAAATCACATATTAGGCCACAAAACAAGTCTCATTAAATCTGAGAAGATTGTAATCATATCAAACTTCTTTTCTGAACTCAACTGTATGAAACTAGAAATCAATTACAGGAAGAAAACTGGAAAAAAACAGAAACATGTGAAGACTAACATGCTAATAAAAAAAAAACAGTGGAACAATGAGGAGATCGAAAAGTAAATCAGAAAATATCTTGAGACAAATGAAAATGGAAATATACCTTTTCTTTTTTTTTAATTTTATTTTATTATGTTATGTTAGTCACCATACAATACATCATTAGTTTTTGAAGTGGTGATCCACGATTCATTGTCCTCATATAACACCCAGTGCTCCATGCAGTATGTGCCCTCCTTAATACCCATCACCAGGCTAACCCATCCCCTCAACCCCCTCCCCTCTAAAACCCTCAGTTTGTTTCTCAGAGTCCATGGTTCATCTCTCCCTCCGATTTCCCCCCCTTCATTTTTCCCTTCCTTCTCCTAATGTCCTCCATGCTATTCCTTATGTTCCACAAATAAGTGAAACCATATGATAATTGACTTTCTCTGCTTGACTTATTTCACTTAGCATAATCTCCTACAGTCTCATCCATGTTGATGTAAAAGTTGGGTATTCATCCTTTCTGATGGCTGAGTAATATTCCATTGTATATATGGACCAGATCTTCTTTATCCATTCATCTGTTGAAGGGCATCTTGGCAAAACATTCTATGCTCATGGATCGGAAGAATAAACATTGTTAAAATGTCTATGCTACCCAGAGCCATCTATACCTTCAATGCCATCCCAATCAAAATTCCAATGACATTTTTTCAAAGTGCTGGAATGAACAATTCTAAAATTTGTATGGAATCAGAAAAGACCCCAAATTGCCAAGGAAATGTTGAAAAAGAAAAACAAAGTTGGGGGCATCACGTTGCCCAATTTCAAGCTATATTACAAAGCAGTGATCACCAAGACAGCATGGCATTGGCACAAAAACAGACATATAGACCAATGGAACAGAATAGAGAGTCCAGATATGGACCCTCAACTCTGTGGTCAAATAATCTTCAACAAAGCAGGAAAAAATATGCAATGGAAAAAAGACAGTCTCTTCAATAAATGGTGCTGGGAAAATTGGACAGCCACATGCAGAAGAATGAAACCCAACCATTCTCTAACACCGTATACAAAGATAAACTCAAAATGGATGAAAGACCTCAATGTGAGACAGGAATCCATCAAAATCCTAGAGGAGAACATAGGTAATAACCTCTTTGACATTGGCCACAGCAACTTCTTTCAAGATACATCTCCAAAGGCTAGTGAAACAAAAGCAAAAATGAACTTTTGGGACTTCATCAAGACAAAAAACTTCTGCACAGCAAAGGAAACAGTCAACAAAACAAAGAGGCAACCCACGGAATGGGAGAAGATATTTGCAAATGACACTACAGATAAAGGGCTGGTATCCAAGATCTATAAAGAACTTCTCAAATTCAACACCCAAAAAACAAATAATCAAGTCAAAAAATGGGAGAAGACATGAACAGACACTTCTCTGAAGAAGACATACAAATGGCTAACAGACACATGAAAAAATGTTCATCATCATTAGCCATGAGGGAAATTCAAATCAAAACGACATTGAGATACCACCTTACACAGTTAGAATGGCAAAAATGGACAGGGCAAGAAACAACAAATGTTGGAGAGGTTGTGGAGAAAGGGGAACCCTCTTACACTTTTGGTGGGAATGCAAGTTGCTACAGCCACTTTGGAAAACAGTGTGGACGTGCCTCAGAAAATTAAAAATAGAGCTACCCTATGACCCAGCAATTGCACTCCTGGGTATTTATCCCAAAGACACAGATGTAGTGAAAGAAGGGCCATATGCACCCCAATGTTCATAGCAGCATTGTCCGCAATAGCCAAACTGTGGAAATATACCTTTTCAAAATCTATCGGACACAGCAAAAACAATTCTAAGAGGGAAGTTCATAACTATACAGGCCTACCTCAAGAAACAAGAAAAATCTCAAACAATCTAATTGTACTCCTAAAGGAACTAGGAAAAGAAGAACAAAGCCCAAAGTTGGTAGAAGGAAGGAAATAATAAAAATTAGAGTGAAGAAAATGAAATAGAGACTAAAAGAATGATAGAAAAGATCAGTGAAACTAAAATTGATAAAACCTCTAAGCAGACTCATGAAGAAAAAAGATGAGGGCCCAAATACTTGAAATCAGAAATAAGAGAATTTATAACTGAAACCATAGAAATACAAGGGATCATAAGAGACTACTACATGCCAACAGTTATATGCCAACAAATCGGAAAACCTAGAAAAATAGATAAATTCCTAGAAACACACAACCTTCTAACACTGAATCATGAAGAAATAGCAAATCTGAATAGACCAATTATAATGAAATTGAGTCAGTAATTTAAAACTCCTAAAAAACAAAAGTCTAGGACAAGATGGCTTTACAAGTGAATTCTACCAAACATTTAAAGAAGAGTTGGTACCTATCCTTCTCAAATTATTCAAAAAAATTGAAGAGGAAGTAAGACTTCCAAGCTCATTTTACATCTGCATTACCCTGATAACCCAAAAACAGGTAAAAACACCACAAAAAAAGATAATTATTTCTTTTAGATGTATTTGAGCAGCCACTGTCTTTCAGATGGCATGCTAAATGTGGCTGTGGAAAGGTAACAATCTAGTAGGACAATTAAGACAAATAGAAAATAATCAGTGCTTTAACAGGAGAATAGAACAGTTACTTAAGAAATTCAGAGAACTTATGACTGGAGTGTTGAGAGAGGTCTCATGAAGAAAGGCAAAATTTGAGCTAGGGTTTCAATGATGGGATTAGTAATCCCACAACATGAACACAAGTGCAAAAATAGGAAGGAAAAAAAGAAACAAAGATCACTGTGCAGACCTATTTGCTGGGAACTTAGAAGCCATGCAAAGAAATTGTAGGCCAGAAGTTTAGAAAGATAAATTGTTGTCAGAGGGCCATAAATATCATATTAATAATTCCAAATACCATTTTAACAGTGACGAGTTCTGGGATATTTTTACAGGAAGTTGTGCAGTGTTACAGATTGTCATAAGAAGGTGCTTACATATAAATACTGATATCACTAACAACAAAGGAATGCAAATTAAAACAGGGCAAGATCATTTTTACCTATCAGATTAAGAAAGATATTAGAAGAGTAATAATGGTACCGACAAGCACATAGAAAAATAGATAATATTATCACTGATATAAGTTGTGTATGAGACTATAAATCGGCATAAACTTTCTGGAAAACAATATGGCAGAATGTACTAATATTCATTACCCTTATACTTGGTAATTCCATTTCTAAAAATATATTTTAAGGTTACAACTGAGCAATACTCAAAAGTAATGTCACATGATAGCTATAATAGTATGTTGTCTAATACTATATAACATTGATAACAACAGAAATTTTTATTAATGGGAATATCTTAAATAAATTTTGGCATTATTTAAATGCCAAATTCCTTGAACAAAATGCTAATAATTATGGTTTTCCAAAAAGATGAATTAGATAGTTATGTACTAACATAGAATGATATTCATTGTATGTTAAAAAAAAGAGATACTGAAGAACAACTTTGATATCACTTATGTAAAAGTAAAAACTTCAAATAGAAAAAATAAATAAAAAGGATATATACCAAATAGTTAACAGTGATTATTACTTGAGGGTAGATATAGAAAGCAATTTCATTTTTACTTTAAATTCATCTGCCTGTCTTATATGAACATATAATTTATAAATAAAAATTTTAAGTATTTTGAAAAGCTTATATTAAGAGATGATCAGAAACATCATTTTGCCTGCAGGTTTTTGTATAGAGTAAATATAAAACAAAGATGAAAGTCAATGTCCTCTGAGACAGCTTTCCATATCATCCAGTGTTTAACTCTTCATTTCTCATCACATTATCCTATTTTTAGTCCATTATGGCATTTAGCAATACATCTTACCTTCTGGTTATTTTTTTAAAATTATCTTGCTAAGATTAAAGACTTTGCTTATCTTGTTCCATACTGTATCTTCAGAACTTAGAACATTGCCTGAATGATAGGCTCACATAAATGAGTTGAATGCAATTTGGACAGCTATTGCAATAGTTGCTTTTAAAATAAAATCTAAACACCTTAATGACTTATAAAGCTCTCCATAATTTAGTTCCTGCCAACCTCTCTAGCTTCATTATTTTATCGTCTCTACCTTCATCCCCTCCAGTGTCTGTGTATATTGAACTTTTTTTCAATTATCTTCATATACCCTTCTTTTTCATCTCTAGACCTTTTTATATATTATTCTTGCTTCTAGGAAAATTAACCAAGCGTCTTTCCCCGACTCCTGTTTATCCCTGTGATATTAGAATAGTCTAAGCAGCATTACTTCTTGAGATCACAGGATCTGGAGTTAAATGTCAAATTAATTATGTATTAAGTTATGTTTGCTTGAATACCTTATCTGTAAAGTAGGAATAATAGCACCTCTCTCGTTAGGTTGTTGTGAGTATAAATGAGCTAATACATGAAAAACACTGAGAGGAGTTCCTGATTTATAGTTGTGATTCATTACATTTTCTGATGATGATGACAATGACGATGATTTGTGATGTGGTAGTTGTGGTGACAGTGATGTCACTGTTTTGGAAAACTTTTCCTATCTCAGTATGAGTTAGGTTCCATTCTTCTTTGCCAAAAAACTATTGTATATTATTGCCCATTTGTTTATCTTTGAATCTTACTTATGTTCATGGAATCAGAGATTGAGTCCATTGAGTTCACCAGAGTATCCACAACACATAACACCGTGTCTGGCAGATAGTAGGTGCTTAATAAATGACTGAGATGGATAATCTGGCATAAAGCAATAACACTGAGCGAAGAAGTATTTTAAGAACTAAGAAGACAGATCTTGGCACTGGAGAAGAATGGAAAAGAGAAAGAGTCAAGGATGACTCAGGTTTAGGGATTGGAGACTAAGAAAATAATGAAACCATTAAGAGAAAGGATTAAGATGAATGTCTTGTGTTGGCCCTTCCAGTTGGTCCTTATGGAGGATCTTTTGTCCTTATTAACGCTTTCATAACTGTCCTAAAGTGCTCTTAGATTAATTGCATCCTTTGACATTCAAAAACTTATGTTGTAGGCAATGCATATATATGTGCCCTTCTAGAGATGAGCAAATTGAGGTTCAGACATAAGTGGCTTGCTCTAAGTTATGTTTGAATAGAAGGAAAGTCGTATTCCATGTTGGGAAAATGTAACTGGATTGAAATTACTCATTTAGAAACATATACAGAAGGTCTTCTACGTACACAGCATTACGATCTAGGCATATTAAGATGTAAATGATGTGGCCACTGCCCTTAACAGTTCCACATTTATTGCTACAAACAGTTACATAAACAAGTTCAGGCAGACTGATAGATCTTCTAGAGGATTCAGATAATGTCCTCTGGTAGTACTATGAACAGAGCAATTAGTTCTCAGAAGACTTAAAAAGAGTTCTTGGATGAGGTTATTTTTGACCTAGGCTTTTATTTTAGTCATTTTTCAGTATTTTATTCAATACATTTCTTTCAAAGATAGGCTAGACTTTGATACTAAATTAGAAAATTCTAATTTCACCAATGTGCTCGTTAAAAGAGCATTATCTAATGCGTCTATCATTTAGCTTTGGGCTTTAGTGTTCTGTAAATTGTTTTGCAGTTTTTCTTTTCTTCTTTTGATTTAACTCAGCAACAGTAGTTCACAGATGTGAAGAAACACTGAATGAATTAATGTTTGAGGTGACAACTGTCAGCATACTTTTAAGATCATCTGCAAAGCTGATAACATGTTGAGGAAGCTGTCTTTTTTAACACAAAATAAAAGGTAGAATCCAAATGAGAATATTCTAGTTCCAATGTGATCACTCTGTTTCCCCACTGCAGCCTTAAAGGGACATGAGAAAAAAAATCAAATTGCACCTGGATCTAGGTGATAATAGGAAAATAGATGATTTTAGTATATGAAGAAGGGATCACTGGAATGTGGTTGAAGGAACTAAACTTAGGTTGAGAATAGAATCATAATGCTTATAAATTAAAAAGGAAATTTAATGGTAATCTAGTACAGTCTCTTTCTTATTTGGAAACTGGTAGAAAGATTGAACTGAATTGAGTTGCTTAGTTTTCCATTACTTAGTATGTTTCCATTACTTAATACCTTTATGAAATCGGGCAAGTTATTTAATATCACTAAGTCTATTTTTTTACCAATAAAATGGGAAAATGGAGGAAATATTAGGTATCTCATAGAGTTGGTGAGAGAATGAAATGAGATAATGCATGTAAAATATTGGTGGCCATGTTACTGTGGCCCTCCCTACTCCCCCACCTCTAGGAATGTATTAAGGTTGGATAAGCAACTTGCCACATGTGTTTGTCCCACCACTGTATTTCTAGTACTCTGCATGGTGCCTGACATCTAGTAGGCACTCAGTAACTCTTCCTTGAATGAAGGTACGAACCTGACTTTCTTTATGCCTTTGTATTAACTGATGGACCCGTGAAGGTGTTTAAATTCTAGACCTTTTAAATCTAAGTTGCTCTTCATAGCATAATATATAGAAGTGTTAAATCATTATGTTGTACACTTGAAACTAATATTGTGTGTCAACTGTACTCAAATTAAAAAAAAACTCAAATATAAGCTGCTCTTTTAACAAAAGGGTAAATTGAGACCCTAAGTTTTAGAGAACTGGCATATGGTCCCAAAGATGAACACATTAGAGTGACAGATCCATTTGGGACTCAGGATTTCTAACCGGTACTCCAGTCTATTTTCTATCACAGACTTTAAAAAATATTAATAAATAACATGTTTTCCCAACATTCTAACCCTTGTCAAATATACATATTCAAGAGAATTTGGAAAATACAATTGGGTAAAAGACTATATGTATATGTATAAATTTATATATATTTATAACATATGTTACATATATATGTGTGTGTGTATATATATATAACTTTTTAAAAATTAATTATTTGAGAGAGAGAAAGAGAGCACAAGCCAGGGGGAGGGACAGAGGGAGAGGGAGAAACAGACTCCCCGCTGAACAGAGCAGGAAGCTGACATGAGGCTGGATTCCAGGACCCTGAGATCATGACCTGGGCCTAAGGCAGATGCTTAACCAAATGAGCCACCTAGGCGCTCTGTGTATATATATAACTTACCTAACTTACTTAAACACTGTGAAAATTTAGGAATTTTCTCTTGGCTCTTTCATTTAACATCACCATAAGTAATTATTTTGTGACTAAATATTCTTTAAAAACATTATAATAGTTGGTTAGGGTTCAATTCTACAGAGATACCAGATCTTGTTATTTCTTATTATCAGATACTTAATTTCCAGCTTTTTGCTGTCATAAATAATGCTCTCATAAACCCTTATGCAAAATTGTCTGTCTTGTCTTCTGATTATTTACCTAGAATAAATTATTGAATATGAAATAATAGCTGGAGCAAAGGTTAGGTCCATTTTTAAAGCTCTCAAATCATAAATAGTAACACTACATTTCTTTCCAGAGACTTTTACCCATTTCTCTCCCAAAAGCAATGTCTCTGTTGTTTTTCTTGATGCCTTTATTACCAAAAAAAAAAAAAAAAAAAGTATCAATATTGAAGGAGAATTTCCTTTTTTTTTTTTTCTTTTTCTAAAATTCTTTCAGGGGCACATCACTGCAGCTTCTAGATTAACATCAATGCCCAACATCATTCTTCATTATCTTTCCTTGATAATACATGCTGATTACCTGTGTTCAATCTCCATAAAAATAACAAAAAAGAAACAGCTGCAGCATAGCTGACTTACTACCTTTGTACACAAAATCCAGGCATAATAAAGGAAAAAGGTCATATTTTAAATAGTCAAATCTAAAGATTCTCTATGGTAAAAATTTTTTACCTTTTGTTAAGTTAATGACATTTGAACTTTTATAGCAATCATCTAAACATTTCTTAAACACCTACTATATACCAAATTTTTGTGATAAATGATAAAGGACAATGCTTTTCTTCCTTTTTTATTTCATCTCATCCTTTAATTAATGATGGTAAGCCCTGATTTCATTTTACAGATTTCTCTGTTATATGAAGAATTTCCTATTATTCAAGAAGAATACTAGACTAGTCTAGTAATAAATATACTTAAAAGGTGTGATTTACTTTTGTCAACTGTGAGATCTTGACATGAAACACTTGCTATCATAATTATACATATGATTATTTTATTCCTGAAGAATGGATGTCACAAAATAATAAACAAGGTATTTGTTCTAGTTGTGGCCTCATCACCAGCTTGTTATAGAACAAGTTAGTTAACCTCAATAATTCTGAATTTACTAATCTGTAGAAAATAGCAATTCTGCTGACCCCACATGACTATTGAAATAATAGGAAGAAAAAAAATCTAACAAATAAACGTTTTTTAAAAAACCATACATGCAAATTAATAATAAATACTAAGGACTTAGGTTGAAATTTATTTTCTTAATAATGGTATGATGGTCAAGAACCCAGAAATGCCCTATGACTACCCTGCATCTCAGCCTGCTTTCTCATGAGGTTTCTGATTAAAGAATCTATACATTAGGCAGAGAAGCTAAACTGGTCTCAGAGTACCACTTCATAACTGAAGACTAATTTTTCAGTGCATTTTTACGTGTATAGCTCTGGTAAAAAAAAAAACTGAGAAACCATTGTGGCACAAGCCTGAATGTATAAGGTAGATAAACTGCTCTTTCCCTAATGAAACTAAGATGTCTGAATATGCCCCTCAAATTCAGGTACAGAACATCTAAAAAAGAAAGAGTGAGACCTAGCTTGATCTACCCAGGAAAACACTCCCTGCTCAGTCTGCACAGACACAAAGCACAGTAGCATAAAAGAAGAGAATTGCCAAGTATAGCCAGAGAAAGCTGATTCAACCTGGTGAACCATGTTTCACAACATGGAGGCAGAAGTAGAAGAGGGAACATTATTTATGGATGCTGACTCATGAGACAGTTTTAATAGGCCCTAGGAAAACGTGGTTCAGTGAGTATTCTGAGCTCTCACCTATCAGATTATTAAAACTAAATAAAGGTAGTGCAAATATGGGTAGAACAGGTGGAATTCCTTATACACACTCACTTTTTGGTTAGACCTTGTACCTGGAAAAAGTTCTCAGAGTTTAGTGATGAATGAAATCAGATGAAGTGGAAACAAAGTTGAATGGGATTAAGTGGTACCAACTTGGGGGCTTTAGAAGTACTGATTTCTGGGTTCCATCTCCAGAAAGTCTGATTGATGGGATGATCTCTCTGGCATAGTGGGGATCACCCTCTGAAATCAGATACCATCGCCCAAATCCTAGCTCAGCCAATCCCCCTGCAATGTTGGACATCGTCACAAAATGTTCTAAGCTTCAATTTCATCATTTGTGGAAAGGCACAGTAATTCAGACTCCATTAACATTAAATGAAAAAAACATATTGACTAAGCTTTAAAATTTGTTTTTGTTGCTCATTAGTTTTATAAAGATGCTTTCTAGCTCTAGAATTAAGTGAATCTAGGTCCCTTCCTTCCCATTTATCTTTTGCAAATGGTGATCCAACATTTATTTGAGCATCTCTATGTGGTCTAGCCTACTGTAGATTTAATAATTTATCTATTAAAAGGCTAGCCATAATCTAAGTTGGCCTTATGGCCAACTAATTATTTGTCACCTACAAGTTTGGAAAACACAAATTTAGCTCTCGCCAAATGTGTTTCTCATTCATGCCAGTACACTTCCAAAAACAGAAGATATTTTCTGTTCAAATAATGCGACAGATGTCTAATGCATTCACTTCTTGGAGACTCAGGTCTAGTAATGTGATAAAATTTTCAAAAAATCCTCTGGTCACCCATACCTTTACCTCAACTGCACATATATTTATTTAAATCTTTGATTTTTTGTCAGTCTACCTTCCCACTTCACCATCTTGGTGATTTCGGTGTCCACGTGGATAAACTATTTAGTACTCTAGGCCCTCAGTTTCTTGACCTCCTCATCTTCAGTGACCTTTTCGCAATGATATATGAGCCACCCACTCCTGTGATAACACTTGGATTTGTCATCATGAAAAAATGCCATCTGTTCTGAAATACTGATTTCAAGCATATAACTCTTTTACCATCACATTCTATCTTTCTAGCTTGTTTACTCTAATACTCCTATTGCCACAATTCATTAATTGCACAAAGACTTTTAATCCTTGATATCCCATTACTTTTTAATTATCCATTGGTATATTATTGAATTTGTTCTTCTTATTTTGCCTAGATTCCATCATCCATTAGTATAATTAATCACTTTCTTTGCTCTTAGCCAAAGACTTTGCCCCCTATTTCACTAAGGAAATATTAATTAATTTTGGGGGGAAACACTTATCTTCTCCCACAAACCACACCAATTCTCTCATTTCTTTGCTTTCTGCTTCCCTTCTATCACATTGAAAGAGGTTTATCTACTCTTCTCAAGATCCTATATACTTGTGTTTAGGGTACCAGCCTCTGTTGTCTTTTCAAGAATTTTGTTATTTTTTTATGTTTTTGTAACTTTGATCATGGCTGAAATAATGTTAAAAATCAAGGTAAATTGTATCAAAATATAAAATAGGTCTTTTACTCAGAGTTTTTTAAATTATCTGATGAATTTAGACATCAGAAACTCTGTATCACTTATTTTCATCTCTCAGAAGGAGCTATACACACTATTACTGACATTCCATCAAGAACAAGTCTCCAAAATCTCACATTGTTTTTGTTTTTATTTCCCACATTTTTCTGGGGCTAGTCTTGTGCTCCAGGTACCAACTTGTATTTGAAATTTTCAGATTTTTGAAATTATGGAGAATTTTAATATTTACAGCCAAAGTTTTCCTCTGGTCTTTGAGTATAAGAGTCAGACATACCTCTGTATCACAAGTGAAAAATGTTCTTAAAAAACATTTATTATGGAAAATTCAAACATACTCAGAAGTAGAGAGAATAATTAATCCCCATTCTCACATTCTTGTTTCATCTATCTATTCCTTTCCACTTAATTGAGTATCTGTTTAATAGAATAATTTGAATCATATAATTATACCTATAAATAGTTCAGCATGATTTTCTAAAGATAACTACCATTTTAATATAGCCAAAATAAAATTATTAAACTAAGCAAAATTAACAATGATTGATAAATAATATCTAATGTTTAGTCCATATTCAGTATTTCCAAGTGTCTTTTAAAAACTTTTGACTAAATTTATATATTTGTTTTATTGATGTATAATTGACATATAACATATTATTTTTTACATATAACTTATTAGTTTCAGGTGTACAACATAATGATGCCATATTTATATATACTGTGAAATAATCACCACAATAAGTCTAGTTTCCCCTTGTTTCCATATAAAATTCCATAGTATTGCAATACAGTATTACTGACTGCAGTTATCATGTGATACATTACATCCCCATGACTTATTTTGTTTATGACTGGAAGCTTGTACCTCTTGACCCTCTTCTTCCATTTCTCCCACCCCATAACCTCCCTCCCCTCTGGTAACTCCCAGTCTGTTCTCTGCATCTATGAGTTTTATTTGTTTGTTTTTTTTAGATTTCACATGTAAGTGAAATTATATGGTATTTGTCTTTCTCTGTCTAACTTATTTCAAATTAGCATAATACCCTCAAGGTCCATCCATGTTGTCACAAATGGCAACATTTTATTATTTTCTATGGCTGAGTTGTATTTTATTTTATATATATAGTCTTTATTCATCTGTCATTGGACCCTCTGGTTGTTTCCATATCTTGGTGATTGTGAGTTATGCTGCAGCGAACATAGGAGTACATATACCTTTTCAAATGAGTGTTTTCATTTTCTTTGAGTAAATACCCAGAGTTGGAATTGCTGGATCCTATAGTAGTTCCATTTTTCATTTTTTGAGGAACCTCCACACTGCTCTCCATAGCAGCTGCACTAAGTTACATTCCTACCCAAAAGTGCATGAGAGTTCCCTGTTCTCAACATCTTCACCAACTCTTGTTATTTCTTATGTTTTTGATAATAACCACTCTGATGGGTATGAGGTGCTATCTCCTTGTGGTTTTGATTTGCATTTCCCTGATGATTAATGATGTTGAGCATCTTTTCATGTGCCTGTTGGCCATTTGTATATCTTCTTTGGAAAAATGTCTATTCAGATCCTCTGCCTATTTGTCAATCGGGTTTTTTCTTTTGTTTTGTTATTGAATTGTATGAATTATTTATATATTTTTGGATATGAACTCCTTGTCATATATAAATTTGTAAATATCTTTTTCTGTTCAGTAGGTTGCCTTTTTATTTTGTTGATTGTTTCCTTTGCTCTTCAGAAACTTTTTAGTTTAATGTAGTTCCATTTGTTTATTTTTGCTTTTGTTGCCATTGCCTTTGGAGTCAGATCCAAAAATATATCACCCAGCATGATGACAAGGAGTATGCTACTTATGTTTCTCCTAACAGTTTTATGGTTTCTGATCTTATATTCATGTCTATAACCATTTCCAGTTAATTTGTGTGTATGTAGTACGATAGTGGTCCAGTTTTATTCTTTTGCATGTGGCTGTTCAGTTTTCCCAACACTATTTATTGAAGGGAATGCTCTTTCCTCTTTGCATATTCTTGCCTCCTTTTTCTTTTTGGTAAATTAATTGACCATATACGCAGGGTTTATTTCTTGGCTCTCTATTCTCTTCTATTAACTATGTGCCTATTTTTATTCCAGTACTGTATTGTTTTGATTGTGTTTGCTTTGTATTATAGTTTAAAATCAGGGAGTGTGATGTTTCAAGCTTTGTTCTTCATTCTCAAAAATCACTTTGGCTATACAGGGTCTTTTGTGGTTTGTGCTTTGTATTATAGTTTAAAATTAGGGAGTGTGATGTTTCAAGCTTTGTTCTTCATTCTCAAAAATCACTTTGGCTATACAGGGTCTTTTGTGGTTTCATACAAATGATAGGACTATTTGTTGTATTTATGTGAAAAAATGTCTTTGAAATTTTGACAAGGATTGAATTGAATCTATAGATTGCTCCACATAATATGGACATTTCAACAATATCATTTTAATTCATGAACATGGAATATCTTTCCATTTGTTTGTATCTTCTTCTATTTATCAATTTCTTGTAGTTTTCAGTGTACAGATATTACAACTTGATTAAATTTATTTCTTGGTATTTTATTCTTTTTGATGCAATTGTAAATGCAACTGTTTTCCAATTTTTCTGGTAGTTTGTTGTTAGTGTATAAAAATAGAACAGATTTTTGGATATTGATTTTGTATCTTGAAACTTTCCTGATTCATTTTTTTAGTTCTAGCACATTTCTGATAAAGTCTTTAGGGTTTTTGTGTTATAAAATCATGTTGTCTGTAAATAGTGACAATTTTACTTTTTTTTCTTTCCAATTTTGATGCTATTTTTTCCCTTATACTTGCCTAATTGCTTTGGATAGAACTTCCAAAATTATGTTGAATTAAAGTGGTAAGAGTGGGCATCCTTGTCTTGTTACTGATCTTAGAAGAAATACTTTTGGCTTTTCACTATTGAATATGAGGTTCCTATGGGCTTGTCATATATGGTCTTTATTATGTTGAGGTACATTCCCTCTATACCCAGTTTGTTGAGAGTTTTTATCATAAATGGATGCTAATTTTTGTCAAATGCTTTTTCTGCCCCTATTGAGATGGTAATATGATTTTTATACTATGTTAATGTGGTCTATCACATAGATTGATTTACAAATGTTGAACCATCTTGCATCACTGTAATAAATCTCCTTGATCATGGTATATGATGTTTTTAATGTATTGTTAAATTCAGTTTGCTAATATTTTGTTAAGGATTTTTTCATCTATGTTCATCAAGAATATAGGTCTGTTATTTTCCTTTTTTGTTGTGTCCTTCTCTGGTTTGGGTGTCAAGGTAATGCTGGCTTTGTAAAATAAGTTTGGAAACAATCCATCCTCTTCAATTTTTGGAAGAATGTAAGAAGGATAGATATTAAATCTTTGGATGTTTGGTAGAATTTTCCAGTGAAGTTGTCTGGTCCTAGACTTTTGTTTGTTGTGAGGTTTTTGGTTATTAATTCCATCTTTTTCTGGTAATTGGTCTATTCAGATTTTTAATTTCTTCATGATTCAGTCTTAGAAAATTGTATGTTCCAAGAAACTTATCTATTTCCCTTAGGTTTTCCAATTTATTGGCATGTAATTGTTTCAGTAGTCTCTTTTGATCTTTTGTATGCCTTTAGTATCAGTTGTAACCTCACTTCTTTCATTGCTGATTTTTTTATTTGAGCCTCTCTCCTTTTTCTTGTGAGTCTAGTTAAAAGTCTGTCAGTTTTGTTTATCTTTTCAAAGAACCAGCTCTTAGTTTCATTGATCTCTTTTATTACCTTTTTAGCCTCTATTTTAATTTTTGCCTTCATCTTTATAATTTCCTTCGTTCTAGTAACTTTGGGCTTTATTCTTTTTCTAGTTTCTTTAGATGTAAAGTTAGACATTTATTTGAGATATCTCTTGTTTCTTGAGATAGACCTGTTTCACTAAGAACTTCCCTCTTAGGACTGTTTTTGCTACATCTCATAGATTTTGGTAGGTTCATTTTCATTTGTCTCAAGGTATTTTTGATTTTTGCCTTGATTTCTTCATTAACCCATTGATTGTTCAGTGACATGTTGTTTAATCTCCATACATTTGTGCTTTTGTTTTCAGTTTTCTTTTTGTGATTTATTTCTAGTCTCATACCGTGTGGTCTGAAAAGCTACTTAATATGATTTCAATCTTCCCAAATTTATTGAGACTTGTTTTGTGGCCTATCTTATGATCTGTCCTGGAGAATGTTCCATGTGTACTTGAGAAGAATGTATACTCTGCTATTGGATGAAATGTTCTATATATATCTAGTTAGGTCCATTTGGTTTAATGTGTCATTTAAGGCTGATATTTCCTCATTTTTTTTTTTCTGGATGATCTATCCATTGATGTAAGTGGGATAATAAATCCCCCTACCATTATTGTTTTGCTTTTGATTTCTCCCTTTAGGTCTATTAATATGTGTTTTATATATTTAGATGCCTTTATGTTAGGAACATAAATACTTACAAGTGTTATATCTTCTTGCTGGATTGACAGTTTTATCATTATATAATGCCTGTCTTTGTATTTTATCACAGACTTTGTTTTAAAGTCAATTTTGTCTGATATAAGTATGACTACCCAGCTTTCTTTTCATTTACATTTGCATAAAACATCTTCTGTTGCTTTCTTTCTTTGTGGTTTGATGCCTTTCTTTAGTGTTATGTTTAGATTCTATTCTCATTATCTTTTGTGTACCTACTATAGGCTTTTGCTTACAGTTACCATGAGGCTTACATATATAAGCCTATATATGTGTGTGTATGTATGTATATATATGTGTGTGTATGCAAATCTATTTTAAGTTGATAGCAAGTTTAAATGCATTCTAAAACGCTACATTTTTACTCCTCTCTCCAAACATTTTATGTTTCTGATGTCACATTTTACATATTTTTATGTTGTATTTTCCCTAATTGTTATATTTTTACCACTTTTGTCTTTTAACTTTCATGCTAGTTTCATAAGAGGTTAATCTGCCACCATTACCATATATTTACTTTTACCAGGGAGGTTTTCACTTTTATATGTTTTCTTGTTACTAATTAGTGTCCTTTCTTTTCAGCTTAAAAAAGTATCTTTAACATTTCTTATAAGGCCAGTTTATTGGTGGTGAATCCCTTTAAGTTTTGCTTGTCAGGAAAACTCTTTATCTCTTCAATTCTGAATGATAACCTAGGTATTCTTGGTTGGAAGCTTTTTTTTTTCTTTTGGCACTTTGAATATACCATTCCACTAGCTTCTGGTCTGCGAAGTTTCTGTTGAAAAATCTGCCTATTTTCTTATGGGGGTTCCCTTGTATGTAACGTTTTATTTTGTTTTGTTTTTTTCCTGTGTTGCTTTTAACTTTTGACATTTTAGTTATAATGTATCTTGGTGTGAATCTCTTTGAGTTCATCTTGTTTGGGACTCTCCTTGATTCCTGGACCTGGATGTCGTTTCCTTCCCCAGGTTAGGGGAAGGAATTATTTCTTCAAGTAAGTTCTCTGTCCCTTTCTCTTCTCTTCCTTTTCTGAGATCTTTGTAAGGTGGGATGTTGTTCTATTTGATGTTGTCCCATATATTCCTTATGCTGTCTTCACTATTTTAATTTTTTTTCTTTTTTGCTTCTCTGTTTGGGTGAATTCCACTACTCTGTCTTCTAGGTCACTGATACTTTTTCTCTGCTTCATCTAGTCTGCTGTTGAACCCCTCTAGTACATTTTTCAATTCAGTTATTATATTCTTGAACTCT
Organism: Zalophus californianus; assembly: GCF_009762305.2. Lineage (NCBI taxonomy): Eukaryota > Metazoa > Chordata > Mammalia > Carnivora > Otariidae > Zalophus > Zalophus californianus. Next base: position 47,697,138 of record NC_045605.1, read on the forward strand.
GTGACTTCTTTTTCATATTTTCTTATCTATCTCTTAGAGTAATCTCTGTGTTCATCCATTCTTCTCTTGAGATTGGTGAGCATCTTTATGAACATTACTCTCAACTCTTTATTAGTTGAATTACTTCCCTGTGTTTTATTAACATTTTTTCCCCCAGAGTTTTATCTTGTTCTTTTGTTTGGAACATATTCCTCTGTTTCTTCATTTGGTTAACTCTCTCTCTTTGTTTCTATATATTAGGTGAAAGAGCTATCTCTCCCAGTCTGAGGGGTTGGTCACAGGAAGATGGGGAGTATGTTGCAGTCTATTGTCTCTGCAGTGCCCTGAGGGTGGTAGTCTGCCAAGAACTACCTCTCTAATTCTTTCAGTCCTGTGGCATGCAGAAACACAGCCACCAGAGTCAGGCTTCAAGGGGTGTCCTTTATGGAATGTACATGCATGCAGGTTTTAGCAGGACCACAGAAGAGCATTGGTCTGGACTATGCTTACCCACTGGGTTTAGTGGAATGGTATTCCAGAGAAGTACTAGAGTGTGGCAAGCTCGCTTGCTGTGTTTAGTGAGCAGGGCCACAGGGGAGCACCAAGGTGGGGAAGGTGGAGAGAGAGTGCAAAAATGGTGCCTGTCAGCACCAACAATAGCAAAGTTGAAAGAGTACTAAATAGCTAAATGGCACCCACCAGCACCTTAACCCTGGAGAAAGTTCATGCTCCTACCCCCTCTGGCATATGCCTTTTTTTTTTTTTTTTTGAGAGAGAGAATCTTGAGGCTTAAGCAGCCTCCATGCCAGCATGAAGCCTGACACAGAGCTCAATCTCATGACCCCAAGATCATGATCATGACCTGAGCTGAAATCAAAAGTCAGACACTTAACCAACTAAGATACCCAGGTGCCCCTCTGGCAGATGCTTTTAAGATTAGCTATAAATCTCCTTCACATATGGCCTAAGTGCTTTTCAACGTGCTTCTTTTGCTTTGGGTTCTAGGGTGAATGAGTTTGTTTGCAAGCTTGTTAAGTGTGCAGTCTTTGATCCTGTAGCCCTGTGGGTCTCCAAAGTAAGCCCTGTTGGTTTTCAGAGACAGTTGATTATGGGGCTTGTCTCTCCATTGCAGGGCCCAAGGGTTGAGATGCCTAATATGCTGCTCTTCAGGGATATGCTCCTTATTTGTGAGATCATTTTACTTGTGTGTCACTGCACTGGGAATGAGGTTTTTGGTGAGACTGGGTCTCTGTCTCTCTTACCTATCTCAGTGTAATTGACATATACACTGTTGTAAGTTGAAGGTGTACAACATGATGATTTGATGCAAATATATATTATGAAATGATTACCACAAAAAACTGTCTTTTTTATAGTTTATTCTAATTATGATCCAACCAGGATTTACATACTGCATATGGCTGATATCATCTTAAATACCTCTTAGTTTCCCCCCTTTTTTATCCCACTCATGTTAAAGGAGCTAGGACCCACATCCTAGAAAATTCCCTATAACTTTGGATTTGTCTAACCCAAGTATTCTTGTAGTATCATTTAACTTGTTCCTTTTGTTCTTACTTCTGTTCTGTAATTTGCTAATTAGGGGTAGAGGCCTGATTAGATTGAAGATTTTTGTGACTTTTCTGTTCATTTTCTATCCTGTTTTCAAATGGCAGGAATACTTTATAGGCAATGCTGGTTACTTCCTATTGCCATGCATTAGAGGGCACATGATGGCTTGTCCCAGTTTTACTGATGCTATAATTGATGAATGGGTTCAGATAGTGTCAGCCTAATTCATCCATTATAAAAGTTAAAATCAGGGTTTTAGAGATAGGCTTTCTTTATTTACACCACAATAACTGATTGCTGCTCTAATGGTTCACGGCTGCTACAGCCATTCATCCAGCCTTCCTCTTAAAAAGCATTTGCACTTTACAAATAAATTAATACCAAAACGAGAGAGTAGAAGAGTGTTTATGTCCTGTTATCTCCCTTTCTTGTTATAATCTCCACCCCTGCTGACCTCATTGTTCTCATTTAAAAAGGTATTTTGATATAATTTTTGGACTCTAGCTTCTATAACCTGTTGGGGGAAAATGGAGTACTTTGAAAACAAGATCCATTTTTTAGAAAAAAAGTTTAATCATAATAGTGGTTATAAGGAAGAGAGGTAGAAATGCTTAATTTGTCATCATTCTTCCTTATAATTAATGTTTATGTGTCTATTTTCCCAGTTAGACTCTAAGCTCCATAAGTACAAGAGATTCAGTCTGTCACTCTGATCACCTTGCAGGGAGTCTGATACATAGTAAATCTTCCAGGCATAGTGTTTTGAATTAATGATTAGGAAAGTGATGGATTTCTTGTAATAGAGTTAAGAGTTCAATCCTCAGTTCAATTCTCATTGAGAATAAATCACCTCAAAATCAAAAGGAACTTAGAGGTCATCTGGTTCATATATAATGCTTTCTTTTTTTTAAGATTTCTTTATTTGGGGGGGCAGAGGGACAGAATCTTCAAGCAAAGTCGCCACTGAGCATGGAGCCCCATGTACAGCTCTATCTCACTACCCATGAGATGATGACCTGAACCGAACCCAAGAGACGGACGCTCAACTGACTGAGCCACCCAGTTGCCCCATATATAATGCTTTCTAAGGCAAATACATACTGGCCCCTTTGTTTCCGCTGGAGCACCACCAGTGAAGGACGGCACACTTTCTCTCAATTGCAGCACATTTCATCTAACAAAAGTACTAATTGTTAGAAATGCCTTGCTTGAGTTGAGCTAATATTTGCCACCCAAATTCCAGCCTTCCTTTAGGATCTTCACTGAAGTAAGGCTAATCATTCTTCCAGTTGGTAAGAGATATTTGTAGTTTGCCTGATAGATGTTTCACCCTAAAGTTAGCCAGCGCTAGATGTTCATTTAAGAAAAAAAAAAAAAAATAAGGGGCGCCTGGGTGGCTCAGTCAGTTAAACTTCTGCCTTCAGTTCAGGTCATGATCCCAGAGTCCTGGAATTGAGCTCCATATCCAGCACTCTGCTCAATGGGGAGCTTCTCCCTCTGCCTGCCACTACCTGTGCTTATGCTCGCTCACTTTCTCTCTGTCAAATAAATAAATAAAATCTTTATAAAAAAAGAAAAAAGAACATTAAAGTCATTTTCCCTATAAAATCAAATTAAAATCATTCAGACAGTGATTGTATTTTTTTCCATGTTAATATTCCTTTAACTCTTACTCTTAAGATGTCTGTTTTGTTCATTTTTGTTGATTTTTCTACACAGTAGTGTCTGGTTGCTTTTAAAATCCATTTCTTTAAAAGTAAACTTAAAAAACCAGACCAGAGAATGATTATACTTTTCTGCTTCAAAACCAGTCTTCAATATAGGACTTAAAATCAAGAAAACATCTGGAGCATTTGGATGATTTTGTGATATTTCTTCTTTTGTGCTTTTATTTATGGTTAGAAATATTAAGCTTTCATCAGCAAATCTGAATAAAGCTTGAAATCACTTCACGAAGAACTGAAACAGGAATAACCTGTGAAGTTGTTCTACCTTGAGCTGAGAGCCAGAAAGTGCTTCCTCCTGGCAGAATCCATCTGTGCAGATCCGGGAAACTCTTGGTGCCTGTGGAGCTCTCCCACTGGACTGGACATGACAAGGTTCAGCTACTTGCATGTTCATTTCATTCAAATAAGCAGGGAACAAGTTCTCTTTCTACAAAGGGCCTTTACCTCTTCCTGAGGTAGCTTTGACAATGGCTCAGCCTTTCATTAAGATGTACTTGGTGGCAGCTCAAAATAAAACTCAGAAATATAACTTTTTCTCTCATAGCTATATTTTCAAGAAAAATATGAAACCCCCCAAAATATAAAATCATTATCAGTTTACATCTCCATTTTACAAAAAGCTGTTGTGATCTATATTTTGTGGCCTACTTTTTGCATGAGCGTCGTCTCCATGATTCCAAAGAATTTTTATAAGCAGCAGTTGATTAGAATGCTGAGTTTATATTTTGGAAACATGCTTAGGAATCTGAGGTAGGAGGTTTGCTTTAAACCAATAAAGATCACATGACATTCCATGCTCTATTACTAAATAATCTCTTTGCCTAGTTGTATCCATGGAAACCTGCAACAGTCCCATAATTGTAAAAGGCTCCAAACTGGTTTCTCATAGGTTTCTCCATTTCCAGTCTGTCACTCACACTGCTGTCAAAGTGATTTTCTGTAAGACAAATAAAGCACATCATTCCCGATTTTATACTTCATAAATTCCAAACTTCGCTGTGCATGTCATTCAGAGCTCTTATATGTGACCCAGTCTAATTTTCCAGCCTCATGTCCTATCGTTCTCGCCCATACTAGCCACAATTTCCTTTGTACGCCTACCTTTCTCTTCCATGCTCTTTTCTCATGTTTTATGATGTTTGCCATCTTCACTTTTTCTGCCTGGTAACCTCTCCACTGGTCTTTGAAAAACCAATTCAACTGTCTTGGGTGAGGTCTTTGTTAGCACCCTAAATGGAGTAGTTACCTTTTTTTCTGTGTCCCCATAGTAGAGAGACCAGGTACATAGAAGAAGTTAAATAAATGTTAAGACATCTTCAGTTCCTCCCTTTCTAGCGTTTCCTTCCTTTCATTTTGCAAGCATGACTGTGTCTTTCCCTAAAGATATAAAATCTTTTGACACTTCCTTTTTTCCTCAAACTGCATCATTACTTGTATTCCCATTATCACCTAATTTCTTAAAAGAAAAAAGTCTGTATTGTCTCTCTGAAAACTTAAGAGGTGTTAGATGGGAAAAGTAGTGTTGTGAAGTCAAATAAATGTAGAAAATATTGAATTAAACAATGTTAAACAGGTTTCTTAGTTGAGTGATTGCTCAGTCTTTAATATGCTAATGCCACCAAGGTGGGTGTTTCCTAATTCAACTGGCTAGAGGGAGAATCTCAAGAAACTGGTCTTTAACTGGTCTACATCTATTCCATTCCCTTTTCTCATTGCTCAAACTTTAATCCAGTGAATTCTGGCTTATGCCTACATCACATACCTTATACCATACTCAGAAAGGTTACCATAACTCATGAAACCCACTGACCTTAGGGTTCAAATTTTGAATACACTTTGTGATCTCCTGGGGAGTTTTAAAATTATTGCTGCTTGGGTTCTACAGCTAGAGATTCTAATTTAATTCATTATGGATGCAGCCTGGGCACAGGGATTTATAAACCTTTTCCAGGTAATTTTAAGTGCAGCCAAGGTTGAGAACCATTGCCCATTGCCTCAAGCTGTTAGTTCATTCTTTCATTTACCTTAAGTACCAAGTTCTGAGGATAAAAAGGTAAGTGAGCCATGGTCTTCTCCCTGATGAATCTTTAGGGTATAATAATAATACACACTCACACACAACACACACACACACACACACACACTCACTCACTCATATACATACACACACATGTGACACAGGTGAAAAGTGTAGCAGTGTTTACATTGAAACTCTTATAGGGAAAGGTAGCACAGATAAAATTTTAGTCAGTTTTACCTAGGGAATTGGGATGGGCAAGAAAATTTTGATAGAGAAATTCCTTTATGAGGTAGACATTTTTCTGGTAGGCTAGAGTGCTATTTGGAGAAAGTCATTTTAGTTTGGGAGAGTCAATGTCACAAAGGCCTGGTGTATAGCTGTATGGTTATTAGGGTAATTGCAGCAATATATCAGAGCTGCTGATAAGATGAAGGGAGGCATGGAAGATAACACTGGAGATGTAGATGGGGCCCTCATCCTGGAGAGTTTTATATGAGCCTAATAAATGATGGACTTTCTTGTGAAAGAAATGAGGAATTATTGCAGTGTTTGAATGAAAGGGTGGCATGATCCAGTTTGCATCTTTGATTTTTCACATCAGTTTCTTTCTAATTTATACTTCCCAGGAGCAGGCTCTTGTCTTAATTATCTCTGTGCCCCTATCAAACTTCATAGGCTTTAAATCTCTGTGTTTGTTTGGAAATCAATATATATCTTACCCCCAAAATATTAACTGGGTGCTCTGTGAGAGAGGGACTTTGGGATTATTCATAGCTATACATCCCTTAGGATATATTGGGCAGAGATGCAGCATCTCAGCCTCAGATAGAAAGATACTATCTGTTAAAGTATAGTACTCTGCCAGTGGTGTAAATCACATAGTTTGGAATTAGATCTTTATTTCCTATTTTTCCCTACATGCTATCACTTCCCATCCCTAGAAAATAGAAAGCAAATATTCACAAGACGTTTTAAATTTTGTTCTGGATACTGTCAGATTGGATTTTCAAGATATGTCTCCTAACCTTATAGCTTATCTAATTGGGAGAAAAGAGGTACCGGTCATAAATGACAGCTTAAGAACACAGAGAATGAAATGTGCTAAGTATCTTAAGATTTTCAAGAAGAATAGAATCTCTTGGGGCTTGCTGGGCAGGAATAATTGTGGCAAATTTTCTACCGTCACCACATTTAGACACTAATTCAGAAGCTGATCCCAATTGGACACTGTTCATTACACACTAATTACTATTTGCCCTGCAGTGATTGCTATGTGTGACAGCAAGGGTAAACACAAACCTAGATGCTTACTATTGCCCTTCCAATGGGAAGAAAAGGGACTGATTATAGAAGTTGCCATATCAAGTTCTTTCCTGTTCTCTCAGATAATATTAGAGGTGAACATTTCCAAGGTGCATATCCATACTTGGAAGAGCTTTGACTCTGGATATATGTCAAAGGTAGAAAATCATATGCTTCAGCTAGAAAACACTGCAATATTTGACTTATGTATGTATGGACGTATGGGGAAATGCCTCAAAGGAAATGAATTTTAAGAGATAAGATTTTAAAATAAATTTCATCTCTGCAATGTATTTCCATGTATAGTTGGTCATTTTGAGAGTTTTTTGATAAACATTGAGTGCTTGTGGTGTACAAAACCCTGTTCCATGACCTGAGGTGACAGTGATAATTAAGATATGATCCTTGTCCTCAAAGAGTTCAGAATTCAGAGGGACAGATAGGCAGATAATTAAAGAATTGATGCATGTTATAAAAGAAAAAATGTGTAATTGGCAAGAGTCCTAACATATAAAATCAGGCAGGCATCAAGTATCATAATTCTTTAATTTCTGACTCTTAGCCCTCACTTTTGTTTAGGAGAATTCTAGACTTCTAGCCCATCTAGGAGAATTGTTATTTTCCTTCCACCCCAATATCATCCAAAAGTTTTGAGAACTTTCACAGGACTTTCACAGGACTAACTAACTGAGTTTTTGGGTGATTGATAAACACTGTACATTGGTTTACATGAAGACATGAATGCATTGCTTGAACCTCCATGGTCTTTTCAGGTCTTATGCTTTCCTGCTTCCCCAGCACACACAGGGCACAGAAAGCTGGGGATCTTACTCTCCAAGATCTGGCTGGTCTACAAGCACCTAAAAAATATTTCTGTAGTGTTGCCCTTTCTTCAGACCCACAGATACCTATTTCCTTCTTAAACTCCTATAGTCTCCCCCTACCCATTTCCCAGAACCTCAAAGACACCCTCCTTTTCTTCTCTACCTTCTACTCATAACACACAACCTCTCCACTCCTGCAAAGTCAGGATACCTAGAACAGTTATTTCAAGGGTGTCAGAGCCTGCAACTTCAGGGTGGCTCTGCTGTCAGCCACATCAGATTCCAGAAGCAAAGTATAAAGTGTGGCTATCTGTTTGGGATTAGGGAGAAAGAAAAAGTAGTAGTGCAGAGAGGATATTTTAATTATCCTGATGCCATCAGAGAAATAGTAGGAGAATAGAATGAGGGACTGTTTCTGAAAACAAGGTGGTTAGGGAGGGCTACAGAAAGAAAGTGACATTTGGGTGGAGTTTGGAGGATTATTAGGAGTTGCTAGAGGGTTACTCTAGGCAAGGGAAGCAGTCTGGATTAAGGGATAGAATTCCATCTTTGTATTCTCTGTATTCCATTGTTGGGCAAATTGTGGGCATTCCATAAATGTGAGTTGAATAGAGAAGTGGAATTGTGAGGCATGTTCAGGGAATGGCAAGAGGTTTGGTGAGCCTGGAACAGTGTGTGTGGGAAGGATGGGGGACATGAAATTGGGATTAGAGGTTCCCTTAGGAAACACAGCTATGTAGGTCATCCTTAAGTATTTGGACTTTATTTTGTAGGCAGTGGGGGACACATGGGCAACAGGGGAGTGACATTTTCAGAACGGAAAGTGTACTGAAGAAGGGAGTAACTGAAAGCCAGATTGAGTTATAAAATGATTTCCATGGTTCAGGTGAACTGTAAGAAGGGTATGAAGGGGCGCTCCAGGGGAAAACAAATCCAATTTCTTTGCATAAAGGTAATTGATTTTCCTACTTTAGAACAGGGCTAAATAGCAAAGATTGGGTAACTAATTGACTAGGTTTACATGAAGTTCCTTAGACTCATAGGAATGAAAGTCAAATCCTAAGAGTATTTTGCCAGGCCCTGCCGGAGTGAATCTGGCCCTGGAATGAACCTACCCACTCAGTGATGTTTGGAGCTTGGGAGCAAGTCAGCTATTAGATGCCCTGGGGGTATTTAAATGCCAAGATTGCATTTCTAAAGATCAAGAAAAGACATGTATTAAAACTCCTATCTAGAATAAATATATTATTTTGTTTGGAAGTGAAGCTTTTTGAGAAAAATAAAAGAGAAAAAAACATCTATATAATAGGTCATACATGCCATGAGGCTTAACTTACTGTTGTGATAGTATATAAATAATAAATAAATAGTAAACTTAATAAAAAGTTACCCACTTTTTTGGTATTTTTTCAGACCTTGTGATTTATACATTGTTAAATATAAAAGAACTTGTACAGGATGTGTGAGGTGGTGTGTTTATTTAAATATTGTCTCAGGGAGCATGGTAATACGAAACACAGGCATCAGAGTGTAATGATAGAATAAGAGAAGTTTGGGGTACCTTTTAATTAGAGATTCTCCTATCAAATACCTACAACAGAAAGCCTCAGCTTTTCTCAGTTAAAGTCAGAATGCATAAGCCAAAGAAAATAAACTGATATTTTCTTACCCTGTAACTCAACTTCCTTCTGCTACATTCTAATCACAATAGCTGAAAGGGTTTTTCTTCTCAAATTGAACAGACAAAAACCTATCACCCGAATATGTGCTTCCAACAGTATGGCAGAATAATAGTGACTTGAACTAGAGCAAGGAGCAGTGAACAATAAGATATAGGGAGGTCAAAGTTACCCTGAGGAAAATGATTCACATTTCTTTAAAAAAGGTAATTTATTTTTCTGATTTTACTGCTAAACTTTGGAGCCCCATCAAGATAGAAAGCCAAATGTGAGATTCCTCTATTAACCTGGGAGTAATTGGATTTTGAGTCTCCGTGTGTGTGTGTGTGTGTGTGTGTGTGTGTGCATGGTGGGGGAGGGCTGGTTAGTTAAGATACTAATAAACTTTATATTTCAAGTTATAGATGCATGCAAAATTAATATGTATTAAAATATTAAAAGTAAATATTAAAATGTCAAGCTAGTGGAGGGATAAAATATATTAAGAAAAATTCTAATCAGTCAAAAGATCAAAGGATAAAAGGCAAAAAAAATCATGACAGAAACATGAAATAATATAGAAAAACAAATTTAAATATAATGATCACACAAATGTAAGTAGATTAAATTTGCTAATTAAAAGAGAAAAATAAGGATTTGAATAATGAAAATATCTACCTAAAATGCCATTTGATAAGAGATACACCTAAAGTGGGGGGCGGAGCAAAATGGTGGAGTAGGAGACCTGGATTTCGTCTGGTCTCAGGAATTCAGCTGAATAGGGATCAAACCATTCTGAACACCTACGAACTCAACAGGAGATCAAAGAGGAGAGTAGCAACAACTCTCTGAACAGAAAAGCGACCACTTTCTGGAAGGTAGGACGTGCGGAGAAGTGAATCCGAGGCTATATTCGGGAGGATAGATGGCAGGGGAGGGGGCTCCGTCGGCCGCTTCTGGCAAGTGATAGAGCTGTGGAGCACAAAATCAGAACTTTTAGAAGTCTGCTCCGCTGAGGTACGTCGCTCCAGTGGCTAAGCTGGGGGTGGAACCCTCGCGGGACAGTGTGGTCTCAGGACCCTTGGGGTCACAGAAAGACCGGGGGTGCCTGAGTGAGGCAGAGCTCCCAGGTATCAAAGCGGAGAAGCCAGCTGCAGAGACGGAGCCGAGGCGTGGGCTCTCAGCTCAGGGTTGCCATAAACTGTGATACACGGCACAGTCGGGCCACTGCTCCTCCAGCAGGGACCCAACAAGCGGCAGATCTGGGGAGACTCCCCTTCCTCCCCCCGGGAGAAGCAGCGCGAGAGCGCACTGCAGGGATCGGCTGGGTTTGGAGACTCCACACCGAGTCGGGTGCCAGAGATAGAAACGCTCGGTCACAGGCCGGGTGAGCACCGAGTGCAGCCAGAGATTGGGGAGACGGGAGTGATTGACTGCTTTTCTCTGGGGGAAGCACTGAGGAGTGGGGCCCCGAGTTCTTGGCTCCTTCAGGGCGGAGTTTGGAGGCCATTTTCACTCTCGTCCTCCAAAGCAGTACGGAAAGCTTGCAGGGAACAAAAGCTCCCAAGAGCAAACCCGAGCAGATTACTTAGCCCGGGCCGGCAAGGGCGGGACAATTCCACCTCCAGCAAAGACATTTGGGAACCACAGCAACAGGCCCCTCCCCCAGAAGATCAACACGAATAGCCAGACAACACCAAGTTTACCGATCAATGAGAATGGGAGAACTCCAATGCTAGGGGAATACTGCACATAGAATTCATGGCTTTTTTACCATGACCATTAGTCTTTGAAAGTTAATTTTTTTAACTTTTTTTTTTGAATTTTTCTTTTTCCCCTTTTCAACCAACATCTTATCAATCCCTTTTTAAAATTTTTTTTTATTTTTCATTTTTAGAGTCATATTCTATCCGTTCATAGTAGTTACCCTTATTTTTGGCATATATATATATATATATATATATATATATATATATATATATATAAGTTGTTCTCTCTTTAAAATTTTGAGATACAGTTTCTTCTAACAGATCAAAAAATACCCTAAATCACTAGTGTATGCTTTTGTACTAGTCTCCTGCCTGATCACATTCTCCTTTTTTTTTTTAATCTTCTTCTTTCTTTTTTCAAACTAGTTCTTATCTTATCAATTCCTTTTATAAAATCTTTTATAATTTTCATCTTTACAGTCATATTCCATCCCTTCATTATATCAACCCTTATTTTGTACATATATAAGTCTTTCTTTCTTTAAAATTTTAGGAGGCACTTTCTTCTAACAGACCAAAATATGCCCAAAATCTAGTGTGTGGCACTGATCTATGCACTAGCCTGATCATATTCTGTTATTTTTTGTTTGTTCTCTTTTTGTTTGTTTTTATCTTTTTCTTTTTCTTTTTTTTTTTCTCTTTCTTTTTTCTTTCTTTCCCTTTCTTCTCCCCTGGTTTCAGGTCTTTTCTGATTTGTTTAGAGTATATTTTCTGGGGATGTTGTTAACCTGTTAGCATTTTGTTCTCTCATGCATCTATTCTCCTCTGGACAAAATTACAAGATGGAAAAAATCACCTCAAAAAAAAGAACAAGAGGTAGTACTGTCTGCCAGGGACCTACTCAATATGGACATTAGTACAATGTCAGACCTAGAGTTCAGAATCATGATTTTAAAGATACTAGCTGGACTTGAAAAAAGAATGGAGGTTATTAGAGAAACGCTTCCTGGAAAAATAAAAGAACTAAAATCTAATCAAGTCGAAATCAAAAAGGCAATTAATGAGGTGCAATCAAAAATGGGGGCACTAACTGCTAGGATAATGAGGCAGAAGAGAGAATTAGTGATATAGAAGACCAAATGATGGAAAATAAAGAAGCTGAGAAAAAGAGAGATAACTACTGGATCAGGAAGGCAGAATTCGAGAGATAAGCGATACGATAAGATGAAACAACATTAGAATAATTCGGATCCCAGAAGAAGAAGAAAGAGAGAGAGGGGCAGAAGGTATATTGCAGCAAATTATAGCAGGGAACTTCCCTAACGTGGGGAAGGAAACAGGCATCAAAATCCAGGAGGCACAGAGAACGCCCCTCAAAAACTATAAAAATATCTCAACACCCCAACATCTAATAGTAAAATTCATGAGACTCAGAAACAAAGAAAAATCTTGAAAGCAGCTCAGGAGAAAAGACATGTAACCTATAATGGTAGAAACATTAGATTGGCAACAGACCTATCCACAGAGACCTGGCAGGCCAGAAAGGACTGGCATGATATCTTCAGAGCACTAAACGAGAAAAATACGCAGCCAAGAATACTATATCCAGCTAGGCTCTAATTGAAAATTGAGGGAGAGATAAAAAGCTTCCAGGACAAACAAAAACTAAAGGAACTTGCAAACATGAAACCATCCCTACAGGAAATATTGAAAGGGGTCCTCTAAGCAAAGAGAGAGCCTAATAGCAGCATAGACCAGAAAGGAACACAGACAATATACAGTAACAGCCACCTTACAGGCAATGCAATGGCACTAAATTCATATCTTTCAATACTTACCCTGAATGTAAATGGGCTAAATGCCCCAATCAAAAGACACAGGCTATCAGATTGGATTAAAAAACAAGACCCATCAATATGCTGTCTGCAAGAGATTCATTTTAGACCCAAAGACACTCCCAGACTGAAAGTGAGGGGGTGGAAAAACATTTACCATGCTAATGGACACCAAAAGAAAGCTGGGGTGGCAATCCTTATATCAGACAAATTAGATTTTAAACCAAAGACTGTAATAAGAGATGAGGAAGGACACTATATCCTACTTAAAGGGTCTATCCAACAAGAAGATCTAACAATTGTAAATATCTATGCCCCGAACATGGGAGCAGCCAATTATATAAGCCAATTAATAACAAGAGCAAAGAAACACATGGAGAACAATACAATAATAGTGGGGGACTTTAACACCCCCCTGACTGAAATGGACAGATCATCTAAGCAAAAGATAAACAAGGAAATAAAGACTTTAAATGACACACTGGAACAAATGGACTTCACAGACATATTCAGAATATTCCATCCCAAAGCAACAGAATACACATTCTTCTCTAGTGCCCATGGAACATTCTCTAGAATAGATCACATCCTAGGTCACAAATCAGGTCTCAACCAGTACCAAAAGACTGGGATTATTCCCTTCATATTTTCAGACCACAGTGCTTTGAAACTAGAACTCAATCACAAGAGGAAAGTCAGAAAGAACTCAAATACATGGAGGCTAAAGAGCATCCTACTAAAGAATGAATGGGTCAACTGCGAAATTAAAGAAGAATTTAAAAAATTTCATGGAAACCAATGAAAATGAAAACACAACTGTTCAAAATCTTTGAGATACAGCAAAGGCAGGTCTAAAAGGAAAGTATATAGCAATACAAGCCTTTCTCAAGAAACAAGAAAGGTCTCAAATACACAAACTAACCCTACACCTAAAGGACCTAGAGAAAAAAAAGCAAATAAAGCCTAAACCCAGCAGGAGAAGAGAAATAATAAAGATCAGAGCAGAAATCAATGAACTAGAAACCAAAAGAACAGTAGAACAGATCAATGAAACTAGGAGCTGGTTCTTTGAAAGAATTAACAAGATTGATAAACCCCTGGCCAGACTTATCAAAAAGAAAAGAGAAATGACCTAAATCAATAAAATCATGAATGGAAGAGGAGAGATCAAAACCAACACCAAGGAAATAAAAACAATTATAAGAACATATTATGAGCAACTCTATGCAAGCAAATCAGATAACCTGGAAGAAATGGATGCATTCCTAGAGATGTATCAACTACCAAAATTGAACCAGGAAGAAATAGAAAACCTAAAGAGACTATAACCACTAAGGAAATTGAAGCAGTCATCAAAAATCTCCCAACAAACAAAAGCCCAGGGCCAGATGGCTTCCCAGGGGAATTCTACCAAACATTTCAAGAAGAATTAATACCTATTCTCCTGAAACAGTTCCAAAAAATAGAAATGTAAGGAAAACTTCCAAACTCATTTTATGAGGCCACCATTACCTTGATCCCCAAACCAAAGACCCCATCTAAAAGGAGAATTACAGACCAATACGCTTGATGAACATGGATGCAAAAATTTTCACCAAAATACTAGCCAGTAGGATCCAAGAGTACATTAAAAGGATTATTCGCCATGACCAAGTGGGATTTATCCCTGGGCTGCAAGGTTGGTTCAACATCCACAAATCAATCAACGTGATACAATATATTAACAAAAGAGAGAACAAGAATCATATGATCCTCTCAATAGATGCAGAAAAAGCATTTGACAAAGTACAGCATCCTTTCTTGATCAAAACTCTTCAGAATATAGGGATGGGGGTACATACCTCAATATCATAAAGTCCATCTATGAAAAACCTACAGCGAATATCATTCTCAAGGAGGAAAAGCTGAGAGCTTTCCCCCTAAGGTCAGGAACACAACAGGGATGTCCACTATCACCACTGCTATTCAACATAGTATTAGAAGTCCTAGCCACAGCAATCAGACAACAAAAAGAAATCAAAGGCATCCAAATCGGCAAGGAGGAAGTCAAACTCTCACTCTTTGCAGATGATATGATACTGTATGTGGAAAACCCAAAAGACTCCACCTCAAAAATGCTAGAACTCATACAGGAATTCAGTAAAGTGGCAGGTATAAAATCAATGCACAGAAATCAGTGGCATTCCTATACACCAACAACAAGACCGAAGAGAGACAAATCAAGGAGTTGATCCCATTTACAATTGCACCCAAAACCATAAGATACCTAGGAATAAATCTAACCAAAGAGGCAAAGAATCTGTACTCAGAAAACTATAAAATACTCATGAAAGAAATTGAGGAAGACACAAAGAAATGGAAAACCGTTCCATGCTCATGGATTGGAAGAACAAACATTGTGAAGATGTCAATGCTACCTAGAGCAATCTACACATTCAAAGCAATCCCCATCAAAATACCATCCACTTCTTTCAAAGAAATGGAACAAATAATCCTAAAATTTGTATGGAACCAGAAGAGACCCTGAATAGCCAGAGGCCTGTTGAAAAAGAAAAGCAAAGCTGGCGGCATCACAATTCCGGACTTCCAGCTCTATTACAAAGCTGTCATCATCAAGACAGTATGGTACTGGCACAAGAACAGACACATCGATCAATGGAACAGAATAGAGAGCCCATAAATGGACCCTCAACTCTATGGTCAACTCATCTTGGAAAAAGCAGGAAAGAATATCAAATGGAAAAAAGACAGTCTCTTCAACAAATGGTGTTGGGAAAATTGGACAGCCACATGCAGAAGAGTGAAATTGGACCATTTCCTTACACCACACACAAAAATAGACTCCAAATGGTTGAAAGACCTAAATGTGAGACAGGAGTCCATCCAAATCCTAAAGGAGAACACAGGCAGCAACCTCTTCGACCTCAGCTGCAGCAACTTCTTCCTAGAAACATTGCCAAAGGCAAGGGAAACAAGGGCAAAAAGGAACTATTGGGATTTCATCAAGATAAAAAGCTTTTGCAGAGCAAAA
This sequence comes from Zalophus californianus, assembly GCF_009762305.2. Classification (NCBI taxonomy): domain Eukaryota; kingdom Metazoa; phylum Chordata; class Mammalia; order Carnivora; family Otariidae; genus Zalophus; species Zalophus californianus. The sequence goes on from NC_045605.1 coordinate 47,712,795, forward strand.
GAAACAGTCCACAAAACCAAAAGACAACCGACAGAATGGGAGAAAATATTTGCAAATGACATATTAGATAAAGGGCTAGTATCCAAAATCTATAAAGAACTTATCAAACTCAACACCCAAAGAACAAATAATCCAATCAAGAAATGGGCAGAAGACATGAACAGACGTTTTTCCAAAGAGGACATCCAAATGGCCAATAGACACTTGATAAAGTGCTCAACATCGCTCGGCATCAGAGAAATCCAAATCAAAACCTCAGTGAGATACCACCTCACACCAGTCAGAATGGCCAAAATTAACAAGTCAGGAAAGGAGAGATGTTGGCGGAGATGCGGAGAAAGGGGAACCCTCCTACACTGTTGGTGGGAATGGAAGCTGATGCAACCACTCTGGAAAACAGTATGGAGGTTCCTCAAAAAGTTGAAAATAGAGCTACCATATGATCCAGCAATTGCAGTACTGGGTATTTACCCCCAGTTACAAATGTAGCGATCCGAAGGGGTATGTGCACCCCAATGTTTATAGCACCATGTCCACAATAGCCAAACTGTGGAAAGAGCCAAGATGTCCATCGACAGATGAATGGATAAAAAGAAGTGGTATATATACACAATGGAATATTATGCAGCCATCAAAAGGAATGAGATCTGGTCATTTGCAATGACGTGGCTGGAACTGGAGGGTGTTATGCTGAGTGAAATAAGTCAATCAGAGAAAGACATGTATCATATGACCTCACTGATATGAGGAATTCTTAATCTCAGGAAACAAACTGAGGGTTGCTGGAGTGGTGCGGGCGTGGGAGGGACGGTATGGGTGGGTGACAGACATTGGGGAGGGTATATGCTATGGTGAGCGCTGTGAATTGTGCAGGACTGTTGAATCACAGATCTGTACCTCTGAAACAAATAATGCAATATATGTTAAGAAAAAAAGAAGAAGAAAAAGATTGCAGGAGGGGAAGAATGAAGGGGAGTAAATTGGAGGGGGAGATGAACCATGAGAGACAATGGACTCTGAAAAACAAACTGAGGGTTCTAGAGGGGAGGGGGGTTGGGGGGATGGGTTAGCCTGGTGATGGGTATTAAAGAGGGCACATTCTGTGTGGAGCACTGGGTGTTATGCACAATGAATCATGGAACACTACATCAAAAACTAATGATGTAATGTATGGGGATTAACATAACAATAAAAAATTTAAAGTAAGAGATACACCTAAAATAAGACACAAATTTGAAAGTAAACAAATGGGAAAAAATGTAGTATCAAATGCTAAATAAAAGAAAGTTGGGTTAATTTACAAATATCAGACACAACTGACTTTGAAATAAAATGAACTATTAAAGATCATTATATGATGATAAAATGCTTATTTCATGAAAAAGCATTCTAAACTTGCATGCACTTAATAAAATATTCTTAACACATTGGAAGCAAAAGAGTGTATAGAGAGAAATTAATAAGTCTACCATCATAATGAATAGATTATAAGATACCTCTGACTTATTATGCCAAAAGGTTAAAAAATTATTATTTCTCTTAGTATGGTAGACCACTTCCAAGTAAAATGGAGATACAACCACAAAAAATTGTGTACTTAGAGTTAATCAAACAACATATATGCAAAATGTTTACAGAAAAAAATGTATTACATTTTAAAGAAATTTATTAAACAAGACTTAAATGTAGTACATGCCATGACCGTGGATATGAAGATTTATTAAAGACATCATTCCTTCAAAATTGATCTGTATAGATTTATTGCAATTCCTACAAAAATCCCAATTTTTAGGGATTATTTGGTAATTTTTAGGATTATTTGGTAAACTTGATAACCTGATTTAAAATGTATATGAAAAAAGTAAAGGCTAAGGAAAAGCCAAAATATTCCTGAAAAGAAGAGCTAGAGAGGTATTAGGCCTCCCAGAAGACACAGTGTGGTTTTAGATTTGGACAAGCATATTGACTAAGAAACAACATATGACCTTGATCCAGAAGTTAAGGGTGTCAGTTCTAGACCCACGTTACTAACTTTTCCATGCCTCAATTTTCTTATTATTGAAAAAGGAATGAAAATAGTACCTAACTCCTAAGGTTATTATGAAGATTTAATGAGTTAATTATTTAAAAAACACTTAAAAGACTACTTGACACATGGTATACATATTTGTTAACTATATGTAAACTTGACATAGGATAGAAATGGCACTGAGAACATTGAAGAAAGGGAGACCAGTTAATAACAGGGACAAATGTATATGATATTAAAAATTAAATTGATCCCTACTCACATCAGACATGAAAATTAACAAAAGGTTGGTCAAACACATAAATGAGAAAGGCAAAGTTTTAAGCATTTAAGAAGAAAATGTAAGAGAATATCATAATGACCCCATCATTAGCAAGTATTTCTTAAAAACACAAACCCAAAAATGAGAAGATTTGAACCCAATTATATTAAAGACATTCTTTTTATCAAAAGATACTGCAAGGAAAAGGAAAAGCCAAGTCTCAAAATGCAAGTACTTGCAACGTAAGTAGTCAACCAAAGACTTTATCAAGAATATATAAATAACTCTTACAAGTCAATAAAAATAAAAACCAGTAAGACAGAAAAATGAGAGACATCGTCAAACATTTCAAAAAGGAAAGTAAACAAAACATGAGTGAACATATGGCAAGATACCAAATCTTACAAGTAATAAAGGAATCTAAATTAAGCTAAATTGCATATTGTACCCAGTTATATGAGCATAAAATTTGGAAGCCTGACATTGTCAAATGCTATTGTGATTGTTTCTTATACACTATGGGTGGGTACAATTTTGGAAAAAACATTGACATAAATAATAAAGGTGAACATTATGACTTGACATTTCCATTTCTAGTTGTATACTCTAGAGAATTTATTTATTTTTTTTATACTGAGAAACCCTTGTAAACATTCCTTGACCACAGCAACTCTGTTCCTAAAAAAGAAAAAAAAAAAAAAACACTTGGAACAACAAAATGTATGTCAGTAAGAGCATGCAAATATAATTTATGGTATATTCACAAAATGAAATAACATACAGCAATACAAATAAATGCACATAGATGAGTATTGGAAACAATATTGAATTGGAAAATCAAGTCAAAGAAAACTATATAGCAAAATAATATTTGTATGAAGCTCAAAACCAATATTTGTATGAAGCAATATGGTTTTGGATAGACTCATATGTAAGTGCTAAAACCACAAAATGATGGAAGTAGCATTACAGTATTTAGGAGAGTTGTTACAGCATAAGGGATAAAGAAACACAGGATTGATGGCAGCCCGCATTAAAAACCCTATCTCATTTTTGTTTTTAAGCTGATGTTTATTTTATTACTTATGCTTCAAAACTTCCCTTTACATTGCATATATTCTTTTATATCAAGCATAATATAGTAAAAAATATTAAGTTACATAATCTGAGGGAATGTTGAGGCAGAGGTTTTTCTTTTAGACTTAACCCTTTAAAACAAAGATGGACGTGTAAGCGTTTCTCCCTTCATTGCACTGGGGTTGCCTGAAAGTGGACTTGAGTTTTGCTTTGAAGAGATGACATACAGAAATGAAATGCAGCTCTTCCAAACAAAGCAGTTGTTCATAGTGACATATCTTCTGCATCTGTGATAGCAGATGCTTTTAAAAGCAACAGAAAGAGGGAGCAGTAGTGGGTGGAATTAGAAGCAAATGCTTATTCATATGCTGCCATGTGAAGTAGATCTGCTATGCTTCTTTCAGACACACTTAAGAACAATCTAATCTTAGCTGGAATTGAAATATCGGAACTGTTGAATTGTCATTGATAGAAGCTGCCACCCTGGCTATTTTCTGACTATTTCCATGCTGAACTGAAGCATAGAACCACCAAGTCATCAGGCTAGAATAGACCTTTGAAGGAAGCTTGGAGTTCCTATCGCTTTCACTGGGTCAAATGTAAGCAAAACCATGAAATTGGCACTCTTTACTCTTGACAAACAGTGATATTAGGCAGCTCCTTCAGGAGGAATGAAAGAGAATCAGGATGACACCTGGTCCTTAGCTGAGCTGCTTATAGCAAAGGTACATGCATGCCTGTCTTGACCCACAAGGATTTCTAGGAAGCGATACACTATCATCACCGCAGATCAAAACAACTACCCTGTCTTATAAACCCTGTGTCCAATCTGAATTCCTCTGTCTGCATTCAAGAATCTTTCCTTGACCTTACAGAGAACAGCCAGTCTCACCATTTATGAAACAGTCTTCCCTACAGTTGGAAGATTAAAAAATCACCCCTCAGTTTTTTACTACCATGATTCTCTGATAAATAGATATAAATATATAGATACACATAAGTATACACAATTCAGATTGGTACCTCATTAATTGCTACCCTATAATTATAGTTCCTTAATTCTCTTTATTTTTATTTTAGATAACACTGATTCCGCCATCTTTTTTTCTATCTCTGCCCCTGCGAAACTTAGTATAATTTTTATCCTTGCAATCCACGTCCCTTATAAACTTAGTGAGTCTTCCTGAAATATAATCCTCATTACATTGCCTTTTAAATCAAGAATGTGCATTAGTTTTCAAGTGTTGGCCCAGTCAAGTTCAGCTTCTCAGACTGGAATTGAAAGCTCCAATTGACCTCACCTAACTTGATCTTGCCAGCCCTTTCCCCCTTATCAGACAGACCTGAGTTTGAAGCCTGACCCTACCACATTCTTAGTGGGTATCATTTAATTCAACTCAGAGCTCCCATTTCTTTATTTGTGAACATAAACACTAAATAAATGTTGATTTTCTGAAAAGCTGTCTCTACTTGAAAATTGGCTAAATTACTTTTAAAAAAGAATAAAGAGCCAGAATTTCCTGTAATTCTAGATTTGGCATGAGAGACACTATAAAATTAGAATAGTAATATCTATCATGGTTTAAAGATTAAATTGAATTTGAGAAATAGCTTAGCAAAGTTGTCCCATAGTAGGTTGTCTGTAAACTTCAAAAATTATCCTTCCTCCTCCTTCCCTTAGTTGGGAAAAAAAATGGCTTAATGCTGGAGGAATAATCATGATAAGAATGACTCATAGAGGAAATAAATATAGTACATGATGATGAGATTTTCCTTTACTAAGAAAGGCCTGTCTGGATGAGAAGAAAGTGAGGGAGAAAAACAGACTCTGTCCAGACTTCCAGAGATGGACTGTCCTTCAATTTCCTGCCACAGTTTACACCAGGGGTCTAAGAAGTGGAAGATTTCTTACTGGGGAAAAAAAAAAACAACAAAATTTTTCATAATTGTTGTTTGCTGCAACTTCTGTTTATTAAATAATTGTGAAAGGAAATAAAATGATGAGTTCTACCATAAGGAAGGAAGGAAGCAGCTGTTTAGCCCCAAATACTGGAGTCATTGCATGTGAAGACGGGGGACAGTCTTTGAATGCTTCTCTAAAACAGCAGAACTTCATTAACTGACTTTAACACCTTTAAAAAATACCCTTTCCACTGCTGAAACTTTATGAAATTTGAGATCAGTAAATGCTGAGTATTCTTTACATAGAGGCTACCTGATGGTAAAAGGAATCTTTTTACACTTTGCAATATTTTGAAGGCAGCAAATAACAACTAAATCCAGAAGAAGCATGCAACCTCTTAGCAGGTAACTCCTAAAGTGAATTCCAGATCTGTGAATGACTTGTCCTACGCGGAGTAAGAATGAAATTACAACACAAGTACTATATTCACTCCAAAGGAACTATACAATCCAAATAGCTTGCTGTTTCTTTTCCACATTTCAGTGTTTCAACAGGGATCCTTTCAATCTTTTCAAAATACGGGGAGACAGAGCTGAGCGAAAGCACAGCGACAGCACGCTGCCTTTTACTCGCAGCTAGAAGGTGTGTCAGATTCTTCTAGGCTGACCTCCTGAATGGGCTGCTCACCGAGACCCAAATCACACAGGGCCTGTGAACTGCTTTAGTGTGGTCTTGTTTAAATGTTTCCACCAAATGACCCAAGACAGAGGGGGTGAACATATGTCTCAGGGGTCTGTGGATATAGTGGGAGGCTAAAATTGTAAGCACAAGTCAAAGAGTCAGCAACTCATTTGGAGACTGGTTTTGTCCTAAAAAATTCATGCACATTTTATACTCCAGACTTAAGATAATCACATATGTTTTAATGTATATTTCTCTCTACTCTTCAAGTGCATTTATGATCCAGGAAAATGTCTGTGGTTTCCTGAAACCCCTGGGATATTACTGCAAACCCCTGGTACACTGCAGAAGGAAATAAGCAACTAATGGATCCTGTATCTAGCCCAGTTCCTCCCCCTGAGTTCCAGAAGTCTGCCAATAAGACATCTTTCCCTTGCTACTTATAAGACCTCAAACTTCAAATGCATAAAATTTGCTCCTCTTCTCAACTCACTCTCATGGTGAGTGGCACCTTCCAGGCACTCAGCTGCTCAAGCCAGAAACTTGGGAGTCATCCCAGACATCTCGTTCTCCATCAGCCCCCACATTCCATCAGCCACCAAATCCTGTCAGTTTTGCCTCCATCTGTTCTCCTTTTGGACTGGCATTACTTTCATTTAGCCCTTTCTCATCCCTTTGCTGAATTATTATTGTACAGATCACCTACCTGGTTCCTCTGACCCTCTGCCTGCTAAATCCCTAGATTATGACTATCCATTATTTTATGATGTAGTCCAAATTCCTCAGTATATCTGTACCTTTATGATTTGGCCTATTTTAATATCTTTAGCATAATGTCCATATCCCGTAGACTCACTTTGCCAACCTGCCCATAGTTATGCCATATCATTGCAACATACTTTTGGGATCTCCACATTGCGTGTTCTTCCCATGCTTTGGGGATTTTGCACCTATATTCTGTTCTTGGAATGTCCTTCCTCCCTTCTCTTCTCCACATGTTTAATTATTAACTTGTCTTTGACTATGGTTTAATGGTGGAAATTCTGAAAATATTTTCTCCCTTTAACAAAAACCCAAGGTGTTTGTGGTGTGTTTTTATTTTGTTTTGTTTTGTTTTTTGTCACTTCACATAGGAAACCATAAACTTTTGGCACTATATATTATTGAGTTTTGAATGAAAGTGGAATTGGGGGACACCTGGGTGGCTCAGTCGTTAAGCATCTGCCTTCGGCTCAGGTCATGATCCTGGGGTCCTGGGATCGAGCCCCGCATTGGGCTACCTGCTCAGTGGGAAGTCTGCTTCTCCCTCTCCCTCTGCCTGCCACTCCCCCTGCTTGTGTGCTCTTGTGCTGTCTTTCTCTCTCTAAAAAAGAAAGTGGAATTGGTTAAGGTCTTATCAGAAAACTGTATTTCTCCTTTAATATGTGATTTAAGCAGGTTGGTGTCTTTTTAATGGTATAATTGTCTTAATGTGAGTGTATCTCTTAAAGTATAACTTAAATTTGTGTAAATGTCTGACATGCACAGCATTTTCAGGGGGAAAAATTCCAAGAATGACATTGTTCAGAAAGTTTCCCCTGGTTTTTGTCTCCATTTTGTTAGATTGTTTATACTGCTTTGGTGCTTATAAAATACTCCAGGGTTATTTACTTATGTATATAGCACTTATTTACATAAATGTTCTTACTTCCTGAATTGTGATTGTTTTTTTCTATCTCCCCACTGGACTTGAATTTCATGCTTGTATCTCTAGTCCTTAATACAGTGTCTGGCACTTAGCAGGTATTTAAGTAAAATAAACATTTTCTCAGGATGAATGAAAAGATGAATGAATTTATAGGAGATCTGTTTGTTAAAAGTCTTTATGGGCATACTATGGGCATGTGGGCATAGTACTATGATGAATACGAAAGAAAGATCATGAAGCTCTTATTTATACTGAAGATTAGGACTAAGTGGGTAGAAAACATATACATACACAGGAGTAGAATAATAATGCAAGGCATATGAGAAAACTAACCAGAAAATTAACAAGATGTGGGCAACAAGTATATCAATGATAGTAAGTGACTTGAACAGATTTTAATGTAAGAATGCATATATCTTATATATATTCTATATGTATGTACATATATAACTAAAATACATGTTGATTCTTTGTAATATTTGCAGAAATAAATTAATAACAAATTATTGAATTTAGCCAAATTTTATCAATTCAGTTTTCTCATTACCTATCTACTACACCCATTCCAAATAGGCCTGCATTTTTTCATCTTTGTGCTCATGCTTGTTCCCTCTACCTGAATTGTCTTTTGGTATTAACAAGACCTTATCGAGTGACTACTCTGAGCTGGCTGCTTACCAAGACTCTATTTATTTTAATAACTACCCTCTTTCTCTGCTTAGAAAATCCTTCAAGGCTCAGCTTAATTATCTCCTCCTCCATGAAGCATTTCTTGATCCCTAGAGGCAGAATTAATCAGTTCTACTTTTACAGGCTTTCATAATTTTATAAACATCTCTTTCTACTAAATCGGCATGGCAAATAGAATCCCATCATTTATCCATTCAAAAGATAGATAAATAGATGGATAGATAGATGATAGATAGATAGATAGTTAGATGATAGATAAATAGATGATAGATTGATAGATGATAGATAGATAGATAGATAGATAGATAGATAGATAGATAGATAGATAGATAGATGACAGATAGATATAGATAAATACCTACTATGTGCCAGGAATTGATACTACATTAGTGAACAAAATAGATGATTCTGGCACTTGAGGAGGCAGACAGTAAACAATAATCAAGTTAAAAAGTGCATTGTATAACATGGCAAAATGATAGGTGCTATTAATAAGATTGGAGAGTGTGGGGGAAAAGTGCTACCAAGTTTAAATAGATCAAAGTAGGCCACGTTGAGAAGGTGCCATCTGAGAAAACGACTTGGACAAGGAGGGGAGTAAGCCATGTAGAACTGCTCTCCAGGCAGTGTAAAGGTTCTGAGGCAAGAAGTATGTCTTGCTCTACCCCTGAGATTCTAATTGGTCTAGAGTGTTAATAGGGACCTGGCCATAGATATTTTTTAAAGTTTTCCGAGGTGATTCCTCTATTTAGCCAGAGTCAAAAAACACTATGCAGATGTAGGGTAACAGAAATCATCTCAAGTCTCAAGAAACCTGTATAGTTTGTGGGAGAAAGGCACAGGAACATAGACACTTGCTATTTAACGTGGAAAGTGCGGTAAGGGTCTTGGGCACAGAGTGATGTGGGAGGACTGGGTCTTTGCCCGGCCTGGAAGTTGGGGGATAGTACAAGGCTTTCCGGAGGAGGTTATGTGAACTGAGTTTTGATGAACAGGAAATAACTAAAGGAAAAAAGTGGTTGGGGGCATAGAAAGTGTGTGACTGCTCCCTGAGGGGGATCAGAGGAGTCCATGCACCTGAATTCTGTGTATCAGGAGGAAGTAACTATAAGTAATCCAATATTATGAATAGTTACAGAGATGCAACTAAAAATGTTGAAAGGGATAAGATCTTAGGGAAGCTTCTGTAAATTGTTAAGGAACTCAGACTTTATCCTGAATGAAGTGCAACTTTAAAGGTGTTTGCAAAGCCAGTGACAGGATTTGGCTAGCTCAAATGGCAAATCAATTTGAAAGAAACCCCGCTTGGAGCAGGCTGGCCAATTGAGAGTGTAACAGGTGTTGAGGAGAAGGCTGATGATGATCCTAATCAGAGTGGTTTTGTGGAGGTGGAGTAAGTGTGGAGAAGGAAAATCTCAGAGACATATTAACAAGGTGTAGCTGGACAAAATTGTGACCGGTTGGCTGGGTAGATGCTGGGTGCAGGTGGAAGAGCAAGCAGTGGGCAAAATCAGATAACGCTCAGGTTTCTGAGTTGGGCACGTGTGGGCATGATGATTCTAGTCACTAACATAGGGGACACAGAAGCAAGAGCACATTTCAGAGAAGGTTGGGGCTTCCTTGTCCAAACATGCCGCAACCGAAGTGCCAAGGGGAGCAGACCTGAGGTGATGACCATCAGGCAGACACTGTAGAGTACCATGAAGTTCCATGTCTCTCACTATGGTCCCAGGCAAAGTACAGTATATGCTACCCTGAAGCATTTACCAGATGATTTCATTAGTGTTAACATGTTCCTAAAGATCATTAGAGTCAACATTAAAACCTCAGGCAAAGAGATTTTAAAGGAGATTTTGAAGTCGAATCGTTATCAGGCTCCTAAATAGTAAAATTTAGAACATATTTAGATAAAGTCTGGTCCAAAAGGGAAGAGACCGAAAAGACAAACACTGACACCAATTTGTTAATTTGGCATTACTATTTAAGAAGTTAAATATTTTTTTTTCAAGATTCTATTTATTTATTTTGGGAGAGCGAGCGAGCACGTGTGTGTGTGAGTGGCGGGAGGGGCAGAGGCAGAGGGAGAGAGAGAATCTCAAGCAGACTCCACACTTAGCATGGAGCCTAACATGGGGCTGGATCCCATGACCCTGAGATCATGACCTGAGCTGAAATCAAGAGTCAGGTGCTTAACAGACTGAGCCACCCAGGCACCCCTAAGATTGTTTTTGTTGTTGTTTACCACTTAAGGGAAACATTAGCTTAAGGGAATAGTATGTAACCTGTAAGATTATTTCTGAACTATAAACTCCATAGCAGTAAAAGTGTAGATCTTTCTTTCCTCTTTGCTGAGGTAAAGAAGTTTTGGGGATGGTACCTGCCTTTTCCTAAATCCCAGTCAGTTTATATCTAAGTTGGTTAGTCTGTTTCACTCAATGAACCACACAGAGGGAGCAAGAGCCCCGAGTCACGACAGAAAGTTCAGCAGAGAGATGAGGTCTGGAGCCTCAGTTCTCTCACTGCTGACTTGCTATGCGACTGAACAAGTTATGCCCCTTCATGATCCTCACTTTCTTTTCTGTGGAATAAAGCAGTTGGTTGAATAGTTGATTATCATAGTCGATGAATCTCTCACCACAGCTGCCTTTAAGAAGTCTTCAAAGTCCTTCTCAGTTGTTCAGAAGGAGTTTTGTGAGTGACTCAGAGCTTGCCAGCCTGGAGCCTGAAGATGAACCGTTATTGCAAGCTAACGCTTTCACTGGAGAAATGCTAGGAGAAATGGCCAGTGCCACAAAAACTCGCAGGTTCTTGGGCAGTTTTTCCTCCTTGCAGTATCCTCCTTTGCCACAGAGACTGAACATTTGCTTTTCTGTTAAAGATCCTTCTCCTGTTATGACAGAATGTTTGTAGTTCCTGTTTAGGAGCCTATGGCATTTGGTTCTTTTCCTGAATGGTTGTGTCTGAGGAAAAGATTGTCTTTTCCTTTTTTTAAGGAAGAGTAACTTTTCTTCTCAGTAGTATTTAAGTGTAACATCATTCATGATCTATCAACCCACCTTTAATGTTAGTGGTGCATCCTTTTGGATCCCATTTCTTTCAGTAAGAAGCAGTATATAGACTTGTGTAGTGACTCTTAAAGATCAGAATTGGTGTTTTATCATGAGTCTATTTCATATTAAGTAACACCTTAAATTATTGTTAATGCTTTTCTTTAGATCAATTCACTTTTTAATTTTATGTAAGTACTACAAAAGGAAACTGGCATAGTTTGCTACTTAGTATATAAATTAAAAAAATAGTTAAGATTTTTAAATAGTTAAAATTAAAAGAAAACTTTTAAATTAAACCCTTAAAATTATCTTAGCCCATTTGTAGATCACTTACCACATGTTGGGCAACACTGGCCAAGGGAGTAGGCTGCAGGCATTCTTACTGGTTAACTACTGCTGTCCACTGCAAATGTAGTGACTTAAAACAACCACCAGTTATGTGGCTCATAAGTATGTGTCAGGGTCTGACATGTTCTACTTGTAGGCTAATAATCTAATCTGTACTGTTTCTTGGGTGATGGCAGAAGACATGTGACTCTTGGAACAGAGAGAGTAGGACTTCATTTCTTACAGCATAGAAAGCAGCATGAACACCAGTAGCATGTTGGTGTTGGTTTCTCTTGCCCCCCAAGTCCCATGGAGACAACATAGCGGGGTCCAGGGGGATGTTGCACACCCAGTAGTTTTGCATGACAACTATCAAACAGTAAGATTAGGAAATTCACCTTTTTTAATAACAAAAAGCTGGCTCTTTGTCCTGGAGGGAAACATTACCTTATCCTTCAAGGTTGCTCACTGCAAATACAACCCGGAGAAATGGCCCAGGTGGAGAGTGGTCAGAGTCTTGCATTCTTTGTATCCCCATGCAGGAGCTCTCAGGGCTCACAGTGAACTGCCTTTCCCAACATTCTGAAGGCCTGCATTTGGGCTAGGCTCAGCTGCGTAGTCTGCTGATCTAGGCTAGACTTGGCTGATCTCAGCTAGGGGCTGATGGGCTTAACATGTCTCAGCTGTGATGGATCATCTCCACATAATGTCTTATTCTTCAGGAGACTAGCTCAGTCTTGTTCACATTGCTCTGGTGACAGTTACCCCAAGAAGGAAAGAAGTGAGGCCTCTTGAAGTCTAGGTTCAAACTGCTACAATATTGCTTTTGCTGTGTTCCATTAGCCAAAGAATGTGATAGCCATCTCATTTTCAAGGGGTAGTCTTTCTCTCTTGATAGAAGATATTGCAAAGACTTGTGGCATTTTTTGCAATCTACTGCAACATCAGATCCCAAAAGATAATGGATTTAAACCTAGACTTCACTTAATCCTTCAGAATCTCAGTTTCCTCTCTGTAAAATGAGGATAAAACTGTTAACATCAAAACATTGTAAGTACAACTGAGAAAAAGCAGAGGAAATATACAGAACTGTGCTTGGGACAGTGAGTGTACAATAAATAAAAGTAGTTATTATTAAACCCAAAATAATAATAAGCACTGAAGGTAAAAATGTTTACATGCTTATTTAACCAGTTGTGGTTTACCTTCCGTGCTTATTTTCCATCCCTTAAGGGATGAACATGTTTGGAGACTGAGACCTTCCCACCACCCCACACCCCCACCACTCACTCAGTCATTCTGGTTCTATGTATTAGCTACAACTGAAATTCTGAGGCTTTTTGCATCTACATGTTGGCTCTCTTGAAGCTGTGTGGGAGTAAAGTGTGCTGGTAACCCATGAGTGGAGAAAGGGCATTGAGAACATATGACAAGAGGGATGTACACATGGGCACTTGACATTCAGTGAACAGAAGGAGGGGAGGGTATCATGCTGAGCCACCAAGAGGAAGATGTGGAAGAGAATAAGACTGGTCTCTTCAACAGCAGTTCATTGTAAGAGTTCTGTCGGTATGCTTCCCTGTGAAATGAGTGTAATACAGTCTTAGTTTTCTTCTGAATGCAAGAGGAGAAGCAGGAAGAAAAAGAGAGGAACAGGAGGAGAAGCAGAAGGAGAAAGAGAAGGAATAGATAGATAGATTATGAAGGAAAAGGAAGGAGAAGAAAAAAGAAGCAGAGGAGGAGAAGGAGAAGACTACCCAAACTAAGAGGTATCTTACCTTGTATGTATGACAAAACAAGGTTTCACCTTTCTTTCCATGTACTCCTCTTTATAGTGTAGGCCTATGTGGCCGATAGGAACACAGAGCTGGGCTATTTTGAATGTTCATAAATTGTGTGGCCTCATCTCACTATTAAATAGAAGTGCTAACTATTCTCTAATTTTAGCACATATCTTTTAAATGTCAAAAGACAGATTTTACTCCAACCCCCTTTCCTAGTCCTCAAGCTTTGAGTCACGAGGATAACATCACTCTATGAAGAAATTGGCAGAAAAGAATAGTATAAAATGCAGAGGAAATGTTTGACAAATTAATTTTAAAACCTATTTCTAATCCAGTATCTGGCCAACTAGGCGCCCAAAACGTATTTTCTGAACTAAGTTGATAAGGAAGAGGAGAAAGGAGAAAGAAAGATGTCCCCAGAGACAGAAGTAATAGAAATTAAAGAACTTCCATGAAATGTAAGGTAAAACCAATAATGCCATGTAGTACCTACTCTGTGCTAGACACTAAAAAACATGGCTGATAAAGACACAATGTTCCCATCCTTCAAGAATCTCACAATTTAGGGAGGAGAGCTAGAGATAAGAATAAATGATTATAATTAACTGAGATCAGGTCTAAGTCAAAAGTATGCATTGAATACCATAGGTGAGGCACCTCACCTTTGGAAGGGAGTCAGGGAAGCCTTTCTGTAGGAGATAACACCTGAGCAGAATCTTGAAAAAGTAAGAGTGAATCAGTTAAAGAAGTAGGCACAGAACAATATAATTAATGTCAGGAAGGAAACTGCAAAGTGACTTGGGTGGGAGGTTATCAGTAACTGGGTATATTTGGAAGCTGGGAAGTTGGGTAGGGGCTAGTTCTAGAACACCTATGTCCTACTTTGTTCCACAGATATAGATTGAAAGACCCCTAATGAATTTTTTGGTCATGAATTATTTAAAGGTCCATCCTTCCATACATCCATACCTCTACCCATTTAACCACCACCCCCACCTCATCCATAATTGAATTGTGAACACAAAAGTCAACACAGATGCTTAGTTATGGTTAGGGACTGCTACCAATTGGAGGGAATCCAAAATAGCAGTAGTTTAACAGGAATAAAAGTTTAATTCTCTCTCATACCAAAGCCCAAGTATTCAGTCCAGGCTGCCCCACAGTGTAAGGGGCCCATCTTTTCCTCTCTTGCTGATCCACCATAGATGGCCTCAATCTTAAGTGAAGATGGTAGGACAAAAAGGAATTGGGAAAGGGTGCACACCATATCTTAAGGAATGTTCCCAGAAACTGCCACAAAGTACTTCTGTTTACATTCCATTGATCAAAAGGTGTCACATGGCCACATGTAGCTGCAAGGGAGGCTGGGCAATATAGTCTATGGCAGTAATGAGTAATGAGCCTTATACTGTAACTGTTATGAAAAAAAAAACTAGGGAGTCATAAAAGAGTCATCACTTTTATATGAGTAGCTCTTAAAAAAAAACATTACACAACTCTTGGGACTTGTTTTAAATTCTTATTAAGCAGGAAGACCTCTTTTCTCAGGAAAGCTCATTCCATACCATACTGGACTGCTGACCAATGTTCCATTAAAGCTTACTTTCTTCCAACAATCGCCTGAGCTTTGTTATAGGAGAAATTTCTTTGCACCTCTTTATATATATATATTTATATATATATATATTATATTTATAAATTTTGAGGTCTTGTTAATATGGTAGAAGAAAAAAACAGACATTGTGAGATAACTCTGGCCAAGGTCAGGCCAATTCATGTTTTATACAATTTAGTAATTGTATGGCTGTTGATGGCTGCATGACACTGGAACTCAGGACCTCAAGCCTGCAGCAGTCCAGCAACAGTATTTAATTTCAACTTTTACATTTAGGAGCTACCCTTTCTTCTAACAATATCAAGCATGAGGCCTGATACACAGTAAGTGTATGATAAAAGTATGTTAAATTGAATTTACTTGCACACTTTAACAATGAGGTCAAATGCATAAAGACATATATTTTTTTCAGCCATATGTTTATTCTAATTCATTGATTAATTCATCCAGTTAACACTTACTGAGCTCTTCTTAAGGGCTTGCATGATGCTAATTGCTGGGGGAATTATAAAAATTATGAAGTTACAGCCTCTACTTTCAAGGAGTGTATAACAGAGCAGAAAGAAAGATATATACACAACAAATTTTGATCATCTAGTAAGTGCTACCCAACACTGAGGAAATACAATGGAGATGTGTTATTTCAGCCTGATTGTTGGGAGAAGGCATCACAGAGGAGGTAGTGCTTGAACTCAGCCTTGAAAGATGAGTAGGGATCCACCAAAGAATCATCAAATATACTAGTAGTTCCTTCAGTGTCAAATAGTACCTAATATCTGTTCCAAATCCAGGTTAAGCAATTTAGCCTCTTCTCCTCGGGAGACCTCATTCTGTGCCATGTTCAACAACTGACTAGTTACCTAGTTGTATACTTTGCAGCTTGTTTTCTCACTGCCTAGGGTAGTTTGAGTTTTCATGTATAGTGAATAAATCCCTTGTCACCCTCTAGGTAGCATAATCACAATCAACCATAAACCAATTATTCAATACCCTCCCTCATGCCTTTTTTCCATTCCGCCTTCCTATTCTGTTCAATAACACGTGTCTGAGGTAAAGGCTACCATTTATACCCCGCAGCTAGACATTCACCTTGTCTCATTTTCTGAGGTGAAATCAGTTTTTCAGCTATAGTAAGCACGCCCCTGGAAATGTGTCACTGCTGTTCTCCCCTCACCAGCAAGTATTTTCTGTTTTTCATCGCAAAATAGTTATGTGTTTCAGGCTTTGAGCAACATCCGAGTTTCCACCAGCTGTGTTTTGCATTGTCCTCATTTTGTATAATTAAGAAAAACAGGAAGCCAATCACTTAAGTAAAGCTGACCCTCTTCATTCTGCAGGCCCAAGAAAGGACTACATCAGGGTTTTTTATAGTACCGTTTTTACAGAATTTATCCTGCAATCCACTTGAAAGTGGAACAAGGTTAGAGGAACTGTGGCAGCATGGTGGCCTTCCTCTTGACTACAAACAGCTGTGCTTTTCTGAAACCACACAGTCTGGGGTTTAACACTCTTAGATAATTTGATTTGTCACATTGTGACAGAGGATTTCCCCTGCCATTTTTTATACCAGCTCAAATCTTGGGGGCTAAGGGGGCTTTTTGACCTAACCTTATATCCTCTGTGTGTCCAACTTTTTTACATTCTTGACCTCAATTTATATAGATATTTGCAAGTGAGTTTCCAAGGAAGCCCTAGGCTGCTATTTGGTTTTACTGAAGATTAAAACCAATAGTATGTATCTGAGAAAGAGCTTCTGATTCTCTTTTATTAGAGTTTTATTTCCTTATACAGAAGAGAAAAGCAATTACTTTACCATGCTAAATTTCATCTACAAACAGGGTTGTGTTAAGGGGTCAGTAGCACTGAATTAGATTAAATATTTATTGAGATCATATTTGTTGATCACTGTGGTCAGTGTGGATGTAAAGATATTTAAAATGTAGCCACTGCTGGGGCACCTGGGTGGTTCAGTTGGTTAAGTGTCCGACTCTTGATTTTGGCTTAAGTCATGATCTTGGGGTCGTGAGATCAAGGCCCGTATTGGGCTCTGTGCTGGATATGGAGCCTGTTTAAGATTCTGTCCCTCTACCCCTCCATGCCCCACCCCCGCTCCCCCCACCACACTTGCATGCTCTCCCTCTCTAAAAAAACAATGTTGTCACTGCCTTCAAGGAATTCATAGGCTTGTAGGGGAAGTGGTTGTGAGTACAACTAAATATAATTCATAGTAGTATGTTACATGATCTGAGTCCTATCCTCATAAGCACCTGTTTTATGATCAAACCATCTCCTATCTATATAAATTTGATCTAGAGTATCAATGCCTATCAAGAGATCCTTCCCAGCCAACATTTCAATATAAGTAATAATTGCTCATTCATTCAACAAATATGTATTAATCACATACTGTGTTCTAGGCATTGTGCTGTTTTCTTTAGGTTTGGAAATCTTCCCTCCGTGGCATCCATAGTGCTCTGTATGCCCAGGGAGCTATCATCTGTTGACAGTATTGTGTTCTAGTCACTTTAGTCATCAAATAAGCTCTGTGAGGTAGGGATTTTCATCCCCATGTACAAATGGAAACTGACTCAGTGGAATTAAATAATCTCCACAGCATTATATAGCAAATAACTAGTAGATTTACACTCAAACCCCTACAAGCATGCTGACTCTCCATTGTACTGCTTTTGACAGCCCATGCTTTCAGCTAATGGGGACATTTTATGGGTATTTTGAGTGCATGGAGTACTGATGGAAAGGGAACTATTTTATATGTCAGAGGGTTCTATTGGCAACAGTTTAACACCTATGTATAAAGCATTTTAGTTTTGGTTTTGAGTTTCAAGATCAGTAGGAAATGCTTTAAACATATACATCAGGAATACATCAGGAAGGATTAATACCAAGAAGGACTTCAAATGAGGTTAAACAGAAATCGTGACACAAGAGAGGTTGGAGACTCTAGAGGTCTTTAAAATTAGAATATATATATATTTTTTTATGTCTCACCAAAAGTCATATGGACTGGATTGTCTCTTGAGGCCATTTCAACTTACAAACTGATCACATTACACTGTGATGGTATCACTAAATTGAGTTGAAACTGCAAACACACCTAGAAAAAAAGGACTTCCTGGTTTAACAGCTATACTCCAGGTAGCTGCCACTAGGTGACGGTAGCCAGGCACTCACCTGTGTTATTCAAGAAAATCACTGAGTTGGAGACACTTAAAAAGGACTCTAGATAATATGTGGTCCAAACCATCTGCCAGTTATGGAAATTTGAGACCCATAACCATGATTAATCTATTAATTAATAGTTCTGTCAGATTGCTTTTTTATTAAAGAAAAATCCATATAAATATTAATTAAGCCACATTATATGCAGAATAAAACAAAATGGAGGTGCTATTTATAGTGATATTTAAAGCAAGAGATATTTTAAGCTTATTCGAGTTCTCTTTCTTACTTATTCCCTCTCAATCAGCCCTCCTCCAGTCTCACCAAATTAAGAAACAGTACAGTACACTCTTGGGTGGGACTCTTTTTAGGGGGCAGAAGTCTTCCTTCAGGGACATTTGCAGTATCCCCAGGGATTCTGCAAAGCCAGTCCCCTGAGGCTGACTCTGATCCAGATCACTGAAGCTCAGTGCTAACAGTGATTTAGCCAGCCTTTTGAATAGTGTTCTCACATTTTTTTCTTCTATAGCAGGCATGGAGGGGCAAGTCATTCCTATAAACATACCTAAGCTTCTATGAAATCCCTCAAAATATTACAGGGAAAGAGCATTACAGTCACCTTGTCACAGCATCAGTTAGGTCTCTTACAATAGTTCTAATCCAGATAAAATATCTGTGCTTTATTATAGCTGAATGTATTATAATTGGACTCCTTTCTCTTCCTTTACAGCAGACACAACAGAATGCAAGTGCGTGAGATTTGATGTTATATCCTCTTAAATCTGCCCTCATTTTTTAAATAAGTGATTTATAATCACTATATTAATAATATTAGAATACCTGCAATGCTTCTCACAAGTGAATATGATACATCAGTGTATCTCCACAGTACAACAGAGTACAGCTGTTCTAGCCTAGTTCCCTAAAAAATTTGGGTTAGGAATTTGTCCACTGGAGAATGAAAATTACTTTCACTAAGATCATGTGTCTACTTAGAGGCAGAGCCAGGAACAAGGTGCAAGAGTCACTGTACTCATTCTGATGTTCATTTAGCTGCTTTTCTTAAACTTTCTGGAACTAAGAGCCAGCTATGCAGGAGTTGTAAGAGCAAAACTAATTTTAGGGTCTGCCTTTTAACTGCTTCAGCCTGAAACAAGAGATAGCATCTGAATCCCATCTGTCAGCGATGCCACCTTGCCCTGTGCTATAACACATTTTGACCCTTTCATTGAGCTTGCAGTGCTACTGCTCACAGCAGAAATGGCAGGTTCCGAAGGAAAGCATGATTTATTCCAGCTCTGGGGATTACTGTCAAAAGGTCATCCAGTCCTTACATTTTACTAATTATGTTAGAGGAAGGCCTCAAAAAATGTCAGGCTTTAAAAAAAAAATCAACATATATTTTAAACATAATACAAAAATCACAATAGTATTATGCATAGTGTTCCCTGCATGTATGGACATGTTGTGGGTGTAGATTCACTCATCCATTTGCTCATCATTATGTGTTGCAATGCCCTACTGTCAGATGTAGCTGGAAAAATCCACAGGTGTCCGTAGATCCTTTTTTTATTCACTCAGTCAACATGTATTTAATTCGAGACTGTTATAGTCACTGTGTTAAGCACAAGGAATGTGGCCTAATAGTGAATGGATTTTTATAGAATTATTACTGAAAATAAACTTATTTAAATGGAGTTGGATGATGGTTTAAAAAAGGTTGTATTTTTTTTCTTCTAAGAAATCAATTAAATGTTAAAGTTTTTTTGGAATCCTTATCATACGTACAAGGTGCATCAATTCTGCTAACTGCTTGGAGGAATATCAAGAAATAGAAGATGAGATTCCTGTTAAAATTAATTTAGCTGTAAGGCAAAATACATACATCTCTTAGATTCTTATTTAAATAAATTATGCAAGCAATTTCAAAATACCGTGATATAATTTTCAAGCTAACTCTTATAAGCATTGAGAAATAAAATGTAGAGGGAAAGAGCCCTTTCAGATGAGGCAAACCCCTGAAGGCTTCATGTACACCTTGGGAGTCTGAGTTGAGTTGAACTCTCCCTCTAAAACAAGTTAGTATTCCAAATGCAAAGAAGGAAGTGGGTAGCAACATTTTTCTTTTACATTTACTAGTGTTTTTAAGCCAGGCATTAGGTAGAGACTTAGTCATAGGAAGAGTTGGCATTAGGTTAGTTCTTAGAGGACCTCAATGGTAGTCATTGTTCAGCCTGTGAAAGTCATGAACAGAGGGTTGAACCAAAGGATGTCTTACAGTTCCTTCCCACTCCGGGGTCACTGATTCTATTAGATATTGCTTGATATTGGAAAAGTGTATCTTCTTCAATGCACATTTTGCCCCTTTATGATTAGCACAAGTCCAAACTGCGAAACAAATGCAAGGCTAAATTATCTAAATGGATTCTACTTGATTGAAACCTAGTTGCTATTTCATTTGACATTTATAGTATTCATCAACACTTAGGAAGTAAAAAAAAAAATAGTGTCCATTTTAAATCTTCAAATTAATATGTATTGTGTACCAGGTGCATGGTCTATTCTAGATACTTATTAATGAACAATTTGCCTTTCAAATGTTTCCTCAGCAATTCAAATGAAATGCTACCCATATTTTCTAATACATGTTTCATTCTTGCTATAGACTGTATAACAAATTATATTTCACTCAGTTATTCAATACATATTTAACGAGTACCTGTAAATAGCAAGTACTGAGCTTACAAGATGCAGGGGATATAAACATAAATGAAATGCTTAACTTAGTCTCCTTCCTCAAGAAGATTACAGTCCAGTGGAGGAGTCACACCTATAAATAAATCAATTACATTTCACCATTATTAGAATTTAAGCTAAGAGCATTGGAAAGCACAGAAGAGGGAACACTGGCTTCCTGGGTGGAAGGCCTCACAGACAGGGTAACATTTAAATTGAGTCTCAAAGAGTGATGGCAAAATGGCAGCCCTCAAGTTATAATGAGCACATAGATGAGATGTTTGGTAGCATCTGGCATCATGGAATACATAAGCTAAGAGTCTCATCCATGACAGGAGGTTATTTGATTCTTACATCGTAGTTGTAGAAATAAGAAATAGTGCAAAGTATTTAGCATAGAGCCTAGAATAGAATAGATGATCAGCTAGGGGTAGCTATCATTTATATTACCATCCAGACCTGTTGAAGTATATGTATTGATACTCACTGGTACATACTCCAAATGTCAGTTGTACTCTTTCTTCATAGCTTATATTATGTCTGTCATTAAGAAGTCATTTATGCATTTACTGTCTGCCTTCCCTACCAGACTGTAAACTCCATGAGAGAAGGAAATAAAATTATTTTGTTGATTATTGTATTCTTAATATCTAGCACAGTGCCTAGCACATTTGAGATATCCAATAAACATTTTTTTGAAAGAATATGTAATGATAGGAAGACACTAGTAAGGAATGGTCTATTATTAGGAAAATACAGTGTCAAGTCATATGAAAAAGTGTGAGTACTCGAACTCCAGAACATTTTTTTTTCGTTTAGAGAGAGCGCACATGCCTGTGCACACAAGTGGTGGGGGGTGGTGTTCGGGAGGGGCAGAGGGAGAGAAAGAATCTTAAGCAGGCTCCACACCTAGTGCCAAGCATCCTTCACACCCAATGCCAAGCATCCTCCTTCTCATGACCCTGAGATCATGACCTGAGCTGAAATCAAGAGTTGGTTGCTTAATTGACTAAGCCACCCAGGCACCCCCAGAATATTAATTTATTAATTTTCCCTCACAGCAAAAGAAAGCACCCAGACTTCTTAGACTCCTAGGTATTACTTTTTTTTTTTTTTAACTCCAATGTATTTCATCTGGAGCTCAGGTCCAGCATACCCCTCGGTTTCTTCTCTCAACCCTGCATTACTATCATCCATAAATTAGCCTCAAAGGGGGTAGTCCATGGGTGGCCAGAGAAAATAACTTTGTGATTTTTCTGTTGCTTTTGACATAAAAAGTAGATTTCATTCATTTTATTCTATCTCCCCACAACCCTTAACATTTTATAGGAAGACTCCTCTCCTCCTTCAACCAATATGCCATGTCTCATGGAAAGTTTATTAGAGGAGCCCATTCAGATCCCCTGGGAATTCATTACTTTCCAAAGCCATGATGAAGCATTATTCTGAATAAAATTAAGTTCTATTTCTTCCAATTAACAGCAGATGATGAAAGTGCCTGCCAGTTCTGTTGCCTTTCAGCTGGGTGTTTTTCTCTTGCTTGGTCATTTGTAAAATGTGAGCCCTCCTAATGGGGATCTAGTTATTCACTTGAATTAATGAGTTTCAGCTGAATTAATAGTGCCTAGCACACTGTGGGTATTCAATAATAGTCAACAGCAATTTGTATGCTGACTTAATGTGCTCCATTTGAGAATGTTGGCTAAAATCAATATAATGTGACTTTCCTACTAGGTTTGACTTAAATAAAAATATCAAGTTCCCAAATTTGGGGTGAGAATATACACAGTGTTTTACTTCTCGGAAAATAGCTGAAAGAGTTCTGCAAATCTTTTGGGAAGAACTTCTTACACATTTCCAAAAGGTATACAAGATCCTGCAGCATACCAGTATAAATATTTTGAGACTTAGATTCTTTGTCCTGGAAGAGTATCTGGCACAGAGTAGGCCTTTATCAAAATAATAGCTGAAAATAAATAGCAGAAGCATGTCATAAGCAATATGTTAGGGCATAGCTCATTACTTTGCCCCCAGTAGGCACTCAATAACTAGTGATATAATTAATTTTGAATTAAAATAGA
This sequence comes from Zalophus californianus, assembly GCF_009762305.2. Taxonomy (NCBI): domain Eukaryota; kingdom Metazoa; phylum Chordata; class Mammalia; order Carnivora; family Otariidae; genus Zalophus; species Zalophus californianus. The sequence goes on from NC_045605.1 coordinate 47,735,897, forward strand.
ATAAAAATTTTAGTGTAAGTTAACACAGAGAGGAAATCTTCTAGGTATAAACCTAAGAAGATAAGATGCAAAAAAAGTACTCATCAGGAAAGAGTTACATTCACAGGACTAAAGAGGTGAAGTTAGCAAATTCAGATTACGGTGCAGCATATGGTGCCTAATGCCTTATGGCATATATTTGCATGTTGAAGCTTTTAATTAGAAGGAATTATAATTCCACTGAGATACTTTTAGTTCTGGACTGAGAGCCTTAAAAAAAATCAATATTATGTGCTTGTTAAATTATAACCTTTGTGGAAAATCAATAATATGTTTGCTGAGAAAAATATTTGACATGTCAACTGAATTTTGAAAGCTTTTCTTGCCAATGGCTAAGCCCAGTGATTTATTTAATCACACTCATTAAGTGAACTACTTTATTATATCAGTATATTATACTGATTTCCATATAAAAACATTGCCTGTTTCCTGAGCTGTGCCATCTCCCCAGCTCCCCTTGGCTTACCTCCTCATGGGCAGAAGCAAGTCTTCTACCTCTTGTTTACTACCAACTCAGTGCTTACTTTTAAATGAGTTTAGTTATAATAACAACCACAGTAATAATAGATAAAAATTCTAACAATATAAGCACTGGGTTCCATACTGTACATACTGATGGAAAATGTGAATTGCTTAAAATACTGACCTTTATACAATATTCATTCATTCATTCATTCATTCATTCAGCAAACTAGTTAACATTCACTGACACCTACCAGCTGGCCAGGCAAAGCCCAAGGCTCTAGGACAGAGTCAAAGAAAAATCTATCATGACTCCCTGTTGGTAAGTAATGTTTGAGGAGAGAGAGACAAAAAGATTAAAATGTCATAATAAAACATGACAGCTCTAACAGTGCTATATAAAAATGTTTTAGGGGCTTAGAGGAGTCATGGATAACTGCTGGAGGAAACCCTGACATCTTCAGTAGGGTGGTATTGCAACTGGGACTCAAATTCATGCTTCAGTTGAATAGGTAGAAAAGAAATGGGAGAGTGTTCAAAGTCAACAGTCCTCACCACACATGTGGGAGGAATTTGATGTAGGCAGATAAGACCCGGAAAGATGGAATGTGCAGAAAATGGGAGAAACTCTGTGTGTGTGTGTGTGTGTGTGTGTGTGTGTGTGTGTGTGTGTGTGTGTTTAGAGTGGGAACAAAGTAAGAGGAAATGAAGCTAGAAATTCAGGTTCAAGACAGTTTGTAGAAGGTCTTGTATGTCAGGCAAAGGAGTCTTGAATGTGTGCTATAATTAAAGGGAGCCAAATAAGGATGCTCACAAGAGCACTGACAGGTTCTGAGTTTTATTTAAAAAAAAAAAAGAAGGAAAAGGACTTTTTGATTACTCCTTTATAGAAGGGAGAAATGGGTAAATATTATGATATTAAAATATGCAAGAAGCGTGAATATTATATCCATAAAGAACTGCTAGGGAATAAATTCTTGCTTTATAAACTTTCTAAGAACACACTTTCACTCAGCCCTCAGCGCTGAGCTTTAAATTTGAGGATGCTTAGCTTGCCACCTTGTGGCGGAAGCAAGATTCTGCACATGAGGGATGTTTAATCTGAGAAATAAACCAAACCCAAATCACTTAGTGAACCAAACTATTTGTTCAACTTTATCTTGTGTATTTGAGATAAAGAAGCAAAAAAAAAAAAAGACCCTTAGAATGAATATTAATTGTTGCAAAGATAAAAAAATCAGAGAATGATCCTTGACTGCTTTCTCTCTTTCATCTCTCATGTCCATAAACCCTGTTGATTCAGTTTTCCAAATAGATCTGATATCTATGCAGATTAGAAGCATTTTCCTTGATAATGCCAGGTTTGCCAAGAATGGGCATAATCATAGCTCTTATTACCGGTGGGGTATAAATTGGTATAATTCTGATGATAGATACAATCATTTTGGAACAATTTGGTTGTCTAGTAATGTTGAAGATGTATTATAGAGTAATATAATCCAGAAATTCCACTCCTAGGCTTATGCCCCGATGAGATTCTTACATATGTGTACCAGGAAATATATAGAAGAATGTCATAGCAGTACTGTTATAGTTTTGTTAGTCCAGAAGGGAAAACAATCAAAATATCGTGAATGTCCTTAAGCAAGAAAATAGTACATTGTGGTATACCATACAATGAAGTACTGTACAAAATTAAATGAACTTTACCTGCACACGTCAACATGAATGTGCAATTTCACAAAATTGCAGAAGGAGAGCCACAATATGAAACGGCTTATGTGAAGTTCCCAAACAGACCCAAACTACACATATTTGGGGGATACTACATCAGTCAATGTTTTGCCAGAGAAACAGAGCCAGTATATATAGTATATATAATTTATTTTAAGGAATTGGCTTACGTGATTGTGGAGGCTGGCAAGTCTTAAGTCCACAGGGAAGACCAGCAGGCTGGACACTCTCAGGCAGGAGCTGAAGAGCAGTCCACCAGTGGAATTTCTTCTGAGAAATCTCAGTTTTGCTCTTAATGCCTTTCAACTGATCGGTTGAGTCCCACCCGCCGATAACCCCAGGTAATGGAGTGTTATCTCCTTTCCTTAAATTCCACTGATTGTAGATGTTAACCACTGTTAGAAAATTCCCTCAGAGCAACATCTAGATTAAATAATGGGTACTATAGTTTAGCCAAGTTGGCACATAAAACTACCACAGATACATATCTGTATAGTAAGACCATTGAGGAGGAAAGCAGGGAATTGTGAACACAAAATTTAACAGCTGCCTCTGTGGAGAGGGAGATAGAAATGGCCAGGGATGTGCACCCAGGGTTTCTACTGTATCGATAATACTCAACTTCTTAAGCTGAGTGACAATTTTTTTTAAAGATTTTATTTATTTATTTGACACACAGAGAGAGAGCACAAGTAGGCAGAGCAGCAGGCAGAGGGAGAGGGAGAAGCAGGCTCTCGGTTGACCAGGGAGCCCAGGGCGGGGCTCGATCTCAATCCCAGGACCCTGAGGTCATGACCTGAGCCAAAGGCAGTCGCTTAACCAACTGAGCCACCCAGGCACCCCTGCTGGGTGACAATTACAGGGAGTCTGTTACATTATTCCTTATAGCTTGTATAGCTTTGATACAAATTCATGTATGCAAGAAAAACTTCACAATGAATTTTAAATACAATTTTTATCAAAATACAAAATAATTACCTTCTAAGCATGTAGAGCTCCCTCCCCACACACACACCGTATAAGCTGGGGAGTTTGGACTCTTATTTTGCCCTCAAGTATTTTAACCATTTAGGGCTATCGCTATGATCTAAAACAGAAAACTGAGTCAGGAAGAAAAATTTCTATCTTGAAGTTAAGTCAATGCTCATGTCTATTAAAAACAATCAGGGGGCCATTTTTGCTGGGAGACTAACACACATTATCTAATCCCCGAGGTAGATTACGTACAGTTGCTTAAAGTCCACCTGCTACCAAACCTCTTCCTCGTTCCTCCCAGGCAAAAGATGAGCCCAGGTGAGAGCTGATTTCATCACCAATTTTCTTAAAATTCATTTTGTTGTTGTTGTTTCTTGAGGAAAGATGTTAAAAGGTTGAAGGAATGAGATACATGGGCATTTGGAATGTTTTTGTGGGTGAGTGAGCAAAAACTTGGAGTCTGTGGGCCTTGGATATTTCCTCACTATAGAGAGTGCAGAGGCAGGGCTCACTGCAGACTCTGCTACATCCCTGTCCAGGTACCAGCATGGGTCCCCTAAGAGCCTCCCAACTGGCTTCCCTCCTTTGTCCTCTCCCCAATCCAGTCCATTCTCCACAGGCAATCAGAGTGAATTTTAGGGTAAAAAAAAACAAAAAAAACAAAAAAATCATGTAATATAAAATTTGCCATCTTGTTGTGAACAGATCTCCAGAACTTTTTCATCTTGCAATTCAGAAAGTCTCTGCAAATTAAACAACTCCCCTCAAGCCCCTGGTAATCACCATTCTACTTTCTGTTTCTATGAATTTGACTATTCTAGATACCTGATATAGGTGGAATCATACAGAATTTGTCTTGTTGTGACTGGCTTATTTCACTTAGCAAAATGTCCTCAAGGTTCATCCATGTTTGCATGTGTCAGAATTTCATTGCCTTTTAAGGCTGAATAATATTCCATTGTATGTACATACCACATTGTGTTTATCCATTCATCTGCCCTTGGACATTTGGGTTGCTTCCACCTCTTGGCTATTGTGCATAATGCTGCTACAAACACAGGGATGCAAATATCTCTTCCAGACCCTGCTTTTAATTCTCTTGGCTATCTGCCCTGAAGTCAGAATGCTGGATCATATGGTAGTTCTATTTTTAATTCTTTGAGGGAACAACCATTTTTCCATAGTGGTTGCCCCATTTTAAAATCCTACCAACAGTGCAAGAGTAGGCTTTTTAAATATAAATCAGATCATATCACTTTCCTGTCAAAACCCTCTATTGACATCTTATGTTTTTCAGAATGGGGGCCTAAATCATTTCTGAGGGCTAGACAGTCCTGTGTGGTCTGCCCCAGTTTACCTTTCCTGCCTCAAATCTACTTCACGTGTCCTTCCTCAGAAAGCTCTGTCAGTCCTAGAGCCCAACAAGCTCTTTCCCAGCTCAGATGTTTTCGTGGTTATTCTTCCTTTTGTCTGGAATGTAGCCCACCTGACTCTTTTTGGGAATTCTCTCAGTCTTTAGGATTCAGCTTGTATATCATCATTTTAGAAAGTGTCCCCTGACCTCCTCTACTGAATAAGTTTTCTCCTTTGTGCTCTCTTAGAGTACCTTCTCATTTCCTTGACCATCTGGAATTATTTTGTTTATTTGTTAGTTGTGTTTTGCCAGTCACTTCTACTAGCAGGGAAGCTCCATAAGAGGAGGAATATTGTCTGTCTTGTTTATTATTGAATCCTAGCAGTTAGTGCCCCTCATAAACCTACAGATAATTCTGTGTTCAAGATTGAACAAGTCTTATCCAAATTAAGGAGGGGGTAACTATTTTTAGGCGAAAGAATGGCATGCTTGAGTAGCTTCCCTGGATTGTTAATTTTTCATATCTCAATAAAACCATTACAAGAAAGAAGAAAATAAGACACACAAAGCTGAAAATGTATCCATGAACTGAATGGACTGACATAGGTCCCCAAATAGAAGCCAGAAGTTGCTCATAGCTTTAAGAACTAAGTTTTTTATGATGAAGAAGGAATGTATACCAACTGACCTCTATTAGCCTTGCCAAGTCTACTAGTTTATGAAAGTCTAAATTATACAAAAGTCTAATCATTCAGACCCTGTTCTCATGGATGATAAATTTATCAGTTATATTTCGGATTTTGAATTGACTATCTCAAGCAATTTAATCTTCAAAATTCCCTGCAATGTTAGTTCCATGTTGCAAATTTTTTTTAAAGATTTATTTATTCATTTTTGGGGGGGATGGGAAGGGCAGAGGGAGAGAATCTTTCAAGCAGACTCCCCGCTGAGGGAGGAGCCAGACTCGGGGCTCAATCCCACAACCATGAGATCATGACCTGAGCCAAAACCAAGAGTTGGATGCCAACTGAACAACCCAGGCAACCTGCAAAAATTTTTTTAAAAGATTTTATTTGTTTATTTGAGAGACAAAGAGAACACAAGCAGGGGGCCAAGCAGGGGGCCAAGCAGAGGGAGGGGGCCAGGCAGAGGGAGAAGGAGAAGCAGTCTTCCTGCTGTGCGAGGAGCCCTCTGAACAGGGCTTGACGCAGGACTCGGTGCAGGACTTGACCCGGGGCTCGATCACAGGACCCTGAAATCATGACCTGAGCCAAAGTCAGATGCTTAACTGAGCCACCCAGGTGCCCCTCCATGTTGCAAATTTTAAAGGGAAGTTGACAAGCTTACTTATATTGTAGCACATAAACAGTGATCTCCTTTTGCTAATATTTCTATGACTTAGAATAAATTTAATTTCTCTCTAACACAACTGTTTAAGGCTCTGTATGAAGCTCTCTAGAGGAAACAATGTAAGAACCTTCCTTCAAGCATTTTAATACTTCAAGATATTATGCTCTATTATCATTCTTCCTTGACTTTGAACCTGATGTTCTTTGCTAGCAGCCTTGCTGCCTCTTTGCCTAATGCCTTTTCATTGTATAAGATAAATTAGAGGTGTGTTATTCTCCAGAACCATCCTCTTATGCCCCCAAAGCTAGGTTAAGTGTGCTACCATGGGAACCTTTGTATACTATACTGTAATGTGGCATTCCGTCAATTCTAAGATGCACTTTTAAAATATTTAGCGTCTCTGAAATGAGAATGTGTCTCATCAGTGACACCCTCAATTGATTAAATTTGTTATTCTCAGCTACTGAAAAGGGAGTTTATGGAGGCTGGGACTGTGTTTCATCTCTCTAAATATTTTCAGTGTCTATTACATTGCCTCACTAACCCACCATAAGTGCTTAACAAAAGGACAGATGGATAGAAAAACTACAGACTCAGTGATGGACGATTTCATTACGAGAGCAGTATAAAATGAAGATAAAGAGAGGTTATATCTGCTTCGGGAGATCAGAAAAGATGCCGTTTGAACAGAACCTCAAAGAGAAGGGTATTTCCCATCCGTGATTCAAGGATCATTTAAGGCAGAAGGAAGAGCAGAAGAGGGGAAAGTAGGAAAGATGAGTGAGACTTCAGAAAAAAGTTGTTTGACTAGTTTGAGTAGAATGCAAATGGGTAAAGAAGCACAGTCAGGGAAATTTGGAGAGAGATTACTAGTGGCATGAATACTCTGCCAAAGTGTGCATGTTCTGTTCCCAAGCAGTAGTGAACTAGGGGAGGGCTTTAAAGGGTGAGTGATATGGTGAAGTTGTGCTTAAAGATGTATCTGGGGTTGACTAGCTGGATGACTTGGCCGGTAGAGAGAATGCAGATAAGAAAACTAGTTACTAGGCTGCTCTTATTTATTTAACAAACATTTCTTCAGCACCTATTGAATACCTGACTCAGGTGTTATGGCAATAAATGATTCAGTCTTTGTACTGAAAGATCTTAGAGTCTATAAAGGTAAACAATCAAACAGGCAAAAATTATAAAATAAAAAATATCCTGTGTATGCACAGGTTGCTATGAGTGAGTCCTGACCCTAGTCTGGGGTTGGGCACAGGTTAACAAGGGAAGTAGATCAATTAAGGAGGCTCCTGGGAGGAGGTATTATCCTAGCTGAACCCTGAAGGTGAAGAGATGGCAAAGGTATCTGGGAAGTAGCAAAGTCCCAGTGCAAAGTGCAAAGTCCCAGTGGTGATATATTACTCTTACTCTGAATTACAAATAATTCAGAATGGAATGATAAGTTGGCATGGTTGGGGGTGGATGGAGAGGTAGGGAAGGGAAGGTTGGTGTGTTGGGGTGGGGAGAGGCAAGAATGTGATTGGAAAGGGACTTAAGAGGAAAGTGCAATATTCCGGAGAGAGGAAACAAGGGCCGGCTGGACAAAGGGCAATAGAGGTGGAAAGAACAAGAGTCCTTGCTGAAGTAGAATCCATTTAGCTTACACTAGACTCATTCACTTGGCAAAACGTACTAAATCCCTCATACTTGCCAAAGGTGTACTGAGATGGCTAGTTAGAGAGTCACTGCTTTCATCAAAGAACTTTCAGTCTGACGTGAAATCATTTTGGCCTTGACTCTGATATTAGGTATCATGTTCTGCCAAGTGAGTCAGGTTGATCTTACTCTGGAAGTCATGAGAAGAGAAAGATGCTGGAGGATCATCTTGATCTATATGGTTTTGTATTTGGGTGACCAGGGAAATGGCAGTGTCATTATGTGGGTTATTTCTATTTATACTTCCAGTTGTATCTATGGCCCGACAAGGATAAAGGGAAGCTTAGAGACCTGGACTTTTAAAACGAAGAGCCAAAGTATCTATAATACTCAGAATAAATACCTGATTCAGAGACTAAGAAATGCATAATATCTGAGAGACAGCACAGTGCAGGATTAAAGGTAGGGATTACCAGGATAGTGCAGTATGAATCTCAGCTTCTCCACTAGTTGTATGAACAGGTTACTTAATTTTTTCTCTGTCTCTAATTTCTCATCTATAAAATGAGGGAAATAAAATAGTAACTCATTCATAAGTTGTTGTAAGGATTAAATAAATTAATACTTATGAAGCACTGATACATGTGTATGCCACACCATAGGCACTCATCTGAAAGATGACTCTGTCAGTTCCCAACACGGTACCAGGACAAAAAAATGAGAAAACTTTCTAGGTTTTCTTGATTTGGGACTTACATCTTAAGGTTGTAATAAGCACACAATAGCATTCTTTAATTGTGTATTTAATTGCATACTCAGATGCCTAGATTAAGTATAAAAATGTCTTCCCAAGAGAAAATTGTCTTATTTGGAGGTTAAGCCACCATAACCAACCATGAATTATGAAGCAACTGTATTTGAGGAAATATTAACATTTTTATGACAGTATCAGGTTTCCAAATAATCCTCTTTGATTAGAACTCACTGCAAATGAGATCAAAATCAAGGCCATACCTTCTGTCTCAATCCTTTACCTGTTCCATGTTCCACAGTCACTGAGGCTGGCTTATCATGAGGGCTTATGGGACAAATGCAGCTGGATAAAAACAGTTAGATGGATCCAAGCCCATTTGTACCACCCACGGAGATAATTTGGAGTGGTTGCCCACTTGGGCCACCTGACATCTTCCCATGGAGATGACAGCTGTTCATGCTTGCTGCTGGGTGAAGGAAGCACATTAAAGGGGAAAAAAAGAGAATTCAGGCAAAGAGCTATATTACCTAATGCAACTAGAATTTAAGCTCTAAGAAGTCATACATTTTTACCTTTTTTTTTTACTACTGTATTCCTAGCACCTACAATTTAGTGATTAGTACATAATGTGCTCAATAAATACTTTGTTGAATAAAAAATGATGATATTTCCTGTTAGGAAGCGATTTTACTCTCTTTAATATCACAGTGGAAGCACATGCCAATAGGCTGACTAGGAAATCTCTGGAACAGCCTGTCAGAAAGAATCTGGGAGATGTTCTGGAGTCAAGTGGGCAAGTGGTCTAATCTCGGGAGGTCAGTTATGGATGGAAGGCTGGAGCAGGTGCCAATTCCACAGCAGATTCTGAGGTCCAGAAGCTCAAATGGGTCAGGAGAGTAGCTTGACTCATCAACCAGTGGTGGCAATTTCCACGCTTGCATCTAGGACTGTTTTCTCCCTCCCTGCTGCACAAAAATGGTAATCATAGGCACAAGACACCAGGAACCTTGGCTCAGGAGGAAGCATGGATAAAGAGGGAAAGATGGCCTCACCTATGGAAAAGAAACTGAAGCTTAGAGCAGTAGAGGCAAGGACTTCGCAACTCAGTGTGCATCTTCAGAGAGTTTGCACTGACCTACAACGATGCTACAATGCTTGTAGAAGTGTGCAGGAGGCCGGCTCCGTGTGATAGGGGTAAGGCTGAGCTGAGTCCATGCATGCGCGCACGCATGTGGTGTGTGTGTGTGTGTGTGTGTGTGTGTGTGTGGTGACCCTTCTGACAACACTTAGATATGACACTGACACAGAAATAGGAAGAAGCTTAGAGTTCCTAAGCATCAGTCAGGAGTCAAGACCTCTGCCAAGGCATTTATGCATATTATCTCACCAATTTCCCATAGCAACACTGTTATGAGTATTATTAGCCCAATTTCACAAATGAGGAATCTGAGTTTCAGAGAGCTTTTGTGCTTGCCTGAAGTCACATTGCTGACTGGTGGCAGGAGCAGAATTTAAACTCAGGACACTAAGGTGCAGGGAATTTGCATCACTTGATGAGGAATCCCAATGAAATAATCATTTCATCTTTTCCTGGCCCTGGGAGCACTGAGGACACACTTCTGGCCTCGAACAGTGACTGACTCACCGAAGCTGCAGCAGCTGTCCTGCTAGCAGTTGGAATCAGACAGTGACTGCCCACAAGTTCTTACTGTCCTCTCTCACATCCAGTGGCATTTATCCCGGCAGAATTATTCAGACTGTATTTGAATTTGTGCTTCAAATGGACAAACTAATTGTCGAGACTGTTCATAAACCATTGCTTTGATTTCTTGGTAACAAAGCAATTTGACTTACAACTCTCTTACTCCCTAGCAAATTCCTTCCTAGCTCCCTCTCCTTCATTTATCAGCAGGCAATCACCCTGTGGCCTTCAACCAGCTCTCAAAGTTAACTCAACTCAACTTGGAGAAACCTTTTCCAGGGCAGGAGAATCTTCCCTCACCACAAACCTTCCTCATTACAACAAAGTAAATACTTGATCGTGTCTTACATGTTCTATTTTGTTAATTATTTTTATTCTCCAAGTAATACATGTGGCTCAAAACAGGAAATTAATAATCACCCAGAGACACCACTGTCAATACAGTGTGTATTCTTTTAGACCTCTTCCCTGCCTTGTATACACTTTATTTTATTGTGCTTCTCAAGGTCGACACTTGTCTGTGTGTCCAGCTGCTGCCCGGGAGTTTAGAGAGCCTTGGGTAATTACTTGGGATGGCCGTATTCATGTTTTGCTCTAACTCAGTACTGGCAGAGTAGGGGCAAGGATCGGGAACCCACTCACTTCCCTTCTTGCATGTCACAATTTGTCTTCCTCTCAACTCCTTGCTCTAGAAAGCCACCAGTCAACACTCCTTCCCAGGTGCCTCACACCCAAAACTTGACTGATTCTCCCCCAAATAATTCCACTTCATTATGGCTACATGTGAACCAGTTTTTTACTTCATTATTGAAAATCTTATGTGGTACTGTTCAGTAATGAGATCTCCTATAGAATCCAGACAGGTTTCTTGAGCATATGCTATTTCTAGGATGTGCTAGGTGTGGTGGGGTACACAACAGTCCCGAGGAACTTACATCTCCACCAGCTGTAGTTCAGTTCGGAAACATTTATTGGTGGAATGCTTGCTGCTGGTGGTACAAAAATGAATCAAGATGTTTTTATATTTCCATGAGAAAAGCAGATACGTACATGTTTAAAAACAAACAAACAAAAACAGTAAGAAAAAAGAGGGATTCTAAGTGTGTCAGTCATGAGAGCCACGGATAAAGGACACTTTGCCAAACCTGGGTATCCAGAGAAAGCATCTGGGAAGAAATCATATGTAAGTTAAATTTGAAGGTTGAGCATTTGCCAGTTGAAAGACAGTTGGGGAGGTTATCAAGGTAGAGAAGACATCAAGAACAAAGGATGGGCGGGGGATGTGTCTTTTTTGTTCACTGTTGTATCTCTAGCACTTACAATGTCTGGCACATAATAGGTGCTCAATACACTTTTTTTTTTTTAAACAGTACAGTTGGCCCTTTAACAATATGGGTTTGAATGGCACAGGTCCACTTATACATAGATTTTTTTTTCAATAAATACAGTACTGTAATGAATTTTCTCCTCCTTATGATTTTCTTAACATTTTTTCTCTATCTTCCTTTATTATTAGAATACAGTATATTATAACACACAAAATATGTGTTAATTGACTGCTTATGTTATCTGTAAGGCTTCTGGTTCATAGTAGGCTATTAGTAGTTAAGTTTTGGGAGAGTCAAAATTTACATACAGATTTTTGACTGTGTGTGGGTGTTGTTGCCCCTAACTCCTGTGTTGTTCAAGGATCAACTGTATTATTCACTATAGTCACCATGCTGTTCATTATGTCCCCATGGCTTACTTATTTTGTAACTTGGAATAAATTCTTGAGTGAAAAAATTGGGAGGAGAGGAGTAACAGTAGCTAGAATAGCCAGAGCAGTCCAAGTAGAGTGGAGATGGTTTGGAAGAGCCTGGTAGATTTTCAGGCTTGAAGATGGCATAGAGGAAAGCTGGAGAGTGTTTTGTGGGGTCAGGAGAGCTGTGAGGTTGGAGCAGAGGCTCTGTGTGTTATATAGTAGTGGGAGAGTTGTTTGAAGAAGTTGAAAGCAATAAAGAAAGGCTACATTTTTTCCTGTTTTTAGAATTTAAATTTTTTTATAAATAAGTAAAAAAAAAATCCAATGTTACAATAAAATAATCATAGGTGATACTAAGTGACCACTTACCAGCTCACAGACCGTCTACTAAATGCATTCCAGGCATCTCACTTGACCTTCTCAAAAATGCTGTGAGGTAAGTACTAGTCTCATTTTACAGATGTGGAATATCCAGTATCACAGAGTTTGATGAGTTGCCCAAGGTCATGTAGTACATGACAGACTGGGGAAGTGGTCCAGGCAGTTTCTCCAAAACCTGCATTCCTGGAGACTATTCTACCATTGAGGTTTTAGAAAGTTATTCTACTATGAAGACCTAAGAAAGGGAAAGATGATAGACATGTTTAGCTATAAAGGATTATTCATATTTGTTTCCATTTTGCTGACAGCATTGACAGTCTGAGGAGTTCTCTCTTAGGGACCACTTTTTTTTTTTTTTTTTTTTGATGACCCAGATCTGCAAAGAGTGAAGGGCTTGACAGTTCCAGAAAGGAGAGCATTAATATTGGGCAAGCAGCTACCATGTGCCAAGAATACAGTGTCTCATTCAATGCTCCTATTTCTATGAGGTAGATCCTATAATTCCCAGTTTATAGCTTCAATCAATCCAGCAAATTGACAAATGTCTCCCAGCTAGCAAGTGGCCTGAGATTTGAGCTTATGTTTTTAATGCCAGAATTTATGCACATTCCACCATATTGGGTTGCCTCTTGGAGTCACCTGGCTAGCTTGACTTGAAACCCACTTTACCATTTGTTTAACTTTGGAGATTTCTTGCTCCTTTTTTCTCATTTGGAAATCAGAGTGGTAATACCCTCTTTTTCCAGTTCTTGAGAATTTCTTGGAACAATGTCTCTGAATGTGTTTTTGTAAATGATAAATAGCAACCTGAATGTGTGACATCTTATACGAATTCATTTTATAATTACACACCGGTTATTTTCCCAGACCCTAAGTCTGTGGTCCCATTCTGACTTGCTCAGAGAGCTTAAGTGCTGTCTAAGCATACAATTACCTCTCCTGGGTGAGCCTGGCCTCCCCTAGGCCTTGGGCTTAGCTAAGAAGTTGAGGAAAGATAGCTTGCATTTCCTGTCAAGCTACATCTCCAACATCTTCAGTTAACAGATGGAGGGCAGCACTGAGCTAGACTAAGTTCCCTCATGATTATTTAAATCATCAGTTCTTTAAAAAGGATCTTAAGATCCATTAAATATTCATGAAAGGAACTTCTTGGCAGTTCCTCCATCGTAGGTAATTACAGAGGGTTTAAAATATCTGACGTTGCTTGGAAGCACACAAAGCTCTGTCAGCTGCAAGCAGACAGCTGATTTGTAATTTAATTAACATCCTGGCTTGTCCTGTTCTTTGTGGCAAAAAGCGGGAATATATTTCCTTTCATTTCTGAGTTTTGTTTGAAAAAAATTCAAATGGAGCACCTGGGAGAGCTTTTCATCTCTCAGATCCATCATGTTCCTTACATCCTGCTCCAATCCTCAAAACATTCCTCTTTCGAGTGTCCTTCGGGCCAGCTGTATTGCTGATTGTGGGTCACTGGGTGGTTTTGTTTTGTTTTGTTTTGTTTTTTGGAAGGGTAATTTCACTTGGGGAAGATCTGGGTGCAATCAGCAATCAGTGAGCTTCAACCCACTCTTATTAGCTCTTTGAATAATGGATTTGAAGAGAGATTTATTTGGCCAGAGATGATTTATTCAGTGAATATTGACTGAGACCTTCTATGTAGTAGGTACTGAAGGTCAGCAGTGACCTGACTCCATGGAGGTTTCAGTCCAACAGAGGAGGAAAACATCAAGCAAATGACTATAGAAATTAAATGTAAAATAAAAATGTGATGAGTTTTCTGAAAAGTAAGTACAGGGTACCCTGAAATCCTGCCAGGCAGGGTGTGGGGTTGTACGGGAAGACAGGGGAAGCCAGGAGGCCTCCTTGAGGAAGTAGAGGTGAAAATCATGCCTGGTCTGTCTTGTGCTTCTTTCTCCCATTGTCCTCCTATCTAACGACCCCCCACTCCAGATGTACAACATACGCATGACTGTTCCAGAAGAGACTAGGATAGTGGCCAGAAAGGATGGAGAGGGGAAAGAGAAACCTGCTCTAGCCAAAATATCATTCAGAGAATTTATTTCAAATTAAAGAAATGAATATATTACCAATCTGATCACTGCCTTAACCATTCTTTTATCTTCTCTCTTTTTTTTCTTTCTCTTTCTTTTGTCCATGTTTTCCCTCCAGAAAGGGAGACGGGGAGTTGGAGAGGGGATGAAGTAGGCATGGTAACGGATTTGGGTCACAGGTGACAAATACGCTAAGCTATCACGGAAAAAGGAGCTGGAAAGGAGAGCTGGCTGGCTACATACTGCACAAGTCTCCAGTAAATAAAATTCCTAAAAAGAAATATTGAAGTATTTAAATGAAATATTTTCCTCAAAATAAGGCAGTAACTAGCAGTGCCCAGATAAGCATGCACTGTTTGGGGAGTTAAATTTAGTCTTGAGAGGAACTGAAGACCCTTTATTTCCATGGAGTACATTTATTGAAACCCACATTCTTCACTCTTGGTTTTCTCTCTTTCCTGAGCTTCATTCACTTCTTTCTTAGGAATCATTGCTCTTTGCAAGTTCATTATTTACTTAATTTTCTTACTGACTTCATGCTTCTCCTAAAATATGTGCTTTTCTTTTTTTTTTTCTTTTTTTTCTGCCAAAGCACATTATTGAAACTAAGAGTCTTCCTTCCAGTGGTGCATAGTCAGCCAGGTCTAGCAGCCACACACTGTGTGCTTGGTGTGCTGGCCTGACTGTTTTGCAGGAGACAGACAAATGTCAGGGTTCCCTGCCCTCTAGGAACTGAGATCACAGAGAGGGAGATAACACCCAGAATGCTACTTGTTATTATTAACAGAAGTGGTAGAACTAACAGATTGGGGGCATTTCCTAGATGTCAGGCTTTGTGTCAGAAACTGTAAATCATTCCTTAATTTTGTACTTGCTTCAGAATGTTGCTATAAGTCTTAAGTGGGATATTCTTTCTAACACTCTTAGCAAAGGGCTCATGGGTAGTGTTCACTAGCTGTTCAAGAGCATACAGACATGGTCTGGCTCTCGGAGTTTGATCTGATTCTCTCTCATCAGAACAGTGCCAACTCCTGCTGCAAGGGGGAAGCAGAGCACTTCTTACGCAGAGAAGAGACAGACCCAGATTTTATTTATGGGCCTTGAAAGATTTGTGACTTCTCCCTCAGCTCTCATGCAGTAGGCCAGTGGGGCACCACCTTCTGACCTGTGCAGGAGGACTTCCGGTGATGGGTCAGACGCATGGAGGCTCCTGCCTTTGAAGTCTGGGTAACTCAGGGTAGTTTGGACTCAAGTGGGCATCAGCAAAAGGTAGTGAGCTGAATCTGGTCAGACTTCCTGGCCTTTGTCCATCCATGTGGGGGGCTCTGTGGTTGAAAAAACATGTGAGTATGATTGCATTCAGGTTCAGGTAGGAGAGCTTTTTTATTGCTCATATTATTTAGGTTTAGTTCAGTTAAAATCACATTTACTGGTCTTTTAGTATGTGTCACCCATCAGTGGGGCACTAGAGTTTCAGAGATGAATATGACTGCATCAGTGCTCAAGAGGCACTCAGGAACTAGTAGGAATGATAGGCACATGGACAGGTTTTTGCAGTATGAAGTTGTTATTTGATGACAGAAATCTGTGCTGAACACTATGGGAGCATATCCTTTCAACCTTTGCAATCAGAGAATCCTTCCAAGAGGAGATGATACCCAGTCTGATCATCAAGGACCTGAAAGAGCTTGCCTGATGAAGGAGCCCATGAGTTGGAGCTTAAGCTTCAGGCAAGGAAGAGGATAGGATTCCAGAAGTCAGGCCCAGAATGAGCTAAGACGGGGGACATGAAAAGCATATGTCTTCCCTGTCTTGAGCTTTTCCTCTGCTTCACTCCCCTTAGAGCTGAGAGAGAAAATATCATCTGTCCAAAAGTGCTTTTATTCCAGAGTCCCCTCTAATGAACCAAGCTGAGGACAGGAAAAGGAAGGTACAGATTTCACAACAGAAGCCTTCCTTAAATGGCCCTCCTTTCACAGGCAATTCAGAAACCCTCGAAGATGCCCAGAATGGCATTAGTACTTAATAGACAAGCCCTGGAATGAGAAATAACTCAGAATTGCCCAGAACATTAGGACTGATTCTGAAATCAGGATGTGACCTTTGCAGATTTGTTTAATCTCCCTTGTTAGATGACTCTTGAAGATTTCCTAAAAATATTTCCTGAAGATAAACTGGGTCTCTTAAGAACTTTGAGGAACTTTAGAAGAATAATCATGTGCTCTAGCTCCAGAGTCAGAGTAATCTGTATTTGAATCCTAGTTTGCCACTCATCAGGTATGTAATCTTAGAAAAAATGCCTAATTATCCAAGCCCCAGATGAGGAGAATAAGAGCACCTATCTCTCAGGTGTGAAGATGCATATAAAGAATTTAGGATAGGGGCACCTGGGTGGTTCAGTTGAGTGGCTGACTCTTGCTTTTGGCTCAGGTTATGATCTCGCAGTTGTGGGCTCGGACCCTGTGTTGGGCTCTATACTCAATGCTGAGTCTGCTTCAGATTTTCTCTCCCTCTCCCTCCAGCTCTCTCTCTCTCTCTCTCTCTCTCTCACACACACACACACACACACATAAATAAACTAAAAAGTATCAATTAAAAAATAATAATTTAGCATAGTTACTGGCATATCAATTTAAAAAAATAATTTGTTATAGTTACTGACATTATTATTGACTTTAATATTGGCATTAGTGTTAGGATTAGTATTTCTCTTAATATTAACATTTGTTTTAATATTGGTTTTAGTCTATCTAGTACAAAGCAAAAATATGATTTATGGTCCAGCCAAAGTTGAATCCAAGCAGATTCTATGCCCTATCAGGGCGAGACTTGCTTTTGAGTTAAATATGGCACTTGTCACCAGTTCTTCTTATCCCTTGCTTAGTTATCTCTCGCAGAACACTGGAGAAAAGAAATTTAAAAAGTGTGTTTGGGGGGGAATATGTGGCTGGCACTAGAAAGAGCATCATTTAGGTCCCTTGAGTTGTTCCTCATAGTCTACAGTAAATAGCAGTCTGCCTTTCAGCCTTGTGTCTTGCCACACTGTACCTCATATCCCAATTTCCGTCCAAATCTTACATCAGGCTCACCAGATGTCAAATGGGGATTGGCGTGTGCATGACTTATGGAAGGCAGTTCCAAAAACAAACCATGAAGAGAGTGAGGGAAGCACCAAGAAGTTCTGCAAGAATGTAGGTCCAGGGGCTCCTGGGTGGCTCAGTTGTTAAGTCTGCCTTCGGCTCAGGTCATGGTCCCAGGGTCCTGGGATTGAGCCCCGCATCGGGCTCCCTGCTCAGCGGGAAGCCTGCTTCTCCCTCTCCCCCTCCCCCTGCTTGTGTTCCCTCTCTCGCTGTGTCTCTCTCTGTCAAATAAATAAATAAAATCTTAAAAAAAAAAGTAGGTCCAGGTGCAATCAAGCTTCAGCCCCAATCCCATCAGATGCTTTGGAGTGTATTTGGCCCCACAGGGTTTGTTTCACGTTGAGGTGTAGAAGTTGGGGATTCCACTATAATTCCCAGGCACATCTAAGTAAGGATGCTTCAGTCACCCAAGAGTGATCATTCTGAGAAGTATGCAGATGTGGGCCTTGAATGTGTAAAAAGGATTTCCATGAATTTGGGGGGGGTGCAATAACATCTGCTACAATCCATTTCAGGATTTCACTGTTCCCTCAAAACATCTTCCTCCATTATCACTTATCTCCTTTATACATATTGGTGCCTTTGCTTAGAATATCTCTTACTTCTTTCTGTTATCATTCTACATCTTGTTGCAAACAGGGAAGGCTTGGATAGAGTTAGGGATAACCTGTTTCTGTTCCCACAGAACTCAGTTTATATGTGTCATTAGGACTATGCATTGTGGCTTAGCTGCATATGTATGGAACTCATTTAATAATTCATGGTTTTCTCAAGGTCAAGAACTGTTTCTTTTTTTTTTAAGATTTTATTTATTTATTTGACAGAGAGAAAGAGAGATAACGAGAGCAGGAACACAAACAGGGGGAGTGGGAGAGGAAGAAGCAGGCTTCCCGCTGAGCAGGGAGCCCGATGCAGGGCTCAATCCCAGGACCCTGGGATCATGACCTGAGCCGAAGGCAAACATTTAATGACTGAGCCACCCAGGCACCCGACGAACTGTTTCTTATTCAGTTTATATTCTTAGCAAATCTTACTGAAAGGAATGATGAGGAGAGAGAGAGAGAGAAAATTTAAGAATGTGATGTTCTTTAAGATTGTGTCAAGCAAATGATGCAGGTGTCTTTTTTTACTTAAACCTGATTTCATAATGTTTTGCAATGAGAGAGCTTGCATCCTGCAGCCAAACAACTTTGTAGCTTAAGCAACTGATACCCATTTCATCCATTTGTTTGTCCTTCATATCTTTATTCAACCAATACTCATTAAGTGTATGTACCAGGCACTTGGGCTAAGGACAGGAGATGAGAGGATCAACAAGACTCAACTGTCCCAGTACTCACAGAGTCTTCTAGCTCAATGTAAACACACAGACACATACAAACACAAGTACACAGACATATAACATGATAAAAATTGTGATTGGCAGATTACGGGGAACTATGGGAACACCCACAAAATCTCAGATTTGTAGTTCACGAAATTCCCCAGAAAAGATAACATCAAAGTTGAGGCCTAAAGGATCAGTGAATATTAAAATGAACAGTTATTAACTAATGAAACATTAATTGAGCATAAAGATTGGTTTTATAGCCTAATTTAAGGCCCTGTCAGTCTTAAAATTATGTCTTACATTTATGAAAATAATTAAAGTAAGTTATTTGTGACACCACATAAGTTCAACTGAGTTTATTATCTGTGTCTTGAGAGTTATTTGTCCAAATAGTTCGGTGAAATGTGTATTTTAATGGATGGGATCTTTCTCTAAACCAGCTGAATCTCACTACAGGAATCCTGGAGGAGCCACAGTAATCATTTTAACTTTGCAAAAAAACCTTGCTTTTGGCATTCTTGGATCTTTATCAGAACACAAGCATTTCCTAACTGTTTTGAGTAACATGAACATGGTTTTATGCATGTAAAATGTTAAAAAGCTTAATGAATTCCTCAAAAAACCCAAAAATGTGATTACCACATGATCCAGCAATTCTACTTCTGGGTATCATGCCAAAGAATGGAAAACAGGGTTTCAAAGAGATACTTGTATACCTGTGTTCAGAACAGCATTATTCACAATAGCCAAGAGGTGGAAGCAGCCAAACTGCCCATCTACGGACAAATGAATAAACAAAACGTGGTGTGGACGTACAATGGAATATTATTCAGCCTTATAAAAGGAAAGAAATCCTGTCACATGCTATACATGGATGAACCTTGAGAACATTATGTAAAATGAAATAAGCCAGTAATAAAAAGTTAAATGCTGTATGATTCCACTGATATAGGGTATCTAAAGTAATAAAATTGGTAGAAATAGAAAATAGAATGGGTAGAATGGTGGTTGCCAGGGGCTGGGGGATGGGAAAATTGGGCATTGCTATTTAATGGCTATAGAGTTTCAGATTTGCAAGATGAAAAAGTTATGGAGATTGGTTACACATTAGTATGAATATACTTCATATTACTTAACACTTAAACATGATTATGATAGAAATTTTTTACGTGTATTTTACCAGAATTTTTTTTTAAAGATTTTTTAAAAACCTGGAAGTAATGATATGTTTATATTCATTCCACAGTCTTGAGGTAGGAGTGGTGCAATGAAAGAGTTCAGAAGTAATGGGGGCTCTGCTCAGGTAGTAGTGTTGAGGGGTAGCTCATAGTACAAGGAAGCTTGAGCTCTGTTCCGAGACTGAATGGGTTTAAAGAGAAGGACTTTACCAGTTTGTCATTTCAGAAGGCTGCCCCGTGCAGGGTAGAGGATGAATGGGAAAAAGCAATCTCAGTGGCAGTCTGCACAACCCAGGGTTCCTTGGATGAGAGCTGATCAGAACCACTCATCAGGCCTTGAATGTGTAAAAGGGATAAAAAATGTGTAAAAAAAAGGCTTACAGCAGTGATGGTGATGGGGGATGAGGATGAAGTAGACTCAAGAATTATTTAAGATATAAATTAGGTAGACTCAGTGAATTCTTAAATTGGCAGATAGGAGAGTGAAAGATAGGATGGAGTTGACTGACTCCTACTTTTCTGTCTCAGGTGACTGCATAGATGGTAGTATCTCCCTGAGAGAGAATTGAAGGGGGTGGTGGCTGTGGAGGACAAATGTGCTAAAAGCCAAGGGCACTAAAATGGGCACATGTTTGACATTATTCCACTCCCAATGAACACATAATTGCTCAAGAACGGATGTTAAACTTGATCCCTGTTTCTGAGGCAGATTACCTTCCCAAATTATTCATAGGGTTAGGAAAACAGAAGTGTGGTAGTTTGCAGTTTACAGAAATGCTCTAACAGCATTTTGTTGTGTGCTCTCAATGAACTGCTTTCTACCAAGCTGCCAATTCAGTCATCAGACTTGGGCTTCATCTCCTTATGGGAAAGGAGGAGGGGCTGATGATAGAAATAGGATGCAGGTTCACCTTATCTGGACAGGGTTCCATCTCTGATGCCCGCTAGGTAGGTGACCCTGGGGAAGTCTCTTAACATCTCTGAGAATTAGTTTTCTCATAAGTAAAATGGAGTATCATAAGTAAGAAGAATTACAGTGGAAGAAATAGATGATAGTCCTTTGCAAATTGAAGACAAGATACTGTTTGTTGTAAGTTTTGTTTTGCAACTAAGAGCAAACTTGGAAGATTGCAGAAAGCCTCCCTGGAAAATACAAGTAATTATAATCAACTCATGAGTATGAATGGACAACACATTGAATTACCAACGCTGGGTGTTTCTTCTTGTACTATCAGATTATGAGTCAGACTGAGAGCTGATGTCTAAGAAATTGTATTTTTCACCTTCAAAATGAAAGAAACATAGCATGATTTTGTAAGGACATGTTGTTAGTAACCCGATGTGATAAAAATAACTGCTGGTAATAACAATAATGAGGTATTGGGAAGAGGTTTACACAGCACAGTTAAGCCTGAGTTGGTGTGTTACAATGATATTTGGATATCTGCTCCTAACACCCCTGTGCCATTCACAGAACAAAGGCAAAGCAAGGCAAGCTAACACTTTATTAGCTGGGTTGGGGCTGGATATAGAATGTTCCCATTTTTTTCTCTCCCAGGTAGACTGACAGCCTTGAAACAATGGGACTCTAAAGGGACAGCTCCCAAGGGAAAGGGGTGAGCAGTAAAAAGAGACAGAAAGATAGGAACCCCAGGCCAATATTGAAGATGGAGACTGACTCCATGGTCAGGCCTGTGCTCCATCCCTATTCCTTGTCCTGATGCTTTTCCTCTCTGCCAGCTCCCTTAGGTCTGCTTTGAAGACTTAAAGAACTTTTGCCAGAGGATGTTCTTTTTGTTACTGGCATGTAGAAAGAAGATGATAAAAGAGGAAAGGGATCAAGAGAGAAAGAACTACCACTTCTTTCCCTTCAGGGAATCATCTGAATATAGGCAGACCCTTTGCCTTGATTTTTGAAGTTCTTTAGATGGAAGCTCCATCTCTGGAAATTGTGATCCTTTGTCCCAGAATCTGAATAACCCAAATCATTACTCCTTCTCTTTGGGTATGAAAGGAAGAGAAGATTGTTTTCCTTTTGAGGCCAACACAAATCATGTGGGTGGTAAAAATTTTTCTTCATTTCCAAGGGAACTTTAGCCTTTCACAAATTCTGAAACAAAATTAAGTTTCCTGAATGGAATGTATCAGAAGTCTGTTTTATTGCTCAATACATATTTTTTTTTTCCTTCTCCATCCTTGACCTAGAAATTTTAGCACATACTTAGGTACTCTGGTCATTTGGAGGAGGGCTTCCTCATCTATTTAGGTAGATTGTCCCAGTCTCATTTCTTATCACCCTTCTATAGCTTAAAACAGAGATAGTACGTTATCAGGTAAAAACAAGTCATCAGCGTTGGTCAGTATTGAGGTTTATTTAGTGCTCACTGTTGAAGTTCGTTATGGTGACTACCAGAAGAGTCTGCAGCAAAGCCTCTTTGGTGTACTTGTTATCTGTTTGGTCAACAATAGGTATGCACTGTGTCCTGTAAATGAAGTTGGTATATGAAGTTCTCAACTGTACCCTTTGCAAGCACTAATGCTTCTGTTGTTCTCTCTTGTCTTTTCTCCTAGAAGTATCGATATCAAGATGAGGACGCTCCACATGATCATTCCTTACCTCGACTAACCCATGAAGTAAGAGGACCTGAGCTGGTGCATGTATCAGAAAAGAACCTGTCTCAAATAGAAAATGTCCATGGATACGTCTTGCAGTCTCACATCTCTCCTCTGAAGGTCAGTTAGACTGTTCTCAGAGCTGGCGGCGAAGGGAGATGTTTGTTGACCTGATTAAATGAGTCTCTCTTAAAACACTACAGTGGCCCATGGTTGCTGAAGGGTCTTTCTGTGGTTTGGAGGCTTACCTGGAATTTCTGATGCAGGAAGGTTGTTCTTGCAGTTGTTTGAATGTCTGGGAACTCTTTTTAGTTGCTGAGAATGGGCTAAGGAAAGAGCAAGGGACAAAAATTGAAAGGGAAAATAAGGTAACCACATATTTAGAAAGCACAGGAGTACATCAAGATTTTGTTCAAATGCTACCTATCCACCTCTATTCCTGATCCCAGGTAAAACAAAGGAAGTAAGTATAACATGTTAACACCTAATGATCGCCTTACCATGTACTCTAATCAAAAAACTGTGTGAGTTGGCTCATCAACACCTCAATTTTATACTACCTTTCTTTCTATTTGGTGTCATACCTTCTGACGCTTTCTACATTTTTTCTTTAATTTTTAAACAATTTCTTGATAAATGGTATTTTCACAAACAAAGGATAATTAAGTGAGAGGATTTTTCTGTGCTCTTTGGTTGCAAATCACTCTTTTTCTTTGCTGATGCTCTGGGATTTTGTGCTTTGGATAAAAGCTCATAAATGTTGATTAGAGTTAAAAAAAGAAAAGTGGAACTAGAATCAATGATGTAACAGAAGTGAATGCAGATGAAAAACAAAACAAGACAAAACAAACAAAAAGAACAACAACAACAACAAAAACCCTACTAAAATAACTCTTTACTGCTAAAGAAAATTCATTGTTTATTTTGTTAGCCAGAATATTCACTTCATCACCACTTCCATATAGCTGTGTCACAGTAAAAAATAAAGCCATAAAGGTGGTCCCAGTGCCTTCTGGAATCTTATTATACCTTCTAAGACATCAAAGAAAGGCTAAATTATGTTCTAATATAGTTCTGAAATTTGGCACATGTTAAATACCCTGGCATCCTCAAAATGTTTTATCAAATAAACTAGCTCCATTTACCATTGATTAATTCAAATATTAGGTTGATTGTCAAATTCCAGTAAATATGTTATAATATGTAAAAATATACAAACATTGTACCACTAGAATTCATTGTTTAGTTCTTCCCAGAGTCCTTTTAGAAATCATTAAATGACTAATGGAAATGGGCATGTTTAGCCTGGAAAAAAAAGATTAAGGATTGGAGGACAAGGGATTTTCCTTCTTACACCTGAAAGGCTGTCATGTGGAAAATATTGGTGCCACCCAGAGAGCAGAAGCAGAGCACTGTGGATGTATATTTGGGATCATTGTAAGACCGCAACTCCTGTCAGTTAGAGCTACCCCAGACAGGTGTAGACTAGTTCAGGAAGCAGCATTTCCCTGTTCCTAGAAATCTTCCAGGCCTGGCTGACAACCTGGCAGTGGTATTGTGGAAGGGATTCCTTCAGCAGGAGGGTGCACAAAATTGTCTCTAAGGTCCGGTCTCATTCTAGGAATCAATGATTCTAGTCTGGAGTCAGATGAATACCTTCCTTCTTTAAACAAATTCTCATGTTTCAAACAAATGCTCATCCTGACTCTGTGTGCTGACCAGTAGAAATTGAGAAGGGACAGGTGTGGGAGCCTGGATTTCATTAAGAGTATTTAAATCTCAGCTCTTTTCTTTCTCTTCTTTCTTTTTTCTCTTTTTCCTTCCTTCCTTCCTTCATCCCTTTGCTTCTCTTCGCTTCTCTTTTCTTTTTTCTTCCTTCCTTCCTTCCTTCCTTCCTTCCTTCCTTCCTTCCTTCCTTCCTTCCTTCCTTCCTTCCTTCCTTCCTTTCTTTCTTTCTTTCTTTCTTTCTTTCTTTCTTTCTTTCTTTCTTTCTTTCTTTCTTTCTTTCTTTCTTTCTTTCTTCTTTCTTTCTTTCTTTCTTTCTTCTCTTTCTTTTTCTTTCTTGAAATCTTTTTAAGAACTCTCACAGAAACTCCCTTCTTTTCTCCCTACTTGTCTTTCTTCCTTTCCTAGCACATTTTAATTAGCTCTAGAGCATAGCTCCCAAAGGCTGCAAGCTGAGTAGGTTCATCAAGGTTAGTCTAAAGCTAGCCTGGTTATAGTAAACAAACAAATAAACAAAACAATAAAAGTGTAATAGGATCTTCATTTTATATGTTAAGTCTTAAGCATATACATGCTATTATAATTGTCAAAATGTCTACAATTTGGGTGGTTACACCATGTGTTATGTTACTGCTTCATTTTGAAAATGTCAAAAAAATATTAAAGTTAAAGGAAAAGTTAGCTTTTTCTGAAGATCGCATCTCAAATATAAAGGACCTTTCCCATTTCCCTTTATCCCTTGCCTTCCAGGAATTTCAGAATTAAGTATCTTCAGTTTTTGTGGTTCTCCTTAGCTTAGGTTTTCTGTTTCTGTTTCTCACTTATGTCTTATTTCTTATTTTCTTTTTGTAAAAATGATTTATTGGTTTTTATGGTTTTACTGTCATGACATCTTCTACTGAAGACACCCCATATCAGTTTAAAAGTGGTCATTTATGAATGATAAACCCCTGATAGGAAACACTAGGGTAGGAATATGTTTCCCATCCTTTTTGGAATAACCAGTGTATGGTGTGACCTCCAAGGTATTGTGAAGAGGAGGGAAAAATAAGTCAATCCGGGATTTCTGCACCTAGTCTGTAAAGAAGCAATTTTGGAGCTAGGACTTTTTCCCCCATGACACTTCAGAGGTGTTGTTCATGCTGAACGAGATATGTTTTTAGATTGTCTTAATGAACAGACTGTGTACCTTTCTTATGTCAACAATAGTGATAGGGATAAACAGGCACAATTTTTCCAGAAACACACACACACACACACACACACACATGCACACACACACACACACACACACACACACACACACACACACACTGATGTGTAGAGTTTGCCAGTTTCATGGTGTAAATACTCCCACCATGGCTGAGTTCAGGCTACCAACCTGAAGCCCCTGACTGCATTCGGGAAAAAAAACCAAATGAGGCTTTACAAGCCAATGTGATTGGCTCCAGCACAGGCAGCCTCCAGCACATGCATTTTTGTAGCAATAAGACACATTTCCTAATCAAATTGTTAAGGGATTATTATATTATCACAGTTCAAGTGTTTGGGAAACCTGCCATGATTAAAATCTAGTGTGTTATTTTCTCATAAAGGAAGCCTATTAGAGTCAGAGAAATGCTAAGAAGGTACAAATTCTCAATTAGAACTGGCCTATTTTCAACTTCTTTGCTCCTTTGATCTGTCTGGTCCTTTTGGGTCAAGCACTAAAAGAGGGAAGAGTGGGGAGGCAAAACCCACAATCAGATAATGCCCCCTGAGTCTTACTTTGGAGTCAATGCAGCTCTCTAGTATTAATTAGAAATTTACATATGGCATGCCTGAGCAGAGTGTGAGATTGCTGGATAACAGTTGAAATGCCACACGGAGCAGGCTTTAAATCATTAGCTGAGCAATCTTACTGTTGCAGGTTTGACAATCGTTTCTTCCATCACCACTTATCACTGGAAGCCTCGGTTCTAAGATTCATCTGCCTTTGGTACATACCCGCTGCCTGGCTGATAGATGCGCTTGCTTAGCCTGCTTTCATTAGAATGCCTTGGCCATCGTGAAGTGTGGGGTTAAAAGGAGAAATGCAATTTTGCAGTGAATTCAACAGAATTTGTTTTCTTTGCCTCAAGATGGGGATGCTTTCTCTTCAGATGCTACCTAGAATCTTCCACAAAAGAAGCTGGCTTATAATAAAGCACGAGAATTTTCTTTTCAGTTTAAGTCAATTCCATAATATTAATTGGGTCTCTACTATGCACATCATAATAGGTGATGGGGAAACCAAGGGCAGTAAAACATGATTTTATATATACTTACCACTTTCTTAAAAGACCTGAGCTCTAATTATTTATTACTTATTCTCACTCTGCATCAGGGATTCACATTCCTGAAGCTTAGGTACTGTGAGACCCCAGACATTGAGCGAAGTACTCTTTACAGAGTATCTGTTGAGAGAGAGAGAGAAGGAGATGGAGCAGGAGAGGGAAGGAGGGAGGGGGACAGGCAGGCTTATTTTTAAGAACCTGGACTTCAGAATACCTGGATTTCAATCCTGGCCCTTTCATTCAGTAGCTATGTGACCTTGATCAAGTTAACCTCTCTGTCTTAGGTTCCTCATTAGCAAAATGGAAGTAACAATAATATTTATCTCTAGGATTTGTGTACTAATTAAATAAAGTAATGTATGTAAACTGCTCAGAAAAAGTTTGGCACATAGTAACCACTCACCAAATGTTGTTTTTGATCTTATTATTTTCATCATTAGCCAGCTATCATGACAAATACCTTAAAATCACTTCCTTCATTTATCTCATTTTACCTCTACGAGATTATACATGATTATCAGTAGTTCCCTTCAATCCAAGAACTAGTAAATAGGAGTGCAAGTATTTGTAATTCAACTCAGGTCTCTCTGGATCCAAAGCCTGTATTCTTTTTTTTTTTAAAGATTTTATTTGTTTATTTGATAGAGTTAGAGAGAGAGAGCACAAGTAGGCAGAGCAGTAGGCAGAGGGCAGAGGGTGAAGCAGATTCCCCGCTGAGCAGAGAGCCCGATGAGGGTCTCCATCCCAGGACTCTGGGATCATGACCTGAGCCAAAGGCAGTCACTTAAGGAACTGAGCCACCCAGGTGCCCTGAAAGCCTGAATTCTTTATCACTCCTGTGCTACATCACCTTTCTCTAAACTGTTCTATTTTTAAAGAGATCACAGATTCAAATTTTCACTTATTGGGTCCATGTATGTAAAAGGAGAAGGTCCTTTTTTTCATATGGCCTTATCCTTAAAAACAATTATTAAGCAGATATATAAAGGAGTGTGTAAGAAATATAGTTTTCTAAGTGAGAGCCAGCAAGAGTGGTGATAGGTGGGAACTTTATGAGGAAATAGAAGGAAAATAAGCTCTATCTGTAAAATACCTCAAATCACCCAGTGGTAAACTCCCAAGGGTTCTCTCTGCTCCTGTGACCAAAAACAAAACAAAACAAAACTAGTATTTGGGAGCTAGTTCCCTTTTGAAAAATCCTTTGATATTGTAAGAATGTGTATCTTGGCAAGAGAGACACTTTATCTTGAGCATTTGAAGAATTTTCTTCTTTGAGATATACTCCTCACAGTAGGTATATATGTCACTGAAGATTCCAAGTAAGTCCAGCCAACCACAGCCATCATGTTTCTGGCAAGACCTATTTCTATAATTTTTACTTGGTTATTCTTTTAAAATGTTCATTCTATAGATGCTTAATTTTATAAACTATCTTACCATTTTCAGAAATAGGCAGAGTAAAAGTTACATGTTCAACCACAAATTAATAAAGGAAGAAAGCTCTATTTCATGTTAACAGGACATTTGTTAGACCAGAAATCCAGTTAGTTGTCCTAATTCTACTTTTCTTTATAACCATTGGCTTTTTTTTAATAAATTTACTATCCATATTACCATCATTATATGAACATCATCGCAGTCAAGTTTTGTGTTGGTTTTTTTTCATTATTATGTCTTTAGTCCTTCAACAAATACTTGTTGGGTTAATTATTTGTAAGTGGCAATATGAACACTCGTAAATAAGCACCTCCTGTGAGACTGGTGATGTTAATATCAAAACAAGCAAGAAGTCAAGGTGCAGATGTCCTGTTTTCCCCTCTCTGTTGTCCTCTTTTCCCTGACCTACTCATCACTGATACAGAATTTCATCAACTTTAAAGCTGATATTTCCTCCTGTATTACATATCTGAAATGTGTCCTAAAATAAATGGCATCTCGCAACTAAAATTGGCACCATCTCCTAGGGTACATAAAAAAAATGGTGTGTCTTAGAGTTAAAACAATCTTAGATTCAATGACTATTTACAAGGAAGACTAAAGCTGTTTTTCATAGATGGGTGTGAATGTCTTTAATCAGATAAATATGATTTTCTGCCAGAATAAACAGTTCTAGAAGCTTTACTGAAAAGTCAGGATATGAGAGGTTAGGATATACTTCTATACCCTTGGACAACCATGCATTTGTTGAACATATATGGGAAAACAATGGAGAGACTGTCAACAGTGCAAGTTTGGGGAAATTATAGGAGAGATTGCTTACGAATGAAGAAGCTGGTGTATAGAACTGTAGGCAAGAAAGAGAACAAAGTGTACTTTGCTCCACTGTTTCCTTATCAGAGTTACCAGAGCCTGCTTATGGGAAAGTATATTTTAGTCACCAGTATAGTAATTCCTCTTCCTCCATGAAGCCCTCCCTGTTAATTCTTGCCTGACTTGCCCTGGTCTTGACATTCTATGGCAAATGTAGTTTGCATAGTTAGCTTTTTAAAAATATATATTGTTTTATTATTCTAAATAATTTTTACATAACTATATATTGTCCTTTCCTCTAGACATTACATTTGTCTTGCTCTTGATAAGTGTGCAAGCTCCTGTAACTAGACCATGTCCTATTCTCATTTTGTTTTATTTTTCTTTTTTTTCCCTATTGGCATCTATAATGAAATTAGACCAGTATTTCCCAAATAGTGTTGGTGGAATTGTATCACCATTATAAGGAAAATAAAGGCATGAATGCTGAAAACATTTGGGAATTTAAATCCACTAACTTTTTGAAGGATTTCTACAAGTTTTTAATATGATAATTTGCAATATAAACCTCTAAGATGGGAATATAGTTATTATACTGTATTTCCTAAACATATTTGGTCATGGAATGCTTTCTTCCAAATAAAATAATTTTTTGGTTGGACAGATACACTTTTGAAAATACTATAGCAGAGACATAGACTAAGGCTAATATAACCAATAGGAAATATAACATAAAAATTCATTCTAGCCCTGAAATCAGACTCAACCAGATTCAAATACCAGGTCCTCTACTTACTAGCTGATGTGATCTTCCTCAAGTTACTTAACCTTCTTTAGCCTTGGTTTTTATTTTTATAAAATAATGGTATCCACTTACATGCCTCTGTGATATTTAAGTGAGAAAAATCTATACAAAGATCTTAGCTCTGAGCTTGACACATGAGAAATACATAAAAAATGTTAGCTATTCTTACTGCTAGTGATGTACTAATATTAGTCCAATATTTTAAACTAGAGACTTTGGGATTAGTTTTGGAATTTTTTTTTCATCTTAATCTCTTCTTTGTTTTCAAATATCTTAGGGTTCTTACCTTCCTCTTTGTATCCACAGCTACCACCCCTAGTTCATGTTTTCATTACTTCCAGGGCAGAAAGCGTTATGGTTATTGTAAAACATCATGGACTTTGGAGCCAAAAATATGTGTTTGAATTCTGATTCTGCACTTTCTGGCTGGATAAACTTGGGAAACCATCTGTAATTTCTGAGATGCAGTTAAGTTTAATATGAACAAATCTCTTACATGTTTCAGCTGATTGATTCATTTATTCATTCATTGGCACAATAGAATCTCTTTGACCTCCTACTGTATGCCGTGATCTATGTTATTCCCTGAGGATAAAAGAAGAACATGCCTTCAAGTTGCTTACATGCTATAGTGAGATTAACAAATTTGGAGATGCATACATCAAATATGTCATATTATGTGCAATAAAGGATTGAACAATAGGCAAATTCCCAAGACCTAGAGAAGTGGTTTAATTTTCTCTGAGTTTGAAGTGCTAGAGATGGATGTGGTCAGAGAAAGCATTACAGAGGAGGTCATTGTTTCACTTGAAGGAAGTGGGACCTATAATAGGAGAAAGGTCATGGTTGTCCTAGATTCCAGCAATTTATAGCAATATGGTAGAATTCTAGAAATTGCAGATAGTTGAGAAGGGGAAAGAGAGAGAATGAAAGGATGAAGGAAGAAGTACCAGGCCCAAATCATGCCATAAAGCAAGAGAGATGGGTAGGAACAGGTAATGAAGGGTCTTATGTAGAGATTAGACTTCGCCTTGTAGGTAATGAGGAGTGACTACACAGTTTAAAAGAGGAGAGACTTGGTCAGATTTGCAAATTAGAACATTACTCATGTCATGTAGCAAAGTAGAAGAAAAACAAGAAAACAGTGACATCACAGTCAAGGACATCAGGTAAAACACCAGAGGCAGACAAGCTCTGGGTTAAAGCAGAGGCATTGGGGATGGAACGAGGGATAGGCTAGAAAGCTTATTTAGGAAGAGACATCATCAGGACCTTGAGACTTAGTAAGTACAGATAGTAGAGGAGAGAACGAAATAGGGGTTAATTCACTTTTTTTTTTAATTTGACCAGTTTCATGGAGGTGGTATCGTGAAATGAAATCAAGAATTCCAAAGGAAGGGTTGCCTGGGTGGCTCAGTCAGTTAAGTGTCTGCCTTCAGCTCAGGTCATGATCCCAGGGTCCTGGGATCAAGACCGGCATCGGGCTCTCTGCTCAGTGGGGAGTCTGCTTCTCCCTCTGCCCTTTGCCTACCGCTCTGCCTACTTGTACTCTCTCTCTTATTCTATAAAGTAAGTAAATAAAATCTTTTTTAAAAATGCCAAAGGAAAAGCAGATTTTAGGGTGGGGTGGAAATATTATGAGTTTGGGTGTTAATAATGGAGTTTGAGGTATTTTTGTTGTACCCAGGTTGATAGGTTTCATACGCAGTTGGAAACAGAGATCTGGGAATTGAGAGCAGGCTGATCTAGAAAGGGAGACTTGGAGCCCTCAGTATTGTGGAAGCAGTATGGCCGGGTTGCCCAGGGGAGGGGGAGAGCTGAGAACGGCGGGCAGGAGATAGCAGCGCCACACCAGGGTTTTATGGACAGAAAGGGGCCTGCTGAGACCATGAAGCAGTGACTGATTTACCACAATGCATGGTCTGATGTTTCTTAATGGAGTTATACATTTCTAGTAGAAAAGGATCATATTTTATACATTTAAAAAATGTAGGTCCTCTGACATGCTTAGAATAGTGTTGGCCAAGCATGAGATATCTTTCAAATCCTTGTTACTTGATAACTATTTTTAAAAAGGGAGAGAAAGAAATACCTTATGAAATATATGTGAATCCAATAGTCATGGGGTCGTGACCATCAGCTGAAAAAAAATTGTGTTTTTTTTTCCTCTTTGGCCACTGTGCTTTTAGTAATATTACTCATTAGAAAACTAAGCTGATTTTACTATTTTAGAAAATTCGTAATTTCAGAAAATGTAAAATTCGCTTATTTCTATCTCTTGCCACTAGATGGTGGGAGTAGCCGAGCTGATGGTTCAGGAAGCATATGGTCTTAAGGGAAAAACCTGAGATTTGTGATGCTAAATTGAGAAGCCCTTAGTTACTAAAAACATAAGAAGGTTTTGGCAGGGATTTGCATACTTGTGAATAATGCATTTTTGTTCCATGCCCAGACCTTGGTGAAAGGAAATGGCTGAGTGAAATATGGTCTTGACAGACATATATACTGAATCCAGACACAAAAGCTCCTGATCGAAATTCTATGCAAATGAAACATTTCTTCAGTTACCATAAATTGGAAAGTATACTGATAGTTTACCTCAAATAATCCTGGATATTCAAGCCAGAAGTTCAAGAAAGGGAAGAAGAAAATAATAGGTATAGGACCTATGCATCTTACATCATCTTACAATTCAGAAATGCTATCTAGAACTAGCCAACAGGGGTTAATGGGTTTTCACCATGACTTTGGAAAGATAAGTCAGTGGAATGGCATCCAAATCCCCTATTTTTTTCATCTGTATACTAATTATAGCAACAGCAAGAATAAATTTTCTCTAAGAAATATTAGGGTATGTATATTAAAGGCATACTGTTTTAAAAAATGAGTACTTGTAATAATCATAAGTAAGTATCATTAGTGATTATTTGTAGCTGCAGATATTCCTAAATTACATACAGAAGTTCTCCTCAAGACTAAGATTTCACTATTGCCAAGGATTTCTGTAACAGTAAGAAATAATATATATACGGGTACCTGGGAGGCTCAGTTGGTTAAGCCTCTGACTTGATTTTGGCTCCAGCCAAGATCTTAGGGTCGTGAGATTGAGCTCTGCTTGGGGCTCCATGCTGGATGCAGAACCTGCTTGAGATTCTTTCTCTTCCTCTGACCCTCCTCACTGCTTGCTTTCGCTCTCATTCTCTCTCTTAAAAAAAAAAGGAAGGAAGGAAGAAAGATTACACATAGAGCTCACAGAGGCTACCCTCACAGGGGCTTAATGAGAGTATTTTAAATTCTTTTTTATTAGCAAAGATGCATAGAAATTATTCCACATCTCACACATACATTCATAAATAAATGTTGACATTGATTGAGCTATAGAATTTTTAACTCTTTCCCAACTAATTTGGAAAAGTAATAGCATACAGTAGAAAGCAGGTGGACTTGAGAATCAGATCTATTTGCATACAAATTCCACCTGTTTTACTTCCTAGGTGTGTTCTTTAGCAAATCTATTGCCCTCTCCTCTACTGTAAATAGTAATATGGAACAGTAATATGCTGTAGGGATTGCTTGAGATAATACATCAATAGTCTTTAGCATAGCACTTGACATATACTAGGTGCTCAGTAAATGGCAATTATTATATATTTTAAAAAATAGAAAATATGTGTGTATGAAAGATCAAATCTTAATTTCAGATCAGTCAACTCTGAGCTCTCAGTAAAGATGGACTCTTGTTCTATCATCAACTTCCTATCTCCAGACAATGGCTTTACACTACTCAATACCCTCAACTCAGCTAAGCAAGTGCCCCAAATTGTCTTTTGTATGAAAGTGAATGTCACTTTGGCTAGCTCAAATGAAGTGTAGCAAATAAGTTGAGGGCATGACCAGGTGTTAGGTAGTTCAAACAAGACTGTACTAAAGCATAAAAAGATATATTTCTTTGGTGTCTAGTTACAGAAGATGTTAGAACATTTGTATAATAATCTTTCAAGATGGCTACTTGGAGGGAATGTTTGACTTAGATATATAATTCCTGGTATGTTTATTGAAAGTTATTACTTTAAAAAATTTTTTAATTATTTCATAGTTACAAGTTGAAACCTAGTAAACTTTCGGTAATAAAATAGGGAAACTTAACAGTCTTGTTGAATTCATACATTAACCAAATTAAAAGTCTGGAGAATATTATTAACTCATGAAAATGGAACAAGTTTTTATTCTTTGTCTAGCAATGTGTTTATAATCATACTTCACTAATTCTAAATATAGATCGAATCCCACTTCTGTAAACTCTAAGCCTTCACTCTGGTACCATTTTGTATGGTATAATTTTGTTGTTGAAATCAAGTTAACCTGGGGTTCTCTTCAACAAGGGTATTTTAGTTGTATCAACAGTCTTTATTTGCTCATTTATATTTGTTCAACAAAAATGCTAGTTTCCTTTATAGGGAGGGGGAATGAAGTAGTTGCTAAGGTCTAAAGTCTAATATCATGAATTTTTCTTTATTTGTATTCATATCCATTTATCAACTTTTCTACCTAGAGGTTGTTTTAGGAGAAATAACAGTAGTAAAATGTACTATTTCTTTAATTCTTATTGTATGTTAGCACTGTTCTAAATGCTTTACATGTATTGAGTTATTCCATTCAACCACCCCATAAGATAGGTTTTCTTATTATTCCCACTTTGTGGACAAAGGAAAATGGGCACAAAGAGGTTAGAAAAAACTTTCCTAAGATCACGCAGTTAGTCCTTGATAGCTCTGGGATATGATGCAGCTAGTCTGACATCATATCCCTCACTCTCAGTCATGGTACTATATTATTCACCAGCAAATGAGAAGTGCACAGTTTTAAAATGGAAGGGGACAATCAAATCCAGGATTTTCAAGCAGCAACTGACCCATTAGTAGATGTGAAATCAATTTACTTGGTAATTTTAGAATAGAATAACAGAACAGAATAGAAAATATAAACCTTTGCTTCAGTTTAGTGTGGGTACATTTGGGTGTGTACTGGCTTACAGTGTAAAATATATTTCTTAGTGTGATCAAGGTCAAGAAAGTCAGGGAGTCACTGATCTGGTCCAACTTTCCCATATCATAGAAGGAGGGGAGGTAATAGAAAACCTGAGGCCTGGAGGAGTTAAATGATTCCCTGAAAACACACTGGTCAGAAATGTCAAAGCCTGAACTTGAACACTTTGTAGTATTAATTACTCCTATTCTCTCTGTCCAGGATCTGTTGTGGCTGCCATTACTACCAATTTAAGCTACTTAAACCAGAGTTTCTCAAACTTGGATATGTATCAGAATCACACAGAAGCCCAGCCCCATCCTCTTTCACCAAGCCTAGGGTTCTATGTTTTTATTACCTCTCCAGGTGACTTTGTTACACTTTGTTACACACTAACTTTGAAGAACTGCCGCCTTAAACTCCTTGATGCCACAGCATACACTGAATGATTGCCATGTGTATTACCAGACCTTTGCTAAATACCATTAGAGACAATAAAAGAAGAGATAGAGCCTCTGTCTGTGAGGGACTTAAATTCTATTAGGAAAATCAAGATGTGCATTAATCATTTAGGGAACATAAACTATTTAAGTGCTTTTTTAACCTTACTAAATAAGATTATTAAGTACAAACGGAATTCCAGAAGGCAACTCTTTAAATTCCCATGTAGGCATATGCAAAGGAAACCTCATAATGCTTAAGTTAAGAGAGAATGTTTTATGAGAAAATAGGGTAGAGAAACTTGAATTGATTTTCCCCAACTCACAGAGGAATTGCCGGTGTCAAGTGAGCAGATTTAACTCCAGTGCAGCACTCCTAGGATGTATTCCCCCAGGCCAGCTGACTCACCAAAATCATAATGACAGCAGATGATTTGTTCCTCCTTTACTGGCAGAACATTGAGTGTGTTAGAGTTCATGGCGAATTTGGCATCACAGGTAAGTTCATTTGCAATGCTTTCAAGAGGATCTTACTGAAGTTCCTTTACATATAACGCCAATGGAGGGTCCCCTTAAGGGCCATTAAGTAACAGGGCACACATAGAAGTCACGGGTCACTTATAAAATCAGCTCAAAATTGTAGTAAATTAAATGTCAGAGCTGGTCTCTAGAGATGTTCTGGTTTTATCTCTTCATGTTGTATGTGGAGAAATCTAATAAGTTGTTTTGTTAGTTGTTTATTTTCTCGAAGAACAGAAAGACGTTTCTGTTACTGGCTTTTAATGATAAACTTTTAATTAATAAAAATAATAAACTATATATAAAATATATAATATATAGTATAGTATATATAATACATATATAACATTATATAATCTTTTAATTAATAAAATGATAAACTTAAATATTAAAATGTTATAATTATTAAGAATTATTTAAAATTTTGAAATTAACTTCCATATAGCATTTCAATAAAAAGGTTGTCTTTCTCTTTTATGAACAATTCAAGTAGAGCTGCTGCTAGCCATTCAGCATATTTATATGAATTAGAAAAGGGAACCCCTACTCAAGCAGCATAATACCCTGTTATAATTTAGATCTTGTGCTGCGTGGACCCAGGCAGTACATTCCCTAAATAGCCAGATGACCTGTATTTAATAGTAAGATCATAGAATCATAGAAGTAAGCAGGGGCATTTGAGATAACATAGTCTAATGCTGTTATTCTACACATAAAGAAATGAAGATTCAGATACGTTATGATATTTCCCAGGGCAGACACATAGTTAATGCTAAAGCTAAGACCAGAATGTGGGTCCCACATTCCCAGACCACAGTTTCTCTATTTCATAAGAAAAGTGAAGAGCAGATGTGTTCTACTCAACAGGTCACAGAGGTTTGCTTATTCCAATTAGATGTTGCTGGAAATTGTTATCACTAACTTTTTATTTGTTTATGCCAATGTTCAGCTTTCTCAAAGGGCCAAATCAAGGTTGTTGACATTAGATAAAAAAATCTCTCTCCTCTTAAATCTCTCTAGCTAAATTGTGTGCCAGTTTGATTGAGTAAGAATAACATCGGCTTCATCACGTTAACTGTGATATCATGTTGTGTATTTGCATAAATGTTGATGAGATACTTATATAAAAAACCCAAAATTTTAAGGATCTATATCTTAAAGACCAATCTACACAGTTTTTAAGACTAAAAAGGTTGTTTGTCAGCTTACATTTTACTATCTGTGCTTAAAATACCCCAACCCCACCAGATTCCTTTGGCTACCTCCACCTTCCCTTCCAATTTATCTAGTCTCCATTTTCCCCCTTTTATTCTCCTCTCCTCATTCCCACTTTTTGGGATAGCTAATAGGGAAGGAAAAAGCTTCACATGATAAGGATAAAGGAGCTCGAGGGGTTGAACATAC
This sequence comes from Zalophus californianus, assembly GCF_009762305.2. NCBI lineage: Eukaryota > Metazoa > Chordata > Mammalia > Carnivora > Otariidae > Zalophus > Zalophus californianus. The sequence continues at coordinate 47,772,828 of NC_045605.1, forward strand.
AGTCAGTTCACAGGGTTGTCAGTATGTGGGGCTCTCACAAAAGTCAGTGGAGTTTTCAGCTACACTAATGGAATTGCCATACCAAGAACAAAGAGTTGATAATTCTGTACTGTCCAATGTGTGGCCTTAGGATCCAAGAAGCATATTTCAGGGAGAATGGTGGCAAATCAGAGTGCTTCCAGAGAGGGGCAAATATGCTGGTGAGGGGATTAAAATCACACCAGATAGAAAATCAAAGGCATGAATGATGTTGTCCCTGGAGTATAAACTCAGCTCAGGGGACATGGTAGTCCCTGGTGTCAGACTGTTTATAATGAGCAACTATTCTATATAATTTCTTTTTTTTAATTTTACTTTATTATGTTATGTTAGTCACCATACAATACATCATTAGTTTTTGATGTGGTGATCCACGATCCATTGTTTTCGTATAACACCCAGTGCTCCATGCAGTACGTGCCCTCCTTCATACCCATCACCAGGCTAACCCATCCCCCCTCCTCCCCTCCCCTCTAAAACCCTGTTTGTTTCTCAGAGTCCACAGTCTCTCATGCTTCATCTCTCCCTCCAATTCCCGCCACCTCATTTTTCCCTTCCTTCTCCTAATGTCCTCCATGATATTCCTTATGTTCCACAAATAAGTGAAACCATATGATAATTGACTTTCTCTGCTGGACTTACTTCACTTAGCATAATCTCCTCCAGTTCCATCCATGTTGATGTAAAAGTTGGGTATTCATCCTTTCTGATGGCTGAGTCATATTCCATTGTATAATTTCTATAGATACTATGACCTCTAGAGTAGACAATGAGGAGACAGAAGCCATGTGAGTTTTGTTGTTATTATTTGTTTTTTATTTTAAAAATAGAGCTGGCCAAAGATAGGATGGGCTTCTTCATAAGGCTTCCTGTTACTGAATGTATGCAAACAGAGGCTAGAAAATCCTCAAATAAGGTATTGTAGAGGTGAGTCAGGTATGAGATAGGATATTGGACAACAATATTTTTAACCTTTTTAAAGTCATGAGCCCCTTTGACAAATTGATGAAAACTATGAGCCCTTTTCCCGTTAAAAACAAAACAAAACAAAACAAAACTGGAATGCCTGGGTGGCTCAGTCGGTTAAGCGTCTGCCTTTAGCTTAGATCATGAATCCAGGGTCCTGGGATCTAGTCCCACATGGGTCTCCTTGCTCAGCAGGGAGCCTGCTTTCCCCTCTGCCTGCCGCTCCCCCTGCTTGTGCTCTCTCTGTCTCTCTCTGACAAATAAATAAATAAAATCTTAAAAAAAAAAACCCACACAGCAACATATACCCACAAAAATGGCACATAAACATTCAGGGAACATAAGGCTCACTCAAAACCCATCTATGGACTCCCTAAAGGCCACAGGCCTATAGTTAAGAATTTTTGGATGGAATGAATTTTAAGCCCCTTTCCATCTCTGAGAATCTGTGATTGTCATTTCTCTGCCTCACAGTTTTTGTCTGACTAGGCATGCTTCTCCTTCTCGAGAAGAAATCTTTTGTAAGTGTCAGGAAGAAACCAAACAAACAAAAACCAACAACAACCAGGAGGACTCCCAGTCCAGTGTGTCAGTGAGGCATGCCCAATTCCATGGCAGTTCTCAGCAGCAGTGATCAATAGGTTTGCCCAGACGCTGAGGACTGAGCATGCAATTGCTTCAGGAGAATGCTCTACATGCAGAACTTCGGCATCTGATCCCATCCTCTCAGTATTTTTGATGTGTACTCCTAAGGCAATTTTCTGTGTTTATTAGTTAGTATCATGAGCTTTTACCAGCTATGCAAGCCAAGAGCTATAATATCCTTCCTCTCTGAATTGGGATTTTAACTGTCGAAAGATTGTTTTCTTTATGCTGAATGGAAGTTGCAGTCTAGCAAAGAACTGATTTCAAATTACCCCATCAACTTGCTCAAATGATGATGCATTTGCCATAGTATTCAGGCACAGAGAGTTTCCGGTTTGTGGCTAGATTGTTCATGGAAATGTCAGTCATCAGATGTGCAGTGGATATTTATTTTTTCATCAGCGTCACAGAAGTGCACTTGAATTGGATTCTTCCTCTTTTCTCTGTACCATTAAGATATTGACAGGTTGAGAGTTGCTGGATTTGAAGTTTTAAGAATAACTAGCTCATAACATTTCACTTTCTGCTCTAGGGCAGGGTGAGTTGCTTATAAATCAGGCTGCAAATGTGATGAATTGGATGTCTCCAACTCAATTAGCTTAATGTGGGTAGGAGGATTTCCAGGTTTTGCAGCCTCTGTTTTACTAATCCTCTGAGCCAACTGTTACATAAAATGTGGCTGTGTATTAATGCTGGCATCTCAGAGAAACATGGTTGGTATTTTTCATTTCAACATCTAATGTCATCCTGTATTTCATAGCTTTGATTTGGATCCAAAGCCACTGAGTGATGGTTCTTAACATGATTTATATTGTTGCAAGCCTTACCTTGTTATCTTTCTGCCTTCTGACCGAGTTAAGAAAGTAGCCTAATAGAATTGCTGCTGTCAGTGGGTGATTTAACTGTGGGGGGTGGGGGGTGGTGAATCTCAACAATTTAAGGAAAACTGCTGAAGTTGAAGCTGTTCCTCTGTCAAATAAATGATCAGATGAGATGAGTCCCAGCAAAGCAGATGCTGACAGTTTCAAGAGCTTTCAACACACTCATCATACTTTGGTAGTGAAATTTGTTGGAGGAACTGATTATGGAGTTTGCTTTTTGTTTTCTTAAGGAGAATCTACTGAGGCCGTGAATAGTGTCTATTTTAAAGAAAGTATCTTGGGTTTAAATACATTTTTTGCCTAGGACATTATTCAACATCTCCTCTAAATTGCCTCTGTGTTAGCATTCATTGGTTGAATCATTATCCTAGATGTTCTTCTCCTCCCCCCTCTTCTCTTTTAGTGCCTCTGTCAATCCCAGTTCCATTCTTGCTCATAAGCTATTAAGGATGAGGACTCTGACATGATACCCAGATGGTTCAGTCCAAGATCCTCCCAACTCACTGTCTGTGACCTTGCGCAAGTCATTGGTCTCTTTAAGCTTTGTTGTTGTTGTTGTTGTTTTCATCTATAACATGATAATATGAGAACTAGATGGGATTGAAACGAAAATTTGGTGAGATTGAGCACTGTGCTGCTGTACTCATGGTAAACTGAGGCTTAGGTTAGTTGTTAAACATTGTTTCAGTACCTACTCTGGGCTAGGCACTGTGACAGGTACCACAGAGTGGAATGATGAATGGGACATAACCCACCCACTCTGTATTCACATCAGATGTTTTATGGTTTACAGGGTGCTCTCCAAAATCTCCTTCTATTAACCCAACAGCCCTGTGAAATAGGTGGCCAATTATTATTACTTACACCTTTCAGAGAAAGAAACAGACCAAATGAGATTAGGCTATTTGCTTAAGATCACATAGTTAAATTCTTTTGCAAATTCATACTACAAACATATCATGTATTCCATCATTTCTGCCCTGTGCAAACCCCTATAAACCTAAACTAGAAACAGTCCCTGTTCAAAAGGAGCTCAAAGTCAAGTGCAGAAGAAAACCAAATAAGGTAAATAAAGTAAAAGCACTCAGGATAGAGTAACTATTAACATCCCCCCATATTGTCTCAAACCTGATGTTTTTAAGGCACTACATTCCAATAGTTGCATCTCCATTAACATGCAATGTTCTGTATACTCCTAGAAGTTCTTGATAAATATTGATATTGTTTACTAAGAAATCTGAGGACAGACAGACTTTCCCATGCAGAAAAGCTGAAGAAAGATTAGCACAACACAAAAGTTATAATGGGCCTCCTACTGGGAGGGCACAGGCAGACGTGTCTTTATGGTTTTACTAAGAAATGCATGTCGCCTTTGGAAATGCCACTTCGCCTGTTGCCCACGAGTAAGAAGGAACAGCAATAATCCTCAAGCCCTTTGCTTGCCCTGGCTGAGAAAAAGCTTGCCTTTGGATTCAAAGGCAAAGACAGAGACCCCCAGTCATTTTTTTCTTTGTCAGGCTGAAGCAGAATTTAAACTAGGTCGGACACACTCCAGCTCTGGTCACAGCCTACTGTCCACATTCTGGTCCCAGTTAAGTTGGTTGGAAACTGGCTTCACTTCATCCCAGAGCTTAGTTCAAGGGCATGTATAGCTTCCTCGAGTCTGAGGAACAGCAATAATCCTAAAGCCTTTTATTTGCCTTGGCTGAAAAAGTTGAGTGAGTAGACTTAAATAGGCTTTGGAGCATGCAGAACTAATTTTGAACTGCAGCTCTGTCATTTGCTAGGTGTATGACCTTGAGAATGTCACAAAACATTCTGAGTTTCCATATATTCATCTTACTTAATTGAAAGGACTGCTGTGAGAATTAAATAGTTTTTCCCAAATTTTACTTCACCACAAGAACCATGTGGAACGCTTTTTTAAAATCTGCATAACTGGGCTTATTTAAACCTACCGAATCAGTATCTCTAGGCAGGGGCCTGAGAACCTGAATTTTTAACATATATCTCAGATGATTTTTATTATGAGGCAAGTTTAAAAAATCCTGAGGAAGAGTGTGTAAAAAACCAGCATAGTTTTCTAGCACTCTGGAGGCACGATGAGCACTCCCCAGTGGTTACCTTATTGTTGAAGATTGTTGTTGATGGTAGCATGCATATAAGCACTGGGCTATTTAGGTCCCAGCATTGTTGGTGATTAGCAGACTACTTGGTACTTTAGTAGTTGTCAATACAAATTTTTAAATAAAATCACTTAATGAAGATTTCTTTGGAAGCTTCTAAGTACTGGCATTATTCCAGATATTGTAGGAGAGACAAAATGTGTATAAACTCTGATATAATTCTGAAGTATAAATCCTATCGTTAATTTTCAATAGTTCCTGAAGGAGGGATTCATTCAACCTAGAGTCCAAAGCAAAGGTATTATTTGGACTCTAGGGTAAGCAAACTTTACAAAGATAGTGTTCATTTTTATTATTCGTACATTCATTCATTTCATTTGATTATTCCTACACTAGATTAAAAGGAGAAGGGCATTCTACCTTAAAAACATGCTTAGAATAGTAAATTTAGAAGGAAGAAAAAGTGTTTCTATACTTGACATCATGAAACTATACATTGGGGCTTTTAATCTTCTCTCAGCACAGTATCATTTTCCTGGTACACCCACCAAGCCCATTTGATAGATTATTATCTATTTTTCTTATCCAGAAAAATACCTTCTGAGAAACAGACATTTTTATTTTTTTCCTTCTGGAATACAGTTAGTACTTACTCAGCCACTGAATCCTAAACATCAAGGAAGGAGATGTTCCACGTAAGAAGTTTCTCTGATAACTCAAGTTTGTTCTTTAAAGTGATGCAAATTACTTAACCACTTTTATGGAAGACTTTCTAAATGGATTACTTGGCTTTTCCAGTCCTAGAGAATACCAAACAAAGGCTAACCTGTTAGTGTTGTATGGTCAATACTATGAACATAAATTATTATACTTTGATAATAATTCACTTGATCTTAATAAAATTGCTATTATGTAGGACTACAGAGAACAAAGATAAATAAAACATGGTATCTTCCTACAATGAATGGTTGCCTGCCAAATGCCATAATCAACTGCTAATAACACAACTACCTAGCATTTATTTATTTTTTTATTATGTTCAGTTAGCCAGCATATAGTATCTCATAAGTTTTTGATGTATTGTTCAACGATTCAGTAGTTGTGTATAATACCTAGCATTTAAAAAGTACTCGATATGTGCCAAGTTGTGTATCACTCGCATTTCAAAACTATTCCTCACAGCAATTCTATGCAGTTAGTACTATTTTTACTCCCATTTTACAGATAAGAAAACTGTCTCAGGCTATATAACTTCTTTAAAAATCACACAACACGGTTAGTAGTACAGCTTTGTGGTTTTGTTCTGTTTTGTTTTGATTTTTTATTTAGGAATTCTGTCTGTTTCACTTCTTGAGAGCATTGATTGGGCAAGATATTTAATATTTATTTATTTACTTATTTTTATTATTATGTTATGTTAATCACCATACATTACATCATTAGTGTTTGATGTAGTGTTCCATGATTCATTGTTTGCGTATAACACCCAGTGCTCCATGCAGAACGTGCCCTCTTTAATACCCATCACCAGGCTAACCCATCCCCCCACCCCCCTCCGTTCTAGAATCCTCAGTTTGTTTCTCAGAGTCCATAGTCTTTCATGGTTCGTCTCCCCCTCTGATTTCCCCCCCTTCATTTTTCCCCTCCTGGGCAAGATATTTCTGAACTCACTTTCATTTTTATAAAACGTGGCTATGAGAATGGGTATTAAACTAGATAAAACATTAAAAAACAAAACAAAACATAGTACCTGGCACCTAGTAGTTACTCCCCAAATGTTAGCCTTTCCTTTCTAATTTTGTCAGACTAACAACTAACACTTCTTTGGACTTCCAGAATGGAAGTTTCACCTAATTCTAACTTACTGTTTCTAATTATTGGGTGATAAACACAATAAGAATAAATAAGCTCTGATTAAGTTCTGACTGTTTTTAAGGTTTTCTTTTTATCTTTGGTAATCTGCAGTTTTACTAAAATAAAATAAAATAAAATAAAATAAAATAAAATAAAATAAAATAAAATAAAATAAATTATTTTTCTTTATGTTGTTTAGAATTTGGTATGCTTCTTCAAATATGAGGATTCATATCTTTCTTTAATTCTGAAAATTTCTAAGCATTGGATCTTTCAATATTGCCTCTTCCCCATTTTTTCTATTGTCTCCTTCAGAGTGGACATAAGTTGGACTTCTCATTCCATCCTCCTTATCAGTCTTTTTCATTTATTCCATCACATTTCCTTTCTAGCTTGTATTCTGCCTAATTTTCAATTCACAAATTACCTTTTTAGCTATGAAAAATCTGCCATTCAATTTACCCAATATTTTTCATTTTAAACAGATATATTTTGTACTTTGTCCCAGATTATTCATTTTTTTCAAATTCTTTATATGCAAATCCTTCCATTGACTGTTTTGCTGCCCTTCCCTCCTGGTGGAGGCTTTTCTCCTGTAGTTTGTAATTTATTATTTTGAGTTCAATTTTGATAAAAATGATTTTGTCAGTAGTCATTATGCTTGCCGTTAGATGGGGAAATATCACCAGAGAAAGATTGTGTGATTACTTCTGCAGAACACTCCAGACCACAGTGTTTTACATTAATTTATCAATTTAAGAGAGTCTCACACCCCTTAAGAATGTGGAACGCACACCCACATGAGGATCTGGCTTGGGAATTCAAATTTCCTTAAAAGATTTGTTATTTAAAACAGAGACCATAAAGTTGAAAATAGAGCTACCACATGATCCAGCAATTGCACTATTGGGTATTTAACCCAAAGACACAAATGTAGGGATCTGAAGGGGTACATGCACCCCGATGTTTATAGCAGCAATGTCCACAATACCCAAACTGTGGAATGAGCCAAGATGTCCATTGACAGATGAATGGATAAAGAAGATGTGGTATATATATACAATGGAATATTATGAAGCCATCAAAAGGAATGAGATCTTGCCATTTGCAATGACGTGGCTGGAACTGGAGGGTGTTATGCTGAGTGAAATAAGTCAATCAGAGAAAGACATGTATCATATGACCTCACTGATATGAGGAATTCTTAATCTCAGGAAACAAACTGAGGGTTGCTGGAGTGGGGGTGGGGTGGGAGGGATGGGGTGGCTGGGTGATAGACATTAGGGAGGGTATGTGCTACGGTGAGCGCTGTGAATTGTGCAAGACTGTTGAATCACAGATCTGTACCTCTGAAACAAATAATGCAATGTATGTTAAGAAAAAAAAAAAGAAGATAGCAGGAGGGGAAGAATGAAGGGGGCAAATTGGAGGGGGAGACAAACCATGAGAGACGATGGACTCTGAAAAGCAAACTGAGGGTTCTAGAGGGGAGGGTGGTAGGGGGATGGGTTAGCCTGGTGGTGGGTATAAAGAGGGCACGTTCTGCGTGGAGCACTGGGTGTTATGCACAAACAATGAATCATAGAACACGACATCAAAAACTAATGATGTAATGTATGGTGATTAACATAACAATAAAAAATTTAAAGAAAAAAAGATAAAGCAGAGACCATAGTCCTTGTTGCTTCCTCAAAACAAACAAGGTCAGAGATTTTTTTTTTTTTTTTAAATTCCAGAATTCACACTTTATGTAAGGGTCACTGTTTCAAATCTATGCCACATCTCCCAAGTGGGTATTACAACTCCAGTTTCAAGCTATTATGATTTTTATAGTCTATATACAATAGTGTTGGTTTATAAGCTGATTGTTCTGGTTTCAAATTTCTGCTCTATTTGTGACATGTAGGGATTTCCAATTCTTGTGTTTGAACTCGGCTATATATTTAAAATATTTATTTTTACATTTTACCCAGAATTTCTATATGTTGGCATTAGGTCAGCCATGTTGTAGAAGCCCATATAGTCTATACACCTACATTCAGTCAAAAATAAACATTATTGAGTATTTACTTTTTATCAGACGCCAATGAAATCACTAGAGATAACAGTAATGAATGAAACAGAAGTTCCTGTTTTCACAAAGTTTAATTATAGTGGAAGTAGACAGACAATAAACAAACATATAATGCCAGATGGTGATAAATGCTATGAAAAAAAAAAGCAGAATAAGAGAACGGTAGTGTGAAGAAGTGATACTGGGAAAAATGACAATGAGACTATTTTAGATGGAAGGGTGAGGGAAGAAATTTCTATTAAAGTGACATTTGAGCAAAGGCCTGAAAAATGAGAAAGCTAGGTATGCATATTATGGAGAGTGTCCCAATGAAAGGCAACAGCTAGGGCAAAGGCCCTGAGGTTAGACCACATTTACTGTATTCAAGGACAGCAAAAAGGCCAGTAAGGCACAATGAATAAGAAAAACTGTTGTAGCAAGTGGGGTCAGATAGGTTTTGTGGAAGTAAATGGATGTGGCAGGCAGCTCATTTGTGTCTTATAAACCAAAACGAAGACTTGTGCTTTCGTTCAGAATTAGATAAGAAACCAGTGGAGGGTTTGGAGGAGAGTAAAATGATGTGATTTATATTTTGAAATATATCTTTTTGGCTGCTCTATAGAGAATAGACTACGTCTATGTCAAATAAATCAAATATTGTCACCTCGTTTGCTAAGTGTGAACTAGGATAGAAAAAGAATTACCAAATAAAGTTTCACCTTTATAGATCTGAGATGATTTTTAGAAACCAAACTGAAATTTCTAGCCAAGTATTAACACCTTTACCTTCTCCTACATCTCATGATTTTTATTTGAGATACATAGAGATATAGTTGCTTCAAATGAAACTTAAATCAAGTTTGAATTTGAGATTAGGATTAGTGAAAATTCCAAACATAATCATTCCTCTAAATTAATTCATTCCATTTCTTAGGATGTATTTTAAGGTTGAATGACTTCTTTTGAAGTCTTCTTTCCTTGATAGAAAATTAATCTTACTCCTAGAGTAGATAGTGTAAGATTCTCTTTGCCTTGAGTTAAAAGACCTACAGGGAACTCAAGATTTAATTGTCCCTAAGGATATCTTATATTTTATAGTGCTTGCCATATATATATATATGTATATATATGCACATATATCAAATGTTATATGTAAAGATATGTCAAAAAATATCAGGGGATGCATGTTTAGTAGCATTCTATACTCAGCATTATTATTTGTCAGCTACTAGTACTTCAACTTTGCAAAAACAGGAGCTCAGTTTTGTCAGTATATCCAGAAGTGACCAGGTCCAAAGTATTGACTCATATTAATTAACTTAATGGAATTTTTAGTTTCAATGTACTTATCATTTTTTTTCAGAGCCCTTCCTTGATTCCATGAATCTGAATTAGCTACACTCTTGGTGCTTCCATAGCATCCTATATTTATTCCTGTCTCAGCACTTGCCACACTGCATTGTAATTGTTAATTTATAGATCTTCAGGCTCTTTCCCTAGGACTGTGAGCTCTTTGAAGGTAGGAACTGTATTTGATTTATTTCTGTAATAATAGTGTCTGACACATAAGGAGACTCAATGAATATTTATCGAACGTATGAGTGAATGAATGAATAAAAATCTGATGCCAACTAATTAATCTGCTGTGATGGATAAATCTACCAAGTGGGCAAGAAAACTTCATTGGCACTTCAGCCAGACTGTCCAGTAGAAATGTTTACTTGGAAAGCCAAATGATAGTAAAAAGATGATGGAATGAACAGACTTAGAATGAAGAAGTACAATGACCTTAACCACTAGTAACATTAAGCCACAGTTGCCCCCATGCAGCCATCTCCACTAAGGATACACTGCCTGGGGGAGCAGAATAATTCTTGATATTCTTAATTTTTCTCTGGGCAACTTTTGAGTCTGCAATAAATTCTTATTTTTTTCTCTGCTTCTCTCAGATTTCAGATATACCAACATTATACCTTACACCAACCACAACTTCTGTAATGAGTTATCACAAACTGTATGGCTTAAACCAACACAAATTTATTATTTTACAGTTCTGGATATCAGGAGTCCAAAACTGGACTCATTGAACTAAAATCAAGGTGTCTGCAGGGCTCTGTTCCTTCTGAAGACTCTAAGGGATAATCTGCTTCCTTGCCTTTCCTAGAGGACACCTTCATTTATTTACCTTTGGCCCCTTTCTTCATCTTTAAAGCCAGAACCTTAGCATTCTTAAATTTCTCTCTGACTCCGCTTCTGTCCAAACATATGTTTCTGACTTTTTATTTTTATTTGTTCTGAAGATTTATTTTATTTACTTCAGCAGAGCGGGAGGGGGCAGAGGGAGAAAGAGAGAGAGTCTCAAGCAGACTCTGCACTGAGCACGGAGCCCAACTCAAGGTTTATCTTACCACCCTGAGATCAAGACCTGAGCCAAAACCAAGAGCCAGATGCTTTACCGACTGTGCCATCTAGGTGCCCCTATTTTTCTGAGTTTTTAAAGGACTCTCTGATTACCCTGGACCCACCTGGGTAATCCAAGATAATCTCTCTATAGCAAGGTTCTTAATTTAATCATTTCTGCAAAGTTCATTTTGCCATGTAACATATTCACAAATTGCAGGGATTAAAACATGGACATCTTTGGAGGAACATTCTGCCTACCATGACTCTTAATAGTCTTTCTTTAGAAAGTTAAGCCAAGATGTAAGGGATTGAACTGTAAAGTGTACTGCTCTCTATTGACATTCGATCCTGCAAATATGCCCAGGACATTGTTTTGTTCCCTCAAGTGAACAAAGAATTAGAGCAAGGGAAGTACAATGATCTTAACTACTGATACCTTTAAGCTATGGCTGCAAACATTTACAAATCGTATTCTAAGATGTCTAAAGAAAACTCACATTTTTAAAAAATTATTGCTATTTAATAATGGTAATAATAATAATAGTAATGCTAATAATGATAAGAAACTATCTTTATTGCTGAACAAATAAGGCACTAACCTAGGAACATTTTTTCTCATTTAGCACCTACAATAAAGCAGATGTTAGTTTCCTTATTTTGCAAATAAGGAGTCTGGTATTGAGAAAAATGTAAACACATGCTCAGAGCCACTTAACCAATAAATAATGGAGCTGAAATTCAAACTGTCTCTTTCAAAACCAGCCATGATTTTTACTAGGTTTGGAGTCTTAGATATATTACTTAACCTTGTTAAGTGTCAGATTGCCTAGCTATAAAATGGAAATAGTATCTATCTCACAAGAACTTTCTGAAAACAAGTGCAATGTTATGTGTAATGTATACGAACACTTGACACAGTGACTAGCGTACTGTACATGCTCACTAAATGTTCCTTTTTATCTAAAAACAAATTTAAATTTTATTTCCTATATCATGATATACCAACTTTTGGTGGTCATTTACCACTGTTTCATTGTTCCATAATACTTATTACATGAAATAAATAGGATATGTTTTAATACAACCATTTTGCTACAGTCAAAACTGAGGCACAGAAAGACAGTGCTCCAACCAATTGGCAATTTTAACTAATTTGACATTAAAAAAATATGTAACTGAATGGTAAACACACTGTTCATATAATACTGCATAGCAATGAGAACAATGTTTTGTTATCTATGTTTGTGTGTGTGTTGGGGGAGGTTGTATTTGCACTCATCTGTAAATGGATGACCCATCCAGTCTAAGATCACATTTCAGAATCAACCCATAGATGATGCTACTAGAACACGGGAGTCAACATACTGAGGGTTTTTGTTTGTTTGGCTGTTGTTGTTGTTGTTTTCAGGTAAAGCTCCTCAAACTGTCATTAAAGCTCCTCAAACTGTCATTATCTATATGTGATCCTTTGGGTCATCACTTCTATTTCTAACAAGAACTAGTGCTCCATGAAGATTTCAGGGTTAAAAACATTTTATTTATTTATTTAAAATATTTTTTAAATGGCTGGTTTAAACACCTGCAAAAAATAACTACACAATTTCTCGCTTTACCTTTTAATCAATTTTGAGTTTCAGAAAACCAAAAACCAAAAACCAAAAACCCTGAAGATGAAAAAGAACTGTGGCAATTAGGTCAGCACAATCTTAGTTTTTATCTTTGAAGTCAAACTTAAGTTGTATCTTTGATAAATAAGTAATGAGGTTTCACACACTGGTCTAAATTATCTAGTCATAATAGTGTTTGATAATAAAACAGATGTCATTAATAATTGAGAATTAGTAATACCCAGAATGGCTTCTGATAGGCCAAACATTTAGTAGTTTGGTAGGATTTGGCATTGTGAGTTCAAATAGTCCTGCCTGGGATTTCCTGATGGAAGTTGGTACCTAAATAGTTGAAGCTTTCTGGCCTTCTGCAGAGGAGGGGGACAGTGGAAAGACCAGGGGCTTCCCTCTTTTTTATTTTCTTAAGATTTTATTTATTTATTTGAGAGAGACTGAGATAGCAAGAGAGAACATGAGTGGGGAGGAGAGGTAGAAGCAGACTCCCCGATGAGCAGGGAGCCGGACACGGGACTTGATCCCAGGCCCCTGGAACCATGACCTGAGCTGAAGGCAGATGCCTAACCAACTGAGCCACCCAGGTGCCCCAGGGGCTTCCCTCTTAAATTAACATGAGTTTGAAACTTGGGTTTGACTGTACATCTCTGAGCTTCAGTTTTCTTATCTGTAAAGTTGGTGTAATTCTTCTACTTTATAGAATTACTAACTGGGAAAACACATGAAAAGGGCCTAAAATAGGGTCTGGTATGTAGCAAGCGCTCATGAAATGATAGTAGCTCTTTTCATTATTATCCAACAATAATATCAATGCCACGTTTGGGGGAATATATGCATTGCATCCGTATTGCGGTTATGAATACATTTTCAAAGTCACACTCATAGTCATCAGAGTGCATTGTAGGGAAAAATACATAGTGATCTCCTTACAGCATTTGTGACACCAAGAAAGAATAAACATCGAGGAGTCCCAGGATGTATAGGCACCGAAGTTATGATGATAAGAATGGCGCAGTTGTTTGCGGGATATTTCAATTTCCTCACTGAGGTCCATTCCCCGAGTGTTCCTGAGTTTTTATTAAGGTTCTAAGATAAATGTGTATACTGTTGAACCTGCTGAGTCAGACTTCTCTTAAGCACCATCTATCACTTTCAGTTACCAGGCAGCTCGTGGCACAGACAGATTGCTTGGTTGGAGATGAGGGTGACTTGGCCACAGAAATCTCTCATCTCATCTGTTCTCATGAAAATATCTGTGACACTCTCTGAGGAAAGGCAAGGTACTTGGTCCTGAAAAGCACACAGGCAAACTGCCTTTCCTGGGGAGGGTCTAGGTGTCCCAGTTAGGAGGCTGTGTTAGAGAAAGTTTGACTTTGACATTAAATTCACCTGCTTCCCATGATCTTCACCTGGTTGTTACACTCTTTACTCACCAACCTTTCCCCAAAATGTAATTCAGGGATGCTTATTATGTGTCTACTCTGCCATCTCTATTAGGCCCTTTGCACATATTAACTCATTTAATATTGAGGCAACCCCATAAAATATTACTGGGTATTCAGAGATGGATAAAGGGGTTGCCTTGTCTTTGAGCAGTTAGTTCTCTGACTATCCAAAGAGACCCTTGCAAAAGGCCCCTTCCTAGGAAATGGTGTTGCATATGGCCTCACTTTTTCCACCAGTTACCTCTCTGCTCTATATCACCACCACTACTCCTATCCTTCAAGTCATTATCAGAACCACCATTAGGAAGGATTTTAGAATGTATTGTAGGAGAATCTCTTCTGTTTCACTTTGTATGAGTCAGTTTTCTGCTTTTTCTTTCCTAACCGTTCCAATTAAGCATGTATTCTTGACTTTCCTCCCCATGGGGATTCCTTATGAGTTGTGAGTGATGATGAACTTACTTTTCTTTCTGGTTTACTATGAGTTATGGTTTTTGTTCTCCTTTTCATCCCTTTAAATATTCACCTACATCTGTGTTGTCCATTTCTAAGAATAGGATCTTTAGAGGGCTGGATAACCTGAAGGCCTCTATAATAAGGAAGTAAACACCTCTAGAAAATGTTCAGAGAATTTTAAGAAAATAGTCTAAAATGGAGTAATTCTATTTACATTGAATTTTACAGATGAGGAAACTGAAAAGTGAGGCAGAACACTTGAGTTTATAACACTGGGGCCAGAGCAGGATCTGAAATCCAAAGTCTCCTGGGAATCAGTGTGTTTAAAGCTTAAAAAGAAGTATTCCACGTTTATTCCAATGGTCTTTCCACTGTATCATTTATTTCTCCTTAACAAATTACTTCCATTGTAGCTTGATCAGGTAATTATATCACTGAGGAAAATTTAGGAATTAAAATGTAATTTAGAGGACATTAGTTCAATTTTTATCATTACAGATAATAAGATCCCTTACATTTACATTGCACTGAAAGTTTATAAAAACCTAAATATACATGACCATTTCTCACAACATTCCCATGATATAAACAAGCTGTTTTCTCCCAAATACATAGATAGGGTATGAAAAGCAAAAAGTACATCCCTCGAAAAAACAAAAAAGAGAGAAAGAAAAAAGAGGGGATGGAGCAAGATGGTGGAGGAGTAGGAGACCTGGATTTCATCTGGTCCCAGGAATTCAGCTGAATAGGGATCAAACCATTCTGAACACCTACGAACTCAACAGGAGATCGAAGAAAAGAATAGCAACAACTCTCTGAACAGAAAAGCAACCAGTTTCTGGAAGGTAGGACGTGTGGAGAAGTGAATCGCAGGCGATATTCGGGAGGATACACGTTGGGGGAGGGGGCCTCTGTCGGCCGCTTCTGGCAATGATAGAGCAGCGGAGCACAAAATTGGAACTTTTAGAAGTCGGCTCCTCTGGGGGACGTCGCTCCAGTGGCTAAGCAGGGGATGGAATCCTCGCTGAGACAGTGTGGTCTTCTGTTGGGATCACAGAAAGACCGGGGGTGCCTGACTGTGGCAGAGCTTCCAGGTATTGGAGCAGGGAAGCCGGCTGCAAAGACGGAGCCGAGGAGCAGGCTCTCAGCTTGGGGTTGCTAAAACCGTGATCCGCAGCACAGCTGGGCCCCTGCATTTCCAGCAGGGACCCAACAAGTGGCAGATCCAGGGAGACTCCCCTTCCAACCCTGGGAGGAGCAGCATGGGAGTGCACTGCAGGGATCTGCTGGGTTTGGAGACTCCACACTGGGTCTGGTGCCAGAGATAGAAATGCTTGGTCACAGGCTGGGTGAGCACGGAGTGCGGCTGGAGACCGGGGAGACGGGAGTGATTGACTGCTTTTCTCTGGGGGTGCACTGAGGAGCTGGGCCCTGAGTTCTCAGCTCCTCTGGGGCAGAGATTGGGAAGCCGCCATTTTCACTCTTGTCCTCCAAAGCTGTACGGAAAGCTTGCAGGGAACAAAACCTCCTGAGAGCAAACCTGAGCAGATTACTTAGTCTGGACCGGCAAGGGCGGAGCAATTCTGCCTCCGGCAAAGACATCTGGGAACCACGGCAACAGGCCCCTCCCCCAGAAGATCAGCAAGAACAGCCAGCCAAGACCAAGTTTACCCATCAATGAGAATGGCAGAACTCCAACACTAGGGGAATACGGCACATAGAATTCATTGCTTTTTTACCATGATTCTTTACTCTTTCAAAGTAAAAAAAAAAAATTTTAACTTTTTTTTAAATTTTTCTTTTTCCCTTTTTCAACCAACATCTTATCAATCCCTTTTTTAAAAAAACATTTTTATTTTTCATTTTTAGAGTCATATTCTATCCCTTCATAGTAGTTACCATTATCTGGCATATATATATATAAGTTGTCCTCTCTTTAAAATTTTGAGATACACTTTCTTCTAACAGATCAAAATATACTCTAAATCTCTAGTGTATGACTTTGTTCTATTTTCCTGCCTGATCACATTCTCTCCCTTTTTTTTTCTTTTTTATTAAATACTCTTCTTTCTTTTTTCAAACAACTTCTTATCAATTCCTTTTATAAAATTTTTTATAATTTTCATCTTTACAGTCATATTCCATCCCTTCATTGTATTAACCCTTATTTTTGTACATATATAAGTTTTCTTTCTTTAAAATTTTGGGAGGCACTTTCTTCTAACAGACCAAAATACACCCAAAATCTAGTGTGTGGCACTGATCTATGCACCAGCCTGATCATATTTGATCATTTCTGGTTTTTTTGTTTTCTTCTGTTTTTGTTTGTTTTTATATTTTTCTTTTTTTCCTTCTCTCCCTTTCTTTTCCCCTGGTTTCAGGTCTTTCTGATTTGTTTAGAGTATATATTGTGGGGATGTTGTTCCCCGTTAGCATTTTGTTCTCTCATTCATCTGTTCTCCTCTGGACAAAATGATAAGACAGAAAAAAAATCACCCCAACAAAAAGAACACAAGGCAGTACCAACTGCCAGGGACCTACTCCATACGGACATTAGTACAATGTCGGAACTAGAGTTCAGAATGATGATTTTAAAGATCCTAGCTGGGCTTGAAAAAAGCGTGGAAGTTATTAGAGAAACCCTTTCTGGAGAAATAAAAGAACTAAAATCTAACTAAGTCAAAATCAAAAAGTCTATTAATGAGGTGCAATCAAAAATGGGGGCACTAACTGCAAGGATAAATGAGGCAGAAAAGAGAATTAGTGATATAGAAGACCAAATGATGGGAAATAAAGAAGCTGAGAAAAAGGGAGATAAACAACTACTGGATCATGAGGGCAGAATTTGAGAATTAAGCGCTACCATAAGACGAAACAACATTAGAATGATTGGATCCCAGAAGAAGAAGAAAGAGAGAAAGGGGCAGAAGGTATATTGGAGCAAATTATAGCAGAGAACTTCCCTAATTTTGGGAAGGAAACAGGCATCAAAATGCGGGAGGCAAGGAGAACCCCTCTCAAAATCAATAATAATAGGTCAACACCGTGACATCTAATAGTAAAATTTATGAGTCTCAGAGACAAAGAGAAAATCCTGAAAGCAGCTCGGGAGAAGAGATATGTAACCTATAATGGTAGAAATATTAGATTGGCAACAGCCCCATCCACGGAGACCTGGCAGGCCAGAAAGGACTGGCATAATATATTCAGAGCACTAAATGAGAAAAATATGCAGCCAAGAATATTATATCCAGCTAGGCTGTCATTGAAAATAGAAGGAGAGATAAAAAGCTTCCAGGACAAACAAACCTAAAGGAATTTGCAAACACAAAACCTGCCCTACAAGAAATATTGCAAGGAGTCCTCTAAGGAAAGAGAGAGCCTAAAAGTAACATAGACCAGAAAGAAAGACAGACAATATACAGTAACAGTCATCTTACAGGCATTACAATGGCACTAAATTCATATCTTTCAATACTTACCCTGAATGTAAATGGGCTAAATGCCCCAATCAAAAGACACAGGCTATCAGATTGGATTAAAAAACAAGACCCATCGATATGCTGTCTGCAAGAGATTCATTTTAGACCCAAAGACACCCCCAGATTGAAAGTGAGGGGGTGGAAAACCATTTACCATGCTAATGGACACCAAAAGAAAGCTGGGGTGGCAATCCTTATATCAGACAAATTAGATTTTAAACCAAAGACTGTAATAAGAGATGAGGAAGGACACTACATCCTACTTAAAGGGTCTATTCAACAAGAAGATCTAACAATTGTAAATATCTATGCCCCTAACATGGGAGCAGCCAATTATATAAGCCAATTAATAACAAAAGTAAAGGAACACATCAACAATAATACATAATAGTGGGGGATTTTAACACCCCCCCTCACTGAAATGGACAGAGCATCTAAGCAAAAGATCAACAAGGAAATAAAGACTTTAAAGGACACACTGGACCAGATGGACTTCACAGATATATTTAGAACATTCCATCCCAAAGCAGCAGAATACACATTCTTCTCTAGTGCCCATGGAACATTCTCCAGAATAGATCACATCCTAGGTCCCAAATCAGGTTTCAACCGGTACCAAAAGATTGGGATCATTCCCTGCATATTTTCAGACCACAGTGCTTTGAAACTAGAACTGAATCACAAGAGGAAAGTTGGAAAGAACTCAAATACATGGAGGCTAAAGAGCATCCTCCTAAAGAATGAATGGGTCAACCAGGAAATTAAAGAAGAATTAAAAAAATTTCATGGAAACCAATGAAAATGAAAACACAACTGTTCAGAATCTTCGGGATACAGCAAAGGTAGTTCTAAGAAGAAAGTATATAGCAATAAAAGCCTTTCTCAAGAAACAAGAAAGGTCTCATATACACAACCTAACCCTATACCTAATGGAGCTGGAGAAAGAACAGCAAATAAAGCCTAAATCCAGGAGGAGAAGAGAAATACTAAAGATCAGAGCAGAAATCAATGAACTAGAAACCAAAAGAACAGTAGAACAGATCAACGAAACTAGGAGCTGGTTCTTTGAAAGAATTAACAAGATTGATAAACCCCTGGCCAGACTCATCAAAAAGAGAAGAGAAATGACCCAAATCAACAAAATCATGAATGAAAGAGGAGAGATCATAACCAGCACCAAAGAAATACAAACAATTATAAGAACATATTATGAGCAACTCTATGCCAGCAAATTAGATAACCTGGAAGAAATGGATGCATTCTTAGAGATGTATCAACTACCAAAACTGAACCAGGAAGAAATAGAAAACCTGAACAGACCTATAACCACTAAGGAAATTGAAGCAGTCATCAAAAACCTCCCAACAAAAAAAGCCCAGGGCCAGATGGCTTCCCAGGGGAATTCTACCAAACATTTAAAGAAGAATTAATACCTATTCTTCTGAAACTGTTCCAAAAAATAGAAATGGAAGGAAAACTTCCAAACTCATTTTATGAGGCCACCATTACCTTGATCCCCAAACCAGACAAAGACGCCATCAAAAAGGAAAATTACAGTCCACTATCCTTGATGAACATGGATGCAAAAATTCTCACCAATATACTAGCCAATAGGATCCAACAGTACATTAAAAGGATTATTCACCACGACCAAGTGGGATTTATCCCTGGGCTGCAAGGTTGGTTCAACATCTGCAAATCAATCAACATGATACAATACATTAATAAAAGAACAAGAATCATATGATCATCTCAGTAGATGCAGAAAAAGCATTTGACAAAGTACAGCATTCTTGATCAAAAGTCTTCAGAGTATAGGGATAGAGGGTACATACCTCAATATCATAAAAGCCATCTATGAAAAACCCACAGTGAATATCATTCTCAATGGGGAAAAACTGAGAGCTTTCCCCCTAAGGTCCGGAACACGGCAGGGATGTCCACTATCACTACTGGTATTCAACATAGTATTAGAAGTCCTAGCCACAGCGGACAACAAAAAGAAATAGAAGGCATCCAAATCAGCAATGAAGAAGTCAAACTCTCACTCTTTGCAGATGATATGATAGTGTATGTGGAAAACCGAAAAGTCTCTACCCCCGAAACTGCTAGAACTCATACAGGAATTCAGTAAAGTGACAGGATATAAAATCAATGCACAGAAATCAGTGGCATTCCTATACACCAACAACAAGACAGAAGAAAGAGAAATGAAGGAGTCGATCCCATTTACAATTGCACCCAAAACCATAAGATACCTAGGAATAAATCTAACCAAAGAGGCAAAGGATCTGTACTCAGAAAACTATAAAATACTCATGAAAGAAATTGAGGAAGACACAAAGAAATGGAAAAACGTTCCATGCTCATGGATTGGAAGAACAAATATTGTGAAGTTGTTAATGCTACCTAGAGCAATCTACACATTCAGTGCAATCCCTATCAAAATACCATCCATTTTTTTTTCAAAGAAATGGAACAAATAATCCTCAAATTTGTACGGAACCAGAAAAGACCCTGAATAGCCAGAGGCATGTTGAAAAAGTAAAGCAAAGCTGGCGGAATCACAATTCCAGACTTCCAGCTCTATTACAAAGCTGTCATCATCGAGACAGTATGGTACTGGCACAAGAACAGACACATCGACCAATGGAACAGAATAGAGAGCCCAGAAATGGACCCTCAACTCTATGGTCAACTAATCTTGGACAAAGCAGGAAAGAATGTCCAATGGAAAAAAGACAGTCTCTTCAACAAATGGTGTTGGGAAAATTGGACAGCCACATGCAGAAGAATGAAACTGGACCATTTCCTTACATCACACACAAAAATAGACTCGAAATGGTTGAAAGACCTAAATGTGAGACAGGAGTCCATCAAAATCCTAAAGGAGAACACAGGCAGCAACCTCTTTGACTTCAGTCACAGCAACTTCTTCCTAGAAACATCGTCAAAGGCAAGGGAAGCCAGGGCAAAAATGAACTATTGGGACTTCATCAAGATAAAAAGCTTTTGCACAGCAAAAGAAACGGTCAGCTAAACCAAAAGACAACCGACAGAATGGGAGAAGATATTTGCAAATGACGTATCAGATAAAGGGCTAGTATCCAAAATCTATAAAGGACTTCTTAAACTCAACACCTAAAGAACAAATGATCCAATCAAAAAATGGGCAGAAGACATGAACAGACATTTTTCCAAAGAAGACATCCAAATGGCCAACAGGCACATGAAAAAGTGCTCAACATCGCTCGACATCAGGGAAATCCAAATCAAAACCTCCATGAGATATCACCTCACACTAGTCAGAATGGCTAAAATTAACAAGTCAGGAAACGACAGATGTTGGCGGGGATGCAGAGAAAGGGGAACCCTCCTACACTGTTGGTAGGAATGCAAGCTGGTGCAGCCACTCTGGAAAACAGTATGGAGGTTCTTCAAAAAGTTGAAAATAGAGCTACCATACGATCCAGCAATTGCACTACTGGGTATTTACCCCAAAGTTACAAATCTAGGGATCCAAAGGGGTATGTGCACCCCAATGTTTATAGCAGCAATGTCCACAGTAACCAAACTGGAAAGAGCCAAGAGGTCCATTGACAGATGAATGGATAAAGAAGAGGTGGTATATATATATATATATATATATATATATATATAGTATATACACAATGGAATATTAGGCAGCCATCAAAAGGAATGAAATCTTGCCATTTGCAACGACATGGATGGAACTGGAGGGTATTATGCTGAGTGAAATAAGTCAATCAGAGAAAGACATGTATCATATGACCTCACTGATATGAGGAATTCTTAATTTCAGGAAACAAACTGGGTTGCTGCAGTGGTGGGGAGTGGGAAGGATGGAGTGGCTGTGTGATAGACATTGGGGAAGGTATGTGCTATGGTGAATGCTGTGAATTGTGCAAGACTGTTGAATCACAGATCTGTACCTCTGAAACAAGTAATACAATATATGTTTAAAAAAATGAAGTAGATCACAGGAGGGGAAGAATGAAGGGGGGGAAATCGGAGGGGGAGATGGACCATGAGAGAATGGACTCTGGAAAACAAATTGAGGGTTCTAGAGGGGAGGGGGTTGGGAGGATGGGTTAGCCTTGTAATGGGTATTAAAGAGGGCACGTTGTGCATGGAGCACTCGGTGTTACACACAAACAATAAATCATGGAACACTACATCAAACACTAATGATGTAATGTATGGTGATTAACATAACAATAAAAAATTAAAAAAAGAGAAAGAAAGAAAGAAGAAAGAAAAGAAAGAAAGAAAGAAAGAAAGAAAGAAAGAAAGAAAGAAGAAAGAAAAGAAAGAAAGAAAGAAAGAAAGAAAGAAAGAAAGAAAGAAAGAAAGAAAGAAAGAAAGAAAGAAAAGAAAGAAAGAAAAAGAAAAAAAGAAAGAAGAAAGAAAGAAAGAAATCATATAATGATCTTTTTTTCCATTCCTTGATATCTCTAATTTCTCCTACTTGCTCCCTAATCTTAAGTATCTTACCATTTTTCAAGAAACATTTCAGAATATATCTAACATGAGTATTTTGTGTATATTTTGAATGTTTTGTGATTAAAAGCTTAGAACTTAAATTTTATATTTGGGGATTTATATTTCCCATACTAGTAGTTAGGTGGAGGGAAGGACGAGTCGGAAACATTGTGTCCGTATCTCAGTGTAACCAATTCTGTTTGAGAATCTACTATGGAGTAAACAATGAAGGAAACTAGGTTTGGAGAGGTAGGATGGGTACACTTGCCAAAAATCGTACTGTCTGAAGTTTGATGTCCTGAATTCAACTGATAATCAATATCATAAACAAATAAGGATTATTGTAGCATCTTGGCAAATATATTTGTGATTTGCTATTTATAATATTTTCTGAATCAGGGAATTAGGACCTTTTAACTGCTTTAGGACAAGTTTCTCTCTGTCTGGGAGGCTGGTTAGCATAAGAAGTATTCTCAACATTTGTACTGTGCTGTGTTGGGATTCATGAGCTTTCTAATTGTTTGTCTGGTTTTCTGGTCCCAGTGCACCTTGGACCTTAAATCTTACTAAATTTCATGGCTTTTGCTTAATTGTCCCCAATTCAAGTGGACAGGGGTACTTTCTTGATGCTAGGGGACTGCAAATGCAGGTTCTACCCCACCTTAGGCCAAGTATGCTTAGGTGACCCAAGCTAAATCACATTACCTGGCCAGATTGGAGTGACTGCAAAGATAGGAAAATGCTCTGAAAAGACACTAAGCAGTTCCTTCTCTCCACATCCCCAGGGGTTCTATCCTATTTTGTCTATGTGTGAGCCTAGTTTTCAAATGTTTCAATCAATTCTTTAAGCTATCCAATTTTCTAGCAATTAATTCCTTTTTTCCCTTAATTTATTGAAAGCTACTTGTTTATTTGCTTTTTTTCCCCCCTTGCAACCAAGTAACCCTGGCTGAGACATCATCTGTGTGTGAATAGAGTCTATTGCATGCCTGGGTGAAACCTGTCAGTTGTCCCTTCCAACTACCCAGTCAAGAGGGAACAGAGGCTCAGAGCAGAATGGTTTTCCTCCAGTGTTGTGCTTGACTGGTACTTTCTCATACTTCAGGTTTCTATTCAATAATCACTTCAATAAAAAGATTTTTTTTAACCACACTATCTAATGGTTCCTCTTCAAATCACTCAATCACATGACCATATTTATTCTATTTCCTTTATCACAAGCTGTCTTGTTTGTTTACTTTTGTCTGTGTATTGTGTCTTTCCTTCCGAAATGTAATCTCCTTGAGGGTAGAGATCTTGTCTATCTTATTCATTTGTGTCCCTAGAAATAATGACAATGTTTGGTACATAGTAGATGATGAGTAATTATTTTAAATGAAAGAACAGGTGAATGAGTGAGTAAATGAATAAGCTTGACCATGATCACACAAGCTTCTGAGAGTTAGAGATTAGATTTGGTCTGAGGTAACCTGACTCGAGTCTACACTCAGCTTTGTGGGCAGTTTAAAAGCAAGTAGGTTAACGTGTGTGCACACACGTAGCTACATGAGAGAGAGAGAGAGACAGAATCGGAGGCAGAGAGGAAAGGTGATCAGGAGAACAGAAATATTTACTTTGATCTGCTAACCTAGAAAATGTTTGTATTTAGTGCCAACCCAAGGCTCTTTTTAAAAAAAATTTAATTGATTATAGTTGATACTCAATGTTAACATTAGTTTCAGGTGTACTGCATAGTGATCCAACAAATTTATACCTTATGCTGTGCTCACTGCAACTGTAGCTACCATCTGTCACCATCCAGCACTATGACAATATCATTGACTATATTCCCTGTGCTGTTTATTCCAGTAACTTATTCATTCCATAAATGGAAGCCTGTATCTCCCACTCCCCTTTACCCATTTTGCCTGCCCCCCACCCTCATCCCCTCTGGCATCCATCAGTTTATTCTCTATATTAATGGGTCTGTTTCTGCTTTTTGTTCATTTGTTTTTACATTTGTTTCTTTTAAATTACACATATAACTGCAAACAGGCAGTATTTGTCTTTCTCTGCCTGACTTATTTCACTTAGCATAATACCCTCTAGGTCCATCCATGTTGTGACAAAGAGCAAGATCTCATCCTTTGCTGTGGCTGAGTAATATTCTATTGCATATGTATACCACATCTTCTTTATACATTCTTCTAGTTTTGGACACTTGCAACCCAAGTTCTTAAGGAAGTAAAACTGTTAATCTTTGCTTTCTGTTTGAGCCAGTAAAGCATTTTCATCAAAGATCTCCAAATATTTTAGTTTAACCCACACATAATACCTGACACCCATTCAGCTTCTTGTCACTGGGCTGATTGAATTCGTGCACACCTATTAAATAGCCTCTTTGGATCTTAGTTTCTTAATCATTGTGGATTAAAATAGAAACACAATGTAATAAGCATCCCTGAGAATTTAAGCCAAACCTAGGAGATGCTGAATATCATGTGAAGATATTTTATAACATATTTATTGTTGCCCATCACTAGTTACCTCTTTTAGCTTAGTTTACACTAAACTGATGGGTAGGCAGTAAGTATCCCAGTTTCCACCGCACTGAGGAAGTCTACCTTTGGAAACAATCTGTGTGTGGGAGGCTGTCATGTAGAAAATGATTGTCTTTTCATGTGTGGTTTGTACTCATTTACTTTTTTACCATGAGTGCCTCAGTTCTGTCCTCTGGTGTGCTTTGCATTTTTTTTTTTTTTTTAAGATTTTATTTATTTGTTTGAGAGAGAGAATGAGAGATAGAAAGCACGAGAGGGAAGAGGGTCAGAGGGAGAAGCAGACTCCCTGCTAAGCAGGAAGCCCGATGTGGGACTCGATCCCGGGACTCCAGGATCATGACCTGAGCCGAAGGCAGTCGCTTAACCAACTGAGCCACCCAGGCGCCCCAAGGTGTGCTTTGCATTTTGATTGCCAGTTGGTTATTAGCCATAGCTCAATCAGTGGATACCTTTTAATATCTCCTTCCTTGAAGCCTATGTCGCTGCCTGCTGTCAGATGAAGGTAAAGTGGATCCATGATGGACCTGAACAGAACTGACATTCGGTGGAAGTGTGATGGCATTTGAGTGTCATTGATAAGAGATGATTCCTTACTTTAATTTCCATGGAGATTTACATATTTCATTATGCAAAATAATATACATGTTTTATATGAATTCCTAAGGTTCCCAAATTCATGAGATGAGAATTCTAATTAGTTTTATATGAGCCACACAGAGGGCAAATGAGCTTATAATTTTGCTTGAATTAAAATTTCAGAGATTTCCTCAGGGGTCTCCTTGGGAGATAGCAGTGTTCTCAGGAGATTCTAATGGCCTTCTGGATTTCTAACTCCTTGATCCCTATCTGTTTTAGAAAAAGCATTGGCTTTCTGATTGGATAGTGGGGTAAATAACCAGATATAGGATGTTTCAGGTAGAATCCCAACTCTGGGACTGTAGAGGCATGGGGTACATTTGTGATAGCAATAACCTAGGATTTGAGAGAGCTCAGAATCAGTCCCAGCTCTGCTACTTATTAACTGTGTGACTTCAGTCAAGTCATTCAATGTCTTAAGACTCTCAGGTTTCATATATTTTTTAAGAATGACTATTATATGTATTGTATGGTAACTAACATAACGTAATAAAATAAAATTAAAAAAAAAGAATGACTATCATAATTCTTCCAAAATCCCATAACAATTTATTTATATCTCTTTTTTGGGAAGAGAAAGGAAGGGATACTAATATTAAATGAATATCTTCTATAAGGAAACCTTGTGCTAAACACTTTCATGTTTGTTTTTTAATCTACATGACCAAGTTATGCCATTATCTATTTGTTTAACTAATGAGGCCACTGGAAATCAGACTTTAAGTGCTTAATCAAGACCAGAGAACTGGTCAGATAATAAAGGGAAAATTCAAACCTAAATCCCCTACTACCACTTAACCTATATCTCTTCACTGTAATTTCCTGAGTCTGTAATATTTCCCTTACTACCTCACAATAAGTAAGTAGACCATTCCGTTATTCAAAAATTATCAGTATGGGGAGGGGCGGAGCAAGATGGCGGAGGAGTAGGAGACATAGATTTTGTCTGGTCTCAGGAATTCAGCTGAATAGGGATCAAACCATTCTGAACACCTACGAACTCAACAGGAGATCAAAGAGGAGAGTAGCAACAACGATCTGAACAGAGAAGCGACCACTTACTGGAAGGTAGGACGTGCGGAGAAGTGAATCCGAGGCGATATTCGGGAGGATAGACGGCGGGGGAGGGGCCTCCGCCGGCCGCTTCTGGCAAGTGATAGAGTCGCGGAGCACAAAATCGGAACTGTTAGAAGTCGGCTCCGCTGAGGGACGTCGCTGCAGTGGCTAAGCAGGGGGTGGAATCCTCCCGGGACAGAGTGGTCTCAGGACCCTTGGGGTCACAGAAAGACAGGGGGAGCCTGAGTGCGCCAGAGCTCCCAGGTATCGGAGCAGGGAAGCCGGCTGCAGAGACGGAGCTGAGGCACGGGCTCTCAGCTTGGGGTTGCCATAAACTGTGATCCGCGGCCCACTCGGGCCACTGCTCCTGCAGCAGGGACCCAACAAGCGGCAGATCCGGGGAGACTCCCCTCTCTCCCCTGGGAGGAGTGGTGCGGGAGCGCACCGCAGGGATCTGCTGGGTTTGGAGACTCCACACGGGGTCGGGTGCCAGAGATAGCAACGCTCGGTCACAGGCCAGGTGAGCACGGAGAGCGGCCGGAGACCGGGGACAAGGGAGTGACTGCTTTTCTCTGGGGGCGCACTGAGGAGCGGGGCCCCGAGTTCTCAGCTCCTCCAGGTGGAGATTGGGAGGCCACCATTTTTGCCCTGGTCCTCCAAGGCTGTACGGAGAGCTTGCAGGGAACAAAAGCTCCTGAGATCAAACCCGAGCAGCTTGCTTAGCCCGGACCGACAAGGGCGGGGCAATTCAGCCTCCGGGAAAGACATTTGGAAACCACAGCAACAGGCCCCTCCCCCAGAAGATCAGCAGGAACAGCCAGCAAGCCAAGACCAGGTTTACCGATCAAGGAGAATGGGAGAACTCCAGCGCTAGGGGAATACTGCACATAGAATTCATGGCTTTTTTTTTTTTTTACCATGATTCATTAGTTCATCAAAGTTAATTTTTGTTAACTGTTTTTTTTTTTCTTTTTCACTTTTTCAACCAACATCTTATCAATCTTTAAAAAAAAAAAACATTTTTTATTTTTCATTTTTAGAGTCATATTTTATCCCTTCATACTAGTTACCCTTATTTTTGGCATATATATATAAGTTGTTCTCTCTTTAAAATTTTGCAATACAGTTTCTTCTAACAGATAAAAATATACCCTAAATCACTAGTGTATGGCTCTGTTCTAGTCTCCTGCCTGATCACATTCTCTCCCTTTTTTTCTTTTTTTTTTAAATCTTCTTTCTTTTTTCAAACAACTTCTTATCTTATCAAGTCCTTTTATAAAATCTTTTATAATTTTCATCTTTACAGTCATCTTCTATCCCTTCATTGTATCAACCCTTATTTTGTACATATATGTCTTTCTTCCTTTAAAATTTTAGGAGGCACTTTTTTCTAACAGACCAAAATACGCCCAAAATCTAGTGTGTGGCACTGATCTATGCACTAGCCTGATCATATTTGATCACATTCTGCTTTTTTTGTATTGTTCTGTTTTCGTTTTTATCTTTTTTTTTCTTTTTCTTTTTTTTTTTTCTCTTTCTTTTTTCTTTCTTTCCCTTTCTTTCCCCCTGGTTTCAGGTCTTTTCTGATTTGTATACAGTATATTTGCTGGGGACGTTGTAAACCTGTTAGCATTTTGTTCTCTCATTCATCTATTCTCCTCTGGACAAAATGACAAGACAAAAAAAATCACCACAGCAAAAAGAACAAGAGGTAGTGCCGTCAGTCAGGGACCTACTCAATACGGACATTAGTACGATGTCCGACCTAGAGTTCAGAATCATGACTTTAAAGATACTAGCTGGGCTTGAAAAAAGCGTGGAAGTTATTAGAGAAACCCTTTCTGGAGAAATAAAAGAACTAAAATCTAACCAAGTCGAAATCAAAAAGGCTATTGATGAGGTGCAATCCAAAATGGGGGCACTAACTGCTAGGATAAATGAGGCAGAAGAGAGAATCAGTGATATAGAAGACCAAATGATGGAAAATAAAGAGGCTGAGAAAAAGAGGGAGAAACAACTACAGGATCACAAGGGCAGAATTCAAGATATAAGTGATTCGATAAGACGAAACAACATTAGAATAATTGGGATCCCAGAAGAAGAAGAGAGAGAGAGAGGGGCAGAAGGTATATTGGAGCAAATAATAGCAGAGAACTTCCCTAATGTGAGGAAGGAAACAGGCATCAAAATCCAGGAGGCACAGAGAACCCCTCTCAAAATCAATAATAATAGGTCAACACCCTGACATCTAATAGTAAAACTACGAGTCTCAGAGACAAAGAGAAAATCCTGAAAGCAGCTCAAGAGAAGAGATATGTAACCTACAATGGTAAAAATATTAGATTGGCAACAGACCTATCCACAGAGACCTGGCAGGCCAGAAAGGACTGGCAAGATATCTTCAGAGCACTAAACGAGAAAAATATGCAGCCAAGAATACTATATCCAGCTAGGCTGTCATTGAAAATAGAAGGAGAGATAAAAAGCTTCCAGAACAAACAAAAACTAAGGAATTTGCAAACACGAAACCAGCCCTCCAAGAAATATTGAGAGGGGTCCTCTAAGCAAAGAGAGAGCCTAAAAGCAGCAAAGCAGCAAAGCCTAAAAGCCTAAAAGCAGCAAAGATCAGAAAGGAACACAGACAACATACAGTAACAGTCACCTTACAGGCAATACAATGGCACTAAATTCATACCTTTCAATAGTTACCCTGAATGTCAATGGGCTCAATGCCCCAATCAAAAGACACAGGCTATCAGATTGGATTAAAAAACAAGACCCATCCATATGCTGTCTGCAAGAGACTCATTTTAGACCCAAAGACACCCCCAGATTGAAAGTGAGGGGGTGGAAAACCATTTACCATGCTAATGGACAGCAAAAGAAAGCCGGGGTGGCAATCCTTATATCAGACAAACTAGATTTTAAAACAAAGACTGTAATAAGAGATGAGGAAGGACACTACATCCTACTTAAAGGGTCTATTCAACAAGAAGATCTAACAATTGTAAAAATCTATGCCCCGAACATGGGAGCAGCCAATTATATAAGGCAATTAATAACAAAAGCAAAGAAACACACTGACAACAATACAATAATAGTGGGGGACTTTAACACCCCCCTGACTGAAAAGGACAGATCATCTAAGCAAAAGATCAACAAGGAAATAAAGACTTTAAATGACACACTGGACCAAATGGACTTCACAGAAATATTCAGAACATTCCACCCCAAAGCAACGGAATACACATTCTTCTCTAGTGCCCATGGAACATTCTCCAGAATTGATCACATCCTAGGTCACAAATCAGGTCTCAATGGGTACCAAAAGATTGGGATCATTCCCTGCATATTTTCAGACCACAATGCTTTGAAACTAGAACTCAATCACAAGAGGAAAGTCGGAAAGAACTCAAATACATGGAGGCTAAAGAGCATTCTACTAAAGAATGAATGGGTCAACCAGGAAATTAAAGAAGAACTAAAAAAATTCATGGAAACCAATGAAAATGAAAACACAACTGTCCAAAATCTTTGGGATACCTCAAAGGCAGTCCTGAGAGGAAAGTATATAGCAATACAAGCCTTTCTCAAGAAACAAGAAAGGCCTCAAATACACAACCTAACCCTACACCTAAAGGAGCTGGAGAAAGAACAGCAAATAAAGCCTAAACCCAGCAGAAGAGAAATAATAAAGATCAGAGCAGAAATCAATGAAATAGAAACCAAAAGAACAGTAGAACAGATCAACGAAACTAGGAGCTGGTTCTTTGAAAGAATCAACAAGATTGATAAACCCCTGGCCAGACTGATCAAAAAGAAAAGAGAAATGACCCAAATCAACAAAATCATGAATGAAAGAGGAGAGATCACAACCAACACCAAAGAAATACAAACAATTATAAGAACATATTATGAGCAACTCTATGCCAGCAAATTAGATAACCTGGAAGAAATGGGTGCATTCCTAGAGATGTATCAACTACCAAAACTGAACCAGGAAGAAATAGAAAACCTGAACAGACCTATAACCACTAAGGAAATTGAAGCAGTTATCAAAAATCTCCAAGAAACAAAAGCCCAGGGCCAGATGGCTTCCTAGGGGAATTCTACCAAACATTTAAAGAAGAATTAATACCTATTCTCCTGAAACAGTTCCAAAAAATAGAAATGGAAGGAAAACTTCCAAATTCATTTTATGAGGCCACCATTACCTTGATCCCAAAACCAGACAAAGATCCCATCAAAAAGGAGAATTACAGACCAATATCCTTGATGAACATGGATGCAAAAATTCTCACCAAAATACTAGCCAATAGGATCCAAGAGTACATTAAAAGGATTATTCACCACGACCAAGTGGGATTTATCCCTGGGCTGCAAGGCTGGTTCAACATCCGCAAATCAATCAACGTGATACAATACATTAAGAAAAGAAAGAGCAAGAATCATATGATCCTCTCAATAGATGCAGAAAAAGCATTTGACAAAGTACAGCATCCTTTCTTGATCAAAACTCTTCAGAGTATAGGGATAGAGGGTACATACCTCAATATCATAAAAGCCATCTACGAAAAACCTACAGCGAATATCATTCTCAATGGGGAAAAGCTGAGAGCTTTTCCCCTAAGGTCAGGAACGCGGCAGGGATGTCCACTCTCACCACTGCTATTCAACATAGTATTAGAAGTCCTAGCCACAGCAATCAGAGAACAAAAAGAAATCAAAGGCATCCAAATCGGCAAGGAGGAAGTCAAACTCTCACTCTTTGCAGATGATATGATACTGTATGTTGAAAACCCAAAAGACTCCACTCCAAAACTGCTAGAACTCATACAGGAATTCAGTCAAGTAGCAGGCTATAAAATCAATGCACAGAAATCAGTGGCATTCCTATACACCAACAACAAGACAGAAGAGAGACAAATCAAGGAGTCGATCCCATTCACAATTGCACCCAAAACCATATGACACCTAGGAATAAATCTAACCAAAGAGGCAAAGGATCTGTACTCAGAAAACTATAAAATACTCAGGAAAGAAATTGAAGAAGACACAAAGAAATGGAAAAACGTTCCATGCTCATGGATTGGGAGAACCAACATTGTGAAGATGTCAATGCTACCTAGAGCAATCTACACATTCAATGCAATCCCCATTAAAATACCATCCACTTTTTTCAAAGAAATGGAACAAATAATCCTAAAATTTGTATGGAACCAGAAGAGACCCCGAATAGCCAGAGGAATATTGAAAAAGAAAAGCAAAGCTGGCGGCATCACAATTCCGGACTTCCAGCTCTATTACAAAGCTGTCATCATCAAGACAGTATGGTACTGGCACAAAAACAGACACATAGATCAATGGAACAGAATCGAGAGCCCAGAAATGGACCCTCAACTCTATGGTCAACTAATCTTGGACAAAGCAGGAAAGAATGTGCAATGGAAAAAAGACAGTCTCTTCAACAAATGGTGTTGGGAAAATTGCACAGCCACATGCAGAAGAATGAAACTGGACCATTTCCTTACACCACACACAAAAATAGACTCCAAATGGTTGAAAGACCTAAATGTGAGACAGGAGTCCATCAAAATCCTAAAGGAGAACACAGGTAGCAACCTCTTCGACCTCAGCCGCAGCAACTTCTTCCTAGAAACATCGCCAAAGGCACGGGAAGCCAGGGCAAAAATGAACTATTGGGATTTCATCAAGATAAAAAACTTTTGCATAGCAAAAGAAACAGTCCACAAAACCAAAAGACAACCGACAGAATGGGAGAAAATATTTGCAAATGACATATCAGATAAAGGGCTAGTATCCAAATCTATAAAGAACTTATCAAACTCAACACCTAAAGAACAAATGATCCAATCAAGAAATGGGCAGAAGACATGAACAGACATTTTTCCAAAGAAGACATCCAAATGGCCAACAGGCACATGAAAAAGTGCTCAACATTGCTCGGCATCAGGGAAATCCAAATCAAAACCTCAATGAGAGACCACCTCACACCCGTCAGAATGGCTAAAATTAACAAGTCAGGGAATGACAGATGTTGGCGGGGATGTGGAGAAAGGGGAACCCTCCTACACTGTTGGTGGGAATGCAAGCTGGTGCAACCCCTCTGGAAAACAGTATGGAGGTTCCTCAAACAGTTGAAATTAGAGCTACCATTCGATCCAGCAATTGCACTACTGGGTATTTACCCCAAAGATACAAATGTAGGGACCCGAAGGGGTACGTGCACCCCAATGTTTATAGCAGCAATGTCCACAATAGCCAAACTGTGGAAAGAGCCAAGATGTACATCAACAGATGAATGGATAAAGAAGAGGTGGTATATATACACAATGGAATATTATGCAGCCATCAAAAGGAATGAGATCTTGCCATTTGCAATGACGTGGATAGAACTGGAGGGTGTTATGCTGAGTGAAATAAGTCAATCAGAGAAAGACATGTATCATATGACCTCACTGATATGAGGAACTCTTAATCTCAGGAACAAACTGGGGGTTGCTGGAGTGGTGGGGGGGTGGGAGGGATGGGGTGGCTGGGTGATAGACATTGGGGAGGTTATGTGCTATGGTGAGCGCTGTGAATTGTGTAAGACTGTTGAATCACAGATCTGTACTTCTGAAACAAATAACGCAACATATTTTGAGAAAAAAGAAAAAGAAAAGATAGCAGGAGAGGAAGAATGAAGGGGAGTAAGTCAGAGGGGGAGACGAACAAGGAGAGATGATTGACTCTGAAAAACAAACTGAGGTTTCTAGAGGGGCGGAGGGTAGGGGGATGTGTTAGCCTGGTGATGGGTATTAAAGAGGGCACATTCTGCATGGAGCACTGGGTGTTATGAACAAACAATGAATCATGGAACACTACACCAAAACAAATGATGTAATGTATGTGATTAACATAACAATAAAAAATTAAAAAAAAAATCATCAGTATGTACCACACCAGGTACTGATCAGGACATTAGAGATACAATGTGAAGCTAATTATCAAGTCATATCTCTCATGGGACTGCCTTTTTTCTTCCAGTGGACTGTGAATTGTGTGAGAACAAAATAAGATAACACAAATGAAAGGGGTTTGGAAAGCATAATGTACTAAATAAACCTTGGGGGTTATTTTTAATGCAGAATAAGTTTTCCCCTGGATTGACTTTGGGTATTTTTCAGTAAGAAGCCCCATACTTTTCCCCATATATGGTAAGACAGTGTTTGAATAAAAGTTCATTTGGAAAAAAAATGTTCTTGTTGGAAAAAGCAGCAATCCAACAGTGAATCTCACCTCCATTAACCAAGGTAATAGAGAATCTAGATCCAGTGACATGACATATATATGTACCCTAAAAGTTAGGATCATTCTACTAGTTGATTACTAAGGTTAAGTCCACTTATCTGTGGCCCATCCATTTAGCATACACAAAATACAACAACCCCCAACAATAGGAACTTACCACTCTGAAGTGTTCTGTCTCTCTGAAAATGTACATAACTCGCACCAAGCTATATAACAACACACATCTAAGAATGCAACAGGCATTGTTTACTGATCCTCTTGCAAAATACTTCTTTCCAGGCAATTAAGGAAACATGAAACTGGTTGAAAACGTAATGAACCTTGTGTTTCAGGAGGTTGGTACATTCTGAATTTCAATACCCTCATTCAGTCAGTAGGAAGTTTCAGTAAACCCATTTCCTACTAGGAACCGAAACATTCTCTCCACCTCCATAGAGCTGCTCAGGTCAGCCTACCTCAGCACAGCTTAGATGCCTGGTAGTACTTGAAAAGGCAGGGGATATAATGACTTTCCTGGTCCCTAGTCCTATATCCTCACCTGAGTCCCACCTGTAGATTAAGCCCTGCTCTGGACCTTGGAAGACACCATGACTAGGGAGAATATGACAAGAACTAACTCTGTGGCTCAGGAGAAGCAGAATCAGATTATCCTTGTTACTCTAATATTGTGCCTATTCAATGCCCTTTTATCATTCTTCAAACATAAGTGATCACCTGGTATGAACTGCATCTGCTTGAGTGAGCAAGGCTAAATCTATGACTTCACAGAGCTTGGAGAACAGTAGGTAGGCCATGTAATAAAGAGGCCATTCTGTCCACTGTGAGTATTGTTAGTGCTAATAGATAAGCGCAGGGTACTGTAGAAGTACAGAGCAGAACCTCACCCCATTTGAGGGTAGACAAGGAGTCTTCTTAAAATCAATAACTAAGCTGGCATCATTCTTTCATGTATACAACAGAGATTTTTTGAGTGTCTGGCACCCACTGTTTAAGGAACGGACACAACAACAAAATGAACAAGATCAAGTCCCTTTTCTGATGAAAGGGAACCATGCTAAATACTATAATTTGAAGGTGCTGTTGAGTGCTGTGATGGAAAATAAAGCAGGAGAAGGGAAATGCAGGTTCAGAGCTGTGCACCAAGTAGGATGACACCTTTATGTTAGGGTGGTCAGACCAGACTTCCCTAACTCTGAGGTAATATTTTGAGTGGAAACCTGAAGAAGATGAGAAAGCAAGCCAAAAATATATCTGGGTACAGGAAACCAAAAGTGCAAGGATCTTGAGCCAGTAACCGTTGTGTCAGAGGAACAGCAAGTGTGATCATTGCTGATCGAGGGGGAGAGTAATAGGAAATGAGGTCAGAGAAGGCCTGGGGGAAGAGTACATAAATCCTTGTAGGGCATGATGGAACTTTAAATGGAAAACTATTGGGGGATATTTTGACAAGGAAGTGACACAACTGGGTTGTTTTTAAGAGGTGTATATGTGGGTGTAAGCATGTGTGAGCATGTATTGTGTGTGTGTTTCAATAGTGGTAGAAACAAGAATTATGAGAGAAAAATGTGGGATGCTGAATAATTTTATAATTACTCTTGATGCAATGGATAGCCACTGAAGGGTTTTAACAGGAGAAAGGACAAGTAATGATTGAAGTTGGTTGTAGGGACACTCCTCTGTAAGCTGTTGCATCAAGTCAAGCTTGGCCTCCGGATACATTCCTAGAGAACCGGGGATAACCCATCCAGCACTCGGATCCCATTACTCTGCATGGCTCCTGCTTCTTTTGGTTATAGTTGAGGCTCTGCTACCCACTGCCCACTGTGTCTATGGCTAGCACCATGCTGGAGTCACTGCTTTTCACCTGGCGCTAGTCCGTGAAACCATATTTATTCATCAGTCATCACCACTTGTGTCCCCTGGGACTTTGCAGATCAGGTGCGTAGGCTACAGCCCAAAGCCTGACATAGTCCTGACTCTAAATGTTTCCCCGTCTGCCTGTGTCGGTTTCCTAGCACATATTCTACTCTCTTGGGGTGGCCCTGTGTCCAGAGTCTCAGACTTTCCTGTTTTTGATAGTTTCTCAGCAGCCACTCAAAAAGAAGGAAGTCTTAGATTTAATATTCGATTGTGAAATCAAAGTATGTCAGAGACAGATGTAGTCTTCATCTCTACCCTCATTACTGCTCCATTTAGATCACTTTTAACCCTCTTTCTCCCCTCCCCCATTCACCAAGTGCACAGTGGTCCCAGCCAAATGGCATGGGCTACACGTGTGGACAAGTTAGAAACCCCATGTGTGATCTTGTGCTTTCTCCTCATCACATAAAAGAAACATTTGCCTTTTGCAGAAGACGCTACAAAGAAATTGAAAGCAGAGTATGTACAAAGGTTGTGAATCTTCAGTGTTGGGTGTTGAGGTATCTGAAAGGTAGATAATTTGGGGCACATTTGTTTTCTCTGCCTTTTTACATGTCATGACAGTGGTACATACTGCCCACCCTGTATGCTTTTAAAGTGCCTCACCTTTATCAACTAAATCCATTTGTGGACCTAACTTAGATTATAAGAAAGCTCTTAAAAACTTCTCATTAGTTTTGTTCCAGGCCAAGACACTCACCTCAGCAAAAACGGTCCTTTCTGATGGCATGTGCCTGATAAAGTGAATGAGGAGATGTGAAACATCAGTCTTTTCTTAAAACTTCCATGTTTTGAGAATGTCTATCATGCTAGCCATTGTTCTAAGCACTTCAAATATATTATCAGGGACCTTGCAAAGCAGAGATTATCAGCCCAAATGTAGAGTTGAAATCCCCACCGTGTCCTACATGGGCTTCTGAAATCTTGCTCCTCAGGCCAACTCTGACCTATGTAATGATAGCATGGAGATTTGAACCAAGTCTGAGTAATTCCAATGCCCAATCACTGTTTTTCTGGAGTTAACCACCATGGGAGGGGGACATTTTTCTCCCTACTATAGTATCCAAGAACCTGGCCAATGTGTGATACACCCAAAATAGAAGCTGTTATTATGACTCAGACAGGGGCTGGCTGGAGAGGATGGGGAGGGGGTGGAGGGAAGAGTCAGGTGATGAGTGAGTAGGGGGAAAGTTGTCCAACATACCAATTCCAAAACCTATCACTACTTACAGTTAGAAAAGCAGGGACTGAACATTTTCTTTGTTCGGCTTAGCAAAACTAATGTTACTGCTTGGTAATGGAGGATTACTTTTATGTAGATAGTAAAATACATCATGAGGCTGAGCCTCTGCCCAAGGCAGAGAATCCCAATAAGTCAGTAGTAATCAACTGGGTGATAACTTGGATCTGATTTGATTAATCCACTATCACACCATGTCCCCAAGCTGATGGACATTTCAGATAAGAAAGGAAATGAGACTGGAAATCAAGACTATCATCCCATTTTTCTCATATTGTCAGTCACTGTTCTCCTATGCCCTTTCTTCCCATACCCAGTGGTATTTTCATTTTAAGATAATGGAAAACTGTTCCCCTTATAAAACTTCAGGGGTCCCACCATTAGAATCATGATATAATTCTATCAGCATACTTTAAGTTAGTATCCCCTGGGGATGGAGCATACTTTAGGTTAGTATCCTCTGGGGATATATTCCTCTGTTCTGATGGTTGAAAATATTTATTGGAACTAAAATGAAAAATCACAGAACACTCCATTTAAGCCTATAGTTCTCATGCTAAGAGTCCCAAGCCCACCGCACTTGTTGAATCTACTGAAGATGAGGATAACTTGATGAGGGTGGTGGTGGTGGTGGGGGTGATGATTATGATGAGAAGGATAATTAGGGCAAAAACAGCAACAAATATTTGCTAAATAGGCTAGTTATTGCACGAAGTATTTTACATTCATTATTTGACTCCTTACAACAGCCTTGTGAGTTTTGATGGACTAATATTTTCCCTACTGTACAGCTGGGGAAACTGAGCCTTAGAAGGGTTAATAACCTTGTACGGGGTCCCACAGACATTAAATGGTATAACCAGTACTCAAACTCAAACCTGCCTACTACAAAGCCTGTCTTTACCATGCTACTCTCAATATTTCAGGAAGCCTAATCCAATAGAACATTGGCTGTACAAAAATCTGTATTACAAATAAACAAGTCCCTTTACTTTTGGCTGAAGTTATATCACCCACTCTGCTAACAATGATTTACTCAGCTTGATTAGAAGTTTGTCATGATGGTTCTAGATATACTTCAATGTAGTTAAGAAGGGGGGGAGAAAGAGAATGAGCATCAAATCATCACTGCAGCTGGCTTGGTAGGGAAATTCAGCACATGGAATCTATGAGGTAAAACAGTAAATGGAAACCATTTATTGATATTAGAGTGTTGGTATCTCTGTTCTGAAATGTAATGTATTCCAGCCTGGAAAGTCTTAAGTTTGTATTTCTGGTGTGTGAAATTAAATCAACATCCTATTTTATGAATTCTGTAGGGTCATAATTTTTTTATTATGTTATGTTAATCCCCATACATTACATCATTAGTTTTTGATGTAGTGTTCCATGATTTATTGTTTGCATATAACACCCAGTGCTCCATGCAGAACATTCCCTCTTTAATACCCATCACCAGGCTAACCCATCCTCCCACCCCCTTCCTCTCTAGAACCCTCAGTTTGTTTTTCAGACTCCATCATCTCTCATGGTTCATCTCTCCCTCCGTTTCCCCCCCTTCATTCTTCCCTTCCTACTATCTTCTTCTTCTTCTTCGTCTTTTAACATATAATGTATTATTTGCTTCAGAGGTACAGATCTGTGATTCAACAGTCTTGCACAATTCACAGCACTCACCATAGCACATACCCTCCCCAGTGTCTATCACCCAGCCACCCCATCCCTCCCACCCCCGACCACTCCATCAACCCTCAGTTTGTTTCCTGAGATTAAGAATTCCTCATATCAGTGAGGTCATATGATACATGTCTTTCTCTGATTGACTTATTTTGCTCAGCATAATACCCTCCAGTTCCATCCACGTCGTTGCAAATGGCAAGAGTTCATTCTTTTTGATGGCTGCATAATATTCCATTGTGTGTGTGTGTGTGTGTGTGTGTGTGTGTGTGTGTGTGTGTGTGTGTGTGTGTATACCACATCTTCTTTATCCATTCATCTGTCAATGGACATCTTGGCTCTTTCCACAGTTTAACTATTGTGGACATTGCTGCTATAAACATTGGGGTGCACGTACCCCTTCGGATCCCTCCATTTGTATCTTTGGGGTAAATACCCAGTAGTGCAATTGCTGGATCATACGGTAGCTCTATTTTCAACTTTTTGAAGAACCTCCATACTGTTTTCCAGAGTGGCTGCACCAGCTTGCATTCCCATGTGGGGTCATAATTTTTTTTACCTCTTGTTTATTTAAAATGTCTTTTGAAAAACCTCCAGAACACTACAAGCCTGATTTTCTTTAGCAACTATTTCTACAATAGAAAAAGAAAGTAGCAAACTTCTCCTGCTCTAGGAGACAAAGTCAAAAGATTTGAATGAGAATGTGGATCTTGGAAAAGGATCCCAGTCCAGAATCAGGCCATAGCACCAGAGAAAGTGAATTAGGTGAAACAGCCGTTTGACACTAGCAGTGTGAAGGCTTTAGAAAGGATTATAGAAAGAAAAAATTTCTGCAATTTTTAAGAACCGTGGAACTTGACTTCAAGTGGGAGTTGGAAATATGTCTAGAACTTTAAGGTGGATACCGTAGCACATGAGCAAAACTGCCAGTTGTGTTGGCATCAGAAATGGTCCAGAGGAAACTTCTCAAAGATGGCTGCTTTCTGGCAGCTGTGTTAGAACTGTAATAGAGACTTGATTATAAAAATCAAGGTGTGGTCATACAATTACTCTCCTTCTCTGTCCCATCCTTGTTGAGTCCTCCACCTTATTAGTACCTGCCATTAGCTTCTGATTTCCCCTGATGCTGGTGGTGGTCCTGATATTCCATTTTCTCCCACCCTTTGGTTTTATGTCCAGAAGTAGCTCTGGCATCTTAGTCTTGCTGATTTCTCTCTCTGATCACTCTTTTGCCAATTGGAAAATAATTACCTTTATATGTGATTCAAAGTGCTTTGATCAATATTCTTTCACTTATTCATCTAGCCAATCAGCCAACAAATGTTTCTGACTATCTATTATATTTCAGGCACTGTAATAGGGGTGATGACATAGATCACTTAAAATAATGTGTCTTTATGCCAAGTAGTAAGAGAGGAAGCCAAATAGATTTATAATGGAGATGAGGAAGGTATTACCAGCATCCCTAATGTACAGATGAGAAAAGGAAGTCTTCAAGGTTTTATTTTTCATTAATTTTTTAAAAAGATTTTATTTATTTATTTGACAGTGAGAGACACAGCAAGAGAGGGAACACAAGCAGGGGGAGTGGGAGAGGGAGAAGCAGGCTTCCCGTGGACAGGGAGCCCGATGCGGGGCTCGATCCCAGGACCCTGGGATCAGGACATGAGCCGAAGGCAGACCCTTAACAACTGAGCCTCCCAGGTGCCCCAAGCCTCCAAGTTTTTAAATTACTCATCCTATCAGGGCTTATCATTAGCCAACCCCACTTTTAAATCTAGAGTCACAGACAAGGACAGGTGCCAGGTATGTATTTGCTGAATGAACCTAGAATGGAAAGCAAGCTCTGTTCTGAGTATGACTCAGGGGATATCCTCAGCAGGAACTTCTTACCTAGAGATGGCAGGGATAAGTGATGG
This sequence comes from Zalophus californianus, assembly GCF_009762305.2. NCBI lineage: Eukaryota > Metazoa > Chordata > Mammalia > Carnivora > Otariidae > Zalophus > Zalophus californianus. Next base: position 47,813,605 of record NC_045605.1, read on the forward strand.
GCAAAATGTTTCTCCTCATTTATTGTGTGTGTATGTCCTGAAAATCAGAAAAAGGAAGAGTAGAAAAGAAATCCTGTAACTCTCTGAGGTGATTCAGGGGTACAGAAGATACTTCTTGTTTACAAAGACTGAAGCAAGCCCACTTAGCTTCATACCATCATTTTACCAGTAACTTTCATACCACTTCAGCAAATGTTTTAATATCTTTGAGCCTTAGTTTCACAATATGCAAAACCAAGACTGTAACGGAAGCCACTACAGATGCTTGTGCACACACATCCACTTACACACACACACACACACCACTTAGAAGGATCCAGTAGAATAAGCTATGTAGCTGTTGCCATTCCCACTCTCTGAAACTCCAGAGGATGTCGAAAGAAGAGAAGTAGACACCATTTGGTTATATTTGAACTACCCATAGATACATGATTCTTGTCATTTTCTTGTAGTTCTTGTGACTTTTCCCAAAGTACCTTTAGACCTGTGCTTCTGTTGCACAGGCCTCTATTTCTTTTGCCTACTCCTATTGGCCAATCACAAGTTACTAGTCTCGTTTTCTGTCAAGATATCAATAGGCTATTTTTAAGGATGAAAATTAATCTTCACTAAAAGTCATCAAGAGCTGTGATTAAACAGATGCCAGGAGGTTATTAAACAAGGACTCAGTTCTCCTGAGCTTTTCACTTCAGAATACCACTCCATCTGCCCTGACTTCTGCCTAGTCCTCATTCACTTTACATTAATGAAAGTTACAAAATGTATATTTCACCTCTTCTCCTGATTCCTGGCTGCCATCCTCTTGTGATTTTTTTTTTCATTTTTATTAAGTTCTTAATTCTAATTCCAGTATAGTTAACATACAGTGTTATATTAGTCTCAGATGTATAATATAGTGATTCACCACTACTATACATTGCTCAGTGCTCATCATGATAAGGGTACCTTGATCCCCTTTATCTCTCATCCATCCCCCCCCACCTCCCCTCTGGTAACCATCAGCTTGTTCTCTATATTTAAGAGTCTGTTTCTTAGTTTGTCTCCCTCTCTCTCTCTCTCTCTTTTTTTCCCCCTTTGTTCATTTGTTTTGTTTCTTAAATTCCACATATGAGTGAGGTCATTTGGTATTTGTCTTTCTCTAACTTACTTCACTTAGCATTATACTCTGTAGCCCCATCCATGTTGTTGCAAATGTTAAGATTTCATTTTTTATGGATGAATAATATTCCATTGTGTGTGTATGTATATATACACACACACATACCACCACTTCTTTATCCATTCATCTATTGATGGACATTTGGGCTGCTTCCATAATTTGGCTTTGTAAACAATGCTGCAATAAATATAGAGGTGCGTATATCCTTTAGAATTAGTGTTTTTGTATTCTTTGGGTAAATACTCAGTAGTGCAATTACTGGATTGTAGGGTAATTCTGGAACCACCATACTGTTTTCCACAGTGGCTGCACCAGTTCGCATTCCTACTGACAGTACGTGAAGGTTCCTTGTTCTCCACATCCTCGCCATCACTTGTTTTCTTACCATCTTCCTCTTTTAAGGGAAATTGTAAAATCATATCTCCACTGTATAAGAGCGATTTCCACTAATTAAAGAACTCAAAATCATGTGCCAGATTCACTTAGGCATTTTACTAATATAATTTTATTTAATCCTTGCAACGATCCTGTGAGATAGCTACTGTTATTATTTACATTTTACAGATGAGAAAATGGTGGGCTAAAAAATTTGTCCAACACCACAGACCTATCAAATTATAGAGCTGGGACTTGAACCCATTCTCTCTGACTTAATGTTCTCTCATGTTCTTATTAATTATTGGACATTCTTCTTTTCCAAGATTTGTTAAAGAAAGCCTTTTTCAGGGGTGCCTGATACATGATAGAAAATGTTAACCATTATAAAGAAAAGATATTTCGAATATGGGTGATTAGGAAGGGTTTCATAGAGGAAGTAGATTTGAGCTGTGGTTAAAGGCCAGGTGGCATTTGCAATGCATGTTACAGCCCATGCAAATCACTGGGGAAAGACCAGTGTGAATACAAGCATCATATTCGCATTAAGGTAGAAGGTTGAAGCCAGCATTTTAGTTTGGTTGAAAGGAAGAGAGACTGGGGGAAATGATTAGGAGCCAGACTTTGGGTAATAAAGCAGGTCAGTTTGAGGAGAGCTTGGTATATCAGTGTGAGGAGTTTGGACTCCACTCTAGGTTATGGATAGCCATGGAATATTTTTAAGCATAGACACTACACTATCAGAGAATTGTCCTTCAAGAAAAATAATCTCCTGGCAGCATAAAAATGAATTAGAGGAAAAGGAAATTAGAGACAAAGTGGTAGCTTGGCTATCGTCAAACTTGATTTCTGCCAAAACCCAACTGAAAGAGGACATTCATATCTGTACAGACCAAGGGTATAATCCTGGGAAATGTACAGTCTCCATTGCAGTAGCTGAAACTCCACCCACTTTTCTCCTTTCAGTAAAGTGCATGGATTGGGATGCAAGTGAGTTAGAATCCTATTGTTATGATGATAGACTTAGATTTCCTCTCATTTATTGTTTTTAAGATTTTATTTAAATTCCAGTTAGTTATCATACAGTGTAATATTAGTTTCAGGTGTACAATATAGTGATTCAACACTTCTATACAACACCTGGTGCTCATCACAAATGCACTCCTTAATCCTCATCACTTATTTCACCCATCGCCCCACCCACCTCCCCTCTGGCAACCATCAATTTGTTTTCTATACTTAAAAGTCTATTTCTTGGTTGGCCTCCCTCTTTTTTTGTTTGTTTGTTTGTTTTGCTTATTCAATTCCACATATGAGTGAAATCACATAGTATTTATCTTTGATTTATTTTGCTTAGTGTATACTCTTTAGGTCCATCCATGTTGTTGCAAAGGGCAAGATTCCATTCTTTTTTATGGCTGAGTAATATTCTTGTGTGTGTGTGTATGTGTGTGTGTGTGTATCATATCTTCCTTAACCATTTATCAGCTTATGGGCCCTTGGTCTGCTTCCATAATTTGGTTGTTGTAGATAACGCTGCCATAAACATTGAGGTGCATGTATCCCTTTGAATTAGTGTTTTTGTATTTTGAGTAAATACCTAGTAGTGCAATTGCTGGATTATAGTAGTTCTATTTTTAAATTTTTGAGGAACCTCCATACTGTTTTCCAAAGTGACTGCACCAGTTTGCATTCCCACCAACAGGGCAGGAGGGTTCCCCTTTTCCTACATCCTCACCAATGCCTGTTGTTTCTTGTGTTGTTGATTTTAGCCACTCTGACAGGTGTGAGGTGATATCAACTTGATACACCACATTAATAAAAGAAAGATAAGAACCATCTGATCCTTTCAATAGATGCAGGAAAAGCATCTGACAAAGTACAACATTGATTCATGATAAAAGCCCTCAACAGAGCAGGGATAGAGGGAACATATCTCAACATCATAAAGGCCATATATGAAAAACCCACAGCTAATAGCATCCTCAATGAGGAAAAACTGAGAGCTTTTCCTCTACAGTCAGGAACAAGACAGGAATCTCCTCTCTCACACTGTTATTTCACATAGTACTGGAAGTCGTAGCTGCAGCAATCAGAAAACAAAAAGAAATAAAAGACAACCAAATCAGCAAGGAAGAAGTACAACTTTCACTATTTTCAGATGACATGATGCTCTGTATAGAAAGAATCTACCAAAAAAACTGTTAGAACTGATAAATGAATCGAATAAAGTTACAGGATATGAAATCAACATACAGAAATCTGTTGCATTTCTATACATCAATAATGAAGCAGCAGAAACAGAAATTAAGGAATCAGTCCCATTTACAACTGCACCAAAAACAAGAAGATACCTAGGAATAAACCTAACGAAAGAGGTGAAAGACCTGTACTCTGAAAACCAAAAAGCACTGACGAAAGAAACTGAAGACAACACAAAGAAATGGAAAAACATTCTCTCATTTATTTTTAACTAAATTATGTCTGAACTTTGCTTTTATTAATATTAACCAATTTCTTGAAATCCAGCTCATTACTCTTTGCATCACACAAGAATACCAAAGCCCCTTGTCAAAACATCGTGGTTAAAAGCTTCTGGTATTCATGAGGGTCACGGTGGTGAGAATAAAAGAAAAGGTGAATGTGAGAGAAATCATAGAAACAGCCCTGAAAGCAGCTGGTAGCTTATTACCCTCGGGGCCAGAAAAGAAGCCTCAGAAAAGCCTTCAGGGACTCAAACTGGTTACCCCAGTGCCAATAAGAAGTTAAGTAATTAAAAGTGGGAGGTTTAGGAGGGAAACTGTTGAGTCCAGTTTTCTTTCATTAAGTTCAATTAACCAACATATACTACATCATTAGTTTTTGATGTATTCATTCATTAGTTGCGTATAACACTCAGTGCTCATCACCACATGTCCAGATTTGATAAAAAAAAATTCAGATATATACTGAATCTAATATACTTATTAAATAGAGTAAGTGTGGGGCGCCTGGGTGGCTCAGTTGGTTAAGCGACTGCCTTCAGCTCAGGGTCATGATCCTGGAGTCCCGGGATCGAGTCCCGCATCGGGCTCCCTGCTAGGCAGGGAGTCTGCTTCTCCCTCTGACCCTCCCCCGTCTCATGTGCTCTCTCTCTCTCTCTCATTCTCTCTCTCTTTCAAATAAATAAATAAATAAATAAATCTTTAAAATAAATAAATAAATAAATAAAGTAAGTAAGTAAGTAAGTAAGTGTGGTGAGTAAACACTGACGATATACATGAGCTTGCACTTAGTCACCATAAAGCACCTTGTGTTTCCTTCACTAGAAAAAGAATGAAGTGTTTAGCGGGATATATTTAGGAAGTGCATTCTAAGTAACAATATTGGATGGATTCAGAAAAAAAGGAAGTGATAATACTCAAAGGGCATAGCATATACAAATAAAGTTGCCTAGGGGTACCTGAGTGGCTCATTTTGTTGAGTATCCAACTCTTGATTTTGGCTCAGGTCATGATCTCAGGGTCATGAGATTGAGCCCCATGTCTGGCTCCATGCTCAGAAGGGATTCTGCTTGACATTCTTTCTCTTCCTCTCCTTCCGCCCCTTTCCACCTTCCACTCCTGCTTGCTATCTCGAAAAGAAGAAGAAAGAAAGAAGAAGAAAGAAAGAAAGAAAGAAAGAAAGAAAGAAAGAAAGAAAGAAAGAAAGAAAGAAAGAGAAAGAAAGAGAAAGAAAGAGAGAAAGGAAGGAAGGAAGGAAGGAAGGAAGGAAGAAACAAACAAAGAAAGAAAGAGAGAGAGAGAGAAAGAAAGAAAGAAAGAAAGAAAGAAAGAAAGAAAGAAAAAGAAAGAGAAAGAAAGAAAAAGAAAGAAAGAAGAAAGAAAGAAAGAAAGAAAGAAAGAAAGAAAGAAAAGAAAGAAAGAAAGAAAGAAAGAAAGAGAGAAAGAGAAAGAGAAAGAAAGAAAGAAAGAAGAAAGTTAGTTACCTATTATCTAAAATGTAGAATAAATAACCATTATCCTTGGGAACATAAGTAATGACTGCTTAGATCAAAGCCAGATAATAGCTAACAAAAGAGAAAATGACTATAGTGAGGTTTGTTTGATAGTGTCACAAAGTTTACAATGTCTTTATCCTCAGAGAAAAAGCACTACAGAATAGATCTGTGATATAGTGGTAAGAGGCAGAACAACTGATTTGAGCCCTCTCTGCAATTTATTAGACATATAATTTTGGATGAAGTCATTAAATATATCTGAGCTTTGTAAGCTGTTATTATTATTATTGACATTTGAGCAACTGTGGTGGATTACGTCTCATCTTCACACATTCCAGTTAATACACCTTACATGGATACTCTTGAAGAAGAGTAGGCATATCTTTATCCCCTTGATGATATTTAGTTTATTGGGTCAATTTTATAAATATTAAACATGCATTTAGATGTAAAATTATAGACTTTCAAGCACCTCAGATAAACTACAATATTTGTTACTTCCATCAACCTTGTCAGGAAATCTTAATCATCCTTCTTTGTCTTCTGTAGGATAGTTTCACCATTGTCCCTTCCCTTTAAGCCACCTAAAGTGAATGACCTCTTTCACATAGTCACCAATCCTTTGGATTCCAGCCCAGTTTCTGGCTAAGAGGCAGTGAGATGGTGATGGGAAAGTGGCATAAGCTGTCTTGCAAGTGTCCTTGACTATGGAAAATGGTGCTGGTCACACACAGAAGAGCAGTTAAAATGGGAATCCATCCTCGTTTGTGGGCTAACGAAAGGGATCCTTCTGCTAGACAAGTCACAGCCTGGAAAACATGCACCCCACAGCAAAGACACTAAAGGCTAATGGCTCAGTTGGCACAACTCCCATGCAGTATCTTGCCTTTGACCACAGCTATCAACCAAGGCTTTCACCAACACTAGCCAACTCTGCAGGTCAGCTCACCATTCCCACCCCACCAGCAATCACCTCAAATCCCAGGACTCTCCTCTAGTAAGGCCACTGGGTGCTTAACTGCTAGTGGAGTCTCCTTCTCTCCCTGTTTTCCTTCCAATTCCATTGTCATAATAAAATTTTGCAGAGCTTTCCTTTGTTCCTCAATTTTTACTTTCAACCACTTATTGGGAATTTAAAAGACGAAATTCTGCTCAGTCTGTCTTGTTTGTTTTTCCTTTTGGTTTCTTGAATGCAGCAGCTATGTTGGAGTTTCCTTTCATAACAGTGAGGAAAAGAGACCACAAATATTAAAGATAGTATTTCTTGATATCTACAAACTTATAAATAACTCTTTACTCTGTAATTCAAGCTCATTGCTGACTTGGTCTAACTCTGCCCCTCCAGCCACATCTTTCACCAATCCCTTTTCTCCAGTGAAATGAATTATCTTTCTGGGATATATTAGATGCTTTTTGCCTCCATGCTTGTTCATTTTCAATGTATTCTCCTTTCTTGAACTGGTTAGATTTCCTTTATCTCAGCCTGTTGAAATCCTCCCTTCTATTTTTCAACGCCATTTTAATGGTACCTCCTTAATGAAGCCTATCCTCAGTTTCCAAGCTGTGTCCTACACTGAATCTTCATGACTTTTCTTAACTCTCTTCTTCTGGCCCATCTGTGTATTTCTCTTCACATTCTTACTGGTTTGTAACCTCCCTAAGAGCTGGGGCACTATTTTACAGTATCTTACAAATCTTATTTTATCTTTTATAACACCTCTATTTAGGAGAGGTTGAATTGAAAAGCTTTTAGAAAATGTCTAAATCATTAGGCCATGCTGAAGTGAGTAAGCTTTATATTATTTTAAAACTGTGGTAACAAAAATGTGGGTAACCTTTTCCACCTGGTGACTGTCAGCTGTATACCCACAGACATTCTCTGTCACTCTTTTGTTGCTGGGTTTGTGATGCCGATAATGCTAATTCTTGTGCACATATAATCACAGTGGCTGAATTTTATCAAGTATTTTTTTTGTGGTAGGCCAAATATTAAGTATTTTAAATAAAAAATAATTTAAAGACACTGAATTTATGGTTTATCTTGAATTACCAGATGAGTTGTATTGCCTTTGGAATCTATATATTTTAGAACCAAGTAAAATAATGATGATTTTCAGATAAATCCAAAGTCTGAAAAGGAAGGCAGAATTGCTATTGATTAATCATTCAGTGCATTTTCCGTTTCTCTTATGTCTTTTGGTTGCCTAAGCAACTAGGTAGATGAAGTCAAGTATGACAGCTAGATATTTCTTCTGAAAACAAAAAACAAACAAAATTTTTTCCTTATTCTCATTATCAATTTGATGGAATATATTTCTTATGATTATTTTCCTTGATCTTCTTAGGTCAGATTAAGAAGAATCTATATACTCCTTATATGGGGTCTTATTAATGATACTGCATCATCAACTTAGCAGAAGGCACATTGCATTGCTGTGAGCCTACTGAGAGTGAAGTCTTGCATATCTTTGTGTATCTTGTGCTTAACTTAATGTTGCCAAATAACATGTACTAATAACAGTATAATGAACTACTGACTGGATAGAAAGATGTTTCTGCACTTTATCTTGGGGTACCCAGTTTTTTTGGCCAATAATAATGAGCTTCCTTAGTCTCAGAGATTATTCCATTACTCCAAGGACATTCATAGGACACTGTCCTGCCTTAAACTCAAATGACTTTTTACCTTCCTTTGTGTCTCTAGGAATGGAAGCTGTTGTTTCAGGAAGATTTTTACACCAGTTTTCAATAGATAGATTTCATCTTGTTATTCACATGAACATATAAATAACACAGCAACTCATACCACCTTACAATCTGGGGACTTAATCTTGATGTACGCCTAAGAAGGACCTATCAAAAAGCAGATGCAGCAAGGTCATTTGGCAGCCAGCTCCAAGAGGCTTCCAATTTTGGACAGTTTGTTCAGAGGAGAAAAGTGAAACATCATACGTTGATTTTAGCCTATCTTAACTGAAACCCACTGACTTTGTGTTAAACCTGAGTTGGAGGAATGATCTAACAAAACAGAGTCTGAAATCTGAGCTGTTTGAGCCTTGCTGAAGGTCTCCTGAAGGCCTACTCACAATTTATATTTGTGTCGCTTAATCCCTTATTGAGGTCTATTTTGTATTTAGGAACAAGGAAGTTATAGCAATGAATAGTGCCACCTTCGTCTGCCACTCTGCATTGCTCAGTCCCTTTATAGGTGGAGTGGATCATAAGACTAGTTCTGGCCAATAGATTTGGGAAAAGTGATATGCATCAGACCCAGGCCAGAGCATATCAGTAAGCCTTCCCTCCAGTCTGATCTTTTCCTGACACAGAGCTCAAAGAGGCTTCAAGTTCCAGATTCTATAGTTAAAAAGTGTGGAGTGTGTTAGCCTGGATCCCTGAATGACTGTGCAGAGCAGAGTGCCCTGCTGATCTGCAATGAGGTAGCACGAATGAGATGTAACCTAAGTTTTATTAAACTACTGAGATGTCAGGGTCACTGTGTTCTCACAACAAACCTAACCTATCCTGACTAACACAAAGAGAGGGAGGATGAGAATTAACATTTATTGAGCACCCACTGTGTGCCTGTAGCATACTAGGATCTTCATATGGTCTGCTGTTTCCATTGTTTTGTCTGTTTCTCATAAAAACTCTGTCAATTAATGATTATAATCTCCATTTTCCTGATGAATAAATTCAGTCTCTGAGATGTGATAACCTCATGGATAGGAAAAGATAGAGATATTCTGTCAATAAATTTCTATTTGAGTCTCAACCCCATACTGTTTCAGTGACACTCTGTTGACTTCCATTAGCATGGCTTGCTTACCTTTAAGGCCAAGTTTTGAGCAAACACAACTGGTGCTCCGGCACCACAGCCTACAAAATCTCTCTGTTCCTAAGGAGGGGCTATGAGTACAGAGTGTCACCTAAAATGGGGGCTAAATACCCTGAAGGCATGAGCAAGTGGTAATTCTGTGGTCCAGACTAGCTCCTTTGTGTGCAGAGACTACTGTCAAAAGAATCCAGCCCAGTAATCCATGTGGGAATCCAGCCCTGAACCAAAATGAAGCCAAGGTTGGTGTACCAGAGGTCACTAAAAAACACAGAAGCAAGGTGATATGGGTACCTGCATTCACAATTCACTTCTACTGTGCCCCTTCTGCTGCTTCTGTCTTAAAGCAGAAGTATTATAGACCTGCCATCTGACAGCTGTACATGTTGGTTACTTACTCAAGAAAAATTAATATTGATTAGGTCGATGACTACAGAGTCAGTATAAGCCATTTTGGAATGAATTAAGCATATTTGTGTCAAAATGCATATTCAGTTATCATCCTTTAGAGTTATTTGGGTGTTTCTTGAAAATTATTGTGTATGACTCACTTTGGCTCCATAGGAATTATGTTATTTAGTCTCATTATTGGCTATTGTTCATTCTTGGCTAATGAATAAATTGAAAAATGGAAATATGCATTCAAAGTATATCAAATTAAGTACCATAGAGAGAGGGTAAATAGGGACATGTTTACGAGATCATGGCATATAGAAGGCTATTTTAGCTGAATAATAAACATCCAATCAAATTCTTTACTGTGTATTACAACTTTTGGACTTGGAGGCACAATACCTGGGCTGAAATACTGGCTCCATATAAGCTGTAAAATCAAATTACTTAACTAAGCCACATATTTCTTATCTATAAAGTGAGTATAGATTAAATTTACCTTGCAGAATTGTCATGAGAATTATAGAGTAGAATATGTCTAAAAGCACATATGGTCTGGGACATTATAGATGCACAACAGTATTAGAGACTCAGTTTGCCTTTTTAAATACATGGAAAGCATTACCATAGTAGATTATTCAAGTTTGAAACATCAATGACTATCGTTGACTCTTCTAATAAGGTGTGGGCATAGCTTAGATGTGTCAGAAAGAACCACCTGGCTTCAAAGAATCTTCAAAAGGAGTGAGTTACCCTAGTGAACTTATGGAGCTTCAGTGTCACGCTTCCGTTTTGAAAGCTCGAAAACTAACTTGGCTGAGTCCCAGAGTCAGTCAAACTCAGGGACACGGTTTCATATTAATAAAGTTTCTAAAACGCTGGTGAAGATGAATAGACACTTATTAGAGTTTACTAATTTTAATGAAAAAAAATTCTAAGATGACTAAATATCCACATTCTTTAACTAGTTCATGATATCTTGGTACATAAATTATAAGGGGGAGCCAAATGATAACCCTAAGCTTACCTGTGTCTGAGTAGGGTAGGTGATACTGGGACAGAAAGCCACAAAATCTCAGGGTTTTTATATACCAAGGCTCAATTATCTCTCAAACTTCCTGTCCCATAGTGGTGGGTGGTAGGATTGACTCTAAGCATTCTTACTAAGGAACCCAGAGATGACAGAGGCTCCCCTTCATGGAAGCTGATTCAGCAAGAAGGAAGGAGTGATAAAGGATCTTGAACTTGGCTTTACAAATCTTCCATCAATATATGGCACATATCCCTGATGATGAAATGAGGTATTTCATTAACCAAAGTAAAAAATTGCTATACCTAAGTTTGAGGAGGCAAAGTGCAATCATCCCATGTCCCCTAAAGTAGAAGGGAAGGGGATATTGGTAAGTACACTTGATAAAGGATGTAGGTACATCAAAGGTGTTTTCATTGTAACTTTTGAACATTTAACATCTTCATGCTCTGAAGCCTGCTGTTCCTCTAACCACATAAAGTGTAACTGCCAGACGTCTATGCTCTCATAAAGTTCCATTGACAGAACATCTTCCCTTGGAGTAGAACTAGGATATGCACTACTGAACTTTGACTCAATGATTCTTTGTGTCCATCTTGTTGGCTGACTGACCCTTCTTCTCATAGACATAGTCTTGAATTATACCCATTAATTCACTCAGATGACATTCAGGTCTTGCTGACCTGGGACCCTTCCAGTCTTCCTCAGATGACTTACTAGGTCCATTAAGTCTTGATTAGGTTAAGACTTGAGTTAAGGATAATAATATAATAATAAATAATAATCTTATTTTCCTTATTTCACAGTTCGGGGGTACCAAATTCTCCCCCCTCTCTCTCTCCCACAATGTACTTACCTACAGATTCAAAAAGGTTTTCAGATAACTTCATAATGATACATTTGTTTCAGATTATTGGAGGCTAGTTAAGAATATTTGGAGGACATCAGTTCGCCTTCCTACTTAATGTGTGCTTTCCTATCCTTTAAATTGTGTGGGAAATGCCTGTGCAGAAAGGAGTTCCAGCCTCCTTGGTTGTCAAGAGTAAGTTGCATTCTGCTCATAAAGACTAAATATAAGGGGTTTAATTATGGTTTAACCATCACATGCCAATTTCACACTTTAAGTATCCCTTAATGGATAATGACCTGTAGCTTAACAAAAACTCCTATATTTGTACCCAAATCCTATGAGTCCAAAGAATTTTTTGACTTCTAGATGGAACACTTTTCTGTCTGCATGAATTCATTATATAGTCTCTGTCCCAAACTTTGAACAGTTCTGCATTTGACAACTAATGATAATCAACTTTTTTTTCTCTTCTGCTAAAAGTTTAGTAGTTTCCTAAAGTCAGAAGATCAATTTATTCATTTATTTTTTAATTACCTGTTATCCATTCATTCATTCCATTCTTCATTTTATGCATTTGGTGGACTTTAGAAAATCTACTCTGTTCAAAGCCATAAGCTTTGGGAATCAAGATGAGAAATAAGTTAATAGTGCCCCCAAAATGCTTCATTTCTGGGGAGAGAAAGAAAGACATAGGCCCATATGACCAGAAGTAGTAAACGAAAGCAAGAAGGAAAGGAACTAGCTGACTTTAGGACTTCACAAGACTTAAGCATTCTATTAGTTTTATCCTTCTAAGTTTACAAAGCACATTCTCATAGATGACCTCATATAATCTTCTCAACAGTTTTGTGGGAGGTAGTGTTACCCCTTTTCCAGGGATGAGGCAATACAAGTTATGGAAGTTAAACAACTTGCTCAAAATTTCGTTGTTAGTAACTGACATAATCCACATTTTCTAAAATGTTCTCATACTATAGTGTTATTTTAAGTTCTGCACCTAAACCATTTGGATTCCCAACTAGTCCTCTTGCCCGAATCCTTTGGCACTACAAGTTACAGGAATACCAACATGTTCTGATTTGGTGAAAGCTCACCTTTATGAAGCTATATTTTAGAAAATAAAGTACACAATAGGAGCCAATACGTGTTTCAAAGTAGTGGCTTTAAACAATTGGCATCTGGGTTACATACACGTTTATTCTTCTGTTTGTTTATCTTTTAAAAATGGAGTTTTGTTTTGTTTGCAATTATCTTTCCAGAAGAATAGGCTGCTTCTATTATTTATATAAATACATTTCTCCACATTTCATTGCTCAGCTTATAGAGAAAAAGTGGAAGAATGCTGGAAATGGATTTCTTTTATAAGTAAAGGTAAAGAAAAATAAAAAAATATAATGTAATAGAAAACAATGCTTCAGTTTAAGAGACTGAAGTAAGGTTATCAGAGAAGGCTGTTGGATATTCACATAAAACTTCAAGGACAGAACTTTGTCCAAGTCTCTGCCTTGTCCTGAGTTTGATGGAAACAATTCAAAAAACTTGTTTTGAATACTTATGTTACACCACACTGAGTTAGACATGGAGCTACAATAAGACATGATTCTGGCTCTCAGACACCTTGAGTTTCATTAGGGGGAAACAGAAAAAAAAAATACCTAGGCAATTTCAATACAATAGAGAAAATACTTGAACTATAGTGTTTTGTGGATAGAAAGCACGGGGCAGGAGATGGGGTGTTGGGAGGGTAGACCAAGGTTTAGGAATAGGTTAGGGGACAAGGAGAGAAGGCTCTTATAGGAAACCACTTCTGAACTAACACTTCAAGACCAATTAGGAATTAGCCAGCTAAAAGAGCACAGGACATTGTGGGTGAAAATAATGTTCACTAATATCAACTGGGTAATTCTATGCAGGGTACTATTGATAGCCTTTAACATAATTACTGTGTATAATTCTCTCTACTACTCTGTGAGATAGATACTTTTTGCAAAAGCAAGACAAGAGAGGAGCTTGTCCAATTTGTCTCAGATGGTCAGAGAACTCCAAGTAAGAAGCCTCTAGGTTAAAGAAGACCTAACAGAATAGATATAAGGATGCAGAGTTTAAAAATAATTAAGAATAAGGGCACCTGGATGGCTCAATTGGTTGAGCATCTGACTCTTGGTTTCGGCTCAGGTCATGATCTTATGGTTCCTGATACTGAGCCCCTGTCCCTGGGCTCTGCGCTCAGCAGGGAGTCTGCTTGAGGAGTCTCTCCTTCCTCTCCTTCCTCCTGCCCTGCCTTCTCTGTCAAATGAATAAATAAATCTTAAAAAAATAAGGCAAAAAAGGTGATACAGTGTTTGAAAATAATTGAAGTTAAGAAATAGGAAAGAAATAGGAAAGTTAAGAAATAGGAAAATAATTGAAGAAATAGGAAAGGTGATTAGAAACCTCAGAAATAGTAAAATAACAAAATATTAATAATAGGTGCTCTGTATTGAGTGTTAGCCATATTCCTGGCCTTGTTTTACATACTTTCATATAGTATCTTTCTTTTAATCCCCAGAACACTTCTATAGGGAATTCTTATTAGCCTTGTTTTTTATAAGAATACTGATGAGCCAAAGACGTTAGGTGAGTACAGACAGTCCCTGACCTGTGATGGTTTGACTTTCGGTTTTTGAACTTTACAGTGGTGTTTAGAGCAATACACATTCAATAGGAACCGTACTTCAAATTTTGAATTTTGGTCTTTCCCCAGGCTGGTGAAATGTAGTACAAAATACTCTTGTGATCCTGAGCCGCGGCGTGAGCTGCAGCTCCCCGTCAGTCATGTGATCACAGGGGTAAACAACTGATAGACTTTACAACCATTCTGTCCCCATCCAGGTATTCTGTTTTGCAATTTCAGTATAGTATTCAATAAATTGCATGAGGTATTTAACACTTTATTTTAAAATAGGCTTTGTATTACATGATTTTGCCCAACTGTAGGCTAATGTAAGTGTCTGAGCATATTTAAGGTAGGCTAAGCTAAGCTTTGATGTTTGGTAGGCTTGGTGTATTTTTTTTTATTTTAAAGATTTTATTTATGTATTTGACAGAGAGAGACACAGCGATAGAGGGAACACAAGCAGGGGAAGTGGGAGAGGGAGTAGCAGGCTTCCTGAGGAGCAGGGATCCCTATGTGAGGCTCGATCCCAGGGATCATGACCTGAGCTGAAGGCAGATGCTTAACGACTGAGCCACCCAGGCGCCCCAGGTAGGCTTGGTGTATTAAAAGCATTTTTGACTTGCAATATTTTCAATTTACAATGGGTTTATCACAATGTAACCCTATCATAAATTGAGAAAGATCTATATTTCAATCACACAGGAAGAAGCAGACCTGGGTTTTGAACCCAGATATACTGATTTCAAGCCCAGGCACTTAATCATCATTCCTTTGACCCTCCTGGATACCAGTGATGGGATTAGCACAGTCTATAGCTTTCTTTTATAATATTATATTTGAGTTATATCTTCTTGAGACTAGACCCTATTTTCTGTAACGGAATTATAGTCAGGCCCTGCTCGTCTTTCCTGATTTGGGGCACATATTTTCCCCTAAGAAAAGATGCTAATCTCATCCACTGTCTTTTTCACTAGTGTAACTCTCAGGAAGTAAACTGCCTTATCCCCAAAACAGGAGGGTTTATCCTAGCTCCATACATACTGACAGCTTTTACCAGCTGTAGAGCAAAAGTCACTTACTCTTTTGCTTTTGTAGATAAGACAAACAGCATAATGATAGCTAAAGAGACATAGATAAAAGAAACAACTTAAGACTTGAGGGTTTTAATGATTTTTAAAAAAATAAGTTAAAATCATTAATTTCCATATTGCTATGAAGTTGCTAAGTGTAATGAAGGCTCATTTAAAATCATTTTCATTCTGTGTAGTGTGTCCATGAAATAATATATAAGTTGGGAAGAAGGCAAGCAAAACATCTCCTAAGAGTCTGAGCTCTTTATGAAATATACATATTTAGGAAACAAGGGAAATGAAGTTCTGAGATCCTAGTAAAGAAATGGGAAAAGGAGGGTACATTATAACAGCAAAGTGCATTTTTGTTCCAAAAGTAACAATTAGAGTTACTTTTCCCTCAAGATAAATAATTGTTTCTCTTGTATGGCAATTATGGCACAGAAATTTCCTTTGATTGTACTTTTTAGTAGACTGAGCAGTCATAATATGGACACAGTTAAACTAGGCCTTTCCTTCCATTATGTTGAAGTCCCGCAGTAATTTGTAAATTTTAAATTTACCACTAGCATCAATTAAAAATGTTTTTTCTACCACCACTCTTTAGTTAACATATGTTCCCTATGTTTTTCCTTTGTGTTTGTTCTACTCTCTTACCATAATATATATAGCATCTATTTAAGCCTAGTGTAGAGTTGTAAGGCATTATATTTCAAAAAAAATATTAAAGACGAATTATTCATCTCCCAGACTAGGAGTTTCTCATAGGGAGGAACTATATTTTCTTCAGGTTTTATTTCCAGGACATAGTTTTAGTTCCCTCAAAACATATATTTAAGGAATAAGGGAATTGAGTGATTGGAAATAAGTGATTTATTGAACTGAATTGTGCGTTAACAAGAATGAAAGAGAAGAAAGAGAAGAAAAAAAAATTCACATTGTCAGGGGCGCCTGGGTGGCTCAGTCATTAAGCATCTGCCTTCGGCTCAGGTCATGATCCCAGGGTCCTGGGATCGAGTCCCACATCGGGCTCCCTGCTCAGCGGGAAGCCTGCTTCTCCCTCTCCCTCTGCCCTTGCTTGTGTGCCTCTCTCTCTCTCAAATAAGTAAATAATTTTTTTTTAAGATTTTTATTTATTTGACAGAGAGAGAGACAGCGAGAAAGGGAACACAAGCAGGGGGAGTGGGAGAGGGAGAAGCAGGCTTTCTGCGGAGCAGGGAGCCCGATGCAGGGCTCGATCCCAGGACCCTGGGATCATGACCTGAGCCGAAGGCAGATGCTTAACGACTGAGCCACCCAGGCGCCCCTAATAAAATATTTTTTAAAAAATAATGGTAGGTCAGAGAACCTTTAATGTTACTCTCTGAAGACTCATTTTGACTCAAAATTGAGAGAAGTAGTTTACACATATTAAGGGTATTCATCTAGTTTTGCTAGTGGTGAAACAACTTACTGCAAAAATGGAAGAATTATTTCCAAGAATATTCTCAAGTTTTGTTTTCTTCCTAAGATAATAATGATGAGCAAGAGCACATGGCAGTATGGATATATGACTGAGTGATGTTTGGCGCTTAGAAACATTCCCATCATTATTGAAGGAGATGCTTTTTCTTCTCTTAGAAGTGAATTTAAATAACAGTTTTCAGCAAGATGGTCATTTTTATGTATTATGGTTCTTATTTCTTAGAAGTATCATGGATAAAAAGAGTAGTGATTCATCAGGATGCAAAGAGTTCAGCACTTTTATCTATTAAAGTTCTTCCTTCACATGTGCCTTGGCTATTTATTCAGATTTTATTATTAAGAAAAAAATCCCTATATACAAATCACCTTTATAAGTTAAAGAGTAAGTTTTAGAATTGAACAGATCTGGATTCAAGTTTAGCCTGGCCTTTTGCTAGCTGACAGGACTTAATCCTTTTGGATCTTTGCATGGAGAATAAGAATGTAATGATATAATTGTGATTTTTAGAGGCTACTCTTTTTAATTAGGGCACTAACCCTGGTTCTGTAAGATTTTGAATATGGCTATCTACCTGGTTTCCTTCTATTAAAATTAGATTACTATCTTTTAAGTCAGAAGTTCCACTCTTAGGGATTTATCCTAAGGTAAATTATGCAGGGATTTATGCATAAGGGTGTTCCTATGCAGTGTTATTTAAAGTTTAAAAGATTTGGATGTCTAATAATAGTAAATTGGTTGAATTATAATATGATCATACATTAGAATTATATGCTGCCAAAAAAATGTCAATAGATATATTTTAATTAATATACACTGTTACATGGAGAAAAAGCAGGTTACAAAGAAAGATGTATAGCATGCTTTTATTTTTTTAAAACTAAATATATCTGAGCAATATGTACAAAAAGGAAATTGCTTATTGTATGCTATGTTCCAGACACTATTATAACTATTTCACATGTATCACTCATTTCATTTGTATAATCATTTGAACAGGCATTGCTATTAATATCATTTTTATATATACATATAAAAAAACTGAAACACTGGGATGTTAAATAACTTGCCCAAAGACACATAGTCATTGGTTGCAGTACTTGAACCTGAACCTATATTCTTTACGATTGTGATATTCTTTACCACTGCCTCTAAAATAATCTATAATAATGAAAAATACACTATTAATAGTAGCTATCTGTTATCCTCTTTCATGGAGTATATGGAGACTTAGAGATGGCTCTGAATCTTGTCCCTGCCACTTACCAGCTGTGTGACTTTGAAGTTCCTTAGCCTCTCTGGGCCTCAGTTTCCTTATCTGTAAAGCAAGATGAATAATTGTTTATAGTTTTGATGAGGATTAAACAAGTCAATACATGTAAAATACTTAAAATGGGAGATGACAATAGTTTTAAAATGGTAACTGTTGCTAAATCTGCCATGGAGCTAAGAAGGGATGG